>NC_089479.1:679080-1358161 GCF_036810415.1 Kwoniella dendrophila CBS 6074
CGAAGTGGGTTACCGGAAACATTGAGTTCTTCCAACGATGTACAGTTTTGTAAAGTTTCAGGTAAGAAAGAAAGATCGTTATCTGAGATATCGAGAGCCACTAGCGATGGAGCCAAAATTTCTAGTAGACTTGGTAAAAATGATATGATGTGAGATCCACAGGACGGTAATAGTAGATGTGTCACTCCTGCAACCTTAAGGTTAGCTAAAAGAGCAGTTCAATAATACGAGTTGACTTACCAGCAAAAGATCCAATCATATCAACCGTAAGTGCACTGAATCCTCCCATATTTTCAATTGTTTCAACATTCAAGATATTTTCCCTTCCTTCATCTACCATCGCTATGGCCTCGGCTCTTGGTGGCTGTTCCCATGGTGAATTGAAACTATCAAAAGTATAGGTAAACGCATTATCGAGAGGCGGTATCCTACTCGAAGATGGTCCAGAATCGCTCGTTGAGCAAGAAGCAGTAGTGATTGATGACGATGCTGAGTTGCTTCGGAGTCGATTGACTATATCTCTTTTCCATGGGCGATGAGTGAATGAATGAGATGGTGAAAGTGGTGGATTACTTGAAGGGCTTTCTACCGGTGGAGTACGTTGAGGAAAATCGGCGGAAATGCCTAATCCTACATGTTCGACTGGAGTTGTGAAGTTGCTTGGAAGATGTGGGAGAGGAGGTGGATGAGGGTTATATATTTGGTCTGCATATCCATAACCAGAGTATGCGCCAGAAGCCATTGAGCTTTCGGCGGATGAATAAGCATGAGCTCGTCCAGCGGTTTGACGCATTCTGATTTTTCCATCTCCCTCGCTAGAATCGTTTCTATACCCATATGTAACGCCCATCGAAGGTGTACTGGCAGTAGAGTCCAAGGTAGAAGTTGTAACGAAACTCAAAGTTGGTTCTCTTTCATCCATTCCTTCTTCTGTACCAAATTCAGTGGTAGAATAAGCATCAAGGTCTACATCAAGCTGATGCGTTGTTGGCTGATCGTATTGTCTGTGATGAGGTGTAGGATCTGTATATTTGCGATAAGGTGGATGAGGTTTGTCCGCAGTTTGAGCGGGATATGCGCTCGCTGGACGTCGAGTAGGTTGAACTCTTCTCGTTGGCATATTTGGTTCGTTAAAGTTGATTGAGGAGGAAGGTGCACTTCCAGCTCGTCGATCGTGCTGTTCATCATCGTCGTCATGTACAGGTGGAGTAGGAGGAAGTTCATGACGAGGTGGATTAGGATAAGGACGCCAGCCATGACTGGGCCCGGCAATTGGTTGTTCTGTTGACATTGTTTTAAAATCTTGACAACTGTTCTGTCTAGTTGGTGAATGTATTGACGGTGTGGGTGTAGGTGGTAAAGGAGTAGGCAGAGCAGGCATAGCGTCTGTTATCATCGGCGGATAATCCATCGGCGGAGGTGAATAGACAGTTGGGCGTGGGCGAGGAGAAGACATGATACGTCGTCGAGGGGGATACAAATTGTTGATGTGATTGGGAGATGTTGGTTCAATTGGCGAGCCGAGACAGAATGTAGAAGAACGAGAACGTGGATTAGGGTTGAGTGACAAAGGTAAAGATGGTGGAGTAAAGGAAGAACGGTACATAGTAGATATTGATGAAGTTTGTCAGTCCAGCTGTCAATCGAAAGGAAGATGGAATTGCAGTAGATTCTCAAATTTTTAGGGGGTTGATGATGACCCAAGGTGGAAAAGAAGGTTCATAATGGGATGAAGGTAATCAACTCACGATTGTTTGGGTGAATTCCGCAGATAAATGTTATCTTTTCCTCAAGTTTTACCTTTGTCTCCTAAAAATCTTGCTCAGGGCTAAAGGGGGTCAAGGTCCAAGCTGAACACTAAATGATGATCTGTGCGTTGATCAGTGGTCTGGAATTCGTTGTCGATTGTGGGACAGAGCTGAAGATATTATAAGTCTTGTTACTAAACGGAAATTCTTATGATGAGTTGTTGACGTCAATGAAACAAATATCAAGCAGACTAACCACTTTCGTCAAAGAAGATTCTATTTCGGTCAAAAGGAAATCAGCATAAGATGATTTCGACTTGAAAACTTTTCGCTCTAGTGTGAAACTCACGGATAAGCGATCGTATATGCACAGACCTTATAACAAACAATGATGGTGATGTCGATGTTGATGATGTTACACTAGCAACTTCGTGGATTTCATGAAGCTTCGTTATCGGTATCGTAAGGCGTATAGCTGAGATTACGGACAATCTGCGCAAGGGATGGTAGGGATGGTTGTTTGGGCGTAAAGGAGGATGAAAGAGGGAAAGGGAAAGGGAAAGGGGAGGGGAAGAGTGGGGAAGGTCGCAGTATCAAGAAAGTGAAGTGATGATGAGAAGATGGAGATGAACAGGATAAAGAGGTGTAATTGTAATTGCAACCAATATCTTGTCAGCTATAGCTTCAACATGCTGATGATGTGTTTGAGTATCGAAAGAAGGCTGGCATGTTTTAGAGAAGGGACGAACAGATAGGAGAAGGAGAAGGAATGATTCGGGCTAAATTGTAATGATCGTCGAGAGCGAAAGTTTAAGTGGGATAAAGAATGTAAAGGATGATTGATAAAACGATCAATATGACTAATGCACGAGAAACTAAGAAGCATGACATTGAATGGACGGATGAATGTCTATACGATCTGAACTGATCTTTAAAGTTTTTACTCACGACTTCTGAATTGACTCTGTGAAACCCTTTCAAACCTCTTTAAATGCAAAGTCACCCGCTAAATCCCTATTAACTTTTTCTAAATGTCTAAACCTGGTTCCTTTTTTTGCTGTGCGTGCTCTCTCTTTGCAGATATCCCCACCCACTTTGTTGTTCGTTGATGCTATACTAGCTCTTTCTTCATGCAACGATAAAGGTGGATGAAGCTTATCGAAGAGTTGTTAAGCAATGTTTGCTTGAAATTGGTATTGATAGAAAAAAATAATAATGGGATTTCTTGTAAAATTGCACTAGTGAGAATTAAGCGGTCGAAACCGTATGACGTTTAAAGCTGAACCACCACTCTTTTTGCTTGAAAAGAAATAACTCTCGTGTATAACAATTTCTCGTACACCTTTTTCCTGATTACCGCTTTAACTATCTATAAATTCGGTTCGACAAGTCGAAAGTAGTATCCCTAAAGCGTAGGCGACAAAGTAATTCTATAGTATGAAGTTCTATGTTTGATTCTAGATTTCTTGCTAGTACCGATCAGACTACGGTTTTTCGGAACCTGTAATTATTATATTCTAGCTTAGTTGTAACGATAAAGAGATATGATTGAACTGATGGGTTGAGGTTCAGAAAGTATTTGTAGATAGAAATTGTTTAAACCTGAATTCTTCTTGTAGAAAGTAGGAAAAAGTTCCAAGAATCCTGTATGATATCCTATTTAAGGGTTTGTTTATGAGATAGATAAAAAAGATTTTAGAGCCGAGATATAAAACTACTGTAATGAATGTTTCCGATATAAATGTGCGGGGATCTTTGAGAAATTTTGGGGTTGATAATAGTTGAAGAAGTACTTAATTCTTTGCTGGATTAGATACTGAAGATATCGTTATGATCTTGCGTTACCAGAATTGTGGAAGATGACGAGGAAGATTATGTATTGTTGTTTGTTTACTTTTCTTCTTATTGTAAAAGAAGTCGAAGTTTTGTTCGTCGTATAATAGTGTCGGAGATGGTCTAGATGATGACAAGAAGAAGTAACGTTAACAACCCCAGATTAGATGGAAAAGGGATTATGAAGTGTAACAGCTAGTACATCTGTAACGAGCTGTAAAGAGATGATGAAGAGATAAAAAAGGGGTTATCGCGTGTTTTAACAAATTTGTTAAAAAACGCGTAAGGGAAAAGGACATCTATAATCACCTGTCCCTATCTACACGTTTTAAATGATCAAAATACTCCGAACAGGTAATAATGAGGGGATCCTGAATATTCTCCTACAAGTTCAAGTTAATGTTGAACGGGAAGAGCGGGATTGAAACTGAAAGAGTAAACAAAGCAGAGATAGAACATTAGAAGGATGTGTTAGGATACCAGAGATAGTTGAAAAAGACGTCAACAAGTCAAACATGATTTAGAGTGATCGTCGTTTTGAGGTTGGGATGTGTTGTTTACAGCATGACAATTACTATTTCAGTTTAGATCCGTGTCAAACACTACCCAAATGATGTTTGCATATGGAGTACATACAATACTCTTTCATGTTTTGAATTTACTTATCAGGTAGGTATTTTGGCTTCTTCTCGACCCAGTCTGAGAGGACCTGAAACAGATACAAAAAATTTGTTAGATCGAGTTACAAGTTACAAGTTACATCTTCCTCTTCAATTCACAAACGAGCGCCATAGGTAGAGTACCTTAGTGTAGAAGATAATCTATATTGCTATAGCCGAGTCGGATGGGTCGGGAACATTACGACGAGAACTGAACATACCTCTAATGGACGGATGATCAACAGGTCAGGGATATGATCTTGAGAAAACTAACCGGTGATTTTCTTTGATTTTACTCCGGAAAGGCGTTTCTCTTTTTTGCCTTGAGAATGGGAAACTTGTTGCTTACTGTAGCTTTTTATTTACCTAATAGACAGAAGATATGACGTGGGAAAAGTCAATAAGATTTATCATGTGCATGAAAACATGACTACTACTGATCAACATTCATAAAACGTAGATTTCTTAAAGTTAAAGTTGATAGACATGTGTCCCTCATATTCATTCAAAAACAAAAAGGATCGACACATGAAAGCCAGATTAAACATCACGTCTTTGGCTTACACGTTTATGTTGACAAGATCGTTCGAATAATGAAGAGTAAACAACATACACTCGATTTGTCCTTGCAGCACGATGATCATGACGACTAGAAAGAATTGACACGATAGATGGGAACGACAGATGAAAATCCAAGGTAAAGGCGTGATATGGTTTTAAGGAGAGAGAGATATAGGAAGGATATACAAGGATTATCAGATTAGTGAACCGTCACTTACTGTGGATATGTCGATGTTCTATAACCCAGTAATCGAGAAGATGTAGCGGTCTGGCAGGCGATTCCAAGAGTATCGATTTGGTGAGATGGCGGGGAAAATATTTAAGTTTGTCAAAAACCTAAATGTTTAATGAAAGTATATCAAATTCTGTTATCTCAATTAACTTTATATATCAGAAATCAGATACGATACAAATTCAATTGATCAAAGTGAATCTTTTGCAAGAAAACATGACAGTATCTTGGTGGATCTGCTTTGATCTGGCAAGTTTAAGACAGGATAGCTATTACCGTATTTGTGGACATCACTGAATACACGGACTAACAAGAAACCTCACTTTAATCTTCGTAAAGGCTTGGACTTTAAAGCACCCAAGTACGAAACTCCCGTCAAGACAACTGTACGTGAAAATGTTCGAAGGGAAGATATCTCATGGAATACATACTTTACCTGACAAGGATATATACATGCATACAATCAATCAAACACTTCACCCTTGAACGCGGCCTACCTGTCCGTGCGGAATGTTGATTCCCGTACCTCGAGGACAACTGTGTTTTGCATAATGGAAGAATATATGTGTGAAAGAATATGTCGTGGGGACAGCTTCAGGAGATATAGTGAAGATGGGTCCTAAGCTGTGCACATAAACAGACTGGTTATTATCATCCACTTCCTGTCAGAGCTGATCAGATGTGTAGGTAGTTGGAAAGCTAGTTGATCAGCTTGAGGAGCACAAATGTTTCGAGTAACTCTCTTGTGGACGACTGAGAACAGCATACTCACTGCACTACTTCTTGGGTATAGGAATAGTTGGTTCAGGTTTTGGTACATTGGTACCGACTGCTCCATTACTAGCACTTGAATTTGACATAAAGTAGGTAGTCTCGTCTTTAATGAGTTGTGTAAGCGGAAGATGTTAGCTATAATTCAGGTTTAACGTTTGAAGAGACGTGAAGAACTTGATAGGAATGGTCAGAAACCAATTCTGCTTATATATCACAATTTGATATGTAGCAAGTTGTGCATAGCACATCGACTTGACTTAATATCAGTACACGACAGAAGAAAACGCCCATAACACGCCTTCGAACATCTTGATCGGACTATATGACGAACGACGAGCGGAATGATCTGCTAGAACGCAAAACAACAAATTATCAGGATCTGACGTGCATCTACGTCAACGCAATCTGCCTTCTTATCAAGAAGCAGTTTATATGTCCATACACATCTTGGAACCTTGTGCATGTATAAACATCTCAAATTTCAAAAACAATAATAAAATCAAAAACGGCATTCAATACCTAATTTGAAGCTTCTACCCACGTTATATCGAATATCAAATTCGATCTAGCAATATTCTTTCCCTTTTCCCCTTTTCCTTCGCACCGGGAAGGATTGATTAGCACTTATATGCAAAGTAACGACTGATAGTTTGACAAATTGATAACATTGAATGATTGCTGTATGACTAGCATGAAAATTCAATTGAGTGATAAAGACAGATTGAAATCGCATCAAGCGATACTCGAGTATGATAATCATGCTTTATAGGCACTGGGGATGGATGTTAGTGATATACAGTATTCGAGCTAGATAATCAATTATAGTATAATTAATATCTTTCTACAATGTGTTTGATTGAAGCGAAGAGATCAAATATGGGAAGAAAGGAATACGGTGATGGGTACTAACGGCATATAATGTGAATAGGGATTAGCGAAAGGATGTCCAGGAGGTAAATCTTTAGGAGCGAAAGATTGAGTTGGAAATGAATATGAACCTAATTGACTTGGGCTTGGATTCTGGAATGTATACTGAGGCATAATAGACGATGAAGATGCCGGATATGGATAATGATTGTTCGGTTGATTGTTATATGAAGGAGACGATGATATTATTGGTATTGGTGATGAAATCATTTCGGGACTAATCAAGTTTAAATTTCGAAATGAAGTGAGATCAATTAGCCGTTGATATTTTAATCTAAATCAGTTCGGCTATCTCCAGATTATGGATCTATGACTTACTCAATACTTCTTGAAGAGCAACAACCCATTTCCGAAAGACGAAAATCATATATGCTATAATCGGTTAGATGATCTCTTCTTGAAATAAGTAAAATATAGTTGACTTCTGTTGAAGTGAAATCAGCTATACTGTACATGGGGTATTCAGACTTTCTAACTCAGAACATCATTTTCATTATATAAGAACACAATTATACTCAGGTGGCAAGTATTCATCGACTTCTGATGTAATAAAGATTGATGGAGATATTAGTCAGGTACAATGAAACAAACAACTTATCCTTCTTGCACATCAAACCCCAAATCATGATTTATAGTTTCTTATTATCGTCTTAAACCGGTGAAGCTGAGTACGCCTGATATCGTCAATACAGAGTGTACGCCTCTCCGAGATAGGAATGATTTGCAAGTGTTGAGCTGTGACACTCAAAGGGACATATCAAAGGAGGGTTACTGATGGTATGTTATGAGCTGGTAAACCTTATTCACCCTTGTTGGATTATTCAAGACATCGTTAGTCTAGAGATGAGTACATTTACCATCAAGACCGTACCTGTCATACCAGTTTCATCGGTTACCTCAACGGTTAAAATAGTCTTTCAACAAAAGCTTCAAACAAAAAATGCCGTGATAGTGACACCACTCAACTACTGCATGTCAACATTCAACAACAATAAAACAGTTTAGACACAAATTATGACAAACTTTTCATCCACTTTACTCGGCAACAGGGAGTTCTTCAGCTTTGGTGCAGTCCCTATAAACGTACCAAAAAGGTCAGTATTCTACTCACTGGCAGTTCTGATTGAATACCGGACTACGATTCGTGGATATATGTACTCACTTGGCAATGTGACCAGTTTCTTGACATTTGTAACATTTCTTTGAAGCAAGGATAGCAGCCTCATCTCTAGGAGCGAGACAGTCTCTGGCAAGATGGTTTTCACCGTTGCATCGGCTATGCGAAGAACGATAAGCGGATAACTCAACTTCTAATGTTGTAAACAAACTTACTAGCATTTAACAGGGGTACCATCAGCGTTTTGAGGAGGTGGTCTAGGTCTGGAGTTGTATCCACCGTTGAAACCACCTCGTCCTCGGTAACCACCACCGAATCCAGGAGCTCGGCATTCTCTGGCAATGTGACCTAATCGAGAACATGGGAGTATCAGTTCATGTTTATGGTCCTTATCTGGATATGTTGAAGAAGGTGAAATAAGAGGTAACTGGAAATGACTGAATGATGGGTACACCGAAACTTACCACCTCGTCCACATTTGTAACATTGTTTGCCTTGACCGTTGAAGTTACCTCTCATGGATGGACAGTCAGATTTAACGTGACCTAAACAGTCATGAAGGATCATCAGCGAATATTTCAAAGAGATCAAATAAGGTGTAAAGGGCGCAATCAGGTACAAAAATTGTGAGAGGTGAGGTGACAATTGAACAAAGGAAATGTTACTCACCTACACCACCACAAGCGTAACATTGCTTGCCGTCAGTAGATCTAGGTTGAGGACAAGCGGTTGATTCGTGACCTGGTTCTCTGCATTTCGGTAGATTGTCAGATTCGGCGAGATGGAAGAAGCACTGTACATTCAAAGAACTTGCCTGCAGTTGTAACAGAGTCTACCGGGAGCTTGACAGTTCTCGGCAATGTGACCAACTGAAAAACCATATTTATCATGTTAGATGGATATAGACGAGAATGGATAGATACACACGGTTTCCACATCTGTAGGTTACGGGTATAAATATCAATATTTTGCTCATGCGACATGGATTATTGGCTTTCATCTCATTGAAAGGGATAAGTAGCTTACTTGAAACAACCTTGTCTTGAACCTGGGACGGTAGCAGCTCCACCTCGTTGACCGCTATTGAATTGGTTTGTCTAAATCAGTATCAAGAAGATGCATGAAAGGGTTCTTGAACAAGTACATACAACATAATGACTCTATAGACGTAAATACATAATTTTCAATCAGCCGCTTGACTTCCCCATCTCACTTGCCCTTTATATGCTGTGTGATACTCACGTTTTTTGACTGAAGAATCTACACTACTACTGTTAACAAGTAAAGAACAACTAAACAAGACCCTCCACGAATCTTTCTTCCCTTCTAAGAGTTGTTTTTGGTCTTTATAAGAAGAGCTTGGATAAAAGAGAAATAATTGAAAAAGGGAAAAAATGTCCCAACTTTATTATCGTGAGCCTATCCTATCTTGGGGAAACTCAAGAATCAACGGGATTTTCGTAGCAGTTTATTTGTTTCCGGCTCTTCTTCGAAGCGCTTGTCTCCGCTTCACTCTAGATTGATCCCTAGCTTATCAACTTTCCAACAAGTCCACATCATCTCAACTAATCGCGCTAATACACATGTCGAGCTCGTGATTTTCGAAGGAAGTTTCTTTCAGGGTTCACATTACAATATAAACGCCTAAATTGAGCTAAGATCAATTCTCAGTGTATCTATGCTTAGATGCGCAGTTTAAGGGCTAAAGAGGTGTTTGCGGATGTGTGAAACTTCGTCACCATCAGATAATCTTTGTATACAACATTTCGCTTCGTTTCAGGTTTTCTGTCCTTTACGTTCACATAATTTGCTACACATATTAGTTTACAGGATGTTTACTTCACCACCCTCGAAACATAGAATGATGCAAGAACTATACAGCGACTTACTTGGGTGCGAAAATGGAGATTATACTCGTTGAGGGGATAGTAGCAATGTTTGAAAAATCCTCATTCTTTGCGATAGATCTGTAAGTTGATCGGTCTCCGGTCTCAAGCAACTATGGAGGCGGTGGCGGGGTGGATACATCCGGAACCGTGCGGACTTGGCTCTTTGAATGTCGTTTCCATAGAGAGAGACAAAATGTAAACAAGAAATTTATCGCATTGATCACCAACGTCATTCCTACCATTCAGGATAAAATACAAGTTGATGGATTTGATTGGTACTAAAAGGCGCTAAAAATGGTTATTTAACTGTTTCTATCCTTTGTTCTCAAGGCTTTTGTATTTTACACATACATAAATCCCTTCATTTCTTTGCCCCTTCTTGTCTGCCCTAATCTAGCGGTCTGATCTTTTACTTTATGGTAGTCTTGTTTTGACGACTACGCGTTTCTTATGTATTTTGTGATTTCTTCATTTTTCAGCACAGCATAGAATTCTAACGAATAAATACTTAGACTATCAATCTCAATCTTTCCTTTCTTCTTTTTCTCTTTTCACTCAGTATAATCCTTTTATCATAACCCTAAATACTAACAACACTTACACTCTCTATTTGAATTTTGTTCAATTATAATCATATATTATCAGCGCACTTTGCACTTTACACTTTACACCTTGACTTAACCAAAAAAATAAAAATAACAAATTAGACAAAATGAAATTCGCTGCTACCGCCGTTTCTACTTTCGCCATCATTGGTGCTGCCGTTGCTCAACAAACTTCAGGTGATATCACCGTCAACTCTCCTGTGAGTGCTAGCTTTATTGAAATTGATAGATATTTTCGAACGCTATAGACGTTGAATAGCTAACTGATGATAATTATACGCATATCTCCTCCTTTTATCGCATTGATCGCTTTTCGAATATCTTACCAACTCTGTTATATATGATACCACTTCACTCTTGACACATTTCCTTCCAATCGATAGGCTTCTCTTGTCCAATGTCGTAAGTCTTGAAGGCCGATTTTTTTGCAATGGCACGGAGGGCTAATATGGGTGTTTCTCTTTATAGAACCTGCCGCTCTTTCATGGTCAGGTGGTTCAGCTCCTTACATTGTGTGAGTAGCATTGTTTTAATGCCGTATCTCATTTCAGCGGCATGTTATCTTGAGCAACTGTCATACTGCGAATCTCCGCGGATGAGTTTCTTTCTATGTGATCCGCAGCTAATCAATCACGACCTATCTCTTCACAGTGCCGTTATTCCAGGTGGTCAACCATCAGCTGCTGCTCTTAAAACCATTTCTGATGCCGAAAACGGTAACTCAGTTACATGGACCGTAGACGTTGCTGCCATTACTGAAGTAACCATCAAATTAACCGATTCTAAAGGTGAGCCACTACTCTATAGCATTTCTGCATAGAGTACTAACTAACAAATGATTGACGTCCAAACCAGGTGCTATCCAATACTCTTCCCCTGTCACTATCCAATCCGGTTCCGATTCATGTTTGAACGGTGCTGCTTCCGGTTCTTCCGCCGCTGCTTCTGGTACCTCAGCTGCTGCTTCTGGTGCTTCATCAGCTAGTGGTGCCGCTGCTTCTGGTACCTCATCTGCCGCCTCAGGTGCTTCTTCAGCTACCAGTGCTGCTGCCTCAGGAGCTTCAGCTGCCTCAGGCTCAGCCGCTTCAGGTGCTTCAAAAGTCACTTCCACCGCAACTGCTGCTACCTCGTAAGTTATCAAGTTCACCGTGAAGCTTTTTGTATTTGCTAATTTGACTTCTTTATCTATCTTAGAACCGTTAAAGCTTCAGGTTCATCTGCTGCTTCAGGTGCTTCAGGTTCTGCTTCGTGAGTCTTCGGCCTATTCATCACACGTTATATTATTATCCATTTGATTGTTTTACTGATGAACAATTACCTATCACTCAAACAGAGGTTCAGCCGCTTCTGGTTCAGCCTCAGCCTCAGCTGCAGCTGGTGCCTCATCAGGTGCTCTACAAAACGGTGTCATTGCCGTACCAGCAGTTGTATTCGCTGCTCTCGGTGCAGTCGCTGCTCTTTTCTAAATCAACTAAATTCATTTCATATCAACTTTTGATTTAGTTCCTTATTTAGAAAATTTAATTAAATATATAGTCATATCATATCATATTGAATTATAGAATATAGATATTTCTTTTATTTCCCAGCATTTAACGATATAAATAGACCCAGCATTGGATAGATCATGATTATACGACTTTTTTTTACCTTATTCACTTATATATCATATCTTATGGACATTATAAATTCCCGATTGTTTTTCTCTTCTTCTGTATATGCACGTTTTTGATTAAAAGTCACATGAATTTAATCAAGCGATAACGATCATTAAGCTCGCAGATGATAATTTTGTGCAGATAGTTAGAAAATACCATTTTACATTTGATACATTGATGAGGATGACTCGGCGATCTATTATCTATTTATATCATAAAGTGTCATACTCAGACACCATATTCTTCCCTTAAAGCCTTTTTCCTAACTTCCAATAAAACACCTTCCATTTCTCTCTGATTTGGTAATACAGGGAATTGTAATGATTTTGGATCTAACATTGATAAGAAAGACAATGCTTTTGATTGTTGATTTTTCATAATTTCATCGATCGATTGTGCGGGTAATACAGGTATTTCAGTTCCATTTGTAGTTTTGTCGTCGTTCGTCAATTCAGATTTCGATTTCTTCGAAGTTTCACCCTCTATCTGGTCATCTGCGTTTATCTCTGAAGTGGCTTCCTGGGTTGTGGATGCTTTTCTCTTAGTAGACGATGATGATGTTGAAGTGAGTGTAGCTACTGGGGCAGATGTCGAAGATGATGCAATAGGATAAGCAGGTAGATCGCCTGCTGATTCTACGTTCAACATTTTCGCTGATGCTGCAGCTGCTTCTTCCCATTCTACGTGGAAAGAAAATCATAAACAGGCATCAGCTTCATTCCGAGCATGTTATGACAGTTGTACAAGAGGTTTGACGGAGAGATTGTCATCTAAGCCAAACTAAGGTGGCGTATACATATGTAAGAGATTAGAAATTGAACTTACCCTGCTTTGATAATTCTTCTTCTTCTTCAATCAATTTTGAATCCATTTCATCTTCATCACCGTAATAAGATGGACCTTGATGTCTGAACATTTGGAATGATGCATTTCTTGCTGATTCTTCTGTTGCTTGAGTTGCTACAGAAATAATATTGTATATGAATAAGATAAAATCTTATAAAATTTAAAACCAGAAAGTCTAGGAAGAAAATACCAAATAAACTTACCTCCTTTTTCGAATAATTCTTTTACACCAGGTAATTCTTTAGCTCTACCGAAATATCTATTATAATTGTTATATATTAGCATAAATTCTACTTCTTTTTTTTCTTTTTTCCGGACCCAAATATACGTTTAATCTAAATATCTTTCAGCCACGATATAAGTGAAAAAGTTTATTACTCACTTGTATCCTCTTGTACCAGGAACTTCTCTACCTTGATCATCAGTCATTGAAACATTTCCTCTTTTATAATTTGCACCACCTAAATTAACAATTTGATTTTCCCAATGTCTTTTTTCTCTAAATAATGAATTAATCTCATCGTTTAAATCACGAATTTCATAATCACCCAAAGATACTATATAGCAAATAGCAAAAAGAATCATGAAATCAATCAAGAGTCAGTTTGGAAATCACTTCGTCAGATCAATTAACCCTTTTTGTTATGTTCATATAGCTTCTACTTCATTCTTGGTATTGTCTTTGAAGTTGAAGTCATTGATAACGAACTTACCATCTTGAATTTTTCCAACTTTCCTATTAATATCTCTCATGATATCACCTCTCCATCTTTCACATTCTCTTAAACTTGATACACTTGATGCCATTCTAGGTCTTCTATCACCTTTTATACGATTTCCCATACCCATTTCTTGAGCTTGTTGTTCACGAAATCTATATAACATAGATTGTGCTTTTTCTTGATTACGAGACATCTTGAATTAAGGCTGTATTTTGTTTGACCAACGAGGGAGGTATAGAGAATAGTATTATTGAGAACACCAATTTCAGTTCAAAGGAAATACCAAAAGTCTTTAATGTCTACAAATCAAAGAATAAATATAAGTTATAGATATCAACTTGACGAGTACGAGTACTTAGGTGATCGTATAGTTACGGTAGCATACTCGTTCGTTCGAAAACGGTACCTTACGTAAGGATTCTTGTGCAATTATCTAACAGAATTTTCCACTTATCATCTGCTATCACTTCTTCAAAACTCAGCACGAATGCAAAAGTGCTTAGACATACGCTGGTACATATTTCACAGTGACAGAACAATAATGCGAAATGCATAAATATGATATATGTAATATGAACAAAGGAATTTTGTTATTTTTCTTTCTATCTGCCTCGTTTCCTCTTTTCCCCCTACCTCCACCCTTACGAGTATAACCGTTTCAATATTCTATTCTTCTTCATCAGAATCTTGTTCTTCGAGGAACTATAAGGAAAAGTGAAAGTTGGCAAAGTGCAATAAGGCATAATATAGCAGTGGACCGAGGAGATGGAGATCAAGGAGTAACCTGACTCACCTTGACTAAAGCTTCAGTGGCTTTTAAGAAATGTTGTTTTCCATTTGGTTTAGCACCTTTTTGATGCCAGTAAATAATAGCTTGATCAGACACTACATCAGCATTGTAAAAGATTTTAAGAATCTGTACAAATGATTTGATGATTCTTGTATCTGTATGACAGTATATTTGTACTGAGTTGATCAAGTTAACTTGGGCTTTAGCTGTACTTGAGAATGGCTCGAAGATTGGTGCGTATTTCTATATGAAGCAAATATGATTAAAATAATTAGCGGACCAAGGAATAACCTAAAAGAGTTACTCACAGTGACATGTTGTACTACAAAGGCATCAATTTGATCGGCTCTAGCACCCATATCGACAGTTCTCATCAAGCCTTGCCATACCCAATCAACTAAATCAGCCTCGGGAACAGGTTTCTCAGCTTGTTGAGTTTTAAGTGATTCAATGATCTGTTGGAAATGTAATTAGCATTTGTCCGTCGAAATAAAAATTGTTTCGTATCAAGACCTACTTGTTCATTAGAGTCCTCGTCGTTGATCATTCGTTCAACGGATTGAATAGTTTCTTCTTTAACTTCACCTAAAGCTAATTTAGCATACCAATCTACGATAGATTGTAAACCGGCTTGTTTGAAATGATCATTCAAATGTTGTTTATCTCTAATTTGTAAAGGGAATAAATTTAAAATATCTTTTAATCCTGATCTTTTAACTGAAGAAGCAAATTGATCAATAGTCTGTTTTTGTAAACAAGCTTTTGCAAATTGAGTGAAAAAATTTAAACCAATTTGATCTTTTACAACATGTTCTTTTGTTAAAGATTGTAAACATTTTGAACCAATTTGTAAGTCAACAACTAATAAAGCTGTAGCTTCAGCTAATTTATTTCTATCTTCAATTTTCCATTTTGGTAAATAACCTAATAAATCAGGTAAGAAATTTTCTTCCAAAGGTTTTTGTAAATATTTATATCTTTGAATAACTCTTTTTAAAACTTCAATCATTCCTTTAACACCAACATTTTTACTCCATGTACCATCATCTTCTTCTTCATCATCTTTTAATATATAAATAGGTGATTTTTTATCATCTAAATATGATCCACCAGGTTGTAATAATCCACCAACAAATAAAATTTCAAATAATTGTTCGTAATATCTTAAAAATTCTAATGTACTTCCAGCTGTGACTAATTTACTAACTAATGAATCAGTTGTATAAGGTGTTGGAATAAGGGCGAGGTGTAAGAGAAGTGCGTCACGGAAGCCTACAAAAAGACATCATACAGTCAGCATCACCATTTCAAATCTCTATACAATAGTCTCATCAAACCCACCTTCAGGTTCAAATTTAGCAGTTGCTTTAGCTTGACCCTTTCTCTGTTTAATCCTCACCCCTGTTAAAGAGGGTTTTTTATCTTGGGCGCTTGCAGAGGCATTACCCGATGGGGTGGAAGAGGTTGGCGTGTGAGACATACAATGGGTTCTTTTCAAGTGAAAGGAAACGAGTGATTTTCCTTCTTTATAGAGTCTGAGTTTTAAGAGGGAAAAGGTAGAATAAGAGGAAAGATTAGATATGATGTGAGCCTTATGATAACGATGATGATGCAACCAGTCGTATGAGCAGTGTAGTGGATAAGGACAATAGAGCGCGACAGATGTGATAACCGATGAATGGATGGAAATGCCACAACATATTGTTAGCTGTATGACCGACCGGCGTTAATTAGCTAAAACCACCCTCCATGTGGCAAGACGTCATGCTATAATATTAATATATTTTATATTCTCTTCCCTAGAAATTCCTATTCCTACATGGTGTCTCACTGTAAATTCGCAAAGCGATTTTCTAGACTTTTTAGGCAATCCTACACGGAGATTGCATAGAGCTCATATATACGACCGTAAGAGAAACGGAAGAAAGAGGAGATTTTATAGATAATTTAGTGGAGTGAACATGCTTATTGATAGCTGGAATTATGAGGCACACTACCTACGCTATAAGGAAGGGAAATGCAAAGCAAAAGATACCTTAGCCTTTACAAAGGACCCATCATTTTAGGTTTTTTCTCACAAAAGCAGAAACCCTTTTAGAATCATCATGAAATTGATTCCAGTTATTCTCTTTACATGTCAGAGAAAAGGGAGAGGTTAAGCCGGTTGTTCTAGCCTTAAGGTATTCAATGAAAAGCAGAACATCGAATAATGTTAGGGTTCGTGGGAATCTGTCCAAAATGATTTACTCTTCTTCTGTGATCTCTAAGTCTTTACCTCTTTCAACACCCATTTTATTTTATATCTTGGAAAACGCCAATGCCGGTGCCCGAGATCCGAGAAAAACAAAAATGCCAAAACGGCAGAGATAATGCATGCATATTGAATATGATGTAGTTATACAGACGCAGAACCAAGAAAGTCATACTTCATACTCCCACTGAGTAAAGGATCTTCATCAAGTAATAAGTCTCAGTAGGGGAAGATAGGGAAGGGAAAAAGAGAAACATGTAAAAAAAGGGAAATTAAAACTGTATCCATCCGAAGTAAAAGCAGAGAAAAAAAGAATTTTACCACTTTTTCTATTTGACCTGATCTGCCGTCATCTGTCCCATCATACATATTTCATCGTCGTTCCACATTTCGTACTGTAACTACTACTCAACTGTACAGTTAATAATACCATATCATTGGAATTCCAATAATAATTCTCCTTTATTCCATTTTTACTTGATTCTTCCTTTTTTGCGATTATCATCAAATTTAAAGCATCATTAACTTAACAAAAACATCATCAATTCAATCCAATACATTCCTCATTTCTACACTGTACACTAGATTATCGTACTTTATCGTTAGCGCATCCATACCACGTTAACAACGCTTTGATCGCCATCAACAGTACCCTTATACACACTTTTTTTTGGTACCGTCGCCGTTCCGAGTCCGAAAATACCGAAATCAATCATCTTATCTACCTTTGAACTAATAGTTTCATTAATCAAATCAAATCAAATCAATCAAAGGAACTTGCCAATCACTCTGGATCATTCGTAATCAACAGCTATCACCTACTGCCTTTGGCTCGCTAAACATATTTTCAAAAAGCTTCATTGTAGTCACTATCAGATCTGTTAGAACAATCATTGGTGGGGAAAGGAGGGATTTCATATATCTAGACTCTTCAACCCACCGTTCCCATCAAGAGAATTGGATTGATCGGCGTCGCATTAACAAGTTTTTCTAAGAATATTCCATCAAAGGCGAATTACCTTCTCGTTTACTTTTCCACCTTAATACTCTACACTTCTTTTTCACCTATATCCCTCATTTCCCACGATCTTGTTTAAACCACCAAATTACCGAACCATCTCGTAAGGCGAATACCTTCGAGAGATATATAAGCAAATACCCACCTCATCGAACCACAAATCACCTCTTTTTTCACTGTCATCAATAAAATCAATAAAACCAACATGGCAATCCTTAATTCACTACTGAATGGCTCTACCGGACCAACTCCAGTCAATGGTCAGGTTAAACCATACCCTTTCTTCGCTCAACCACCTAAAAAAGCATTAGCTGCAAAAACAGATGAAGACTTGATAAGGCAACTCAGAGAAGCTGTTATTACACCTACATCCCAAGATGTCAAACAACCTCAGGTCCTAGCGAGAACTGATCAAGGGTAAGTTCAAGATTTGTAAACACGAGAAATATCAGAATTGGTGTCTTACCATTCGACCTATAGTTTCGAAGCTGCTTCAGCAATTTTCAACGGAGCAGTAAAAACACATGCTATAGGGCTCGTTAAACCTATAACTGCCCAGGATGTTAGCAGGTAAGTCGATTTTCCGACTATCAGCTCAATCGGGCTCAACAGAAGTTTACCTATCCTTTCAATGAATAGAACAATTATATTCTGTCGAGAACATGATCTGGAAATAAGTGTAAAGGCTGGTGGTAATGGAGTTCATGGATGGAGTGTGAGTTGCATCTTAATCTTGCAACTGACAACTAACAAGCCTAAGGGAAATTACTGATTCGATAATTGTAGGTTGCGGGACACATTATTCTTGATCTATCCCTTATGACCGATGTCACAATATCTCTTCCTAATCCTTCACCACCCACTTTACAAGAATCATTTGAAAAACTCCAACTGCGAAGAGATTCAGGTGCTACCGATTCTACAGAAGAATATAGACGACCTTCTTTAGCTTCAACGCATGCTGAATCATCCGATGCTGGTACTACAAAACGTTCAGCTTCCGATGATCACATGATTGATGGTACAGATGGTGATGGTGCTAGAAGAAAAGGTAAAGTTGATGGAGATAGATCAGGACCATATAGTCCAATGGATAGAATAGATGAAATCGCCCTAGATCACAGTGGTATTGGGGATGGATCAAGGTCCAGTAGTGCAGCGATGGATGAGGATAAAAGTGGCAGTGGCAGTCGTAGTGGAAGTGGGACAAGAAGTGGAAGTGGAACAAGAAGTGGAAGTGGAAGCAGAAGTGATTCATATGGTGATGGTAAAGAATCAACACCAGCAACTTCTTTATCAGGTACTTCTGAGTTTACAAGATCACCAAAATCACCAATCACGGAAGATGGTTATATATTACCACAACCTGGAAGTAGATTCTCATTCTCTTCTAACGCAAGTTCAATCACTCCACCCGAAGCTGGACCATCTGCAAGACCAGGACCAAGGGTAACGTATGTCAACCCATCACAGACACCTACATCATCGTTTCCATTCGTTTCCACTTCTTTCGGAGCAAATTCATCTACATCTTCATCTTACTCGACTAGTTTTCATCCTACTTTTGCATCCGGTCCAACACCTCAATTGGCCTTAAATACTCATCCTGATCCACCGCCTTATACATTAGTCACATTTGGTGCCGGCGTTAATTCGAAAGCCTTGGATGCAGCCACAGCAGCTTCACCGTATGGTGCTTTCCATGTACCCACTTCTGCTTTCCCTGTAGGTTCAGGACAGTTTTTATCAGGTGGATTTGGATTTATAGGTAGAAAGCATGGTTTAGCAATGGATAATTTAGTAGAAGTTGAAATGGTTTTGGCAGATGGTAGAATCGTTTGGTTAGGTCAAGGCGGTCAAAGAGGTGGTGATTGGAAAGATGATGAAGATCCTGAAGAAGTCTGGTGGGCTGTTAGAGGTGCAGGTGCTATTCTTGGTGTTGTTACTAGATTTAGAGCGAAAGCGTACTATTTACCCAGTGTTTATGCCGGTAATCTAATCTAGTGAGTTGATCCTTTGCTACTATATTTTTATTGTAACGTATTGTAACATAATTGACTTTATATGATAATCTTTAGCTTATTTGATAGAGAGAAGACACCATCGCTATTACGACATATACGAGATTGTGTAAAAGGATCACCCAGAACATTGTATACAAATATTATCATGACTGCTGGACCACCTGGAGCACCTGCGATTGTTGTTTTCCAACTGTGTTTTTCAGGTGCAAGAGCTGAAGGTGAAATGTATGTTCAAGCTATAAGTGCGTGGGAAGGTGGTAGATCTTTATTCCAAGATTTCAGCGAGAGGAAATTTGAAAGACAACAATTAGCTGTTGAAGAGATTCTTAAAGGCGGTACAGGTAGAAAATGGTCAGTCCCTCATCTTACAGCACCATGCTATGTGATTTAATGCTGATGAATCGATTTTGTTGATATCAGGTTTATCAAAAGTGATATGCTTAAATCATTGACTGATGAAGTAATCGATCAAACTTGTGCAAGATTCCATTCGGTACCTGATGGATGTAGTAAGTCTAGTGCAATCCTTTCTTGCTGATTCGAACATCTGGTTCAACTAAATCATTGTCTTGTGCTTTCTCAGCTTGGTTATTCGAATATACTGGTGGAGGAGCTATAGCCGATGTTAAAGATTCTTGTTTCCCTCCATCACATCGTGAATCAGCATTTACAGTGGCAGCTTTACATCAATGGTCACATAGTGAAACACCGATTGAAGATACTAGATGTGTTACAACGGCTGAAGAATGGATCAATGAAGTCATACATCCTAATTCACCTGGTGGACCATTACCTTGTGTGAGTGGATGTTGCTTCTGGCTAACCTATTTTAACGTGACTTTGAGCTGATAATTATATCGAATAGTTCCTACAATCATCATTATCATCATCAGTATCAGCAGTATATGGAGAATCTTTTCCTAGATTAAGAAGTTTGAAGAAAAAATTAGATCCAACCAATTTCTTTTGTCATTCAATGTGGCCACAAAATAAATCACAAGAAGATGGTATTGATGGATTTGGTGAAGATATAAAAGAAGGTAAAATTTTAGGTATATCAGATCACCAAATTGATAAAGATGGTTTTATGAATGAAAGAGATTTAAAAAATATAAAACAAAAAGATTTAAATAATAGGAAAAATAGTATTCAACCAGAAGAAATGCTACAAGAAGGAGAAGGAGAAGGAATATATAGTAAAGATATTAAAGGTAAATCAAAAGCATAAAAGGATAAAAGCGTAAATGATGCTCAAAACCTATAAAAGTCGAAGAAGAAGGAAGTGAATTCATACATAAACATAACATCATTATCTTCATACTATATTTATTGTAATTATATTTTACTTGTTCAAGTGTGCATAGCATAACAACTCTTTTTATTTCGGTATGCAGAAAATACCAAGTCACGTTAAATCATTTTATAGTATAGCTATTCCGAAACAAACTTTGTCTAATTATTGATGAAATCCACTTTATATAAGCTATACAATACCAACAGGGATTGCATGTCAATCGATTGAAAAAATCTATTTAGTGCTCATTCGATATCAAGTGAAATTAACGTTATTTGGCGTTAAAAACAATCAAAATTCATTTTGCATAAAGAATTAAAGAATATAAATCAATTTACATATAAGGTTTTTATCATGAAAGGAATATCAAAGGGGTATATGAAAAGAAAATCATCTGATTAAGCGTATCGTCGTTGTCTTCATCTACTATTTGATAGAATGTATGACAAAACTAAAGTGGGGGTATATATGATGATGAATAATAGTAGTAGTAGCATGTAATAAGAGATTCGTCAAATGTCACAAATGTCTCTTCGACAAAAGAAGATCTTCTGTGTGAATGTATGTATGAAAGAATAATATGCAGGGATATGTCTAATATTGAATGAGAGGTTTCGGTTGTAAGGGTTGAAGGATGTTAAATGTCGAGTTTATAGATTATTTGGATAATTATTGTGATTGTAACGGCTGTTTACTTTGACACTTTGACACTTTGATACTTTGATGACATGTCGATCAAGTAATTTAGGACCAAACCTACAGTAATAACAAATTATAGAATTTAGTCATCTGCTAATATAGAAGTAAACAAAACAATATCAACTTACCTTAAGTAAACTATCCCAACTACCTGTACATAAAGCAACACCATCACCTGAAACTCCCATACAAGAAATTCTATTTTCATGACCTGCTAAAACACCAATTCTTTCACCTTTTAATGTATCCCAAACATTACAGTTATAGTCGTCATAACCAGCAAATAACACTCTACCTGAGATGGAGAATGCGACTGAAGTTATACCACATAATATATTATCATGGGCATATGTATTTAACTCTCTATCTGCACGTAAATCAAATAATTTACATGTCGCATCATCTGATCCTGTTGCAAATGCGTCGCCGTTAGGGAAGAATCTATTTTGAATTACAAGTATCAGTAAAGTCAAATTTCGTGTCAATCTATGAATCATGGAATTACGATGGTCAACTCACTGAACAGCATTGATATCTGATTCATGACCTGTAAATGTTTGTACAGCTTTACCAGTTCTAATATCCCATACTTTCGCTGTAGCATCACAAGCACCAGATACGAAAAGGTTGGCATTTGGTGCAAGAGAAATACTAATTCGATGTATCAGCTTTTCATTTCTTAGGTTATTGGAAATCCCAAGAACTCACCTCATTACATCACCAGTATGATCATTAAATTCCATTGTTCTTACACCTTGTTCTATATCCCATAACATACAAGTCATATCACCTGAACTTGTTACAATTTGTCTATCATTTATAAAACGACAACAACTTAAATAACCTGAATGTGCTGATAATTCTCTTGCTACTTTAACTTGACCACCACCTGCACCACCAGCCGGTGCACTACCACCACCTCTTAAAGAATAAATTGAACAGATATTATCTAAACCACCACAAGCAACAAAATTTCCTGAAGGTGCGTATGAACATGTCATAACCCAACTTGACCTCAATGGAATAGCATGTACTTTGTTTGTTGTATAAGCATCCCAAACAATCAATTTACCATCTTGTGATGCCGAAACTAAATGTCTTTTATCTGCTGCCCAATGCAAAGCGTATATTTTTGCCAAATGTCCTTTCAACGTCCGTCGTACTTTCAATGTCATACGTGGTAAAGGAGGTGTATCATTTGCCATCGCTCGTACTGTTGTTCAGCAAAGAAAAAGTCAGTTAATCATAGATGGTAAACACAAATTCACTCTTCCTACACCACCCGTACCTGTGCGTAATCATGACAACAATTGATAGTTGTCATGGTACGTCTTCATTTCTACTTCTCTTGATCAACTTTCTCTCCATTACATCATTGTATTCTATCCTTGATCATCCATTACCCCCCTATCACAACTAGAAGAAGTTACTCACAACTGGTATCAGCAGTTTGATCTTTTGCCGCTCGGATCTTATCTTTCAACGCATCTGCTTCCCTACGTGCTGCTGAGATTTTCTCTTGTATTTCTGCTGATGACATGGCGATAAAAGTATTATGGCAGGAGATGGAAAAGGTGAAAGTGGTTTTGGTTGATTTGATGGCAGGAAAGTTAAGGGAAGTGAAGTCGAAGATGGAAGATGTCTATAAATCTGGTTGTGAGGATATTAGCTATATATCTGTTTCAGTAGGAATCACGAGTCCTCGAGAGTGGATGACAGAATGAATTGATACTAACCTGCTTATTTGTTTATTTATTATATTGATTCTATTTGGTCTATACCTTATTGCAGACAAAGCAATAAAGGTTTTATTGAGATTGATCGAAGAGATTTATATGAAAATTTGTTTTATTAGTGATTCCAGTTGAATAGATGTTGAAGGATTTTTTGACGGAATTGAACCTAAGCAAATGAACCAAAGACCTGTGCTTGAAATTTGGATTGTTACTTGATAGGGATCTGAGTGATAGATGGTTGAAGGTAAGAGGTCAATGCGTTGTTGTCAGGATAAATCACTTGGACTAGTTATCGAAATGTGGAGGTTCTTGATTTCCACTAAGATATTTCAGGAAGGTCTATTCCAGTGATTTGGTCGTGAATCGAGATAGATGATATGCAATCCCGCTGTGTTACTGTAGCTAACGGGAATGAAGAGATTGCGAAGTTGAAGCAGAAATGCTAAGACGAGACGCATCACGTTAGCTATTTGTCTACCCAAGTGAAAGGTCGGTATCGTCCTGCGTGCCGCCAAAAGACTCACAAGAATGGGGTAAGATAAGATTGTCAAGTTCGTGTGTATATCTTGACACTATCTAAAATCCAAGCTCTAGCCGTTGGTGAACGATTCTGTTGGGCGTTAAGAATAGAGTATATCCCGTTTCCCGTTATTCTCGTATCACTTTCTCAGTTATCTAAACCGCCTGTAGGATGACACCACCTGTTACTTCCAGTTGGACTCTTCTGACTCTTGCAGGTCAAGAACCAAGGTCAACGCGTTCTTACTTCTTAACAATGGTCGTAGTGAAGTAAAGTGGTATGTGATTGATGGTACCTTAACTTCTTCGAGAGATAAAATGAAATTCAGATGATTATGATGTTACTACTAAGATGTTCGGACACAAACGACTAATATGTTTCACATTTATCAGCTAATCAATGTATACGAACATCGAGAATGATGAACATGCGTTTCTTGTACTTACCGCAACTAGACTATCCAGCTTATGCATCCACCCTTTACAATCAATCCTCTACGAGAGTCTATGAGAGTAGTTCTCTAATTGTACGCTACTCAGATTTTTGATAGGATGGTGCACACTGAAGGTCCGTGCTATGTAGTTGTATGAATTATGTGGTTTGTGCTTTATATATTGTGCTTTGAATTAGTTACTTGACTAGTTGGCTGGTTCAACTTTGAATCCGGATATGTTGATTTCTGCTTCCTTTGACCTTCTATCTAAAATATCCTACGTTGCTTCTAACGTCCAAAGTGCTATCTTAACCTCAAGCTGTCTATGATAGTAGTGAGATGGATGTATTATAGATATGAAATATTGTCAATGACCTGTCAATGCAATATCAAAAGCATACAAAAAAAAGGAACAATACCGAGCTGATCAAGGTTAGAAGTGGTGGTAACGGTTAGGAGGATTTATTTTATTGCCTATTTGCTTAATTGTTAATTGCCTATTGTATTGGGAAATTAAAGCTACTTTAAACCCTGAATGCTTCCAGATTAGTGTGTGGTTCTTCCACCTTGTCGGTTGTTTACCCTGGTTCCTTGTCGACTATTTTATCCTTAGCTTGCCAAAACATTTCCTCATATACACATCGTTCTGGTAAAGGAGACTGATATGCATTTCGCGCTATATCGTTATGAACTTCAAGAGTATAGTCATATGTTACCCAGTCATGCTTGTCATTAACGGTCCAGGAATAATAGGTCCATTTCATCAATACCATTTGAACTATTTCAGCACACAGGTAGTGAATAAAAATGCATCAGTGATCTCAGAGTACGGTTTTGGCTGTGGTCAGCTCTTGTCAGAGACTGATTATGGCGCTGCACGCGTCTATGCCTTTGTCATATCAAACCTGATTTAATAAAAAGCGGTATTCGGTATACTGTATTTTCTGTAATGTCGTGTATGCTTTGGACAGGAATTCGGTAAAATGCAGATCATTCATCAGCCTAGTAGGGTAGAAGGTCTTATGGCTGTTCTTTGGATTATAAAGCTGAGTTGTTTGATGTCTGTCGATCATCTTTAAAAATATGGAACATAATGAACGGTATCAAAATTTTGAGTAGTTCAATTAACGTAAAAGAGCTGAGCATTATATTTTTGGTGACGAAAATAGAAGATTTACAATTTTAGAGTTAAATATATCTTGAGGTGATCGATTAGCTGTGATTATCGATTACGAGTTATGGCTGAACGTTATTGTAACCTTACATTCAAAAAGTCTTTATGATATTAGAACAATACGGTGATTGCGAAATCTATTCAGGTTCGCAATTTGACAAAACTTCATCTTTACTTGGCTAGACCGTAGGATAAAGTATTCTAACTTTCGACTTTCCCATTTTTGCGGTCTATTCTCAGTCAATGGGAATCGATGTCGACATGCGTATTGGGGGATACATCAATAACGATGAATGGTAGAGTCAGCTTTTTCTTTACCACGAGTGTTGTCAGAGAAATCACAGAATCTTTTAAAGCTACATATCATGCATAGAAGTTATCACGCTCGTTCCTCATCTATCTATACTACCACAATGCCTATGAAGGTTATATGCCTACAAAATCAATCAAAGCATTTTTGATCTCTTCACCTACGCCTTTACCTATAAATACAACTTTTCCGTTGTTATCATCAGACGTTCCAGCTTGATTCGAAATATCAGGCAGTTCTTTTAATTCAAACAGATCAGCGACACCTTGTAAGACATATTCTCTACCATCTTCCAGTAGAATATAACCTTTTGATCTAAGTATTTCAGGCGAAGGTGATTTTGAAGGTAGTATCTTAGATTCCCATAATAACGATTCTAAAAATTCATTTAATCTCAGATATTGTTCTTGGTTCAACAGGGGTAACGGTATTAAAACTGTTTTTATTCCATTTGTATGAGATTCTGTTTTGATGTGTGATGGATGTGAACATTCTTCACCATCATGCTTATGTTCATTCACGTGATCATCATCTTGTTGTTGAGCAGATGTAATTGCTGTAGGATCTGAAAATGCTCTCAAGTTGAATAAATCAGATAAAGGCATTCGGGAATGCGTTGTGTGGTGCACTTTTAGAGTAGGATTGATTGTACTAATAAACACGGTCAGCTTGCTATGTGAAGGAAAGAACCAATAGGTCTATATAATTTTCCGTCTATGAAATGATACATACCGTATAGTCGATTCAACCTCTTTCATCTGGTCTTTTGTGACCAAGTCGAGCTTGTTCAGCAGTATCACATCTGCACATGCTACTTGCCTGTAATGATAACAGCATTATATTAGTGTTTAGAACTCAAGTACCATTCTGAAGTACAAAACATAACTCGGTGCACGAGATTCACTTACTTCTGGCACTCGTTGATCTCGTCCCCATCCCTTTGTTCAGCAAGTTGCTATAGCATTACCAGGATCACATCACATGAGCTATTATATCGAATTTGTGGCAATTATATGACATGCTGACTCACTTTTTGGACATTCCTGCTATCTACTACACAGACCACTCCATCAAGGATCAAATCGCCCATTTCTTCGTTTGCCCAGAATGATCGGACGATCGGACCTGCACAATGTCGAGCACGGCTGTGTCAGTGAACGAAAACGCGACAATTAAATAACTCGGACACGATTAATCGTTTACTCACCTGGATCAGCAACACCAGTCAATTCTACCATAACCCAATCTATACCTCCCGGGGCATTAGCTACCATCTCTTCGATTGCTGCTATCCCCATATCTTTAAAAGAACAACATAAACATCCATTAGGTAAAGATAAAAATTCGGTTGTCGTTTGTTGGGAATTTGGGTCAGATAATGTTAATGATTTGGCTATAATGACAAGAAAAAGGTTAATGCATATTATGGGACTACAGAGCAGTTTGAGTTTAAGCTAGTACTGCTAGGGGTCTTTCAAGGGAGATCTGACTAGAAGATTCAAATGAGAAATCGCTGAACGTACCTTCGATATCTGTTGTATCGCCGAAATCTGAAATTTCGTGCTTATTATCAGCAGACTGTCTGAAAGTTGACGGTCTTCTATATCATGCAATAATCAAACAACGCACCATTCATACAGACAGCTATCTTATATCCATGTTCTTCTTTCAGTATGTAGTCTAACAAGGTCGATTTACCAGCACCTAAATATCCCGTCAATAGCGTTAAAGGTATTTTAGGTCTATCATATTGATCTTTAGAAGAAGTTGATGGTCCTGCTTCTGGTTCTGGTGAGGAGACCTCCAGTAATCTGAGCTCTCGGTAAGCAGCTGAATGAGACGGTTGTACTCTCAGAATATGTGCACTCACCGAGGTGGTTCTTCGTCCTCCATCATGTATAGATTGGCTCGCCGTGAGTATTATATTGAAAAGAAAATGTTGAAAATGTTGAATGAACATCCTCCACTTTTGGCGAAGCTACTCTATGGTACAATCTTACGGTTTATCCGGCCGAAGTCAACCGTCTAAGCCCGAAATTTCAATATAAAAAACCCCTTAATCTCGAAATTCGACTTTTTGGGTAAACCCATTACAGCAGATCTGTATATCCTACCTGAGTCGAGAGCTGGTATTGTATATACAAAGCGGATAGACTGTTTATCTTTCAACATATATACCGATTGATATCTACTTTATCTTCGTCCTCCTCCAAAGATAATCTAATCAAGGTCAACATCTGTCAAAATGGCTTCAGCTATCAAAAGAACCGCTCTCAAATTGGGTATGATCCCTGCTGATGGTATCGGTAAAGAGGTTTTACCTGTAAGTGTTGAATTTTGGAGTTGCTATAATCCTCTATTTCTGTATAAGCGCGTATAAAAGCCTTGAATCCCTTTGGGAATCTCGCTAGAGCACCTTTGTCAATATGCCTGTTATTCTTCTCTCATCCTTATCTTATCGTTATCTATATCTCGAGATTGTAGACGTTGATCGAACATTGGCTGACTACTATGACTACCAATGATTTCAGGCCGCTCAAAGAGTTTTAGAAGCTTTAGGATCATCTATACCAAAAACAACATTTATACCATTACAAGCAGGATGGGAAGAATTTCAAAGAAATGGAAAAGCTTTACCTGAAGAAACAATTAAAATTTTAAAAGAAGAATGTGATGCAGCAATGTTTGGATCAGTTTCATCACCTTCACATAAAGTTGAAGGATATTCTTCACCTATAGTAGCATTAAGAAAACATTTAGATTTATATGCAAATGTTAGACCAGTATCATCAGTTAAAATTCCAAATCAATCTTCATATCATCAATGTGATATGGTAATTGTTAGAGAAAATACTGAATGTTTATATATTAAAAAAGAAGAAATTAAAACAAATTCAGATGGATCAAAAATTGCTTTAGCAACAAGACAAATTACTTCAACAGCTTCTTCAAGAATAGGTAAAATGGCTTTTGAAATTGCTTTAAGAAGAGGTAAAGAAAGAGAACAAGCTAAATCTCAAGGTAAATCTGTTTGGTGGAATGGTCAACCAAAAGTCACTATAGTACATAAATCAAATGTATTAAGTATAACAGATGGTTTATTTAGAGAATCTGTAAGATCAGTTAAAGAATCTACGAATAGATATGATTCAATTAAAATGGAAGAACAATTAGTTGATTCAATGGTTTACAGAATGTTCAGAGAACCTGAGTGAGTTTAACATTTCCTATATATCATATCACGTATTTTAGGGACGTTTGCCTAACTTGCCCGCGTGTCAAATAGGATTTTCGATGTAGCTGTAGCTCCTAACCTTTACGGTGATATCATCTCGTGAGCATTTTATTTTTTATAAAAATTCTGGACGAGGTTTGACTAATATTGTATCTGTTTCAGTGACGGTGCCGCTGCTCTTGTCGGTTCATTAGGTTTAGTACCATCTATCAACGCGGGTGACAACTTCGTTATGGGTGAACCGTGAGTGGATTTACTTGGTCTCCTAATCATCTCATAACCTATTGTGATTTGGCATTCGGGTATATGCGAGATAAAGCTAATAACGAACAATTTAAATAGTGTTCACGGTTCAGCTCCTGATATTGAAGGTCAAAACATTGCTAACCCAATAGCATCAATTCGGTCAGTGTGAAAGAGGCCAAAGTGATCTGAATCGCAGCTAAGCTAAAATATATCTCTTAGATCCGCTGCTCTCCTTTTATCTTCATTAGGATACGTTGAACCAGCATCAAGAATCAACGCAGCTGTAGACGCAGTTTTAGAAGAAGGTCAATATCTTACACCTGATTTAGGTGGTAAATCATCTACCACTGATGTAACTGAAGCTATCCTGAAGAGACTTTAACATGTTAGAATGTTGTTAAAAGTTTACAATCACTCGAATACAATTTTGTGCAAATGACTGTTTGGATTGGCTAGACTAGGATATGAATTATTTGACTCTTTAGAGACGGAAGTGAACTCAGTAGATGCACCATAATCGCAGTATGCATACAACACATAAGACTCGTGACTATAGCTGAAATTTATGCTCCAAAGCTGAAATAAATCTAATTCTCCTTCGGTATCACTATCCATCCAACATTATCTTTTAAATCTTGAAAGGGAAGTTTAAAATCTGCGCCTTTCTTCACATCAAACAAAGTCACTCTATACAGTATAAGTTGATTAAAGTTATCAGTTTGTTTTTGTTGATCAACCAGCTAAGAAAAAGAATTTGAAACCATACAAATTACTTACATCTCGTCATTGTCATGACCTAATACAGCATACCATGTATCTGATGTTATTGAGTCTTTGATTTTATCAGTAGGATTTGAAACTGATTTAATACACATATAGTAGTTCTCTGGTACTTTCGAAATTGGTTCCCCTACTCCAGATATAGATTAGTAAAGTCAAAGAAGTCTCCCAGTACAGGCGTGCACTACTGTATGCTATGTTTCGTCGTACAAGTACTGAATTCTCTTAAAAATGTGTTTGATCTATCAACGTTACTTACATAGTTCAGTTTGCCAATCTTGTTTTTTCCTATCAATTTTACTCTCAATAAGATGTTTACCTGTAATCATTAACCAAGCTTCTAAAGGTCCACCTTGTTTTTTGAATCCATCAGATTTTATATGACTATCACCTCCAGTTTGCATAGCTGCATATTCTAAAGCTGCTATCCACCTAAAGTATATCCAAATGAGGTATTATCAACAATTGATCGACATGATATTGAGATTCATTAAAGGCAATGTAGAAATATAGGATCAATCAACCACAAGCAACTTACCAATGATCATTCGATCCACTGAATTTATCTGTTACATCAGTGAATTTAACAGATTGTTTTTGAGGTTCAGGTGCAACGCCATCTTTTTCAGCCGTGTTGATACCTTTAATACTATATAAACTGATTATGACAGATTCAATCTTTTCAGTTCCTGGTTTTTCCTCTAACGTGAATATATCTTGTATTATTGAAGATCCTTTGGTATTGGCTATTGCCGCCGCTCCTGTCAAGAACCAATCGTCTTCGAGACCATCTAAATTTGTAGGTTATCAAAGATAAGAGGATTAAAGTTAGTTATAGCCAGAAATCAGCGTTGTAATCAAATATCACAGCAGGCATTTCGACCGTCCACATTTGGAAAGTCGTCAGTGAAACACATACCTTTCTTGATATCTTCGGGTTTAGGTCCATCAGGTCCCCACAACGGTCTACCTTCATCTCGCCTTGAAAGTGGTTCGTTTCTACGGTTTACGTTCGTGTCAATTGGTGATGCTGTACAGCATTGAGCTATCAAGCTACAAATGCTGAAGACTAGAAAAGGGGGCTAAGTGAATAACCTGAATACATAGCAGTCAGAGTGCCACTAAAAACTTACATATAGCGAGGATGGTAAAAAATCTAAACATGCTGTAGAATCTCTACCAGAGAGGTTATATTTATCTTAAATTCGCGAGAAAGAATTGAAAGTAGTAGATTGAAAGAAATGGATTGGTAAATGAGAGAAAAACAAGAAAGATCTGGAAAAGTATAATGCTGTTAGGATGGCGTTAAGCATTGAATGATTTTACCGGCACTTATTCTTGTCAGTCTCAATTAGATACCTCCTTTCATTTTTCAAAGGTTGATTGTCCTTGAATGTAACTCATGAAAGGAACTACTGCAAGTACTGATATACATTGGAACGTTGAGAACATACAGTGAATCTGCGTTAGCAGCACATGTCATGGCATCAGTATAATATGGATAAATCTCAACGTGCCGATTTTTTTTTCTTCGAGTACTACTGTATGCATATATATACATAACGAACCTCTTTCCTAAATGAGTGTTGAATGTCCTTCTAACCGTCTCTACTTCACCGTGTTTAGTTAATGTCACAGCATTAAGCGTTTCCTTTGACGATCTTACTTTCTTGTCTTAATGCGTATCCGGTCCATGACTATTTGGTATTCAGGAACGAAGATCGTGGTTATCGTCAGCATATCATTACAAGTTCTGATCCTAGACTGAATGAGCAAAGATAATGATAATATTTGACTCACCTCATCATAAATAGAAGTTTTCATACCTTTACCTTGATGTTTTTCTTTTAACAATTCATTTGCTAACCAACCTATAGCAGCAGTCATACCTGAGCCACAAGAGAATATAACACCTTTTTGATTTAAAATTAATTTTAATAATTCATCTTTACCACCTAAATTATTTTCAAAAACTTTTTGTAATTCTTCAATTGATTTAAATGTAGAATAAGGTATTGAATCAGTTGATTGATTTAAATAATTTGAAAATGGTAAAGGTAATGAATTTGGTATATGTCCAGAAGATAATCCAGGTCTAGGTTCATTTTGTTCACCAGTAAATCTACCTAAAGGTCTATGATCTAATACTATTTCAGAAGTTGGATCATCAATTGATTTTTCAGAGTTAGAAACGATCTGTTCGTATGCTATTTTTGCAATGATCAATGATAACATTGTAATTGATCAGCTATTGCGTAAAATGTGGAGCTTTAAATGGAAGACGACTGGTCGCGGATGGACAACACTCACATCTAACCCAGTCTTCTTTCCAGCTCTCAGGTAATCTATATTGACTTTCTTTCAGAATAGGTTTGACTTCACCATTTTCAGCATCATAACCTTCTTCAATCCATCTTGGTAGACCACCATCAAGGACAGAAACGTTCTCGTGTCCAAAAGCTAATATAATGTTTAAGATGCATCAATATCAGGACCTTTGACTTCTATCAGGGGAAAAAATAGAATGCCACTCACCCTTGAATGTATATAAAGCTCTAGGACTAGAAAATACACCTATCGTATCGTATAATACAACATGATCATCATTCCTTATACCGAGTTTACCTGTTCTCATTCAAAGGATAACCATCTATTAGCTAAGAGATCTCCAACTTGACTATTCACGCATATCCCTTCTTGATGATCCAAATTACCACAAAAAGAGCTTAGAAGAAAACCACTTACGAGCTTCTTCGACAAACCTCTCAGGTTTGGGTAACATATGAGTTAAACTCAATGGATTTTCTGTCAAGTCTAAAGCAGCAACTTCATCTAAATCGAATCTTTTAGCGTTTGGTAATCTTGGTCCCGATAAGAATTCTGCCGTAGCTGATCTTTTGGAATTTGGCATGTGCCATGATACGTCTAATGGTCTGGTTGTTTCCTAATACCAACAAAGACCGGAACACAGTCCATTACATCAGCATAGTATTCATTGATTCTGAAACCCGACAAAGCGATATGATATCTCATATACGGGACAAGGAGAAGATTGGAGAAGCTTTAAAGGGGTGAAATGACGCCTTATTTGATATATTCCAAGGAAACCTTATGACGGAAGTCGCTCTAACATACCTTGGGAAGTGATTGATATTCTTTAGGTGAAATCAATAGCGGAACTCTAGCGATACTCGAGGTATGTAAACCCCTTTTGGCGAGAGCGATTTTACTGATAGCTGGGAATCTCATCTTGTATTGGACTTGCTAGATTGTGGAATATGGAATATCTATATGCTCGTTATCGCTATCTCGACAAACAGAATACATAATCGATATTTCCAAGGAATGCTTGTCTTCATCTTACGGTTAGAATGGTCAGCATGACCCGGCGGAATGCAATTAGTGGGTTTCGCTTGTTGCTGTTTCGATCACGTCACGTCATTTCATAGCGAAGAAGCGGTCATCTCCGAATACACCTCGAGCGGATATATAATCAAACAAAAGAATAAAAGAGCATCAATAATGGTAAGATAAATACACAAAATACATGAAGGGGGTTTATAATATATAATTGCTGGGTATATCGAAAATGCACACCTTGTGACCCATTCTACTCCATGAGACCAGCCTGGTTGCGAATGGCTGATTACTGAAGTTCTAACGCTAGTTCTCCTTTTCTCGTGTCTGTATGTTCTTGTCGAGAACGAATTTCACTATCCGCCTAATACATCCCCTTGACCCTTCCTTCCCCTTTCATATTATCAATCTTGGTCCATTTAACCTTGCCACCTCCCTCAACGATCTCATCACTTTCACCAAAAATCTGATTTGGATCTGCACTCTTCTCATGTTCGCGCAAAACTTTCATCAGTCCTCTAGATTCAAAGGCTTGTATTTCTTCAGATTTAGTTCCAACAGTAATATGTAGTACTTCTCTTGTATCTTCAGGTAAAACACTATCCAAATCAACTACATCTTCTTTTTTAGAGGTATTATCATTTTGATCCTTTATAGGCTTAAAATTATTTATAGCTAAAGTCATGATCCTTTCATCCCAAATTAAATGTGTTAGATCAAATTCAAATAATGTTGAATACTTCATTTCTGCTAATTTCCTACATGTATCCCATAATTTCTTTTGTGGCCCTTCTTTTGAATCTAAAATTTCAGCTTCTTCAGCAACGTTTTTCTCGTGTGATAAAGTTACATGTGGTTTTAATGTGATTCTATTATGTGATTTAATCTCTTCAAATGTTTCTCTAGCTGAATTGATTAATTCTTTATCTAGTTCCGATATTGAAAAAGATGAAAACAATATATTCTCAACAATTTGATTCAAATCAATTTCAGGAGCTAAACCGAAATATCTTATTGGTTTACCAACTTTTGCTATAGCATGATACGGTGTCGTAATTCTGTATTCTACAGCTTCATCTAATGATTTATCAATTTTCTCTTCAGTTGGTTTAGGTAAACCTATAATTTGATTTAAACCATTAACGATTTTATCTAATACTTGTTTCGGTGAATCAACAACTTTTACATCAATCAAACTTTCGAATAATTCAGGATCAGGTGAAGTGAAATTTCTTAAAAATTGTCCTACAACAGCTTCATGTTCTGCATCTACAGTTGGATCAGGTCTCAGTGTTTGATGATTATCACCTCTTGATACAACTCTCTCAGAGCATATTCGTAGTAATCTATGATACGGTTGCGATGATATATCCCATACAATCCCAATCAATCGGAGATCATATTTCTGCATTGCCTTTGATGAAGCGATTGCGGCAAGCTCTTCGTAATGCTTCGGTATATGATTATTCCTATATAGGCCGCATGAGTTAGCCAGCTTATTAACGAATTTCACTCAGAAATCAACATACCTATCAGCATAGACGATATCCTCTTTTTGCAGTAGACCTGTGATATTCTTGATAAAAGTTGGAGCTGTACGTTTAGTAGTAACATCGTCACTTTGGGTATGACCAAATCCAAATAATTTTGATAAAGCTACACCTATAAGGGTTTTACCACAACCTGGAACAGCCATTGGAACAAGTAACCATTTTTTAGGTAAACCATCTTTACTTTGTTTATTATTACTATTATTTTCTGGTGTGAATTTCTTTGATTTACCTAATCTTGCATCATCCCATTTTTGTTTACCTTGTTCATCATTTTCAATCCATTGTAAAAATCTTTCTCTTACTCTTACAACACCTTTATCATAATTTTCAAATGATTTAGGTTCAATTCTTAACATTTTACCTACCCATTCTGCATAAACTCCAATTTCAGGTCTTTTCGTTTTTGATCTAACTTTTTTCCATATCGTTGTAATATCTTCAGGTTCACTTTTATCTAATAAAGGTAACATTACTCTAGTAATTTCACGAAATTGTCTATAAAGTAAATATGGTTCATCAAATTTAACTTTAAAGAAAAATGGTGATCCTTCTTTATAAGGTGGTTTGCCCAATTTTTGCTTCTCATCTTCAATTAATTGTGAATGTGATTTGACTTTACATCTAACAACAAAACCTTCTATCATATCCCCTTCCCAAGATCCAGTTTTAGCTACTTCATTTGTAAAACTCTTAACTTCGTCTAAAGTTTGAAGTTCAACATATTTAGTTTGTATAAATCCAAATTCCTCTGCAAATGCTTTGACTTCACTAGGAGCGGACGTTGAAAAATGAGGTGTGTTGTGGTTCAATCCGTGTAGATGAAGACCTGTCCAATGCACTGGCGTAGCTATAACATGCTCTTCGAAGGAATCATCGCACAGCTGTCCATAAGCGTACATTCAGCTATCATCCTTTCATGTCGATATATCAAGACAATCTCACCTCTAGCACAGCAGTCATATTACCATCCCATAGCTTCTGGGCCAATTCAGCTTCAGTCTTGCCTTTAGCCTTCAATGTTCTTGTGACCCATTCTCGACCAACAGCAGCATGAGCTTTAGCTTCCGCATGTTCTTCCTTCTCAGCTTTGGCATTCTCTTTAACTTCTTTTTGACTTGGTATATCCTTCAGCGTTAACTTTGATATCTCGTTTGTAGCTTCCTGTTCTTGAGCTTCGGTCGTCGTCCCCAAAGAGTGTTTTGAGGCTACTATCAAATGTGAGGGGGATAAGGCAGATATCAATATGAGACATCCATTTGATTTTAAGGTAAGGTGATATGGAGGTTCTGTGTGATTTTCCATTGCAGACCACTGTTAAAGTGTAAACTTTCAGCTTTAAACTCTTCGTTAACATCGTAAAGAAAGATAGATCAACCTTTCAATCGCTGACTCACATTGGTCCATTCGACTTCATCGATATTGAAGAATTTATCATAACCTCTAGCTACTATTCTATCTTTTGGTCTTTGACAGTTTTCACCTGAACTACTGATTTCATTAGGTAACGCATCTTCATCTTGAACTTCTTCCGTAAACAGACCTCTTGCTAAAGTTGGAAAAGGATTTTGTGCATTGAAATACATATGTTCAGTCATTTTCCAACTTGTTATCTTTCTATCTCTCAGATTATTTGAATTTGATCCGCTTCCTTCTGCTGATACAGATATGGATGATGATGATGATTCTCCATTATTAGCATATAATGATGCTGGATATATATGTACATTCGCTCGTACTGCTTTAGGATTCGTATCTCGTAAATGCCTCAAAGATTCCATCAAGGCAGGTACTGATTCTGGATGTTTATCACCAGACATTTTGACGAGCCTGCTGTTATCGGTAGAAGAGCTCAAAGTTGCGATCGGGTAGTCTGGGATATAAGAGTATAAGAGATATCTCGATGATTAGCTTGGGATACCAGATATTCATCAATCATAATTGTGTTGAGTCGATAGGCCCCTTACACTGCAATGTCATTCTTGAACTTTTTGCTATAAATTGCACAAGGAAGGGGTCTCCACAACAACATGACATGCAGTCGGGTTGCGGAGATGATGGTAATCTCCTTATTCATGATTGCGATAGTGAGGACTGAGTTCGGTAGTAGAGTGGAGGTATAGATGACTACCACGTGAAATATCAGGTCAGTGCGTACTATACTAGCTAGTACTGGCAAGTGAGCAATTCAAGGTATCATATCATGATGAATGACCAAGACACACACATTCACCTTCCTTCTCTTCATTTCTTATTTCATCCTTTCAATCATCCTTCTTCTTGTTGCACATTTAACGACAAACCCGCAATCACACTTATGAAGGTACTCAACGCATCTTTCAATACACAAGCGTACGCTTAACAATATCCATTATATCTTTTATTCGCACTGTCGATTTGAAATTGACGATAACGACCGACCAACCAATCAAACCAGATCACTCGAACACCATAATCACCTTATTCCCTTCCCCTTCTCGTATGGAGAAAGGGGCAACATATGAAACCCATTTATACTCTCAATGAACGATAAGGAAGACAAATCTCAAGGACATCTTGGATCGACATCTCATACGCAGCATATAACATCTGAAAACAGTAACATACTAAATACAACTCAAGATAAGAATAAAACAGTAGACACAGAAACTATAACTCCTCGTACAACTCGAGGTAACAGACAGAGAAGACAGTCAGATATAGCCAACCAATCTTCTGAAATTACCAATACTCCCATACCCACTCGTCGATCAGCCAGATTATCGATAGGTGAAAATATAGCCACCACTACACCTGAAATAGCAGGATCAAGCTCCAACAAGAAGGGAAAGAAGAGGGTATATATAGAAGAGAACTCAGCAGCTGGAAGTAGTAAGAAGAAGTGAGTGTTTCTGCTGTATGATTCAGCTATCGATATCACAAACAGAGTCGACTTGTGCCATTGGTTATTGCGACTGGATTATTACCCAATTATGACGGCTATATGGTCAAAGGAAGTCCATTTCGACTCGACTTACTACTTCGCCGTTTCTCAACATTAAATACATTCCCCAATTTCGTTTGTAACTGACCTTACGCTTTCCATCTTCTGCAATATTAGATCTAGATCCTCTATACCTAACACCGCTTCAGCAGCGAAAGCATCAGAAACCGCGACTCCTACTCTAACCGATAGAAAAGGCAAAAATAAGGCCCCTCAATCACCTTCACCTCCGGCATCCGAACAAATATCACCCATTGTCGATCCAGTAACCGTTAAGCGATCTAAAAGATCTTCAATCACATCTACTGGTGGTGGGAGATACGATTTAAGGCATAAAGCAGAAGAGCAGCAATCCATCACTCCTGCTGTCGATAGGAAAGGGAAAGGCAAATCAAAGGCTTTCCCACAAATTAAAGGAAAGAAGGCAGCGTACAAGATGCCTAAAAAAGTCAAGTGAGTGATCCACACTACTCTATTGTATCTAGCTAAGTTCATGACAAATAGTCCAAAGCAAAAACGACCTACTACCGGTACTCTCAGCGATAGAACCAAGAAAGGCGACACTTGTAAGTCTTGTCTTTACACTTTTACGCATAGCATCTATTTATCTAACTTACGTTTTTGATCATAGCTGCCAGACATCTGGTTGATGATGGAATGGATGATGAAGATGACTCACTTTGGATGGACGAACCCAGTGGATCTGGCCACACAGGTGGTCTTTTAGATGACGATGATGATGACGACGACAATATGGGAGGATCTGGGCACGAAGATGAGGATGAAGATGAGGACGAAGATGACGAAGACAATGAAGATGGTAACAACGGTAACAACACTGGCGGTTCAAGCTCAAACGCTTACGATCAACTCTCTCGACTCGCTGGCGGCAGTGGCTTACATCTTGATGAAGCAACTGCAGCTGCTTTATTCGGAGGAGGATTCCGTGCATTTGGCGGTATGATGTCTGGCTTGTCTAACCGATTCAAACAGCTCAAAACCAATCTTCAATCGAAAAAGACAGCCACCCGACTAGCCGCTTTAAGGGAATGTAGTGAACTTCTTTTGGTCAGTAACGAAGACACCCTAGGCGGTGCGTTCTCTCCAACATCATTCGCCACTGAATTTATCGCCATCTTGAAAGGCAAACCCAATATCGATGATGATCAAGATTCCGGAGATGAAAATGAAGGTTTAGATGAAATGGACGAAGACGCTCAACTCGCTGCCGCTCTAGCTATGAGCTCTGGAGGAATGATGCCTTCTATGGGAGGTGAAGAAGACATGGAATGTCAACTTCTCGCTTGTCGATGTCTCGCTCATCTCATGGAAGCACTTCCTGGCTCCGGTCATACTCTCGTTCACTTGGGTGCCGTTCCTGTACTTTGTTCCAAATTGGCCGAAATCACCTATATAGAATTGGCTGAACAGACATTGAGCGTGAGTGAAATTCTCTGCTTCGTTCCGTCATAATTGCTCATTCCATCCTTTAGACACTTGAAAAAATCTCTGCCGAATATCCTGGTGCGATTGTTCGCGAAGGCGGTCTCGGTGCTTTGCTTAATTACCTCCCATTCTTCTCGACCAACGTTCAACGTACCGCCGTCACCGCTGCTGCCAACTGTTGCCGAAACATCTCAAGCGAGCACTACGCTCAAATCAAAGAAGTCTTCCCAACTCTTCGTGACACTCTTGCCTCAGGGGATCAAAGACTTGTTGAGCAAGCTACTCTTGCTGTAGTACGAACAATAGAATCATATCGACATAATGCCGAGCACCTTGAAGGTCTCCTCGAAGTTCCTACAGTTGCAGCCATCAACGCCCTCCTTATGCCTTCTGGTGGATCTCCACTCGTTTCTCCATCAACCTATACTCATCTCCTCAAAGCTCTTACAACCTCAGCAAGGGGATCTGCTAAAGTATCGCTCGCTTTCCTCGATGCTGGCATGACCAGCACCATATATCAGATACTCACTGGTGTACTACCACCTTCACATGATGAAGACGAACAAGGTGGCTCATCCGGTGGTCAAGGCCTCGCTGGTGGAATAGCCGATATGGCTGTATTGCAAAATCTCGCTCATCGTCCGAAAGATCAAGTAGAAGAAGCGTTAGGTCTCATATGCGAGTTACTTCCACCCACTCCCCGAGATGGTGTCTTCGATCCCAAAGGTTACACAGAAAAGAACCTCGCCAGAGTTAAGAAAGGTAGAAAAGCTGATCGATCTGATCGACCAAGCGCAACTAGACGAAGTAGTCGAGTTGCCGAAGCTGCTTCAGGGACTTCAACTGGCCCTCCCACACCTTCTGGAAGTCATGCCCCTCTCCCAACTGATACTCCGACTGCCACAGCTGCCACTACCTCATCACTTACACGTGAAGCAGCTATATACAAAGCTATGAAAGACGCGAATGCTCAAATGGATCAAAGATTAGAATTGCTCAAGAATAATCCTGAAGTAATCGGTAAATTCATCAAAGCTGTTGTGCCCGTTTTGGTGGATGTTTACGCCGCTTCAGTGGTATTCAGAGTAAGAACCAAGGTATTGACAGGTCTTGTCAAAGCTATAGCTTTTGCTAATCCTGAACAGCTAAAGAGTACCCTTAGAGTAAGTCTTTCCCATCTCTCGGGACGAAAATACGTGCTGATAAATAACAGTCTGTACCTATGGCGAGTTTCCTTTGCGCTATCATCTCCTCCAAAGACAATCCAACCTTTGTACAACACGCTCTTCAGTTAGTTGAGCTACTCGCCACCAAAATCCCCGAGGTTTACCAAGCTTCCTTCCTCAGAGAAGGAGTCGTTTTCGAAATCGATGCTCTAGCTGAACGAGAAATGGCTAAAGAAGTCAAAGAAAAGGCAGATCGAGAAGCCGCTGCGGTCAAAACCGAACCTGAAGAGAAGGATGAAAAAACAGCTGGACCTTCCACTTCCACTCCTTCCAACATACCGGCCATTCCCGACGATCTTAAACCTCTTCTTTCGCTAGCCGGTTTACACGGTGGTATCTCCCTTCTGCCCGATACTCTTGGCGGGCTCTCCACTCCCAAGCGATCTTCAACTTCAATGCTTGACCCTAGCGATGCAAATATCGTTCGAGCTCGTATGTTACAAGCCAAGAAGGTATTCGATGTTGGAGGAGATCACCATCAAGCTGCAACCCAAGTTCTTGACGAAATTAGTGCTATGGTCAAAAAACTTTGCGGTTCAGATGCCAATGAAGCAGAACTACGAGATACCCTTCGAGAGATCGCTTCCCGCTTCGCCAACGCCGATCAAGCTCTTTCAAGTTATGAATTACTCAAAAGTGGATTAGTTGACGGTATTCTCGAGTTTGTTGACATTGACGGTGAAGTTAGTTCTGCTGATCGTAGAGCAATGTTGTTTGAGGTGTTCTCCGACACCACCCTATCGAATCCTTCACCTCTCACTATGCTTGTCAAGCGATTACACGAAAGTTTAGGTCGTCTTGAGAATTTCGACGTGGAGATTGCTTTTGGTGGTGGTACGGATGCTTCAAGACCATCTGCGTCAAGTTTAAGCCGAACCATGCGGATCAGACTTCAAGCTGAAGAAGGTGAAGATATACCCAAACAAGTTTCCGCTTTGAGTGTTACTATTCAAGCTATCGCATCCATTCAAGCTCTAAATGATTATTTGCGACCTCGAGTAGCAGATAAGAATTATGGTTCTGGTTTATCAAGAATGCTTGCTGCATACGCTAGTATGCCTGGAGGCGGAGGGAATGCTACCTCCAGACTACTTTCGGCTCTTGCTGGAGCAGGAGGTGGCGGTCCTCTGGAAAGACTTGGTGAACCTACAATTGGTAGTGGCTCCGTACCTGCTGCCACTACCTCTTCGCAAACCAAACCTAAAGCCGCCGAAGGTGAAGATCAAACCAATAAGACTAAACAGGAACCTAAAGCAGAATCCTCAACTTCAAACAAACCTCAAAGAAGAAGGAGTGCTCGACTCAGCGCTCAGAATACAGGTGAAAGTTCTGCGACTGCTCCAGCCGTTCCTGTAGAACCATCAACCCCACCTACTGCTGCTGCACAAGCAGAAGCAACCTTACAATCCATCTTGCCTTCAATGCCTATGGATATGGACTTTGATGATGATGGATATTCTGAAGATGATGATTATGATCACGAAGTAAGTGTCTAATGAAGCTTGTTTGCTGTCTTGGTGCTAATCTGTACATCGCGTCTAGGTATTTGAGGAAGAGATGGAAGAAGAACTCGCTAGACCTGCCGAAAGTATAGTCAACATGTCGGTTGCCGCAGGTAAGACCATTGATCTATTGTTTATATCCTGTATAACTAATGTGAATCTCAGACGGCTCACGTGTGGAAGCCAAAACCCCCGATGGCACACGTGTAGCTACGCCACAACAGAAACCACCTTCAGTCACCAATGCACCTGGTCCTTCAGCAGGTGGATCGGGTACACCAGGGGGATCATCATACGCTGGAGCATTGAAGACTGCCCCCTCGGATTGGCATCTAGAGTTCTTTATTAACGGAAACAAGCTATCTTTGGAAGATACTCTATATGGTGCTGTTCACAGGAACCAAAACGCTATGGCTGGAGGCAATCCTGCTGGATACGGCGGTATTTACAACTCGCCGGTCACTATCAAGTTCAGAAAAGTTGAAGGTCCTGCCAAGACAGGTAAGCTGTCTATCTTTACGGTGTGTTCCGACACAAAAGCTTATAATTGTGCAGGTGTTACTGCCGAAGCTCCTTCTCCTGCTTCAATCACTAGCTCATTCCCCGCTGGACTCGAACCTGGAACACCTACTTCCAAAATCCTCAGATTATTGAGAGTAGTACATAACCTCTCTGTTGACGGTAAAGATGCCCTTGGACTTGCAGATGGAATACTCGATGAGAATCTCTTCATCAATAACAAGTTGACTGCCAAACTGACTAGACAGCTAGAAGAGACCATGATTATTGCTAGGTAAGCGATTAAAATTGTGTGATTGTACAGTTATAACGCTAATGTGACTTGTACAGTGACTGCCTGCCTGAGTGGTCCATAGAGCTTGTTAAGCATTTCTCTTTCTTATTCCCATTTGACACAAGATACAATTTCCTGCAATCTTTATCATTTGGTTATGGTCGATTAATATCTAGATCACAACAAGGAGGAAATGCAAGAAATAACAATAATAGAAGAGGAGATGATGTATCTCATTTAGCAAGATTAGTTAGGCAAAAAGTTAGAATATCTAGAACTCAATTATTAGAATCATGTTCGAAAGTTTTGGAAATTTATGGTACATCAACAGGTATATTAGAAATTGAATATTTTGATGAAATTGGTACAGGTTTAGGGCCAACTTTAGAATTCTATTCTTTAGCAAGTAAAGAATTCGCAAGGAAAAATTTAAATATCTGGAGAGATGAAGATTACGAGATCACTGGATCAAATGAATCAAACGAACAATCAAATTACGTCTTCCATCCTAAAGGTTTATATCCTGCTCCTTTGAATGACAACGAATCCAATACAGAGTGAGCTCTTTACCTTCTACTACCATTGATTAACGGATGTAATAAACGATACTTAGCTAACACCCACATCCATCTTCATCTTTTGTCATTGTCAGAAAATTATCATGGTTCAGAACTCTTGGTCTTTTCACCGGTAGAGCATTGCTAGATTCAAGAATTATAGATGTCAATCTAAATCGAGTATTCCTTAAATTGATTCTCGGTCAGCAAGTCAAAAGAAACATTGCTACCTTGAAAGTAAGTCGTACTTTCCATGGAGCGGCTTGAACAATACTGACATCTTATACCTGTACAGGCTATAGATACTGGCCTTGCTAGATCACTAGAAAGGTTACAGACGTATCTGATCGCTAGAAAAGAAATTGAAGCGCTCAAATTGGTCAGTTAAAAGACCATCCATCACGTGAATATGTAACTGACGAGACAGATGTTTAGCCTGCCTCTACAAGACGAACTAAGCTCGCCGCGTTGACCGTTGGGGGAGCGAAATTAGCCGAATTATCGTTAGACTTCACCTTACCAGGCTATAATATCGAACTCAAGCCAGGTGGTTCTCATATCGATGTTGACGATTCCAACTTGGAAGAATACCTTGAAAAGGTTTTAGAAATGACTATCGGTAGTGGAGTTGACAAACAAGTGAAAGCCTTCCAAGAAGGTTTCTCAATGGTATTCTCCATAAGAGATATGCGTATCTTTTCACCTGATGAGTTAGGATTACTTTTCGGTAATGCTGAAGAAGATTGGTCAAGAGAGAGTGAGTATTACCTTAACCATATCAAATCACGTTCGCTAGCTGATAAAATTGGCTATATCTAGCTCTTGAGCAATCACTTAAAGCCGATCATGGATATAATCTCGATTCTCGAGCTGTACAAAACTTACTTGAAGTGATGGTCAGCTACGACAAGGAACAAAGAAGACAATTCCTCCAATTGTAAGCACCATCACATACTGCCTTTTTCTTTTGCGATCCAAGCACTGACGCCATATGTCATGCAGTATCACTGGTGCACCCAAACTTCCAATTGGAGGCTTCAAAGGTCTTAGTCCACCTTTCACGGTAGTTAGAAAACCTCATGAACATCCTTTCAAAGCGGATGATTATCTACCTAGTGTAATGACTTGTGCTCAGGTATGTTTCTTTATTATATCATTGCTATTCAAGTTGCCTAATGAGCTGATTCATACGAAATCAATAGTACCTCAAAATGCCAGATTACACCACCAAAGAGATTTTAGCTGCTCAAATTGAGAGAGCAATGAAAGATGGTGGAGGATCGTTCCATCTTTCATAGTCTAGAATTGAATTTCCTTCCATGTATTTCCTTCATGTTTCAGTTAGCTATATCTTACCCCTATCACTCATTCTCTTTTTGTTACCGTTCATACCATTATTAGATAGAATTACTGTAAAATACGTTTCCCATTCATGTTACAAACACATCGCATTTATTCCTCCTTTTCTTCAACCAACATAATGAATTTGACCTTCAATTAGCCTCAATAGACACACTCGATATTCTCATCTGCAAGTTTCATGTCAACGAAATCGAGGATATCAATGATGATTATGATACTAGTATTAGTCTGACAGTTAAATATGTTTCCCATGTTTCTCATGTATCGAATTCTTTCTAACTCCCCCACTTTTTAACGGTGAGAAGCGGAATCAATTATCTTACCGGACCGGAGCTTTGTTTTTAGGGTATCCACCTGACTTTATGAAGGGTATCCACTTGATATCCATCTTGCATGTACAGTATATTGTTTAGGCGAAGCGATACAATTAATGCTTTGGGAATAATAATGAATGTTTGGACGATCAAACTGTAGATGGTCATTACTACTGACGTTCTTGAGATCTGATAGATCACCTTGTTCCTCTGCTGAAAGACCCTTAATGAAACGATCAAGCTAGAGAAAATGATAAGGATAAGGATAAAGATAAAGAAGATAATGTTAATAATATAGTACAATTTGTTAGTCTCTCTTATCGATAACAAAATAAAATCCTGTAAACCAAAAACAAAAAGCTAAAAAGCAAAAATAGATAAAGATTTAATTCGATTTGGAATACAAAAGATGCCTTTTCAACAAGGTCCAAGGAAAGCTGAAAAGGATGATAAAGGTAATACTGTTTACCCATGTTTATGGATAGGTAAGTTTTGATATTTAATCGTTCTTATATAGTATCCACTTCCATGAACAAGTTACTCCTTCTTAAATCCGAGCCTCTTCGTTTGAGTTATCTAGCTAACGAATCAATATATTGGTATGATATAGGTTGTCAAAAAGCTTTCGGAACAGCTGGACATGTAAGTGCTTGCATTGTATCCTATTACAATATTCGCTATACTTCACGCTGATCATCTATCGTATAATTTAGGTTCGCCGTCATGAGAAAACCCATGTAGGAATAACCCCATACGCATGTCCACATTGTGATAAGAGTTTCAACAGAAGTGATGTTAGAGCAAAACACGTTTCGACTATGCATCCGGAACGTGAAGGACAAGCTGGACCTTCAAGTTCAGGATCTATAGATATCAACGATGAGCCGCCTAGGTAAGTTTACAGAGAACAAGGGAAACGATAATTCGATATAGGATTCCACTGATTTTTTACTATATCATTTAACAGCAAGATCAGAAGAATGTCAATAGATGAAGATTCTTCGACTCATAGAGGGGTGTCCACGAGCAATTTCGATAACACCAATCCTAGAACGGAATCAGAATATCAAAGGAGGTATTCAACTTCATCAGATCATAGAAGACCTTCTATAACTTCATTGACTGAACTAGCAAATGTAGCAGTGACAGATAACTCAACACCATTCAACCCATTCGTTTCACCTTTATCATCAACTGTACCTATACCTATACCAGTGCAAGTATCTATTCCAAGCTCCAACCTGATATCATCTAGTCACAATCAGAATGTCAATATAGATCCAATCGATCAATTATGGAACACATTCAACCAACATGACCCTTCACCTTCTTCTTCATCCCCTCATCAAGACTATACAGCGGGGTCTGGGTTAACGCCACTACTGAATAACAGTAGTCCGAACGTTAATATATCGATTTCAAATCCTAATATGGCATTAACGATGATGCCTCCTCTTCCTGCTACTGCCGTCAATACAGGTACACCATTTAGTGTACCTTCTGTCGGGTCCTCGAATTCGGGTTTTATAGATCCTGCTCATTTAAGTGTTGGGACTTCTACTGGACTATCGAGTGATTTCAACGCTGGTGAGTCATAGTTCAATGGATATCCAAAATTTTATTAGTCTACGATTGATGTTAACGTGGCTAGGCGTTTCCTATGATACAGATTTATTTGGCGTACCAATATCATCTGAACAACCAATTGATCCATTTGATCCAAGTTGGGAATGGTTTGGACAAGTATTTGGATGGGGTTCAGATGAAAATATTGATTTAGATATTGGTTTACAAAGTAGCATGTTCGATAAAGCAGGTGTCGGTCCAATTAGTTCAACAGATTCTTTAAGTGCTGCATGGTTATTATGTTCAACTCCAAGAGGTGGAAGTCCTGTAAATGGTGAAGATCCAAATTCAATACATATCGATAATAATCCTAATAAATCCAAACCTGTGATGGGAATGCCTGATCCATTCGGTAGGAAAGAAGATAATCCATGGGTAAGTCAGATTTGATCGAGTATTCAAAAATTTGTGTTTCATCGAGACTAACCATTCTCTTATATCATAATACAATTCTTAGCCAAGTATATTTAAACCTAAAGTACCTGACAGACCATTAACACTAGCAGGAATCAAAGCATCGCCCAGAACATATAACGAAAAATACAAGATACCTTCTTCTTCTGGTCTTAAAACGAATGCAATAAATGAAACATCAAGAAATGCGATGTTATCATTAATATATTTATGTCATCAACCACATTGGTTAATGCCTGATATAGATGATTTTCCAAATAGTGAAACAATGTCAGATTTCGTTGATTTATATTTTGAAAACTTTCATCCAATCTTTCCAATTGTACATAAACCTACTTTTTTAAAAAGTGATACTCCAGCTGTATTACTTTTAAGTGTAGCTGCAATAGGTGCTACATATGCAAATAAAGAATTTGGTCCGCTAGCTGTGGCTTTATGTGAATTGGTTAGAAGGATGATTGCTTGGATGGTGAGCCTATTCTATCCATTTGTCTGCATAAATTGAAACATTACTTTCCCAAAAGTGTATCTATGCTTTAGGAATCATTATTCGATCCTCAATCTAAGTTAGCTTAGCTGATTAGTCATGTTTGTTTAGCGAGGTAGTGACCAAAGAGCGAAGTTCGATCGAAACACGTTACTTGCTTTTCTACTTCAAACGGCTTTAGGTATAGCGTGTGGATCAAGAGAAATGTACTATCATGCAGAGATTTTCAGATGTAGTATAGTTACTACATGTAGAAGATTGCATCTACTTCGTGGAATCGGTTCCGCAATGAACGATTTGTATGCCAGAGAAGAATTTCCAACAGATGAACAGCGTTATAAAGCTTATATGGAAGATGAATCTAAAAGAAGACTAGGCTGGGGTGTTTATGTAAGTTTCGAATTCTTCTCTTTCATTACCACTTTGAACAGTAGCTCAACAAGTCTTCGTTTGGTTTACCTCTACTTCTGTGTAGTATCTCGATTCACAGATGGTCGCTTTATTACATATACCAGCCGTATTTGCTGTAAATGAAGCTGGAATACATTTACCTTGTGAAGATAAATTATGGGAAGCACCTGATGCTGAAACTTGGGCTGCTCTGATCGCAAATGGAGAAGCGACTGATCCATATACCATGAGACCTAAATTCTTGAAGGTTTTAGCGAAATCTTTAGCAGGCGAAGATATAGGTTTGAAAATGGATGATTTAGGTTGTGCAATTATATCTTTAACTGTTTGGAGGTAAGTAAGTCTGTGATTATGACCCAGCTTCCCAAGCTGATCAACGTTTACTCGATGAAATAGAATGTTATTGGATCAACAGATGTTACAGAAAGCTTTAGGTATAGGCTTAACTGATAATGGGATGGATAAACCTTCTTATACACATGAAGCTCATGTATTGGAAACGTAGGTTTGAGTTAAATAACTTGTTAATATAATGATATTGATATATATTAGATACTGATAATTTTGTTTTGCGTTACAGTAAACCAGCTCATTTACTGTTAAGATTAGCCCAAACAACATATTTATCACCTTCACCATCACATCTGAGATTAACTCCTGCAGCATTATATCATTCTGCACATATTCAATTTACAAGACCTGGATTGATGAATCGTATAAGACATGTTTCAGGTAAATACGAACCTGATATGACAACAAAAGGTTCTTTAGGTTGGTTGAAAGCTTGGATGAAAGATGGTAAAGAAGTTAGAAAAGTTCTATGGCATGCTGGTGTTTTAAATGCTTTGTTGACGGAATTTTCGAGGGGGTAAGTGTCTTGTGGCCTATAATGTACTTGGTGTAATGATCACTAGCGTCTGTTTTGATTCTTGTTACTGCCTATCTTTGTCTAATTGCTAACTTGGCTTTCTTCACCCTTGTATCGTACACGCTTCTTCGCCTTTGACAGATCTTTCGCCGAACTTTTCTGGACATTCGATTGCGCACTGGTTGTATGGGCTATAGTCAAATATGCTCCTCATCAATTAAGCAGTAGTACAGGCTTGAGATCAGCATTATTTTCTGCTAACTGTAAGTATCTCAAACTTCTCCATATACCTTCCCTTCTGTATGATCTTGTTCAACGATACTGATCGAGAGTATTCTTTTCTACTTCCTTCTAGGGTTTGACACTGTACCACCAAAATTATGGTTAGAACATGGAGGTGAAATTGTATTCCCTTTTTTAGGTTCTTCGATAAATTGGAAAGTTTCAAATTTATTAGAATTATTTATGAGTAGATTAGAAAAAATGAAATGGGGTTTAGCAATTCAATATAAATTAGTTTTAAACACTTTATTAGAAGCTGAATTAATTCATAATGGTAAATTAAATCAAATTTCTGCTCCGGATGGTGGTAAACCAATTAAAAGGATTGGTGAAGGTAAAGAAGATTATAATACGGATGAATCTGACAAGTGAAAGATTGGATAACCAATGGAACAAATGGGCTAAATTGTTGTAGAAATCAAACCGACGACCTTCTGACTCGATTACTGTATTGCTTGGTGAAATTTTTGCTTTCGAGGCGAATACGGCATTTAGCTCGAAGGCAAAAATCATAGGAAAGGAATATAGCTAGGCCAAGCTCTATCGTTGATCTATCTTCGTATGAGCTTTTAAGCACTATCACATTACAAGGAAACAGTTGTATAATGCATTTTTTTGTATGCGCTCTTATCAGACTATCGCCATACAAGTCGTATTCAGCAGAACTAGGTTCTCTGCAAGTAAAGCGATGTTGATCAAACGCACAGATCAGTAAACTACCTGCTTTTAGTTGAGCCACAATGCTGTCAAATTTATTCAAATAGCATTCGATGCATTATCTTTTTTTGACTACAGAATTTTTGTCATCTATCAATCCCCTTCTCTTGATACTGATACAAGTGTTCATCATATTGTATTGAAAACGCTTTAAGCAGATTTTCCAGCAAGAAGTCTTGCGCCTTCTGGAGCGTTTTTGTTGTTTGGACCGTACCAATGTGGGAAACCGAAATCTGAACCCCAAGGTGGAGAGTTTACTCTAGTTTGTTTACCTGATTCGGCTAATTTATCTAAAGTATCAATTTCATTTTGATCTAATTTAATAGTTTTCAAATTTGATTCAATTCTTGATGGTGTGACAGATTTAGGTAAAACAACGATATTCTTTGAAACTAAATAACTTAATAAAATAGTTGCTGTTGATTGATTATGTTTTTCAGCAATTTTAGTTAAAGATTCATCTTTATGTAATGGTGAAGAAGTTGAACCTAAAGGTGAATAAGCTTGAACTAAGATATCATTATCTTGACAGAATTTAACTAATTCATGTTCTGGATTATATGGATGTAATTCAACTTGATTTACTGCAGGTTTAACTTTACCTTCTTTTAATAATTTTTGAATAATTGGAATACCACAATTTGAAATTCCAATAGCTTTTACTTTTCCTTTAGATAATACAGATTCCATTTGTTCCCATGTTTTAGATTGATCCCATTCCCAATCAATATTTCTTGATCCATCTTCTTTAACAGGGAATAATGGATGTGTACCATTTGGTGCTAATCTAACTGGCCAATGAATCAAATATAAATCTAAATAATCGGTTCCTAAATCACTTAATGTTTGATCTAAACATTCTTCAACTCTATCATGATAAGATGACCATCTGTATACAGAAAAGTTAGCGATATATCATTCATTTGTTGCGAATTGCAATAAAACACATGGTTAACGTACACCTTGGAAGTAAGGAAAATTTCTGATCTTGGTACACCAGATTCTTTGATACCTTCACCAACTTCTTTTTCATTCTATAAGACAATAATTTCGTTGTCAGCTTCGGTTATTCTCGATAACACGTCATACAGTCGGTATTCATGAGTCCAACTAAAGATAGTGATTCTGACAAATTGCCCAAAAAATCTAATCCTATACCCGTCATATACCTAAATCCGCTTCTGCGAAATAGATAACTCCGCTTCATTCGCGATTCCCATCCGGAAGAATTCTTGTAATTGGGCACTCACTTGGTAACATAGAGCACCATCAATATGTCTGTAACCTGATTTCAATGCATGAGAAACAGCAGCTTTGACTTCTCCTGGTTTAGCTTGCCATGTACCTAAAGAATTCAGACAATCAGTTTCGGTACAATCTCCCTCCGCGGAGCAAATGAGACTCACCAAGACCAATTGCTGGGATGGTAGCACCAGTGTTTAATTTGAATGATGGGACAGAAGCGGCCATTTTGTATGATTTTTAACTATTGATTTCGTCTTGTGGTAGTTCGAAATTTAGGTAGAAAATAGATGTATGAAGAATTATTCAGGTGGATATCTTCTTTTGACGTTATATATCTTTTTCTTTCGTCAAGCAGTATCCATCCAATATAATCGCGGGGTAAATGACGGTTTAAAGATGGCAGTGTGAGCAGCCATATCAATCACCCGATACATCATCGGGCCGGTTCATCCCGGACCGTCTTGTCCGACTTTCGCATATAACGATTGCACGTGATAACGTCATACCTATAATATATATATCGCAGAAATCCGTGGTCGGATTAGGTGGTGACTGCCATTTGGAGAGACGAGTGAAAGATATTTTTGGCATGAAGGAGGACTAGAACAAAAAAAAAGCTATATATACTAGTACTCTGAAACCACTTACACGCAAGCCTATGGGGAAGAATGATGTCTGTTGCTTGTCAAATATTTGATAATGCCACCTCATCTACAGTACTCTGCTCACCAATGACACATGGCTAAAACCGAGTTTGATCCCTGTGTGTTGTGTGTGTTCGGACCAAATTTGACTAGACTTGATTAGATATCTTATTGTTCGATATATTTGATCATCCTTTGACGATCAAGTCCACTCATCCACCATCAATAAGCCCTAAATTGGTACATCACGCCATTTCAACTAAAATTTGACTACATTAGCATAGCAATGGCTCACAAAATGTATATCACTGGAAAATGGAAAAGGACGAACACCTTAATCAGTACCACCTTCCGCTGATGGACTTGGCAGACAACAGAGAGGCGTCCATCAGCATCAAAGTACCTCTACCTTGTTGAAAATCTATCTTGTACATGGTATCTTATTGTTTTCTTCACCTCACCTCAAAACGGGCTAAGATCGCGCACAGCAAAAAAGAAAAGAAAGATAAAAACGCCCTTTTCTGCAATTGATGGTATCACAAAGGTACCATCAATCAGATCACATCCTAATCGGAATGAAAGTGGGGGAAAGGAAGGGTAAATTTTCAGGTTTACATCTCTGATTATCCTGATCTAATCATTTGTAATCTACATCAAATTAGTAGTTGGTCAAGTCTAATCAACCAACGTTCGTATTTTCTCGACTTCTTTCCTCTTGGACGTATTGCTGTTTTTCTGGATCCGAGACATATATAAGAGAAGAAAGGTATGATAATCTTACTCATCTGAATTCTCCCTTACCCATCTACCATTGCATATGTCAACCTGTACATACCTCAATCAGACATCTAACCATATCTCATACTTATCTTGCTCTATTATTAACTTACCCGTACTACAATCTTGCCACCCACCATGTCCATACTACTCAACACAGCAACGTTAATCGACAACATAACTAAACCTTCTTCATCTTACTGCACAGATAAATCTACAGAATATATCGATATCATTATTGTATCAGCCCCATCATCACCTTCTTCGTCTTCTTATTCTACTAGAGAAGATCCAGATGCAACACCCAGACCTCATCCTCGTCGCTTGACCATACCAGCTTTAACAAATGAACAACTATGGGAACCTTGGTTTGCTTATCCTTCAAGACCTCAGATGACTTTACATCGTTGGGCTGAAGGTAATAAATCACAATTAGACATGTAAGTTTCCGCTCTTGTCCTTCCTATCACCCATTCTCATTCGTCATGACTAAATGCGGATCAAAATTAGCTAATTCATATTATGCTAAATAGGTTTATTCACAATTTACCATCTTCATCGCCTGAATCATTATATCCTTTATTCTTAACTAAATGTAGATCAACTTTATCAGCATTAAAAGTTTTAGTTATAGGTTCAATACTATTGATTAGAGGTGTAAATCATGGTCAACAAATGGGTAAAATCCTATTTGGTAGAGTTTTAGGTGATAGATATAATGATTTAATGTCTTTTTACGGTAAATCGTCAAAATTTATATCAAGATTACCATTGTGTGACGATGAAGAAGTTATAAGAAAGAGTGTGGAAGAAGCTAAAGTATTACAAATAAGGGCGAATGAGTGAGTCGAAACTTCCCGCTCTTACTTTGTTCGACTTTCATATCTTCTTTCCACTGCCTCTAATATCCCCTATCTTACCTGCCGTACCCAAACTTCCATAGGAGAGCTTACATACAAGCTTTCTTTACCGACAGATTATTCGCTTATCAGAAACACGAAGCAGCACTTGAACATCTTGGATTAGCTATCATAAAATTGATTCCATGGGATACAGCATCTTTATCACCTGAAGTAGCTCAAAGAACAGGATTTGCAGAAATGTAAGTTATCCTTTGATCCTCAGTGGTGACAATTGTATTCGGCTGATTCTCCATGCGTTCGACTTTTCTTTAGCGATCAATCGTTATTCTTATCGATTGCTATGGTATCAATAAGTATTTCAGAAACATTATCACCATGTCACAAATCACATTTATCTATTTTTGGATCAAGACTATATCGATTAACGAAAGCTTCTTGTGATTATATTTCATATTCACCGATATCCAAACATCACATCAACCAGAATTCAGAATATAATGACAGTTTCGCAGAAACTTTTCAAGGTAAAGAAGAAGAATTAGCTTTTGAATTAGAAAAAATAGCAAGTGAATTAGCAGAGATGACACCTTCATCTCCGTCTCTATCTCAAGAAAATCGTGATATCACTTCTGAGAAAACTATTAGAAATACAAGGAATCGGTTTGAACAAGCGTACTGTTCCTAAAAACGTGTTTCTGCTCATCATTCTATTTGCCTGATTTTTCCCTCCCGTCTTGCTTGAATCTTTCATTATTTACCTTGTGGGATGATTTTCACATGCTTCTTTATACGGGATTCCTTGATGACGACTTTATGACTTTAACGGATTCGTGTTCTTTTCTTATTTTTATGAAAGTCTTTTGGTGGTTTTACATTACTTATTCGTTTGTACCTTTTGTAGTTGACCAATCTATGTACTGTATGTGGCGTCTATAATGAAACGCTTCGGCCACTTGAGCGATCTGCCCATTCAAAATTGAACTTGCCCACATCGTTATTCGATACGCTACACCTTAATTGCAATCACGGACAGTGAGTATCTTGGTAAACAAATGCATACGTATATCAAGCTCGAATTTCAGATTCAAATAACTCAAGTCGAAACATACTTAGCGTGTAGCATAGTGATCTAAACTTGTATGAATTTCGAATAATGAGACAGTTTATCTTTTATTTCATTGAAATTGAGATTTTCCTCTTTACCTTTTTTAACATCGTATAATGTGACTCTGTATATTGAGTCAATCATCAGCAAATATGTCATCATTGTTAATGGTGGTTCCACAAAGACAAAATTCGAAGATGAACAAATGTACAATACTAACCTTCCAACATCGCTACCTTGTTGATCTTGGGTACCTAATAAACCGTACCACCTATTATCTTTTTTGATACACATAGGTGAGGTATTTGATATTTTGAGGACATTCCCTATTAAATGAACGAGTACAAGTCAATGACTGACTTCACTGTCATAAAAGTAGTGAAGATAGAAATAGTCAAATCCAAATGAAGGGAATTGTAAGTGAAGCGGCGAAAATTCAGAAATAACAGTAAACTCACATAACTTAGCTCTGGTTTCCGTATTATCTACATCTTCGTCAAGGGTAAGAGTTTCACTTTGTATACCTGAAATCATTCTTAAACCAATATCACCTGTACCATCTTTCAAAAATTCATGATTTTCTATAAATCCCGTACCCTCAATCTCTTGTGCAGCTTCTTCAAATACACTTGGCCACCTAAGATATACGAGTCATTGGATGATTGTATTAAAGGACACTCTGTCATGTAAATGATGATAATCAGAATGACTTTTTGGAAAACTCACCAAATATCACCAGAATTACCATTTTTCTTTTTATCTATATCACCATAAGTTATATCTTTGGTTTGCCAATCTTGTTTATTCATATTAAACAATTTCACTTTAACGATTTTTTCACCATTTTCATTTTTTTCAGAATCATCAATTTTGGATTTTATATCATCTTTATTTTTATTTACTATACTTGATAATGCACATAAAAACCAATCATTATTTTTACCTTGTTTGATATCATTTGCTTTTGGTGTTGAATTTTCCCATAATGGTTTTTCATCATCGTCATCATCCCTTCGAGTTAATTGTACAGAAGAAAAAGTATTTGATAATTTAGGGCTACCGCTGCGTACAGTGTCTCTAATAATTAGCTTGTCATTTCCAGATGATATAGGTGAGCTGAAAACAGTTGGAATTACCATTAAAAGGTATAATACTGTAGCAAAAAAAAACAGATTTTATCGGTTCAGCTGAAGCTTTTCATGGGGTATGGATTCCGACAACATTAATGCCCATACTTACAATTGAGATAATGCATAGTGTGGAAATATTGATAGATAAATTCGATTTCTTAAATCTTCCAGAGAGCCTTGAATATTTCGATACACTTATGTACAGTAGATTGATAAAACAATATCTTCACAATGTTAGCAATTGTCAAAGATCCTAGACAAATCCCTTTAGCTAATACCATCAGAATCATCCGGTTTTGTGAAGCATGATGTATATATCGACGCTAGTCTCGAGTAATGTACCTCGTTATCGTAGGCGTTCCCAAAATTTTCTTTAGTTCCTTTCATGATTCCCATGCTCCCATGCGTTGACCTATGAAAGGATGTAGCGGACTAGGGGGATTTTGTAATGGCGCATTGGGGTGATTAAACTTTCCTTTATGAGGGATCGAATTAGCAGCGTTTCAACAGCTATATCGACAAGATTCGAAATCGGGTTAATATGTAAGAAATCGAGACTCGATTTCTCCCTCTAAAGTAATATATTGAGGATATGTTTGATTCGATCGAGCATCTTTATGGATTAACCCCCAAATCAGTATAATCTTTTACCTAGCGCGACTCAGCCAAAAACGTTCCACTTTAGATTTCTGGCATAAGCAGTGACATTGTCTGGTCGGATCAAGGGATGGTTTAGGGCAGAGTCATCAGATACGCTATTCATGCTCGTCTTGTGTGTTGAATGACGATTGTACCTCCCTTCCTACTTTTCAGCAGAGAGCTACATTTTCACGTGCCGCGTTACTTACTCCTATCTATTGTTGATAATTTTGTTCCATCGCGCCACCACCAAATTGACCCTGCTGAGCTAACATTTGTTGTAACTGGACCATCTGCTGCTGTTGTTGTTGCTGTTGTAACTGTATATTTTGTTGTTGTTGTTGTATATTCTGCTGTTGGAGGTTCTGTTGCTGTTGTTGTTGTGATCTAATTTTAGCTTCAGCAATTTTAATTGCATTGATTAAAGTCTGCAATTGACCGGAAGGTATATTATTATAATCAAATTGTTGGATTGGTAAACCTAATTTTTGTGCATGCGTCATTAATTGTGTATATTGTTGTTGTGTTATACCCCTTTTATCTTGTCCCTGCCCCTGTTGTTGCTGCTGCTGTTGCTGTTGTTGTATAAATTGTTGAGGTTGTAGAGGAGCAGGCGCAACAGGAGGTGGTATAAATTGTGGTTGAGGTTGAACTTGAATTTGACCTTGGTTCTGTATAGCATTTTGTGCATTCTGAGCTTGTAATAACATCTGTTGATGATACATCGCACTGTTATTATTATTGTTATTGTTGTTTCCTACGACATTCTGCATATTCTGTGCGGTTGGTGATGGTCTAAAAGGTTGCGTTTGTGTTTGTGTTTGTTGTTGTATTTGGGGTACCTGGGTTAATGATCTTGCTTGTACCGCTTGTTGAAGCTGTTGTTGCTGTTGTGAGATGTCCTGTTGCGGTTGCGGTTGTGGGGCCACTTGAGTGGGTGTTGATCTTACATTAACAGCATTTAGAGGTGGAAAAGGTACGTGCTATGGAAAAGGTTTGTCAAAATCGCTTTATAACTTCAAACATCTGCCAAACTCACCAGACAAACTACCCCCATCAGCTTATAGGTCCTAGTACCGCTTGGGGTGGGTGGTATCGAGGGTAAAGGCGCAGAGAATAGCACGATTCCCCTATCTTGAGTTCCGAATGGAATGACGACCATATTCCCCTTTGAATGTAAACTATTTGCCAATTGCGTGTATTTTGACGCGTTACTTGAAGGATCTTGACCTGTCATATTAGGTGTGAAAACTACAATAGGGCAGTTTTTCGCTTGTGCATATGCAGTGAGAGTTTGAACTTCCAAGACCACAACATTACGCAGTTGTAAATCTTTCGGCCAATGTTGTGCTAAAATACCATCGGTATTTCCAGAAAACCTTGATGCATCCAGATTCAACAAGTGAGTGTAACTTCCAGGTGTACTAGCTGAAGAAAGGGTACCTGACCAAATTTGTTGTGAAGCCGGTCTTGAAGGTTGTTGTTGCTGTTGCTGCAATTGTTGAATATTCTGTGATGTATCCTGTTGTGGCTGCTGCTGCTGTTGCTGCTGTTGAACATTTTGATTCTGGTTGTGGTTTTGGGCTTGTTGAGCTCTTTGTTGTTGAATGGCAGCCATGACATTCGGATCCATCTTTACATCGTTAGCCGTTGAATTGATGTTAATGTTATTTTGCTGAAGATTTGCTGAGTTCGGGTTATTCATATTCACATTAGTAGTATTGTTATTGTTATTATTGTTGATGTTTGGTATAGAAGATGAAGCTGATAATTGACGTTGTTGTTGTAACTGTAGTAATTGTCTAATTTGTTGCCATTTTGGGTCATTCATATCTATATTACCATTATTTACACCACTTTTCATAGCTTGGATCATAGTTTGCATCATCTGAGGATCAATCTTACCATTCCCACCACTCGACATAGAAGCTGATTGAACAGCTTTAGCAAATTGGGCCATTCTAGCTTGCATAGCTTGGTTTTGTAATTGTTGTAATGTCTTTGGATCGTTATTATTGAGATTGTTGCTAATGTTAGGAATAGCTGATTGTAGGTTGGGATTGGTTATTGGAGTTTCTATTCGCTCGGTGGCTACAGTTGATGCCACCATATCAAGTCCTGGCGTAGTCCCTGTCCAGGCATAATAGTCGATCAGCACATGACAAACGACCAGAAAGATGAAAAAAGAAAATTACCAGTCTCAATTGAATATCCAGAAAGCGTTAAATCGATCTCCGAAGGAACGCTGAACCAGGGTGCATCGGAAGAACCATTCGAAACCTAGCACGCAACGAGCTCAGTTCCCTGCTCATACTAGCCAGTAATGGTCCGCTCACCTCTTTACACATAAGTTTAAGCCTTTTGCTTGACCCATCTCTATCGTTAGCCGGTCCGATTATAACGCAAGAGCATTTCATATCTTTCTCCTTTATCCCTTTCGTAAGATCCTTCCAAGCATCCTCATCCCATACCCCTTCACCGCTATTACCATTCGTTACCAGATCTCCACTCTGCTGATTTATGGTGCCCACAGGGTTAATATCGTTAGGAGCTACTACGACTAGATACCGTCTTGCAGGAGATCCTTGACCGTTGTCCTCAATTGGTAAAGAGGTATGTAGTGAATCGAGTAAAGGTGTAGCTGATGAAGGTGTGAGGGAAATAAAGGTTCTTGTAGGCGAATGTCCGATGTCTATATGAGGTTTACTCAAGTACTGAAGATGAATGTATCAGTTTCCTCCACTCCAAGTCTTTGGATATCTGGTTATGTGAACCCAGCTTACCTCGACTCCACTCGTTAAACCGTCAATCAATCTAGCTTCAGTTCTTCTCTTTCGTTTCTTGTTCTTTGCCGATTCCGCTTTGCTTTCTTCTTCGTGAATTGCTTGTTCTGAAAAGTTTGGCCAGCTTCTCTCTATGTGTGTTTCCCTACCTGATTTAGGGAAATAATCTGTAAGAGTCGGCAAAGAAGTTAAGAAGGCTAGAGGACCTGAATATTCTTTTGTGTATATATTCGATGTTTTGATTGTTTCTGCTGACGCAGTGATCAACAGAAGTAATCGTAGCTGTTGCAAATATGGTTGACAGGCATCAGTGAACATGATTAGCTTTGAACAATATTTAAGAGCTTACATTGGTATCACCACCATGTTTTTCCATCAACCTTTGAACCAATTTATGAACTACTCCATCAGGGACTATAAGCTTCTTGAATTTCGCTCTCGGGAGTGATGAATCAAAGACGAATGATGCTAAGTGCTTGAGAGAAATTGTTGGATTAGTTGAAGTTGAAGAGGATGCTTCAGGTTGATCAGATTGTATAGCTATGCTGGACATTTTGTGATTTTCGGAATTGTCGCTTTCACCGGGTTCGATTTTGTTTTAGGTTTGTCGACAAGCTTTTCTATATGGAAGTGATCATTCCAGATACTGTATCTGTGGTAAAATTGAAGCGAGCAGTGATATGTGATAGTTAAGTCGCTGATCCTTCGACGATATTGCCTTGACGAACAGATTATTGCGAAATTGACTGGAACATGTAAAGAAGCATAATCTGAAGTGGAAGCAGAAATAGAAGTAGAGATGGATAAAACAACAACATTATCCGTAATCCTGATATCTTGTCCACCATACGGTAAATGGTACCCTGATAACACCGCACAGACGCGTCATATAACTGCCATGTATGTAGCTGCAACTATTTCAATGTTGAATTGCTAGATGTTATTCAACTTCTTTCCTTTCTGAGAACCATATCAATGCACGTATAATATTCAAACTCAGCCACATAACCCATGAAGATCGGATCGCAACTAGCAAAAGAAAGCTTGTGAGGAAGAAAGTACCCTATGATACAGTAGAAGGCAAATTATCCAAGTTAAGAACGTTAGCCCAACAGCCCGGAGCTGAAGTATTAAAATGGGTGAGGAAATTACATTCTCTGCGTGAATTGAAGTAGCATAGCGCTTATACAATACATATGCTAATGCACGTTATAGATCAATCAATCTTGCGAGGTAAGCTGAGGATGATTTCCAAATTGGAAATTGCTATTTAGCTGATACAATTTTATGAGGATATAGGTCTGAATGACAAGATGTTCGTGATATTCCGCTATCTCATCGTTCAGCGCTAATGACGAGCTGACGACTGAACTTGTCCGCACAATAGATATGAGAGGCGTAAAGCTGCAGCTTTGGAACTAGAGAAGTGAGTTTCTCGTTTCATCATTTTATCTATGCAAAGCTAACTTTGTACATAGGCTTGTTCTATCTTCCGACATACCTCGAATATCTTCAATAATCGATCAACTATGTGGCATGTTCAGTTCTTCCAACTCTGCTCTTCACACACGGAATGGAGGTAGGTCAATCCCAATAATCTTGCTCAATGCTACTGTCGTAATGCTAAGTCACTTTTTGTTACAGGTCTGATCGGTTTGGCTGCAACTGCGATTGCATTAGGACAAGATGTAGCGCCTTTCCTAGGTGTAATAATACCGCCCGTTCTAGCATGTTTCCAAGATCCAGAATCCAGAGTCAGATATCATGCTTGTGAGAGTTTATATAATATGTAAGTAGACTCAGCTTAACCATTTACCTTCTACTATGATCAAAGCTGATGAAGCTGGTGTGCCATACAGAGCAAAAGTTAGTAAAGGTGAAATCCTTATCCATTTCAATGAGATATTCGATGCTTTATCAAAGTTATCATCAGATTCAGAGATGTCAGTCAAGAATGGAGCAGAGTTATTAGATAGATTGATGAAAGATATAGTTGCCGAAGCTGCACCACACTATGTATCAATTTATCCTGGAAATTATAATCCTAATTTACCTCAATCACATAATCAGCATCGACAAGAACCGGAAATATTGAATAAAATTTCAGGTTTAGGTATATCAACTAATCCTCAAGAGACCAAAGAAAAAGAGGAACACAATAATAATTCATCAAGTCCAAAGATTGGTATAGATGGTAAGAATGAAAATAACAATAATAATAATAATTCTTTTTCACCTACAAGATTAAATGATCAAAATCAACATAGTCAACAAGAAGAAGATAGAAGAGCATTCTCGTTAGCTAGGTTTATTCCATTACTAGCTGAGAGAATTTATGTGATTTCGCCTTATACTAGAATGCATTTAGTTTCTTGGTTGATGGTTTTAGATTCTGTACCAGATTTAGAATTAGTCGCTTGGTTACCTGAATTTCTGGATGGTTTATTGTAAGTGAAGTCAAGAATTGCCATCTAAATGCTTCTCTAATCCCTTCTTTCCCGTATATTTGGTACTGATATGTAAACACCTGTTAATAGGAAATACCTTGCAGATGGTAATGTAGATGTCAGGCTAGCTACTGAAAATGTATTAGCAGAATTCTTAAGGGAAATCAAATATATAGCTCAAGTCCAAGAGAAACAAGCAGAAGCTGATCGATTGAAAAGGGAGAACCGATCGGTGAGGACCAGAGGTAGTAAACATACTTTAGAATCTACAATTGAAGATGATGAAGAAGCTATAGCGGATGAATCGATGACAATGACAACTCAATCTGGATATGACGATCAAGATCATGAAAATGAAAATGATTGGGAAGGGGAAGGAAGTGGAAATTGGATTCCTGGTCAAGGCGTTTATGTGGATCATGCTGCTATAATGGATATCATAATTCAACATCTCTCTTATCCCGGTAAGTCTCTTACCATGTAGTGTATCAGCTGAAAGCCTCGCTCACCATGATAATGATAGACGAGTTGGTGCAATCAACTGCAATGGAGTGGATTTTAACATTCCTCGAATTTGCTCAGAATACTGTGGTAGCATTCACACCTCGTATAGTTCCTGCAATCTTACCCAATCTCGCTTCTTCACAGTATGTTATCCTATTTCCCGCCTCGATAGAACATTAACTTACCAGTCAAACAGTCGTCATATCAAACTTGCTGCTCATGAAACGAATGGATCTTTATATCGAGTTATACAGTCTCTTCCACTTCAAGTTCAGCCTACACCCTCAGCTTCGGCATCTATCACTTTACAGCCCAATACGGCAGCTTCTGTTCCACCTCCAATATCCTCTTTAGCTGGTTCACCACCTTCTACTTTAGCTTTGACTGGTACATCACCTAATCCAATAAAGAAAGATTTCGCAATGACTGAACCTCCAGATTCTGCTAAATCATCTTCAAATATACCTGTCAATGATCCTTTGGACGTTACAAATGCACCACCGCCAACATCAATATCGAAAACGGGCTCAGGTATAACTCAAACGTTATCAGCAACCAATTTACAATCACACATAAATACATCCACTCATAAATCCAAAAATTCACTACCTATAAATAATATTTCGTCTGAACCTGTTACTCCAGCAACCATAGAATTTCCACCTTCATCAACATCAGTAAATAACAGATCAAAAAATCAAATCATCACGAATACAAGACAGGAATCACCACCTCCGATGATGAATGGATCTCAAGCTCCATTATCACCTACTTTAGATCAAGGTGTAGAAGATGTTGATCCTTTTGATGTTAGAGAAACTGTTAATGTACTTACATTGCAATTCTTAAGTGATCATGCTGAAACCAGAATAGCAGCTTTGGAATGGTTGTTGATGTTGCATCTCAAAGCGCCAAATAAGGTGAGCTGAGCAAAACACCAGAAATGATCTGTCTCAGCTGACAATACGTAATGTATTTATAGATCCTTTCGAGAGATAGTGGTACATTCCCAGCCTTACTAAAGACATTATCTGATCCATCAGAAGACGTGAGCGAATCTCCACTTGATTCAGTCCCCTGAACCGCCGAGTAGCGCTGAAGGCTAAGATCAATCCTCTTTCATTAGGTTGTCAAACATGATCTTCAGTTGTTAGCTCAGATATCAGCTTCATCAGAGGATTCATACTTTACCAGTTTCATGGTCAAAGTATTGGAACTATTTTCAACTGATAGAAGGTTATTAGAGACAAGAGGAAGTTTGATTATCAGACAACTATGCTTACATCTCAACGCTGAGAGGATCTTCCGAACTATTGCAGAGATTCTAGAAAAAGATGACGTGAGTATGCGACATTCGAGGATATGCCACTAATATTAGTCAAAACTGATGATGAAACATTGAACAGGATCTCGAATTCGCCAGTATGATGGTTGTCAAACTGAACATGATCTTGATAACTTCGCCTGAATTGGCAGATTTCAGAAGGCGACTGAAAAATCTAGAATCGAAGGTAAGTTGACTACCAACTAGTTGAGTAGATGTCTAACTTATGCTATTCCTCATAGGATGGACAAATGCTCTTCTCTTCGCTATACAGATCGTGGTGCCATAATGCTGTTGCCGCATTTGCTTTATGCTTGTTGGCACAGGCGTATGAACACGCTTCCAACCTGCTTCAGATCTTGTAGGTAATAGTTCACCTGTTACAGTGGAATCACGACACCGACTGATCATGCTAAACGTCTTTAGTGCCGAACTCGAACTCACCGTACCATTGCTTGTACAAATTGATAAGCTTGTCATGCTGATTGAATCACCTGTATTTACAAGTGAGTTGACCAGATTTAATCAGCTTCCAATTACCATGCCCTACCGTTTTCACATCTTGGTCCCACATTGAACGTCACCACTGACATTGTGTGTTTTCAATGCAGATTTGCGATTACAACTTCTAGAACCTGAAAAATATCCATATCTATCCAAATGCCTATATGGTCTACTCATGATCTTGCCTCAAAGTAGTGCTTTCATATCTTTAAGAGCAAGATTATCAGTCGTCCATTCTTCTGGTTATGTTCCTATAGCTTCCACTAAAAGGTAGGTCAGCTATTTCATCCAACTTCTGTACGAAACGTTTTGATGATGTTTCGCTAATTTTGGCTTTTACAGTTCGACGGGATCGACTTTTTCATCCGCCGCTGCAGCCACAAAATCTAGACTAGGTAATAAAGAGGAAATGAAATGGCAAGAATTGTTATCTCGTAAGTCTTTTCTTTGCGTATGCCATCGAGTATCCGCTCGCTACTCGTTGTTGATAGCAATTTTCCGTTTCAAAAATGATAGATTTCCGATCGGTCCAAGCTAAACACGAAAAAGCTAGAAGACAATTACATTCAAATGATTTACCATCATTATCATCCATACATTATTCATCACCTTCACAAAGTGGTGGATTAAGTGGTAACTTGACATCAAATAATCCATCATCTTCTTCAACCGGACTGCATAATACAAAATCAAGTTTAGGTTTAGGTTCTGGAGGAACGATGAAGAAGAAATCTGTATCTACATCGAATAATGCATCAAGACAAAATAGCATCGAAGTTTCCGGTCCAGGTAGTAGAAACAATATGTCACCGTTAAATCCAAAGAGAATAACATCAGTATCTGGCAATCAATTACCCACACCGAATATTAGTATAGGAGGTGCGGTAGCTTCAATGAATGCGAATTCTTCTTCGGTAGGAGGTAGCTTAAATCAAAGATCAAATTCACCAACAAATCAGAGAAAGAAAATCTTGGGTGGTTTAAGGAAATCTACTGGAGCTGGTATCACCTTAAAAGAGTAGTACGACCATACCATATCTTGACAAGAATTGACATTATGACGATATATGTATATATATTACTGTTTGTATAGAGTATAACTAGTATTCTCATCCTGCTTTTCATTGTACATATGCATGCTTTTTGTTTTCGACCCTTGCGAGTCCCAATAGACCGCCTTTATCGGTATAATTTGTAACGATCTGCAATACAGTATGCAGTCGTACGCCGCGTGCTGCGTGTAGAAAACCAAGATATTTCTCTATATCAATAGCTAATCCGCTCTTAATGCCAAAAGTAGATGAACATGTGAATGGCGGCTAGATTCACAACATAAAAGGAAAGTTTCAGTCCACTTCAATTACTATAAATAAGCATTTCTCAACCTCCTTTCATCTCTCGCACACCAGTAATCGGAAAGTCTCCCCTAACTTTTTTGGTATATTAAGTCAAAGGAAGTCGGTATAATGACTTCCCTTGAATTACAGATGATCATTCAAACAGGTGTATCAGCTCATCCATACTGACAAATGTGCTGATATGAAATATGTTAGAATAGATAGTCTGAATGATCTGTTATAAGTTATTTGCAGTATACTTTTTTGTTCATCATCACTTTGTGCTGTCTATAATTGGAAAAACCGATCTTATAGAAGTCCAGTCCTTGTATATATATATATATATATATTTCTCTCGTTCAAAATGTTGACTAAGATTCTACTTACCAGTATGTAATACTTGTCTACTCTTTAACGCTTATATCAGTAAATCAGAAAAGCTAAATATTCGTCATATACTATTTGTACGAGTAGTTTTGTACTTTGCCATTTTAGGCGTTTGGGCAGGTCCCATTCCTGAAGCTAAACCTTTACCTCAACCTGTTGATACATTACCTAATCAAGATGAAAAATTCAGAAAGAATCTAGCTGGGCCATTATGGTCTAAAGATGGTCCAGTCGTTACAATATTTTACAAGGTAAACTCTTGGTTCTCACAAAATCGATCCTCTTAATCTTTGCGGGACAAGTGTAAGTACTGAAATACGTACGAACACTGTACTCAGTATTAGATTAAAAGTACTCATATATATATAAGCTTGATTGATGCTGATGTGTGAATTGGGTATAACTATTATATTTTTCAATAGGACCTGATGGAGAATGCTGGTTTATGGCAAGTCTAGCAGCATTAGTGAAATGTAATCCATTATCGATAACAAATATTATAAAAGATATTGGAATTGGTAAAGGTGAATCAGGTAAATCAACTGATAAAGTAGAAATTAAATTAACTACTGAAAACGATGAACAGAAGACTTTTCAAGTTGAACATAAAACTTCTACTGTTGGTATCGCTGATGGTTTGACTAATTGGTAAGTTAGTTGGTTAGTTGATTAGTTGAATATATGAGATTCACATATTCCAAGTTCATGTCTCAATACTCCTAAATGTATTGGGCAGTACTACTATATAGTATTGTAATGAAAAGCACTCTCTTTGATATGGCTCTGAAAAACATTGTAAGGTGGTGTATTGTAGTTGCTAATACATCAATTCAGGTGGCCAGCAGCAATCAAAAGCGGTGTTATGGAAATGGGTGGATACAGAGGTATAAAGAAAAATTCTATTCAAGGTGGTTTCCCTTCAGATGCTTTAAGATTTTTAACAGGTAAAGAAATTCAAGAATTAGTTAATCCATTTACAAAAGGACAAGCTTGTAAGTTAATTTTTAGCTCTATTTCCAATTGATTTTTCATACCGCTTTTCGAATTTTTTTTCCATGACTAGACTGATAGATGGTTGAAATACACTACTGTCACTGTGTTTGTATGTTTTTCCTATTGTGAATATCTGTTGATTTTTTAATTATTAATGTTAATTTATAAAGGGGAATGGTTAAAAAATTCAAATAATAGTCCAATGTGTTTAGGAACCCAAAAAAATACTAAAAAATTAATGAATCATCATGCTTATGCTATAATGTCTTATGATGGTGATAATGCAGAAAATGCAAGGTATGTAAAATCATTCAAAACAAATTAAAAGGTTATATACATCGCGACTTGTTGTATTTTTATTGACTTTTCCTTCTTTCGATTTTCCCACTCTCTTTCTCTCTCTTATGTTTGTAGAGCTAGATTAAGAGATCCTAATAATGGAGTTGAATGGTATGATCTCAAAGACATATTGGATGACATCAATCATTTAGCAGGTTTGAAAGGTTTCGCTAGTGTACCTTAAAGCACAAGAAGAGAGAGATCCCGTATTGGAGTTATAGTATAAGATGCATAATACAAGTACATGATACAATTCTTTATACGTATTGTACCTATAGTATAATCTTTTCCTTGAAGGTCTGACATAGCATAGCATAGCTGATTACGGTAAAGCCCTGACAAGCAAGACAACTATGACAAAGCAGGCGATTTCGACGAATGGGTCAAACAGGATTCGCTTAGAAGGGATTAAGTAGAGTTTGCACAACCGATATTTCTAATAAACAACATAATTAACCTACATATGAAGAAATGGCACAAAAAAAACATGAAAGTAATTATGAAGCTTTTGAAGTGTGTAGTTGTATTGTATCGGAATGCAAGATGAAATAGGATGAGAGGAAACAAGGATGTTTTTTTCTGTCGGAATAATCAGACTCGACCAGCAAGTTTGATTGTATGAAAGAGTTACAGGAAGTTGACTTTGACTACGTAGCGATCTAATAACCTCTATATTGTGCTGCTTGAGCGTATCTGTGCCATAAATACCAAAGTTAGTTTATTATCAATTAACCCTGAAGGAGATATCTCAACTTACGGTCCTTCAGCACCTCCAGTAGGTCTACCAAGAGCACCATATTGATCAGCGGATGGGAATGTTAATTCTCCTGGATAGACACCTTGATCATGTTGATGCATATGCGATCCATTATGATTATGACCATGTCCTGAACCGCTTCCAATTGAATTACCTCTTTGTAAATCAGCATATCCAGCATTGGAAGCATCTGTATCTTGTGTAGGAGCACCTTGATATCCTGCATAACCTTGATGATCTTGTGTCATAGCTTGAGGTGGATATTGATGTTGGTCGTATCCATGTTGATTTTGATCATATCCATGTTGACCAGGTTGGTTATAAGCAGCTTCATAATCATATTGTTCAGCATGTGAATATGGATCTTGATTATACATCGCGTATGCTCCTACACCTGCCGTACCAGCTGTGAAATCATGTGTAGGTACTCCAGGAACAGCATTTGGATCATCAAGTTCAGCGACTAATTCTCTTCTTTGTCTTGAAGCGGATGAATTTGATGCTGTTCTTTGAAGTGTTTTTTCAAAGCTAAAGAAGATAGAATGCAAATCAACCGATCAGCAAGGAATCTCCTTCAACATTCAGCTGGTATCTGTAATACTACTACTTACAAATCATCATTCATATCACCATTATCAGGTGAGAAATCAATTGGATTCATTCTTTTATCGAATCTATTTGAAGGTCTCAATTTCCATTTTCTAAATAATGTCCATCCAATACCTGCAGCACCAACCACAGAAGCGACAACTATAATAGCAATTAAAGCAGTTTTACCTAAACCTGAAGACTTCTTTTCTGATTCAGCTGATTCAGCTGTTGATGAAGCTTTATGTGTAGATTGTGATTTTGATGCAGTTGTTACTAGAACTATAGTTGAATGGGCTGTTGTAGATTGTTCGATGGCTGAAGTAGATTGAGAGAGCGTTACAGGTGCAACTTGTGTAGTTGACGTTACAATAGCTGCGACCGATGTTGAAGTGGTTGAACTTGCAATAGCAGAATCTGTAGTAGAAGTTGCTAAATCCGAAGTTGAAGTAACTGAAGAAACCAATGAACTAGTTGTACTAGATGAAAGAGTTGATGGTAATCCATCACCAAATTTACCACTATTGGCTGCACTACTTGTAACTGCACTTGTAACTGCTGCATCATCACCATCATTGGCATCTTTTGTTGAGGTTGCTATAGTGGAAGCTGATAACGAAGTTTGAGTAGCTGAAGCTTGAGCATCATGTTGTGAGATTGAAGCTAATGTACCATTATCAATTGCTGCTCCTGCTCTAGGAATAAGTCGATTGGCATCTACTACTGCAGCTCTAGAATGATGTCTTCGATGTGGATGTGTTGGTGGTCCACCTTGGTGAGCCAAAGCCAAAGGTAAGAGTAATATAACGGCTGTGGAAAGGTGCATGGTGAAGAGAGTGTCGTGAAGGGTGATAAAGGCTACTGATAGGAGTACTAATGATAGTCAATATTCGATGATATCTGTTTGATTTTGATGACCAAGTAGGTGTCTTTAGGGGAAGCGCAGTAATGAATGATTGTCTTGATGCTTTATGGCGTGTGTAACTGACCTTAAGTAATATAGAACAGTAAATATAATTATAGCTTGTCTAAATTGCTGTTTCTCTTCAGTTGAGTGTTCAATTGCTTATGATAGTATATCGACAGGTTATGGTTTGTTCGTCAAGGTCGCAAAGCGGGAATATACGTATGTATGTAAAAGAGTGTGAGTTGTATTGAAATGTTTACAATATATTTTTACTTGTCAACAAGCAAATTATAAAACAAGTGGTTATGTTGTTATTGTGATTATGTACTGAAGGCTGGATTTGAGTAAAGGCGGGATTGCTTGGACTGAGGTTTAAAAGGTTTAGAGAAAGTGTAAATGATCAAATGATCTTCGTCTTGAATACAAAATCAAAATACCTCAGATACTTGATGCTGAATATGCACAGTTCGAGTGTTTGCTGTGTAAGGTTAGGACAGTAGAAATGAAGAGGAAGATACCATTCTCATTCACGTTCTAGGCTCTAATAATGATGTCTTACACCACTTACGCACAGATCGTTTCATCAGACACGACAAAAATAAAAAACAATCCTTCACGTCCGGATGTGCATTGATCCCTTTAGCTTTTACCCTGAAAAGACAAAAACACACACACAAGTACCAGCTAAAAAACAAGACGCGTTTCGAGCTTTGTTACTGGGAATTAATACAGCAGTAGACCTAAAAGGGGGTTGAACCGGAATAATTGAAAAATAACGCTAAAAGAGGCGGGGATCATCTTTGTATACGTAACCACAGACGGACATCGCTCTCTTTCCGCCTTTCTGGCTTTTATCTTTGATGAGGCAAAGGTGGAGGAGAATTGAAAGCAGAGCAAGATGAAGCAATACAATGACGATATCTGGGTCAAATACGCCTTTATTGATGATATATGGACATAACGCAAGAGAATAGTACAGCAAGAAATCATCATGCTTGATCAGGTAATATAGCCTGTTGATCAGGTAAAAACCATCAATACCATATATGAAATACAAAGTCGAAGAAGCGAATCAATACAATGTCAAAACAACCACCTGGACCCGCTCTTATACAAGTCCCGAATTTATTCTCTATTGTAGAGCCTGGTGTCTATAGGTGTGCGACGCCTACCGCAGCGCAGGTATGCTATATTCATTGATGGTATATTGCTTGGCATGCTGACAACCAATGAATGCTATTACTCTAAAGATCCCTTTTCTAGCTTCACTCAATCTAAAAACTATAGTCTCTCTTACTCCTGAACATCCTATAAAACCGCTTCTCACATTTATCAGAACCTCTGGTATAGATTTTGTAAGTATTCGTTGTGTTACGTCTCTTCTTCATCTCATAGTTCCTATGCAATTACTAATCCTTCAAGTTGGCAACATAGATACATCTCGGATTAAATTTTTGGAGACCGCCAGGAACAGACTGGAAACCTGTCAGAGACGAGGTGATCAAAGCTGCCTTGGAGAAATATGTACTTGATATACGTGCCCATCCTGTACTATTGATAGACCCGTAAGTATAATTTACGAGCTGGATGTAATTTGACCACGACACAAGCTGATCCGAGAGCAATCTACAATATAACAGAATCGGTGTACATCAAACAGGTTGTGTAGTTGGCGCTTTGAGAATGATGCAAGGTTGGAATTTCGCTTCTACACTTATTGAGGTAAGTCGTCTAATGAACCTTTATTTCAAAGGTATATTGAATGCGCCTGGCTAAACTAGTGAATATCTAATACAGTATCGGTCACATGCACAAAGTAAACATAGATATGCAGATGAACAGTACATAGAGGTCAGTACTTGAGCCATTACCAACGATAACCTCCAAATCTTTGGTTCTTACATCTTGTCCCGCCTGTCATATTACAACCCGTCTCCCTCAAAGGGCTTCGAAATCTAGGTTAAGGTGTAAAGCTAACGTTGCATCTCATATAGCTATTTGATCCAGACCTAATCAATCTACCACCACCGCATTATATACCTTCTTGGTGGTTACCATATTCGCCAAAACACGATGATGACGATTCATCCGAAGAGGAACAAGAGGAAGCCAAGACAGTCTACCGAGAAGTCAATGGTATAGTACCAGGACAAGAAGGAGCTAAGGAGCACAGTCTCAACGATGAGACACCACAAGACATTGTTGTACAGTAGTATTCATGCATATCGATGATCATTGCTCGTGCTTGCTATCCTCTAGATATAGCTGATGTATTCAATATCTGGATATTAACGATCGGAAATGCAATACAATGGTACAATGGTAGAATATAATCGCCACATATAACCGGCGGCGATTATACGCTATTTAAGGGATTTAGGAGCATACTGTAAACGCTTCATCATCGGGTGTATCGCGAATAGAATCGATATCTATGTATCTATCCCTCCACTTTACGGATTAATCGATGTCATATAACCTTAGTATTACTATTGATTATTCATTATTGTTGATCAGCTCATAGAATAGACATCTTTGAATACATCTATTATATTCATCCCACCTAGATTGAATCGGATTTGTTGTAGATATAGCTCACAGTACTCATCATGTTACCGATTAGAACAGCGGTTAGATCGACATCTTGTAAAAGGTGTACATCATCTTCTATACCTCGGCCGAGTACAACATCTAATCTCACACGATCAATTGCCACTTCATCGACAACATCTTCTTCGACAAAATCATTATCCCATTATATAGATGGACTTCGATCTAGAGATGCTTTGATAATATCTAGTATACAGATACAACAAAGAGGTTTACACCATTCATCGAAATCATTAGATAAAAAAAGATGGGTAAATCCTGCAAGTGAAAAAGATGAAAAAGATAAATCTGATCAACAAGTATCGAAAGAAGATGGAGATGAAGCTAAAAAGGATACAACAAGAGTAGAAGTTAAATCGGAATCGAAAGGGGGAGAAGGAGAAGGAGAAGGGGAGAAATCTAAAATTGAGGAAATCAAAAAAGATAGTTCGGAAGAAGCTGAATCATCTAAAACTGCTGAAGAAAGAGCTAAAAATATAGCTGAAAAAGAAAACTCAGAGAAATCTGAATCACCATCATCTTCCCCCTCCAACGCCAAATCATCATCTTCTTCTTCTTCTTCAAATCCATTCTCATTACCATCTTCTTCTGGATCAGGTTCTAATGGAGGTTCCAATAATAATAATACACCAAAAGAAATAGCTAAACCAATTATACCTGAAATTTATCCACAAGTATTAGCAGTACCAATTACACATCGACCATTATTTCCTGGATTTTATAAAGCTGTAACAGTTAGATCACCAACAGTTATAAAAGCTATTAGAGAATTACAAGCTAAAGGTCAACCTTATGTTGGTGCATTTTTATTAAAAGATTCAACATCAGATTCAGATGTAGTAACAGATTTAAATCAAGTTCATCCTGTTGGTGTATTTTGTCAAATTACTTCTTGTTTCACTTCAAATGAAGGATCAGGAAAGGACGGTAACAAAGATGGAAGTAAAGATGGGGAAAATAATAATAAACAAGAAAGTTTAACAGCAGTTTTATTCCCACATAGAAGAATCAGAATTGATGATTTAGTTAAACCTGGTCAAACTGGTTTGCATACCCCTTTCGTAAATATTTCAGAAGTTAAAGAATCAGAAGAAATCAAAAATGAAAAACCAGAAGCTGAAGTTGAAAGTTTCGAACCTGATGTTCCTTCCGTTGAAGAAGTTAGAGAAGAGTTAGGTACTGTTTCAAGGGAACGAAGCGAGGACGATAGCCAAGCAGGTACGTCGATGTAGCCTTCATACAATGTGTTAGCTGCGAGTACTTCATCTGGTTGTGAGCTGATCACTATTTCTTCTATAGATTCCCAAAAGTCCGCTACTACTACACCACCTCCTAAGCCTCTTTCACCCATCAATTTCATCCACAGTCTCTTGCCCGATATTTCTATCACTAATGTTACCAATGTAGGCTTAGATCCTTATGATAAGGACTCTCAGGTCATCAGAGCTATAATGTCAGAATTGATATCAGTATTCAAGGAGATCGCTCAGTTACAACCAATGTTCAGAGAACAAGTGACATCATTCGCAATGTCAAATACATCCTCTCAAGTCTTTGATGAACCTGATAAATTAGCTGATTTAGCTGCTGTCGTCTCAACAGCGGATGTATCTGATCTTCAAGCTGTTTTGGAATCAACTTCTGTGGAGGATAGACTACAAAGAGCTTTGGTTTTACTCAAAAAAGAGTTGATTAATGCTCAATTGCAATTCAAGATCGCTAGAGATGTTGATACCAAAATACAAAAGCGACAAAGGGAATACTACTTAATGGAGCAATTGAAAGGTATCAAGAAAGAATTAGGTATGGAATCTGACGGTAAAGATAAACTAGTTGAAGGCTTCAAGGAGAAAGCCTCAAAACTAGCTATGCCAGAAGGTGTCAGAAAAGTATTCGACGAGGAATTGAACAAATTGGTGCATCTCGAACCATCTGCGAGTGAATTCAACGTTACCAGAAACTATATTGATTGGTTGACCCAAGTACCTTGGGGAGTGCATTCACCTGAAAATTATGATATTCAACATGCTATTAAGGTGTTAGATGAAGATCATTATGGATTAAAAGATGTTAAAAATCGAATATTAGAATTTATGGCAGTTGGAAAATTGAGAGGATCAGTTGAAGGTAAAATATTATGTTTATCTGGACCACCTGGTGTCGGAAAAACGTCAATAGGAAAATCGATTGCTAGAGCATTAGGTAGACAATTCTTTAGATTCTCAGTTGGTGGATTAACTGATGTAGCTGAAATTAAAGGACATCGTAGAACTTATATAGGTGCTATGCCAGGTAAACCTGTACAAGCACTTAAAAAAGTATCAACAGAAAATCCATTAATTTTAATCGATGAAGTTGATAAAATTTCAAAAGCATATAATGGTGATCCAGCTTCAGCACTTTTAGAAATGTTAGATCCTGAACAAAATAAATCTTTTTTAGATCATTATTTAGATGTACCAATTGATTTATCAAGAGTTTTATTTGTTTGTACAGCAAATGTATTGGAAACTATTCCTGGACCTTTATTAGATAGAATGGAAGTTTTAGAAGTTTCAGGTTATGTTTCAGCAGAAAAAATGAATATTGCTGAAAAATATTTATCACCACAAGCTAAAGATGCTTCAGGTTTAAATGATGTTGATATTACTTTAAAACCTGAAGCTATAGAAGCATTAATTAGATATTATTGTAGAGAAAGTGGTGTTAGAAATTTAAAGAAACATATTGATAAAGTGAGTATATTCCCTTTTTTTTTGTTATTCTTTATTCCATTCTCATTCCATGTTACCTTAGCCTTTTGACAATCATCATGTATACTAAACCCGTGTGCTAATTGCAATCAATTCATCAGATCTACCGAAAAGCAGCATTCAAAATCGTAACTGATTTAGGAGAAGAAGCATTACCTGAACCTAAAGAACCTGAAACTACGGAAACTGTTGAATCGGCTGATCCAGATGTTAAACCTGCTTCTGAACATTTACCAGGAGATAATTCACCTTCACCTGGTGAGGCTGGCTCGACAAAACACGTAACTACAGAACCTAGAAAACCATTAAAAGTTCCTGATAATGTACATGTCACTGTAACTCCCGAAAACTTGAGAGATTATGTTGGTCCGTAAGTTATCGCTTTGTCTCCTGTTGTCGTTTCTTACATATCACAGTATATTGACGGAATTGCTACTCAGACCTATCTACCATAAAGATCGATTATACACTTCTGCACCTCCAGCGGGTGTCTCCACTGGTTTAGGTTATTTAGGTAACGGGTCAGGTGCTGTCATGCCTATTGAAGTTACAGTGAGTATTGAATGTTTATCTGTTTATGAAGAATAAAGCTGATTTGCATGTCATATCTCAGTCAATGCCAGGTAAAGGAAATTTACAATTAACAGGAAAATTAGGAGAAGTAATTAGAGAATCTGCTCAAATTGCATTATCATATGTTAAATCAAATGCCTATAATTTAGGTATAACAAAATCAGATAATGAAGTTACATTAAATGATAAAGATGTACATTTACATATGCCTGAAGGTGGTATAGGTAAAGAAGGTCCTTCAGCTGGTACAGCCATCTTAACTGCTTTTGTATCATTATTTACAAAAACTAAAGTTGATCCAAATATTGCAATGACTGGTGAAATTAGTTTATTAGGTCAAGTTTTACCTGTTGGTGGATTGAAAGAGAAAATGTAAGTTAAAAAGCGTTTATCTATATCATCTTGATGATAAAAAGCCTCTTATTGACTTTTTTGATTTCCCTATTTTTGTATTCGTAGTCTTGCAGCACATAGAGCTGGTATCAAAAGTAAGTCATTTAAGTTATCATAACCTAATATATTTTGACGGCATTATACTAATGATTACTTCTTCATAATTTTCAGAACTCATCGTACCAGTAGCTTGTAAACCAGATATAGATGAAAATGTACCTTTATCAGTTAAAAAAGGTATAGAATTTGTTTTCGTTGAAGATATTAGACAAGTTTTATATGAAGTTTTCAAAGGTACAGAAAATGAAAAGAGATGGAAGGAAACTTTACCTTTAGAACAAGAACCACAAAGAGAAAGTTTATAATTTACAAGTTTGCTTCAAGCGGCAACTGTGGTGCGGGATTCAAAAGAGAAATATGTACATTAATATAGTGGTTTTCAATTAGATAAATTTGTTTTTTACTTTCTTCAATCATTATACATTAATCTATATAACTACCAATTTTTAGCATTTTTTTTATGATTGTATATTTGTTCTAGTTAAAAGCAGAAAGGGGGAACATCAATAGAAAAAAGAAGCAATAATGGAAAACATAAAAAGAACAATACCAAAAATATGGATAAAATATCATTCAAATGCATTTCAAAAATTCACCTATCCCTTGCCTTCTCATTTATCAAATGGCAGTAATGCACTCTTTACGTCTACTAAGTAAATTAATATTATCTGACCATCGACTCAAATGGCACGGAATCATGTTATTGCATCTCGGCTATCTGAAAGGATTTAAGCGAGATATGCCCACACCGAGGTTCGGTTCTCTCCTAATATAATATATAATGTGATCTACTTATTAGCTCCATATGGTAGATCAGAAGCAATTGTGAAAATAAAATGCTACCGAAAAGTTGTCCGTATAACAATGATACTCAAAATCCAAGTTGAACCATAAATCGTGTTACTAGGCGCTGAATAGCTCGCTCAACTCAAAATAGCATCTTGTGATTTTAAGAATACAAAAAGCGTCGGCTAAAGAAACAAGACTATGGGCTCGTCCCGTGTACACGCACTGTCACTGTCCAAAGAAACAATCATTTCCACTTGAATAGCTTAAGAACTGAATTTGTTTAATATATATATTTAAGTTCGGTGTCAAGTAACATACTTTCTACTTATCTCATTCCAAGTGAAAATTCATTTCACTCATACATCGAGCAAGCAAGATGAGTTTAACTTATACCAATAATTATTCTGGTCCTACACCACCACCAAGAGATATACATCTAACTACAAAACCAGAAGAATATGATATAAATTATGTATTTGAAGTTAAAGAATTGAAATCTGATAAAGTTGAATTAAGACCTGTCATTGTAAGTCAAGAATGAAGACATATATCTTACGACACTACATAATATTGTAATTGGATATTATCGTTAAATCTCCCCCTTTTTGCAATTAATTAGCCATCATTACACGCTCAAATTATATTCGATTCATACTCAAAATCACCTGAAGTACTTAGATATCTTGGTTTTGCTCCATTCAAAGATTTAGGTGATTGTTTAATATGGATTGAAAATACTTGTAGACGTGCTCCTGTAAGTTTGCTCTTATCTTCATTTCAGCTTCAATCTCCTATCATTGGTTACTGAAAATACTGATTTTTTTGTTATTGGTTTTAAAGGATCAACTTATGCATGCAATTTTCACTCAACCTTTAAATACACCTTTAGGAACTAAAGTAGATTCAAAAAATTATGTTTTCGCTGGTCTTATAGGTATGATTGCAGCTAATTATCAAGCAATGATTGCTGAACCTGGATATATAATGATTTTACCTGAATTTCATGTAAGTTTAGAGCGTGCTACAGTATATTATAAAGGTTTATTATTCAAAGACTGGGTTTCAAATGCTGATTCTTTTTATCCGATTTATTCATAGCGAACACACGTTCAAACTCATGCAACAGGATTACTTATGCATAGAATATTAGATCATCCATCAAAAGGTGGATTAGGATTAAGAAGATGTCAATGGATAACTACGACATTAAATAAACCAAGTCAAAATGCTGCATTAAGATTAGGTTATAAGTTTGAAGGTATTTTAAGATGTATGAGAGTTTTACCTCCAGGTAAAGAAGGTGCAAGAGGTAAGCTTGAAACTCAACAATCAACAATCATGCTACTGCATATATCTTATTCTTTTTGCGTAAAGAGATGAAGTAAATATGTGCTGATTAGAATAAATTTGATTTACATGTAGATGGTAGACAAGATGTAAGACAAGCTGATAGTAAAGTAAGAGATGATTGGTACGCATCTGTAACTTGGTACGAATGGGAAGAAAGTGTAAGAGAACATGTTGATAAACTTATGAACAGACAATAAAGCACACTAGTGGTATTTACATGAAGGGATGATCGAATTGTATATAGAAATAAATCATTGTAAGTAGAAAGACCATGTACAAATAAAGTTGTTTTATGATATCAAAGGAGTTTTCTTCCAATGCGTGAACCTGTGAAACTAATGTCAAAACACCTCGAAGACCTCCTTTGAAGTTTTATATCTTGTTTTTCTTGGTGTTTTACTGAAAACATACTTATTGACTTGCAGAGTCATTCGAGCATGATACTAGACTCTTTAATTCATCTTTATCGCTCGATTACCCGATGAAATGATGAACGTTATCATTACAAAACCCAAGAAGCCATTTGAATGCAGAAAAATCGATAATTCTCAAGAATCAAGGATCCTATTTTCTAAATACATCTCACAATGTCGTTCTTACCATACAGCTATAAGCCATCCTTCTCACCTTACCCTCAATATTCTTACCCTTTCTCTCAAGCTCTTAGTACACCCTCACCAGTATATACGATACTAATCATCGGGATGGTCTTATTTATGGCTGCTAACGTTATGCCTAACTTGTTGCCCGTCGCTGACAGAGTATGGTAAGTTATGTACTCTGAATTCCCATCTTCACGAAGACCATAAGGATTATACTGAACGCTATACCTGTTATTATAGGCATATAGCTCCGATGGTTCTACAATATGGCTTCATCATCATCATTTTTGCTTTAAGTGAGTTGGAAGGCAAAATATCTGCTTTCACCCCTTCAGATCAGAACAAGGAGATGATTGATTGACGCGACAACATGATGAATGTAGTGGTCCAAATGCTTGGTATTGTACCTGGAGTTCCTCAACTACATATAACATATGTGCATATGGCTATAGCTAGTCTACTGTAAGTTCAGGTCTTTGATCCGCGTCAGATCACAGTTTGAGTATAAAACCCTCTCCTGATGCAAGATCGAGCAAGCTGATTGCTATATCAAAGGTTCACTTTGATGTGGAATCATATAACATCTGAAATACCTCCTTCTACAGAAGACGATAAAAAACCTTCTTCATCTTCAAGTTCGTCCAAAGATAGACCTAGTGAGAAGAAAAAGGAAGAGAAGAAAGAAGAAGTCAAAAAAGAACCTTCACCATGGGATGACTTGCGATCACATCCATCAGCATTCTTAACTACGAAATTAAATAAATTAATGCCTTGGCCTTTTCCTATGGGTATAGCTAATAGAGGAGGTAAAGAAGTATGGTGGGAGAAAGGTATGCCTGTACATGTGTGAGTTTGCCGAGATTATACTATAGCTATGATGTATTCTCTTTATCATGAGAGCTAAGATATGGTAATGCGCGATATAGGGGACATTTCAATAAACCTGATATAGAGGGTTTAGCAGATAAGAAAGCAAAAGAAGAAGAAGAAATAGCTAAAAAGAAAAAGGAGAAAGAAAAAGCTAAATTGAAAGAAGAAGAGAAAATTAAAGAAATGGAAAAATTGAAAGAAAAGGAAAAAGCTAAAAAGGAAATGGAAATAAAAGCTAAACAAAAAGAAGAAGAAGCTAAAAAAGCTAAAGAAGATGCTATAAAACGAAAAGAATTCTTAGCGAAAAAGGCTATTGAAGATAAGTGAGTAAATTAACTTAATTACTGGTCAGCATTCATAAGTTATTCGTTATGTCAACTAGTTTAGTAACTCACATAACATTTTTTGGGATAGGCAAAAACAGAAATTAGTGAGAACGAAATATTTAGTTATGATTATTGGTTTTAGTCTTTGTAAGTATCCAGCGATTAAATAACCCATTTCAAATCTTGCTCATATTGATTATTTATATAGTAAATAAAACATTGGGTTTCCTATTATTACTATTATTTTCACTTCAAATGGTATCGCAAGAATTAAATGATCCTTCAGAATCATCTTCATCATCTCCGTTATCCAGCTCTTCTTCAAGATCTTCTTCTTCTTCTTCTTCTTCTGCTAGTTCATCACAAGAAGAAAAAGAAAAACTTGCTAAACTTGCTGCTCAAAAAGAGAAAGAAAGAGAAAGAGAAAAAGAAAAACTCGCTGAAATATCTAGATCTTCCTCATCATCATCATCATCATTATCATCATCATCATCATCATCATCATCATCATCATCATCATCATCAAGAGAACCTTCAAAATCAAGTTCATCATCATCATCATCATCATCTTCATCTTCTAAATCTGGTTCATCCGAAAAACCAATTTCATCTGATGCTATAAGAAAAGCTTCAGGTAGTCAAACTGTAACTAATGTTGATCCTGATCAAGGTGGTTTTGGTGTCCCATACAATGTAAGTCTTCACTATTTGTTTGTCGTCCACTTTATGTTCGAATATTTTGAACGTGAAAATTTGTTAATTTATGATATTTGACAATATTTTCCCCATAAATAGATCGGATTTGGAATGCACTATATCCATACACCTAATCCTGATAAAAAGGATAATTTAACCCTTCCAAGTATGAATATCCCAAGTACGGGAATGTCACACCCTCTGATGACTACTACGTATAGACAATATGCTAATTAGTTAGATATATACCGTATGAAGTGCTCAAGCTAAGAATCAGAAGCTTGAAATGCATTTCGTCTGAACAATCAGGATGCGAACGTATTTCACTTGCTATCCATCCCCTCCAGCTTGATAGCAATCCCACGGTGTAGTCCACTCACGCGCGACGGTTTTCAGTGTTGGTTGACGCGACTTTTGAGTACATGATGAATCATGAAATCATCCTTGAACCTTTGCTTTCCTTCTTTTCCTTCTTTACTCTTTGCAATTAGATGATCAAAAGAGTTTCATAAACAATCTCTAGCTTAGTTGACCATATTGTCAACATGGTCAGCAGAGGATCCAAGAGACCTGCACCGGCTGTTCAGTCGGATAACGAAGAAGGCGAAAGTAGCCGAGCTAGAGAAGTGAGTTATCACATAATATTCCTAAAAACATCACTAATTATATTTTTCATGTATATAGATCAAGAGAGTGAAAGTCAAGCAAGAAAGACATTTGAATGGAGATAATAGAGAAGAAGAAGAAGAAGAAGATGGTGAAGATGACGATGAAGATGATTCATCGAGTTCAGATGACTCTATACCGGAAGTAGAAGAAGATGGATTGAATGAGAGTGATTTTGATATGGATGAAGAATATGAAGAAACAGTATTCAAAGATGAAGACCTTGTAAGAGCTTTTGAAAGGTCAAATGCTCGAGGAAAAGGTTATATTGGTGTGAGTAATCTAAGGATCTTAAGAATTCTGTGAAACGCATAACTGACAATAGTTTATCATATTATCATAATGGAAATGATACAGGCTACATCTCAGAGTGGTATTTTGAAATCAATAAACCTTATAGATTTCATGTGTCACCGTCATCTCTCAATTGATTTCTGCTACAAGATGAACTTTCTCGTTGGACATAATGGAAGTAAGTCGTGGTCTCATCCGTTAACATCAAACATCGCTACCTTCCAATTGACAACAATCTCCCTATAGGTGGTAAATCAGCTGTACTTACCGCTATCGCCGTCGCACTTGGTGGTAAAGCTGCAACAACTGGTAGAGGTCAAGGTCTAAAGGATTTGATCAGGAAAGGAGCCGAGTACGTTCCATGCAATTGCATATATCCGTATTGAGGGAAGATGGCTGATGGTTGTTTGATAGCAAATCGATAATTACCCTCGTCATGGCTAATTCCGGACCTGAAGCTTTCAAGCCTGATGTATATGGAGATCAAATTGTAATAGAACGAACAATATCAAGTAATGGATCTTCGGGATACAAATTCAAAGCTACTCGCGATGGTAAAACTTTATTCAACAAAAGATCAGAACTCACAGCTATTAGTGAGAATTATAATATCAATATAGATTCCCCATTAACTATATTAACTCAGGATCAAGCTAGAAATTTCCTTTCAGCTGCAGATGGCAAAAAACTGTATAAAGTGAGTCATCTCTCTTTCAGGAACCATATGAACTGTATCGGAATGCTAACTTAGATCTCGATTTTTAGTTTTTCTCTGTTGGTACCCAATTAGAGAGTCTGTCAGAAACATATCACTCAGCTCAAGAGACTGTACAACAAATTGATGTTTATACAAAGAGACAGGTGGACGAAATACCTAGTATCAAAGAGAAAATCGTTAATATCGAGCGAAAGATACGGGCTTCTGATGCGGTCTTACAACAAAGAAACAGATATAAGCGCATCCTCGAAGAGTTAGCCTGGTCATACGTGACTGATAGAGAAAAAGTGGGTTATTCACACTCTTTTTGCGTCGGTTGATCCATTAACGCTTTGTATCAGGAGCGAGATGATTGCACTAGAATAGTGGAAGAAAATGAATTGAAGGTCGAAACGGCTGACAACGAGGTAAACAAGCTGGAGGTGAGTACTGCTTCGATCCACTTTTACACATTACTTTGGCTGACTCAAAGAGAATTAGAAAAAAATCATAAAACTAGGAGACGAGATTAGGAATACTGAACGAGATATCACCAACTTCGAGGAAAACCGAAAACCCATGCAGAAAGCTGTACAAAGTGCAAAAGAACGAGTGGCGAAAGCGAAAAAGGATCTTGGTGGTCTAGAGGTGAGTTGATTTCAAAATAAAATCGAAGCTAATCCTTCAGTATGATATCTCCAGTATCGAGGAAGATATTGATGCGGAGAAAGGGGGTCTTTCGATCTTACAAGCTAAGATCGATGCCAAATTGCGTATAAACGCAGATGCTCAAAGGTCGGAGCACGCAAAACTAGTTCAAGATCGTACCAAGTTCGAGGAACTTCTCAATAAGTTCAGAAAAGAACGGCCGAAGAGACAACAATTGTTTGAAGAAAAACAGGCTGATTGTAGAATGGCTAAAAATCAAGTGCAAGAAGTCCAGTATGAGATAGATCAACAGCAAGCAACTGCATACAATTTGCAAGAGAAAATCAAGAATCTTGAAGGCCAATCTGTAAATAGACTTTCTGCATTCGGTCAAGGTTTAGATAGTATTATGAAAGATATCCAACGCACTCAATGGAAACATTCTCCACCTATTGGACCATTAGGGATGTTTGTCAAGCTTGATGATATGTATTATCGAGATATAATCCAATCAATATTAGGTCAAACACTTTGTTCGTTTGCTGTTAGAGATAATCGCGACAAAGCAACTCTTATTGGAATACTTAAAAGACATCTGATAAAGTACGTTTTCACGATGAGTAGACCGGCTGTTGGTTGTGAGCTGATGCTAGGCTTTTAGTGGGACTTATAAACCAGGGACCGGTACCAATCAAGTCCCTCCTGTCTTCTTACACCATGGAGATATCTTTGACTTCTCCCGTGGTGATCAGAGTAGGATGGGACCCACGTTCCTGAGTAAACTCAGAGTAAGTCCTATACAGTGAGAAGCTTCACTCCAAGCTGAATGAACTTTACAGGTTAGTGATGAGGCGGTCCTTCGACTATTGATCACCCTACATAGGATAGAGAGAACCTTTTTGGCGAAGACCGTGCAAGAAGCAAATTACGAAATGAAACGTATTCATAGTAATGGATTGTTAGATTTCGTTGAATATTATTCGGCGGATTTTCAAAATCTTCGAGGTACATCTACGTGAGTGCAGTTGAGCCAGCAAGATTCAATGCATATCGCACGATACTAATGATATACTGTAGGAGCAAGCAATCTGGTCCAACTGGTCAATGGAGAGGATACCAATTGTTCACGCGTGATTTACAGCATGAAGTGCAGTGAGTTAGCCGAGCGTCCCATTCGTGTAGCCGCTAACGGTTCGTATGCATAGACGAGTGCGTGAAGAGTTGCAAACATGTAACACTAAAATGCAAGAAGTCGTACAGACAAAGGCACAAGCGCAGCAGAATGTCCGTAATTTTGAAGACGAGTTGAGAGAGATAAACGTAAGCTGAAATCGCACGAGATTCTGAAACCGTCATGCTGATATCGGATGTTGCTCAGAATGACTTGCAAAAAGTCATCAAAAGTATCCAGCCTGCAGAACAGAAATTGGACGAGATTCGAAGGAAACTCGCTGAAATGTCTTCTACCGAAATGGAAAATTGGGAAGCCGATCGAGAAGTTAGTACATTACATACAATAAGAGACAGCTCTAGATACTGACGAATGTCTTCGGTAGGACCGTATGAGAAAGATAGAAGAAAAAGAGGGACAACTTCAAGCTTTCCTCGACGATAAGGCAAAGCAAGAAGAAAACATACGACAGTACAAACAAGATATTTTAGATCGGCAAAAAGACTTGGATGATCATGCGCCGCAAAGACAAAAGCAAGCTGTAAGTGACGTCTATGCTGAACTATCTTGATATCTGAGTTGAAATCTGACATGCCATTTTAGGAAATGATGACGAAAATGGTTCTGCAACGAACTGATCTTACTAAAAAGAAAGAACACTATGCTCGGGCTAGTGGTCATTATAAGGAAAGACGAGATACAGCTGCTGCCGAGGCACAAGACTACGAAAATCAGGTCACCGTAAGTCTTGTTGTCTAGCCTTCTAATTTTCCGTGCTTACTGTTCCTGATGTTTCGACTTACTGATTGAAATTGTAGGAATGGACCGAAAAAGCCACAGGATTCTGTCCCGTGCGAGTCGATTCGGAAAAGACCAGTGCCCAATTGTTTCAAGAGAGAAAGACACTTGAGGATTCCATCAACGACGCGGAAAGAACGTAAGTTCTCCATGCGAGGAGAGCCAAATAGCAGAAGATGGATGAAATGAGTGACTAATCCTGTTATCACATCGATTTCCAGACTCGGTATTGATACAAGTCAATTGGCATCAGACCGAAAGAAGTTGAAGACACGTCTTCAAGCTTCGATAGAAAATATCAATTCAATCAAAAAGTTGATTAAGGTACATAATCCTTTAATCACGATTTGTCAGCCTGTCTTACACATGACTTACATCTGGTTGGTTACAGATCTTCTGCGGAGCAATTGTCACTCGAAGGCGATGGTGGGAGGAAACTCGATCAAACATCGCCACTCGGGCCAAGACTGCTTTTGTACATTTTGAAAGCTTAAGAGGCCTAGATGGTAGATTAGCCTTTGATCATAAGCAAGAAGTGTTGAATTTACTTGTGAGTACTTTGAACAGATTTAAAGTATCACTTCCTTTCGGTATGGTTGAGTCTTACAGAAACTGATATGTTTTATACTCTGTTATTTCAGGTACAATCAACGACAAGAACTGCAAATGCTGATGGGGAAATAGTTGAAAAAACACATTATAAATCTGCTAAAACACTTTCAGGAGGAGAAAGGTCATTTTCGACCGTGTCATTTTTATTATCGTTATGGTCAATTGCTCCATCTCCAATTAGAGCTTTAGATGAATGGGACGTTTTCTTAGATTCTGCAAATCGTAAAGTTGCTGCCAAATCTTTGATCGACGGTGCTTCTGAAGCTGAAAAGAAACAATTTATATTAATTACTCCACAAGTAAGTTTTTTTTTTGTTACTTCCAACTATAAGGGAAAGACATCAATGAATTGAACTGATTATTCTCAATTAATTTACAAATAGGATATGGCAGGTATAGAAATTAGTGGACCTGATAAGAAATTAATCAGAATGGCTGATCCTAACAGAAACCAGTCAGTTTTCTAATGGGCTGCATGTTGTATCTCCAAATGATAAACTGATTTTTTTGATCTTACCTTTAGGACTACTTTACCCTTCCAAATTGAATAAATTGTTTAGATAAGGTATATGAGGTGATGATTGTTGGATCAAAAATTCCTAATAGATTGGTCTGAGAGTGAAAATAAGACTGAGAGTGCTGGCACTTATGAAGTATGTTAGTTGTATATATGAAATAATTTCTATAATGAGTTTTAGTCAAATGACGATAAAGATAATGATGCATCTCTAATACATGTCTTCATCTCATGTATACGTGTCAAAAAGAGATCTATTTAATCTATGTTCTATGAAATTGTTTGCGGATGAGATCGGTTCTTCAGATTGTCCAGGATAGTCGTTGAGGTTGAGATTTGATTGTTATTTAGAATATTGATACAAATTATTAATTCCATTATGTTGATAAATTGTCCATCTTTCTTTTTTTTTCAAAAAGTCCTTGTTTGTTATTCTACTATATATATGTAGAATTTGGCATATGGGGAGGATTTTACAATATAATGAATACAGCACCTAATATACCAGCAATTATCGTACTTGAAAATATTCCATTGATGGATATAGATTTGAATGCTGAACTCTTTTTACCATCTCCACCGGAAGCGGATTGAGTTGTAGCTGGACTTGTAGTTGAAGAACCTGTACCTGAAGTAGTTGAAGAAGAAGAAGGTTGTGAATTGAAACCATCACCATAAGGCCAAGAATTTTGATCTTTTGCAGGAGGCATAAAACAAGTTAAACCTAATGCTGTACCATTGACAAAATTGAATTTGGAATCAGAAGGTAATGTTAAATCTAAATTTTCAATTGAAGAAGGTTCTAATAATAATGCTGTTGGTTCATGTGGTGTTTTGGAAGATGATGTACAATTTGGTCCATATGTGCCGATCTACCAATACGGAGAAATACAAAAGATTGTTCGGTATCAGCTTTCAATTTTCATTTTTAAAAGTTGAGATCTGATGCAGTGAGAAAGTAAGGAGTTAATAACTCACAAATGAAGTATTACCAGTAAAAGAGTTGTTCGAAATAGTGAAATCTTTAGCACTAGATACACCCTGTGGCGAAAAAAAAAAAACCAGGTATATATATATATATACGATCAGTACAAAAAGATTTTAGAGATGACTATCAATTGCCGATAAGTCTTTTGTCATGAAATCAATACTAACCATTCCAAAAGCGAAAGCACCAGAGAATACGTTATCCTTGATTATAGCACCAGTGGATTTATTGGTTCCGTACCGTCTGTTTTGAAAAAAATTCGTTAGACCGTTTCTTCAATAATCTGGATACTCAATGCTACTGACCCATCAGAAAACCATACGTTTGGACCAACAGCCTAATAGTGTCAACAAACGTATGTTAGCACTTATTTATGCAAATCCTTAATGGAAAAGAATGTAAGCTTACAATACCAATTTTTATGATGGCTGAAGCGTTATTAGGACCCATAGAGTTGTCACCCATCTATCAGTGAATACAATATCGTTCACAATCAGCTTCCAGCCCCGATCATGGTACAAATGGATTATGATCACTCACGCTAGTCGCAAATCCTCCATGTATGGTGTTTCCTTCTACAGTTGTTCCAGAGAAATTACCTTCTGGTAGCCATGGTAACACATCGACCACTAGTTTGGATTATAGCCAAAATCAGCTTCACACAATTCAAACAAATATGCTTTTACAGAAGATGACTAACTGTTTATACCACCAAGCATCGTCCTCTGGAAAAATAGGATGATATTTAGCTAAATCTCCTCCGAAGTGATGTTACACAGTACCGACTTACAGTTTTAACGCTGATAGTGTTATTCTTAATAGTTGATGAAGGGGCACCAAATACAACTATACCACCATCGGTAGCATCTACTATATTGTTATTCTGCACCAAACTGTCTGCGCATGAAAGGGAGATACCATCGGCCCACTGTAATCGATGTTAGCTTTCGTTGTGAACCCAAGTACAGTGTCGAAACAGAGCAGAAAGACTTGACGGCTTACATTTTGGAAATAATCTCTACCACAAGGGCCGATATCGTTATTCTGTACCGTTATATTGAGACAGTTGAAAGTTCCTTCCGATCTATTGAATAGGTCATAAGTTAGAAGAAGGACAATGGCAGTTCAACAGTTCTCATAGTTAAGCTTACAGATGTAGACATGACCAACCCCTAGTTTGTCATATTATCAGTATATATACACATATATCAGTTACCAGATATAACAAATCAAATGACATACCTTGGATCATAACTTTTAACATATTCAATTATCTGATTTTGATTCTGTCCACCAAATTCAATATTTCCACCTCCTGCAGTATATATATCTTCGTTATCTAATCGATTACCGTTGATCTATATCCATACAACCAAATTAGCTGATATTTTTGATGACCTTGATTTGTACAACGATCAGATACTCACTTGTATATTCATTAGCTTAGCACCGCTCAGACCAGGATCTTGAGCCATGACTGCTGTAGTTTTGTTAAACCCTACCATCTTCAGTGTAGCTCTAGTTCCATCTGTTGGATACCCTTCAGTCGATATTTCCTGTAGTAATGCCATTTGAATTAGTTATACAGTCTTAACGTAAAAGGGAGGAAGTGTGCAAGCTCACCTGATTCATAGCTGTATAATTCAGCTGTTCACTGAGTTCATATGTTTGTCCGGCACACAACTGTAATTTGTATCCTGCACCACCATCATGTATTAATTTCTGTAATCCTGAAGTATCCGTTGTATTCGAAGTACAAGCTGCTGAAGCTAATATTGAGCTGAGAGTCATTGAGCTGAACAGCGTGAGCAAATTGAGACGCATTTTATTTATCCGATTCTTGAAGCTGAGGATGGGTATTTTGTATTATAAAGAGGTATGTGTAGAATCGATCGTCTACGAGACTTGAAGGCAAATATCAATGTTAATTTAGATTTGAAAGAAAGGACGAGGCTGATTATATCAGTCCTCAGAATTATGAAAGCTATATTTCAGGTAGATGTAATGTTGATGAGAAGAGTTAAAAGTCAATCATATCAACTTCACATCTTGATGGATATACATACATGTTACGACCGATTAATGTTACTCTACGGTAAGCTGTGCATGTCTAAAAAATATCATGACCGAAATGCCTGATGCCAAGTTTTTTTATAGCACATAAAATCCTGAAGGTGGAGGTCATTGCGTATGCTTGTATGCTTGTTTACTTTTGTTATCTTACGCGACATCACCAAATAACCAAAATAATCAACAAAAACAAAGCTGAAAAGGACCCTTGATTTTGATTGTACCTGAACCAGAAAGAATACATCCGAAACACAGACCGCCGTTACAGCTTTTTCACCTTAGCTTGACGCCCCCGAATTTACACTAAACATGGGCAGTGATTGATCGGTGCATGCCGCAAATACTACCCGCAAGTCTTCTCAATCTATAATGGGCTACTTAAATAAGCTCAATCGAGAAGACGTTTTACATTCGGTGCCACCCTTGATGAGAACCGATTAACTCCGCCACGTTACTCCCTCGCGATTCACGAATGAGGATGAGCGCGTCTTTCTTGATACGGATGTTGGTGTTATCCCAAACGTCGTGCTGTCATCACTCACAATCAGTGATTTCCAAAGAAAGAGGACAAGAGTATAAGGATCACATAGCATTCATACAGAATCATCAAGAGCTGGATTGGGATATAACGACAGCTGTCCGACCGACTCTTGTAACAAATCCAACGTGAAGCCCGCTATCTTTTCAAGATGTCTTTCAAGAAAGATGAAGAGGCAGGGGGAATGTGTAAGTTCTCCTACTTTAGCTTGAATTGTGTAGTCCAGCTTTACTAAGTTTTTATGTGGTGATATTAGCATTCTACCATGACAAATCTACCATATTACAAGAAGCTCGAGTATTCAACGAATCACCTATATCACCTAGAAAATGTCGTGCACTTTTAACTAGAATAGTATATTTGTTATATGTTGGAGAGACATTTTCAACTCAAGAAGCTACAACGTTGTTCTTTGGTGTTACCAAGTTATTCCAACATAAGGATGTAAGTAGAAGAAGGGTTATGCTTAATCAAGACTCAATACTGACACTTTGAACGTTATGAATAAAGGCTGCCCTCAGACAAATGGTTTACCTTGTTATCAAGGAATTATCAACTATCGCAGAAGACGTCATAATGGTTACTTCGTCAATAATGAAAGATATGCAACCTAATTTAGAAGTCGTATATAGACCAAATGCAATTAGAGCTTTAGCGAGAATTATCGACGTGAGCAGTGTTCTATTTATTCGCAAAATTAAGTTACCTCGTACGGAAGGGAGGTTCCCAGAAGATTAGCTAACATGAATGTATCGATATTATAATTCTTGTTTTACAGGCCCAATCCGTTCAATCAGTGGAAAGATTTTTCAAATCAGCATTAGTTGATAGATCATCTTCAATTTCATCTGCATCATTAGTATCATCATATCATTTATTCCCATTATCACCTTCAATTATAAAAAGATGGTCAAATGAAGCACAAGAAGCGGTTAATGCAAAATCAGTTTCATCATTTTCATCAAATGCTTCAGCATATTTATCAGGTGGTCAACAAGGTGGATATCAAGCTGTTGCTTCATCGAGTTATATTATGCAATATCATGCTTTAGGTTTATTATTTTTAATTAGAGAAAAAGATAGAATGGCTATAACAAAAATGGTTCAACAATTAGGTTCAGGTTCAAAATCTATAATTAAAAATCCAATGGCAATGTGTATGTTAATTAGATTCGCTAGAAAAGTTATGGATGAAGATCCAAAGTGAGTTTTTCATTTATTCGTTCATTTCTACTTTCGCATCTTCCCCTATTATGCATCATATATTATTTGCCCTTTTCGCCTATGATCCCTTTCCCTGCGTCTTGCTCACCCCTCATCTGTCTCTCTCTTCGCTCACCATTCGTATAATCTCTTTCATCAAACCTTTATTCTTCGTCCCTGTGTCCCTTGATAACTGATATCTCGTCACAGTGTCCGAAAACAAATGCACGAATACCTTGAAAGTCTTCTTAGACATAAATCAGAAATGGTGAACATCGAAGCTGCTAGGGCAATCTGTGAAATGAGAGACGTTCAACCAGGAGATTTGTTCAGAACTGTCGCTGGTAAGCTTTCGGGAACGCTTTGAAGTTATGGAAGTTGAGCTTATTTACGTTCGATACAGTTTTACAACTCTTCATGAACTCCCCTAAACCTGTCATCAAATTCGCTGCCGTCAAGACCTTAAACAAACTTGCTCAAATCTTACCTCAATCTGTTGCCACTGTTAATGTAGAATTGGAGAACTTGATCACTGATTCTAACCGAAGTATCGCAACTTATGCTATTACCACTTTACTCAAGGTAAGCTGTTTCCCCAGATGTAGCGGTACAACTGTAGCTGATAATGCGTTACTTTCAGACCGGTAATGAAGCTTCAGTCGATCGATTGATGAAACAAATCTCTTCCTTCATGGCTGATATCACCGATGAGTTCAAGATCATCGTTGTTGATGCTATCCGATCATTATGTCTCAAATTCCCAGGAAAGCAAGCTATCATGCTTTCTTTCCTTTCTGGTGTATTGAGGGATGAAGGTGGTTACGATTTCAAACATGCTGTTGTAGAAGCTATTTTCGATATGATCAAATTCATCAAAGACTGTAGAGAAACTGGTTAGTCTCCATTATTCATTTTCAGAACACGAACGGTCTGGCTGATATGCCTGTAATAGCTCTCGCACACTTATGTGAATTCATTGAAGATTGTGAATTTACCAAACTTTCAGTCCGAATTCTTCATTTACTCGGTATCGAAGGCCCTAAAACTCGAAATCCAACCAAATTCATCCGATATATTTACAATCGAGTTGTACTTGAAAACGCCGTTGTCCGAGCCGCAGCAGTATCGAGTTTGGCTAAATTCGGTGTCTGTATCGATGATAAGACAGTAATGAAATCCGTTAATGTCCTTTTGAGAAGATGTTTAGATGATGTAGACGATGAAGTTAGAGACAGAGCTGCTATGTACATCAAGGTGTTAGAGGAGAAATCTTTAGCTGATGTTTTCGTTCGAGAGGGTGAGAAACTTCATGACTTCCGCTTAATGTTGGTATATGTTCGAATTAGCTGACACCGAGCCGTGATAACAGAGGCCACATTCTCTCTTGGTCAACTGGAAGAACAATTGGTTTCATACGTCAAAGACGAAACCAAGCACTCTTCAGCATTTGACGTTTCATCCATTCCTCGAGTCAGTAAAGAAGCCGCTGCCGCAGAAATCGCATCATCCCGACCATCTGCCTTATTGGATATTGCTGGACCCTCGACATCCAAAGCAAACGATCCAACACCTAATCAAGCATCTACATCAACCGATTCAGGATCATCATATGCTGCTCAATTGGCGTCTGTACCGGAACTGGAATCTTATGGCCCAGTATTACGATCATCTAGTAAACCAGTTGAATTGACTGAAAGTGAGACTGAGTATGTTGTTTCAGCAGTCAAACATATATTCAAGGAACATATCGTTTTCCAATTCAACGTATCAAATACGATACCTGATACGGTTCTGGAGCAGGTTGCTATGATCATGACACCTTCATCTCCAGATTCAGGTTTAGTGGAAGATTTCATTGTACCAATACAATCTTTGTCGTCTTCAACTGGAACACAGCAAATATACGTTAGTTTCACAAGAGAAAATCCAGAAGAATATGCTCAAGGTACATTTACAAACACATTGAAATTCATTTCAAAAGAAATTGATCCAAATTCAGGTGAACCTGAAGAAGATGGATATGATGATGAATATCAAGTTGAAGAATTAGATTTAGGTGCAGGTGATTATATTACACCAACATATGTAACATTTTCATCTGAATGGGAAAAATTATCTTCAAGTGGTTTCGATCAAACTGAAACTTTTGCATTATCATCTTCAGAATCATTAAAAGATGCATGTAAATCTTTAGTGGAAGTTTTAAATATGTTACCTTTAGGTGGAACTGAAACTCCTACATCAAATTCTGTACATACATTAAATTTATCTGGTTTAGTTATACCTACAGGTTCAGAAGAAAAATCGGTTAAAGTTTTAGCAAGATGTAGAATGACTTATTCACAAGGTCAAGGTGTAACTTTAGAATTATCTGTTAGATCTGAATCTGATCAAGGTGCTAGATTAGTTATGGCTGCTATCTAAATTTGATTGCTCGTATGAGAGAGAGAGAAGGAAAGGGAAAATAGATTGTTCCTCAGACATAATAAAGTAGTCTTTTCGTTTCATTTGTATTCAATTTTTGATATTTTATGGATTATGATTATCATGAAAATTGAAAGCAGGTGTATGGTATGACGCTTTTACGGTGCTTCTTGATATCCCGATAGTTGGTATACTGTACATACATCGAGTTACATACGAGCTTTACAGTGATTTTACGTATACAAAATAATCGCACTGTATCTAAATTATAAGAGAGAAAGTTATACTATACTCGATACAATCGTGATTGGAAGTAAGCTTATTTGCCATCATTTTTCAAAAAAGGATCATCATCTTTTTGTATCCTTGAATAAGATGTTAGATCCTTCTTGAGTTTATCGAAAGTTGTATTTTCTTTTTCACCTTTTTTCAAGTTGTATAACGTTATACTGTGTTGCAAATAATTACGATCAGATTGAATTACCACGATGATGTAAAATATGTATGTTAAGTCATTCCGTGGAGTTAATGGACTTACTCTTTTGAATTATCATCTGCATTTAAGAGACTATACCATTTTCCATCTTTCTTAATACACATAGGTGATTTATTCGAATTTACCAAAGATGACCCTGTACAAATGAATACATAAATGAAATTGTTTCTTTGAATTAGATTCTCTTCTCTAATGGCAAATATAGAAAAAGCAAAAATTGAAAACAAAAACTCACATAAATTCTTGGTGAATGTATCATCATCTTTTACTAGTCCACCTAATTCGATAGTTTCAGTTTTAAATCCAGTTAACATTTTTAAACCTATATGAGCTCTAACGTCTTTTGCAAATTCATGATTCTTCATATATTCATTACCTTGAACTAATTGAGCAACAGCTTCAAATGCACTTGGCCACCTATGAGCAAGGGTGAGAATGATCAGGTAAAGTGGTAAAATAGTATCAAGATAAATACTGTAGATAATGTAGACAGTGGCGACTTTGGCTTACCAGATTTTATTACTATCAGCATTCCCATTTTTCTTCATATTACTGGTTTTATTACCTTTTATTGAATCTTGTAAATCTATAAGTTGAGATTCCCATTTGGATTTTTCAATATTATAAATTTCAATTTCAGTTATCCAACTTTGATCCATTTTTAACTCTTTACTACTATTTCTATCATTTGAATTAATTATATGGTTTTTTATATTATTATCAATACCTTCACCTTTTTCTTGAATATTCGATAAAGAAGCTAAATTACATAAAAACCAATCATTATTTTTATGTTGTTTGATATCTTCTGGTTTAGGTGTGAAATTATCCCAGAATTTTGGAGCAGATTTATCTTTATCTTTATCATCTTTCCTTTTCAATATACCAGTATTGGTTCCATCGGTAGATGAATTACCTAGAATACCGGGGAGGAGTGATGTACTCGTAAGAAGCAAAAGTACTGATTTAACCTCTACATGTTAGCTGGACTCCAAATTCCCAGCTGTTCATCGACAAGTGGAATATCTTGGCAATTGATCGCTGTACTTACAATTCAAACAGCTGAACTGCATTTTTAGCCAGATAGGTTAAAGTATAATTCCAAACCGTATTTTTGACCTTCTGGTATGATTAATTTGTATCGAAAAGGTAGATAAAGTTCGAAAAAGAGACTCAGTACACTATGGTATATATCTTCAAGCAAATCAACAAATTCACAAATGGATAACGATAATCGAAGCTTTCATGGTAATTTGTATCAGTAATCATTATTATATATATTCGCCAAATGTGTAACGAGTATAACTTGAATAATACCAAATACGGTATCATCTTCAAAACATCTTTTCATTCTCTCATACCAATAAGTGGATGAAGGGCAGACTTTTTCAAAGGATACAGTACACCGTGATCTAGGAGCCCTTAATTGATCATAGCGTTACAACCTAAACCTTCCTTTCTTGAAACACATCTGACAGTTCGTTCGGGGAAAGGGGGCTCAATATTGAATAGCTAAGAACTGTAATTTTGTGATTGTTCGATGACCAGGCTCACAGCTCAAGCCGATAATCGTTGAACATTTTGAGGTTGTGAACCAGAATTTGAGAAAACTTTCATCACCTTTGTATAATTTATCCTGATCGATCATTTCTCCTTGGTGCAAGAACTGTCGGTATAGTTCGTTCCGTTGGCAATCCATTCAGATGTGGTTGATAGGCTTAGCTAAAACAAGATAAACCCATCTCTCATCGCTGACCCTTCATACTGTACTGCTCATCATCGATGATTAACTATAATACTGACCCTTGATCTGCCACAGCTTAACATGATACGCGTGGTGGAGGTTGTCCGAAATTACTTTGAATTTCCTTCGATGCTATATATCCCGGACAACTTATTCGCTGAAAGTTATTAAATATGAGTGCAGGTCACGTTAAAAGGCAATTATCAACAGGAAGAAGACTCCCAAGCTTCTCCTAGGGTCGGCTCAATCGAAAATGGCAACTCCCAAAATAAGGTCCGCTAATAGTGTTAGTAAAACGCGATTTTTCACCATGTCAACGGGTTTGATTCCCCACCTTGTGTTTTTGCTAATAATTACTATGGGGTTTATGCCTTAGGCCTCAACATCTACTCTAGCTCCGGATCTATCGAAAAACATCACGCTGAAAGATGGTCAAATGTAAGTGACAACCGAGCTCCTACGAGAATGTGATATAATCTTTTACTGAATAGCTCACTGATGTGCGCAAATGCTGACCCTTATATCATATAGGTACGAAGTCTCCTTAGTGAAATCTGAGAATCTTTCTAGTAAAGCTCAAGATGCTATATTTAGATTATTTGATGATAACATGCTTGCTTTGTAAGTCGCTTTCATATATGTACAGTATTTGATAATCTGTCTTGATCAGATATCTGATGAATCGATTTTAATCGCATAGACAACGAAATTCATCTTTCCCATATACAGAACAATCCAAGAGAGAAGAATTATTTGATCCAGATGCAAGATATGTTCTGATACGACGTCCTTCTCCTTCATTCTCAGCATCGAAAAATGACAGTAATGCTCCACGGATAACGACGAGTAATGGGAAAGCGAAAGGGAAAGGGAAAGGAAAAGATAAAGAAGTACAAATAGATCTAACTCAAGAAGAATTGATGGGATTTTGTGGATTTAGATTTGATACTGAAGAAACTTTATCTAGTAGAGATGCTGAAGTCGTTTATTGGTAAGTGTGTTTCAGATATATATAAGCAGTAACGGAATAGGTTTGCTAACACTCAGCTTATTTACCAATTTTTAGCTATGAAGTCCAAATATCATTAAAGTCTCGAGGAATGGGTTTAGGTAAAACATTATTGGATGTTTTAAAAAGTATAGGGAAAAGAAGACAATTGGATAAAATCATGTTAACTTGTTTGAAGAGTGAGCTGAATCATTAGTATTCTACGATCAGCCCCTCGTTTTCTTTGACTTGATAAAAGCACACAACTAATGAGAATATACATAGACAATGAATCAGCCTTAGCATTTTATGCAAAACAAGGGTAAGTCAAAGTAACCGTTTCGTGACTATACATAACTAGAACAACCATAAATAATATGATGCTGACGTTTATCGTTCAGGTATACACCTGATGAAATAGATCCAACGCGTATGAATGAAGAAAAATCAACGGACAGCGACGATATGGAAGAAGGTAGCGATACATCAGATGAAGAAGTAGATTATAGGATATTGAGCAAGAGTCTGAAATAATCGTGATATATATCCGTTCACATGCTACATTATATTACATATTACAACAGGAAATGTATAGTACATTACGTTCCTATATATACAGTTAATCCTCGTTGAAACATTTAGTCTACCTACCAGCCTTTGCATTAATGGGTCTAACCAATGAATTGATCAGTATTTCTGTAAGATCCTTTCCCTTCACTTCTGTATCATATATACTTGGCATATCATTCCTTTCTAACCATATATCAAGATTTTCCCATATCTACATCGAATATTCAATATAGGACAAGAGGTTAGCTTAGCATATCCATATATTGAGGGAATTTTATTTCAGAGTGTACAAAAGTGATTTATGACTCACCTTGTTCAACTCCTGTTCCCCTTTTTCCACATCTTTATCCCAAACAGTCTCACTATAAGTCCAATCAATCTTGCTATTTTCTTTCTTCTTCTGCCTTTTTCTTCTTTTTATATCGCTAAGATGTGGTTTTTTGCTTTGACTATGAGTTTCTTGAGGTCTTCTATGCATCCAATTTTGTTCTTCTTCTCCCCCTCCTCCTCCTTCATCTTGTGTCTGCATCGCATGACGTTTAGTAGCAGTTGGAGTTGATAAAGAATTACTAGGTCTTAAAGCGAAGAATGCTGAAGAATTTTCATTCTTTTTCTTTCTTTGCGATTCAACAGATTTAATTGAATTTGGAGGATTTTCCAAATCTACACCTTTGAGATATTTTACTTTTTTACTTGGTGTACCACCATCTTCACCACCTCTCTTTCCTTGTTCATTCTCTGTGGTATCTTCTTGATCGTCAAGTAATACACTTTGAGATGGTGGTTGAGGAGGATACTTGGTTGAAGGTTGTCTAGTTATACTTTGTCTTAATGGACTAGCAATTACTGAATCATATTTTCTTGGTGTTTTATTAGGACTACTACTAATTAAAGATGAAATATCTATACCTGATGAAAATTTATATTTTTTTTTAGGTGTTTGTAATGGACTTAAAATATCTTCTGCTCTTATTGAAGGTGTTATACCTCTTCCATCTTCTATTTCATTATGATTATTATTGTTATTATCAATATTAATATTTGATGTTGATGTTGAAGTAGATGATGTAGATGATCTTTTAGAAGGTGATCTTCCCCCTACATTATTTGATCTTTTTGATGAGGATGCCAATGATGGTGAAGTAATAGGTGAAGATGGTATAGATTCTAACAAAATTCTACATCTAGATAAAGCTGATCTAAAATTCGCTGGTGAAACTGATGATGCTTTTTGTGCTGATGATAAAGGTAAATCTTTACTTTGAATTCTAAAATTACACCCATCATGTCAAATTGTCAAATTGTCAATTAGCATAATATTATATATAACTATAGATTAGATTTGATATAGTATATATAATATGTATAATACGTTTAATAGGATACGTCACTTTTACAAACTCACTTTTCACAACCTAATAAAGCTGATACACCAACTAAAGCAGCTCTTTCTTCAGGTTTTAAATCATTTCCTTTACCAGGTCCAGTTAAATGTCTTAATGTTGATAAGATTTGTGCAGATATAGGTATAGCTGGATGTGTTGCAGATGGAAATAAAGGTAGTAATTCATTCGATGCCATTTTTGTTTTTGTGGTGTTTTCTCTCTTGTCCTTTGTTCTTATACCATTATTGTCTGACACGACGAGTTTTGATTGTTGTCAAATTTGTAACAAAGATAAATTATAGATAATTATCAAAAGAATAAAAAAGTAAAATCAATCTCCCAAGACTTTCGTAGTGGAAAGACGCGTCGAAGTAACTCTCTGAAGTACAAAATGACATAACCGCTACAACCAAGAATATGCAACCAAGAATATGACGATAATTTCATGCAAATGTTACGGATGCACTATATATGTACAGTAGATCTGCATCATCGAATGCATACATATATGAATTGTCTGTTCAGCGACAGGCTAATTTGTTTGTATAAATTGTATATAATACGTTTTTTGAACAAATAACTCTAATAATGAATTTATCTAAATATGTTTGTTCTATTGACGTAGTAAGTTTAAAAAACTATCTAAAAGGATTTTGAATTTATTTATCAATCATAGATCAACTATGTGAGGGGTTTGAGATATAAGGTTTTTCCAGATGGCACTAGGCCAAATGAAGGGGAAATGTAAGTTACAAGGTAAATTATACAAAATGGGAATTGTTGAAGAAACTATATATTTTTATCGTCACGTTCGTTCACTTTCGAAAACCAACTGTTATTTTACTCGGATTTTCTTCTTAGCATCAATCTTTTCTTCATAGCTTCAGCTCTTTTCTCTCTTTCTTCTTTTTCTTTCAATTCTTCTTCTTCTTTTAATTCTTGTTCATCAATTTCTGAATCTCCTAATGCAGATTCAATATCGAATGAAGAATCACCTTCAAATAAAACAACATCATCAACTTCACCTTCTTCATCTGAATCTTGTTCAATTCCATCTTTAACAATTGTTTGTGGAGCTGGTGTACATGTTATCATAGGTACAGATAATGATGGACTTGAAAAAGTTGAATTCATTGATCTGGTACTTTCTGTTGGTGATGCAGGTGAAGTAAATGATCTTCTTGGTGAAGGTGTCATAGATCTAGCACTTGGTGGTGTTGACAATGAAAAGGGTTTGAATCGACTTTCAGTAGGTGTAATCAATCCATTTTTCATGATCCAAGGGAAAGATCCCTTAGTGGGTGAAGGTATGTTTCCAGAAGTTGAAACAGTGAAAGAAGTTGACCTTTCTTTAGGTGGTGTAACTTTCAATGCGGGTTTAGTGGGTTGAACGGTCGCATTGGCTTTACAAATAGCTTCAAATGACGGTAATTCACCTAACGACATTGGTGGCATCGATATAGGTCTTGCTTTACCACCTGACAATCTTCCAGAAGTTCGTTCCCTCAGGAAAGGTGCAAGTCTAGGTTCTTTATCTTTACTAACGGTGGCTAAAGGTGGACTGGGAGATCTTCTATTGAGTACAGAAGCAAGTACAATTCTAGCCTCACGTCTTGGTGATTCTTCAGTAGGAGTCTTGATTACCTCGATTGATTCTTGAGATTCAGTTCGAAGGACTGTTCTGATTCTAGGCACAGATTTGGTAGGAGTGTCAGAACCAGCTGAAGTACATCTTTTGTGTTCGGTAGAGATTCTAGCTTGGATTTGAGCAAGACTAGGAAGTCTAGATGGAACAGAAGGTAATTTAGATCGTGCTTTGACTTTCTCTTCCAAAGTAAATTCAGGTGATTCGGTGGCGGGTGAACCAATATCAGATTTACTTCGACCATGTTTAGCAGTGACGGTGGAACTCTTTTTGGCTTTGGCAGAAAACTCAGCAGCTGAAAGACGAGGGACAAATTCAGGAGGTGGTCGAGATTGATCCAATCCTGAGAAGGTAGTCTTTACTGGTGAAGGATGAGCTGATTGAGTGAATAAAGGAAAGTAATCCTTTCTCGGTACAGGATGAACCAAAGCAACATTCTTCGAAGGGGAAGTACCGGCTGCTATAGAAGAAGCCAAGGGTGAGTTTGGAGGAAGAACAAAGTTGTATGAAGCAGGAGAAATGGGTGGACTTTGTGGAAGGGTCGATTCAGTAGAAGCTGGTGAGACTATGATGAGAATGATGGTCAGCTTATGCATCATCGCTATATACAGAAATGCTGAGTCAACTTACATCTCTCTTGGACTCGTCTTTCTTTTGCTCGTTCAACAACATCCCAAAGTGGTTTTCGATTAGGAGAAGCGGAAGTGGTGATTGTGGGGTTTGGTTTCCATGACGACACATTTTCCCATTGAGCTTGACCATTTCTATAAGAAGAGTTTGATGACCAACTATCCATTTCAAGTGGAGTAGGTAATTTACCTAAACCCATATTGAATGAAGGTGAGTTTGGATCAGGTTGAAGAGCAGCTTCGGCGACTGAAAAAGCTAATAAACGAAGTGGTGTTGGATCGGGTGAAGAAGGACAATAAAAGTGTGGATAAGAATTTGGCATTGAAATTGTTTGAGCCATTTTGGGTTTATTCTTGTTTTTCTTTTGAGTGTATAGAGTCTTGTTTAATCAATTAATGATATTATTACTGATTGTGTTTTGTTTTTGAGTCCTGCCCAATGGATGTGATTACGATATCCTAGTCTATGTGATATATATGTATATATAGATTGAATATCGTTGGTTACCAGAACCTAAAATTGTTGTTATGATATATGATTGTAGGTCGAGAAAGAAGGGATAAAGTTTCAATGATATAATATATAGGATTATATCAATATCAAACTTGATGAGATGATTGATCCTTTCACAAGTTTGAGGAGATGAGGTAACGGTTGAGATGAAAGGAATGAATAAGGATAGTAGTTATTCAGTGTAAGAGTATGATGAGGTGTTAAAGGAGATCTGCGTGTGTCGAATAATGTATGATTGATTGAAGTCAGCCTTTGGTTATTTTACTTCGATCTGGGAAAGATCTAAAATTATATTATAGTTGATGAGAAAGAGAGAGATATAGAGGCTGCACGGCAGAATGACTTTCAGATGTATTGAGATGAAAGTCAGAAAGAAATGAGATTGATATTAGAAGTATGATTATAGTAAATATAAAAGAAATCAGGTCGAAGGGGGACTTTAAAGGATATATATATATAAGGTTGACGACGACTAAACCATACGCGTTGATAATACAAAGGAAGAAGAAATCAAATATAAAAAATCAAAGATCAAAGATCAAAATGATGAAAAGGTAGTACGTGTAGTAAATAATAAAAAAGTGATCTATAACAACGCTAAGATACACATGATCTTGATCTAAACATATCAAATCAACCTAAATCAATTCTGATACGCGTCCTTTAGTATCAAAATAGTGTAAAGTTGATTGATGGAGAAATATGATATAGGATGACAAGGTGAAGTGAAAGTGGAGGAGGCAGTGAAAGAGTAGTAGTAACAAGGTGAAACGACCAATGATCTATAATTATAATTAAATAAAAGATAGCCAAAAGACCAACGCAAAGCCTTATAGTCTGTTCACCTTACACACACACACGCTTTGACCTATATCCTTTTTCCATAACTTCTTTTTTTTACTTTCGGCTAAGATTAAGACTTACGACCTCGGTCGACTGAGCATGACTTGGATTATCTCATGTTGACCAAACTTATCGATCACGCCACTAATCCTCCTGATACACACAAACAAGTGTAGGGAAAATACATCGAAAGAAATGAAAGGATGGAAGGATAGAAATAACTCACACGTAAAGACACCTGGTCTTTTTAATGATCTAGTCACTGCACAGCAGTCTTGATAAACGATTCTAATCAAACGATCAACGTCTTTCGAAAAAACCACAACTACGGATTCTAAAGGCCAAAAATTTTCGATTTTAATGGAAAATACCTATAAGATTGATTTGTTAGATATGTTATATATATATATTGTTCTTTTCCGGTTTTGATTCAATTGTATAGTCTTGGATTTTCTTTTGAAAGGTTCCAAATGAAGTTGTTTACGTTTTTTACGGGAAATAAAAAACTTGATGAAACAAACGGGATCAGGCAATTAAAAGGTATTTTAGTCGTGTTACTTCTAAGATTGATCGAAGTAATTTCTGTTGGAATCCTAAGGTAGTTCTACGATATATGCTGGTCAACTATAATGATGATGGCAATTTTAACTATTATTCCGGACCGGGCTATTTGAGACAAGGTAGCTTAGTTCCAGTTCAGAATATTGTTGGATGTTGTTGTTGTTGTTGGTTTCGGGTTGGTTTTGGTTTTAATGTCTTAGATATTGATTGATCAGACGAAAAAGACCGAGAATGGATTTTGGTGTAATGCAATATAACTTGTTGTCGTTAGATAAATTCGTAAATTGGGAGTTGTTCGCTGATAAGGATTTATCTGTTGTAAGATATTGATGATGTTCGATGACTTGAGTTGGTACAGTTGAAATCCTAAGAGTAACTGATAGAGCGAGATTGAGCTTTTTCAAAAGAATGTAATTTGGAAGTAACTTGGGAGCAAGCCTTCCTATCTGATGATGGTTTATGCAATGATGCGATTGAAGCCTGTCCAACCTTATAAATGATGATTTCTTGATTTGTGAGATATTCTTCTTTTGTTTTGTTGTCTTGTTGAAGGAGAGACAAGACTATACCTACCAAAAAGATTGAAAAAGAAGAATAAGTAAGGAATGATAGTGTAAAAGAAGAATGAATGAAAAATGAGAATGATATGATATGATATGATATGATATGAAAGAAATATGTATGTATGTATAAATGTATAAATGAATGAATGTCCGTATCTATGAATCTATTGTATCTATGTACTGTACTGTAATACAATATCTCGTCATGCAAATCTTTGCTTTTCTTTGAAGAAATCAAAGCTAACAGCACGTCTGTCTATAATAATGAAAATCATTCACCTCCTAATCATGGGTTATGAACGCACAAAAAAGCATACGCCACGAACAATAGATCATAATCGTTAAAAATCCATACATGCTGACTTGTTACATCTGATGGTTAATTATGTTACAAATCGTTGAATGTAACCCTGAATTCCGAACATAACGACCACACCATAGAATTGATCACTTGGCACATATCAGGAAATAGAACGAGAAATCAACTTTTTTTCCTAATTAGCGCGTTTGTGATTCTGTTCCTGGTTTTAAAACAAAGACAAGTAAAAGTGTGAAGAGAGTTAACTTGCGGATTTGGCAAGCATACATGCCTTTTGTCTCAGCTGTATGTCTTCGATCACAGGCTTGAGCTGATTGCAAGCTATCACGGAATCGTCCTTACTGAGAGGGTAAGTCCTCTGTGCAATAAAGACAGCTCATATAGCTATCCAAAATAACAGGTATCTCGTGAAGACGAGATGTATAGAACCAAGTGGAACACCGTTGAAAGAGCATTATATGTAAGAGCATGTGTGAGCCAGTCAATTGCATATGCGCACCCAATCGTGTTCTTCGGCAGCTTACGACTCTTTCTTAAACAGAAAAAAAGGCTTTAAAGGCTAATAACGCCTATATAAGATCGACGGCATTGACGTATCATCCCATGGTTTACAGATTACTAAAATGATATGATTCCAGTCTTATAAAGCAGAATCTTAAAGCATCAATCTCAAAAGAATACCAAGGATGGCTGATCTATTTTGGTTCCACATATCGCTGGAGCCAAGAGTGAACCTATAGATCAAAGTTCATGAAGATCATGAGTTACAAAAAAAAGCTGATCATCTCCTAGATAGATAACTTACGACCAACAAAGATGACAAACATGAAACGCGACTTATTTTCCCTTTTCATCTTTCAACTTTTAATCCTTGATCCTTTCGGTTCAGGTTATATGGCCAGGGTATACAGTAGAATGTCAAGATACCCTGACAGTGACAGACTAGACAGTTTTAGCGGAGAAGACCGATTATGATGGAGTCTAGATTAACTCTTCTCTCGTGTGGTATATTACGTAACTCACCCTTGTCATCACCGCGAAAGTAGCTCAATCCGCAAAAACCACTCATAAATAGAACATTAACCTGTGTCTTAAATTCTCCTTTGTAATCTTATCGTAAATTTCAAATCGAGTGATTATTGCGATACTCACAAGCAGGTTTCCCTCATGTAATCGTGCTTTCTCCTATCTTGCACTTTGATTCTCGCACTTTTCTACACACTTCCATCCCATGCGTTGCGCTGAACATTTCATTAGTAAGCAAGTAATCCGCTAATTCTGCTCGTTTACAGCTTTACTCGCAAAGTACCTTTCTTGATCGAATATAATACTGCAAAAACTGATCAACAAATCTTCTTCCAAACGATCATTTTATAAATATCATTCGCCACCATAGCTTATGAGTATCGAATATCTAAAATCACAAATCTAATACATCAATTTGTTAAACTCACCAAAGATGTCCTACTCTACAACACTTCCCGTATTCTTGCCAACGATAAGCTTACTCATCTCCAACATGCATTGTACATCATGTTGTGAGACAATTGATCATTTACTATCAACTATATCATCAATCAAGTCAATTTCTACTTCATTATTATTACATAGTGTAACCTTCTCAATTGATCTAGAATCATCCGGTTCAAGTTCAACTGGTAAACCAAAAACAATTGGTAAAGTAATTGAAGAAGCTTTGAAAGTATTAAGAAGTGAAGGTGGTTTCAATGTTATAGCTGAATCTGCCAATGGATATACTTTACCATCTCATCTAAAAGAACACTCTTCTTGTTTTGGATATACTCATGGCGATGACGAAGAAGAAATTGGATGGATTGGTAAATTGTTCCTCCAAGGCAAGAAAGAGAAAGAGAGGAACAAATTAGAAGATAGAAGGAAAAAACATCTAGAACACTGTAAAACATGTCAGGATGAGATACAGAATCAAGGCCAAAGACAAGATAGAGGTTTGAATCAATTATCTGAAATTCAACCTAATGAAGGTATCAATTTACCATTAACAAATGAAAAGCAACCCACATATGCGGGCATATATAAAACAACGTTGTCAATTGAAGGTATGACTTGTGCATCATGTGTTAATTCGATTACAGCATCATTGAAATCCAATACATCGATTATATCAATAAATATCAATTTGCTTGGCGCCTCTGGTATAATTCGACACAAAGCCGATTTATCCCCTCAAGGTTTAATAGATTTAGTAGAAGATATAGGATTCGAAGCTCAAGTAATTAGATCTGAGAGAGAGACGGGCTTAAACGATCAGTCAGAAGAAGATAATACTCCTACCTCATTCAAGTCTGTATTTTCTATTGAAGGAATGACATGTGCATCATGCACAGGAGCAATCACGAGATCACTAGAAGGTCAACCAGGGATAACATCTGTTCATATCGATTTACTCAATAATTCAGGTACTATCATACATTCAGCAGGAACCAGCGTGAATCAAATAAAAGAAATGATTGAAGAAGTAGGATACGATGCAGAATTATCATCTTCACAACCCCTCAATATCGATATGTCAAAAGGAAAAGGGAAAGAAACAGAAAAAGGACCGCAAATACGAAATGTTCAGATCAAAGTTGACGGAATGTTCTGTCATGATTGTGTCAGAAAGATAAATTTATTTTTACATTCACTGCAAAACAAAATTGAAACATATACTCCATTGACGTTGAATTCACCTATAACCACAATTTCTTATATACCTTATCAACCTTTAACAATCCGAGATTTATTGCATGGAATATCAAATATATCACCTGAGTTTGAAGCTAATATTATGAAAACTCAAAGTTTAAGTGAAAGATCAAAACATATTCAAAAGAAAGAAGTTAAAATTTTAGCTAGTCATTGCTTAGTTGCGATAGTCTTTGCTATTCCAACTTTTATAATGTGAGTTACCAATCTCTTATCATACAACACCAGACTCCCAGGTTGACAATCATAACGTGACAATAGTGCTATAGTATCTATGATTCTGCTTCCGGAACATAACACATTCAGGATGCGGATGATGGAACCAATCTGGGGTGGAGCAAACCTAGGTACATTGATACTTTGGCCATTAGCCACTGTGGTACAATTTGGCGTAGGAAGGTGAGCAGAAAACTACCATTTCCCCTTACAGGATCACCATGCTGACAGAATCACTGGAATATTTAGACTATTTTACAAACGTACATTCGCTTCAATGTGGCCTCATCTACGTCGTTTGGTACCCTCAGCTCTAAGAACCGAAACTATGCGTAGATTACCACCTAGACCATTAAGTTGGAGAACCTTGATAAGTTTCGGTAGTATGGGTAAGTTTAGCTGCCTGCCCTTCAAAACACCATTCCGACTAACTGATATATGCCTGAACAGACCTTCTTGTCGTGCTTTCAACAACCGTATCATATTTCGCTTCTCTCGCAATGCTCATTTTGGATATACGAGCTACGCCTGGTACAGATAGCGTAGGCACATACTTTGATAGTTGTGTATTTCTAATCATGTTCATTCTTCTTGGTCGAACTTTGGAAGCATACGCCAAAAGCCGGACAACCGATGCGGTGAGCTTACTAGGTAAAATGCGACCTGAATCAGCCTTACTTGTGCAAGAAGACTCCGCCTCAAATGTGGACGATGAGAACAATATAGAAAGGAAAAAGAGTCAGGAAAGTCAAGCCGTATCTTTTAGCTACTCCGAAGAACCTACTCAGCCTGAACACACATCGCAAAATATTACACGTAAAATTCCGGTTGATCAACTAGAAATTGGAGATATATTATTATTACAACCTGGATCATTACCACCTACAGATGGAATCATAGTTTCTGGAAATACGACATTTGATGAATCATCTTTAACTGGAGAATCAAAACCTATTCAGAAATCAATCGATTCATTGATTTATACCGGAACTGTTAATTTGACTTCAGTAATAACGATGAAAGTTACAAATCTAGCTGAAAATACAATGTTAGAAAAAATTATTAGAGCAGTATCAGATGCATCATCAAGAAAAGCTCCATTAGAATTGATGGCTGAAAAATTAACTGGTTTTTTCGTTCCCATAATCGTTTACTTCTCCTTAACAGTGCTTCTGATTTGGTTATCCCTCTCTTTGACCAATACAGTTATCAAAAATCATGGAGAAGATGATCAAGGAGGAGGTGGTGGAAGAGTTTTTTTCGCAATTGAATTCGCTATTGCAACATTAGTTGTTGCATGTCCATGTGGAATTGGATTGGCTGTACCATGTGCAAATGCTGTAGGAAATGGTTTAACAGCTAAAAATGGTATTTTAGCTTCAGGTGGTGGTGAAGCTTTTTTAGCTGCTACAAGAATTTCGAAAATTGTTTTTGATAAAACTGGTACATTGACTTTAGGTAAATCTGTTATCATTGATCAAGAATGGGCTTCCAGTTCTAATCAAAATGAAGAGCAAAATCAAAGTAGAATAATTGAAAAAGCTATATTGGAAGTTGAAAGAGGTAGTACACATCCTTTGGCTATTGGTTTAGTTGAACATTTAGAAAGACAACGATCAGGTGACCTGAATGCAGTAGATTCTTCATTTAACCACGAAAATGCAATCGAATCATATGGTACTGTAGAAATAATCGAGACTAAAGAAATTGCAGGAAGAGGTCTAAAAGCTACAGTTAGAGTAACCAATCAAACTATTAATCTTCTTATTGGAAATGTAGCTCATTTAGAAGATCACGATATTCAAATTGAGACGAAATATGAAGAATTGGTTGATAAATGGTCAAATGAAGCTAAATCAGTTATCTTAGTTGCCACTTCTTTTGTCAATCCTGAACCTGATGCGATTACAGAAGGAGATGGAATAGTAAAATATGAATTATCAGCTATATTTTCATTATCTGATCCACCTAGAGAAGAATCTTTATCTTTGATCAAAAATCTAAGAGAAAAAGGTATTCAAGTTACTATGTTAAGTGGTGATAATCAATCTACAGCTTTAGCAGTTGGTAAATTACTAGGATTAAATGAAAATGAAGTTATAGGTGGTGTTGGTCCTGAAGGTAAAGCTGAACATATAAGAAAAATGCAAGAAGAACTAAAAGATAAAAACCCAAATGATAAAAAAGGCTTAGTCATGTTTGTTGGTGGTAAGTTTTTCCCCATTTTTCACTTCTTCTCACAGGTAAATAAATACTGATTTGAACTTTGTTTTGTCTTCTCCTTATAGACGGTCTCAACGATTCAGTAGCTTTAGCAGCTGCAGATGTAAGTTGTGCTATGAGACATGGTTCACAAGCTACATTAGCTAGTGCAGGTGAGTTTAAAGATCCTTCAAGATATTGAATGTATGTCATGTTATGCTCTAACGCGAATAATCTAATTAATTTATAGATTTCGTTTTACTTTTATCAAATTTATCATCAATATTAACTTTAATTAAAATATCAAAGAAAATTATTCTTAGACAAAAACTTAATTTATTATGGGCTATATCATTTAATGTAGTTTGTTTACCTTTTGCAGCTGGTGTATTTTATGGTATAAATGGAATTAGATTAACTCCTGTTTGGTCTGCTGTTTTAATGGCGCTAAGTAGTGTTAGTGTAGTTACAAGTAGTTTAGCTATGAGATGGGGAATATGAAGAAAGGAATATGGTTTATATTAAAAATAGATTTTCATCTAAAACTTTGTCTATTCTATTCTATCCTACAGATGTATGAAGCTTAATTGGCTAAACGTACAACGTATAATGCACTCATGGAATCAACTTGGGGGCCGATTACTTATATCTATCATACATGATGATTTTATCTGAATTAAAACGACTTTTTAGCAATTGAAGCTATTATGCATTATGTCATATGATGTTTTTACAAATAAGAGCACGAAATTTTCATCTATCATTTTTAAAAAAAAAAAAAACAATGTATCTTTATCTTAAGTTTGTAATTTAGCATTTAATCTTCTTAATTCCTGTGGTGTAAATCTTAATATTACAGACATGACTCTAATTAAATTTGGTCTCATTTCTTTATGTTCCAAAAATTGTAAAATCACATTACGAAGATACTACATGACCAAAGCATTATGCATTAATTAGTCAATCACGAAGAATCACCCATTTGTTGATTTCGTGCATAGAAGGAAAAAGAGACAGAGCGACTTACCTCCAAGTTAACTTCCTCTTCATCTTGTTTCTTAACTTCATTAGGTGGTGTACCAGTTGTAGTTGTACCATTTGAAATTGATTCTCTTATAGATATCGTAGGTGTGTTAGGTACAGTATTGTTAGTAGAAGAGACACCGGTACCTGCGTTGGGTTTATTGTTGTTCTGGGTACTATCTATACTTGTTCTACTTTGATTTTTTGGACTATCTAACCCTATCCCAATTCCAGGTATAGGTGAAGTATGACCAGAAGGACTTGATACACTTGATCTATTTATATTTGTATTATTACCAGAAGCATTATTTGACCAATATCCTACACCTGGATTCCTTTGTTTTTCCATTAACTGTACGGAAGATTGTAATTTTCTCATTTCATCTCTTAATGTTTTATTAGTGGTTTTCAATTGGGAGATATGTTTATTTGAATCATCAATTGATGATTGTAAGTTGCTAATTTGTGTTTGTAATGATGATACTTCATCTTTTGCTGATCTCTAATAGATAAACAACACAGGTTTATTAGCGTTTGTACTCCATAAAGAATGATATAGGACTTTTCCGAACCCATTTTTACGGATAGGAACCGATCAAATCCAAAATCAATGATCACTTACTTCAGCTTCAGCAGCAATCTGTATATCAGCTTTACCTTGATCTAATTTAGTTTTCATTTTCATTAAATCTCTTTCTAATGATTTTACTTTATCTTCAATTACTTGAATTTTATTATCTTTTCCATTTATAATTCTATTCAAATCATTAAATTCTATATCTTTTTCTTGTATTTGTCTTCTTAACTTTTCAACTTCTCTTAATCTTTCTTGTAATTTTAATGACCATTCTTCTTCAATTTCATTTCTTTCAATCTCCAATGAAGTTATTCTATGTTTTAATTCAGATAATTTTGATTCTGATTTATTTTCTGCTTCTGTCAATAATTTTTGTAATTCACTTGAAGAAGCATTGACTCCATTAAGATTAGTCGAAGAATTTCTTCTACTTATTGAAGGTGATCCATTTGGATTACCATTACTTAAATCAGGTATACCTAAATCATTTCTTGAGGATAACCTTCTACCTCCGTTACTAGCTGCGGATTCTCTCAAAGAATCTTCTAATAAACTACATCTTTCATTTGATTCTCTTATTTGAAACTCTAATTCTTTCGTTCTAGTCAATAAACTTTCCATTTCAGATTTCGCTGATTCAGCTTCAGATTGTTTACTTTGTAAAGCTTCAAATGTTTTTTGTTTATTTAGATTCAATTCCTTCACGATTGATTCTAATCCATTAACTTTTGTTGTTTTTGCTGATAATTCTTTCGCATGGGTTGCTTTTGTAGTTATCATTTCTAATTCCCATTGAGCTTTTTTACTATTTAATTCTTTATCAAATCTTTCTTTCTGTTGTTGAATTTCCTTTTCAAAGTTCTTTTTCAATTGATTAACTTCTCTTTCTTTTTCCATTCTGACTTTCTCAACTTCTTCTGACGCCCTAGCTCTTTCTGCTCTTTCTTCAGCACGATCCTTTTCAATTTCTTCTTTCTCTTTTTCAACTTTAACTAATTTCAATCTAACTGTTTTCAATAATGATATAGCTTTTGTACGTTTTTCTTCTTCCTCTTTAGCTTGTGTCTGCGCTTTACTTAGATCCGTTTTGAGCTGAGTAATAGAAGAATTATCTGTTGAAGTTGTTTCAATCTTTTCTTTGGCTTCAGTTAATTCTCCACGCAATTTCGTTATTAGATCAGTCTGAGATGTTCCCTCTAATCGATGCGTATCTCGTAATTCCTCCATACGAGAATCTTGTACTGTTCATGATGATCAGCTTAAATCCAGCTTTATTCTGAGAATCCACCTAACGCGGATGAGACTAAATGACTCACACGTTAATTTATCCTGCAAACGTTTCATTTCGGCAGTGATCATTTCCACTTTTCCAGTAACCATTCTAACCCAACCTTCTAAAGCTTCATGATCTGCAATTCCTCCTTCCAAGGGCGTCAAGTCTTTCAGCACCTTATTAGCCTTATGAGATTGTGTCAACAGAGTGGTAAAGCGTTGTGAGAGGTCTAATAAGTCAAATTAGTAACATTCTGCCTGACCGACAATTCAACTTACCTTCATACCGCCTTTCTGAATCAGCCAACTTTTTGATCTCCTCTCCCGACAATTCGATTACAGGTTTCTCAACATCTCCACTTTCTATCGCAGAGCTATCTGTTATCTGAATTTCCACTTTTTCAGTTTCCACCCCATCTACACCTAATCCTACGGCATCAACCTTCTTCTCCTTATCGGGCGTAGCTTCTTCTAATCCTAATTTCGGTACATCCTGGTCAGCACTAGCGTTCAGTAGTGGCGATGCGCCTAAAGGATCCGCAAAGCCTGTAGAGGGAGTTGTCAGGTTATCTGCGGTTGAAAGAGTGGGTGAGGGAGGTAGAGGATATGTAGCGGGATCCAAGGGATCAGGAGGCGGTAAAGGTATTGTAGTGTCTAAAGCTAATTTCGAACCTCTTCTACCTGATGGTGATTTAGGTACAGGTGTAGTAGAACGCGATGATGGATCAGATCCGAGAGTGAAATTTGGGGTTGCTAGTAATCTTGGATTGGGTGATGAAGGTCTCGATATCGATGAAGGTCCAGCAGTAGGTGAAGATGGTAAAGTGATGTTCTTCAGTTCTTGTTGATTTGTTGATGAATTATCGGTATTTGTAATGGCAGATGTCGACGGTTTAGTCAAGTCCTGAGGACTTCTACCAAAATGAAAACTCTTTCTTAAGCCTGATAAAGCGTTCTCAGCTAAATGAGCTGTTGAACCAACATAACTCCCTCCTTGTGGTACAGGTGATCCAGTTGATTTCGTAGGTGAAACATTCTCATTTCGTTTGTCTGAAATTGATGTAGAAGTTGCTAATGGTGATGTAGGTGGGATAGGCGATTTGTTAATTGCTGGTGATGATGATCGACTTGGTCCTTCCTTAGGGGATGAAGCTATATCTTGGTTCTGGTTACTGTTGGCATTTGGATTGGCATTAACACTCAGTGCTCGTGCTTGAAGTGATGATCCTGTAGCTTCAAGTGTCTTCACGGCTGCGTTCAGCCTATCTTGTAAAGATGATCCGAACATAGTGTGAATACCATACGATCGCTCGCAGGTTTGATTATGAACGTGAAAGTTGTTTGTCGAGGTCTTGCTTATAGCTCATGCCAGAACAAGGAGGTGATTGATGATTAAATCAATATAATGTCAACAGCTTAAAAGGTCGCACCGGCGTAGTCGGACTATATGTACACTACTCACGGTCATCCCTGTGCGGACATCGCCGATGACAGTATGAAATCATCGCTCGGCCTCCCTCACGAGATGGGGGATCAACATTACAAGTTATCTTTATGCATCCTTTTTTATACGGTAACATATAGAAATTACAGACAATCACAGCATAGCAAGATAATATGGGCTACTTTCAAGCAGCGATGGTGAAGATGGGTATGGCTCAGCCGGGACCCAAAATAACGGCTCAGGATCGGGCTATTCTCGAGTGAGTAACAACCAGAATAGACAAATACCCATATTATTATAGCTAAACTGTGAAATAGTCTAAAACTGCAAAGGGATAAGATGAAGCAGTATCAGAAGAGGGTATGTCAGCCAAAGCGAATGATCTCTTGTCATGCAGCTGATAGTATACATAGCTGCAGGTCGTATTGAATCGAGAACAAGAAATAGCGAAGGAAGCATTAAAGACAGGTAATAAGGTTCGTATATAGCTATTTTCGTCAACACTTTCCAATGGCTAAATGTCGCGGTACAGACAAGAGCTCTTACAGCTCTACGACAGAAAAAATATCAAGAACAGCTATTAGCCAAGACAGATGCTCAGTTGATGACGCTGCAAGAGCTTGTAAGCGTTTTAAAAGCATGTATTGGTCAAACACGAGATTCATTGCTGATCACTGGTGCTTGAAATTCTATAGGTCAGCACTATCGAGTTTACTCAAATACAGAATACTGTTATGCACGGTCTTGAGATGGGTGCGGACGTGTTAAAACAACTACACGCAGAAATGTCATTGGAGAAAGTGGAGAAATTGATGGATCAAACCAGAGAAGGTGTTGAATATCAAAGAGTAAGTTGTGAAAATATCCTTTATACTTAGTCTGAGGTACACATAGACTAACGGCCATTCTACAGGAAATTGATGAAGCGCTTATGTCTCGTATGTCACCCGAGGAAGAAGAAGCCGTACAAGCAGAGTTGGAACAGCTACAGAGGGAAGCTTTGGTACGTTATTATTCCCTTCGTTCAGTTTTGAAAGAGCTAATTGGGCGGTTTAACCATCCTATAGCCTGCTATCCCATCTGTACCAGATCAACAACCAGTGTCCCTACCGGATGTTCCAATGGAAGAGCCTACGACAGCCCAACCTGTTCACGAGCGCGAGTTCTTTATGATCAAATAATTTGCTTTGACGAAGGAGCGTATCGCTGATTGACTGGTCCAACAGAACGACAGGTAGAACGGAAGGAGGAAAGAGTCGCAATGGCAGCTTAATCAATTCCAGGTCGATAGCATATTTCCTCACCCTATGTCCCGCTGACTATTTTTGCTAAGAACTATTATCTGATTGCTCAATCTTGTACTTCTATTACTGTTGTTGAGAGGTTGTATATCCTGCATATGATACATTATATATAGTTATGATAGTTCCATTTTTTTGTCTCCTTATCGACCGAAAGATCCAGTAGCTTGAGCGGCACTTCCCATTGCTGACATTCTTTCACCTACTTTCTTGTTTACCTAAAATTAGGCAGAAGTTTAATCAGCATTTCCGCGAATTGAAGATGATAGTCATATCCTAAGATAGAAATGTAGCGTGAAATCCTTGACTATTTATACCATACTTTCGAACTTTTGTCTACACATTCAAGCTAAAAAGACTACCTTGAACAGTTTCGAAGCTTATGCCGTTCGCAATATAATTTCGTGATTTCCCATTTCCCCACATATGATATCTCGTCGGTCTAGAGTTTCTTGCCATTACTCTGCCTTCAAGCGAAGAAAAAGGATTGTATGGAATGATAACTAGTAACTCACTTCGAAGAATTTAGCAGTACATCTATCGATACACACACTTTCTCCTTTTAATAAATCTCCTTCTACGTATCGATGGTTGTTAGGTGTTGATGAGATACATTTCGTGTGACATGAATTGACAAGACGGTTGCTATTAGATGAACACCATATTAGAATTGCATCATTAGGGTAGGAATTTTTAGTATTGGGTGAATTGGAAAAGAATGGGTGTTCAAACGTACAAAACATCGGTAATCATATCTACACATAAAGCAGATCAGCTAACAGTTTTATTCTGTAGGATGGAAAAACAAGTGCAAAAGCTCACCAAGTTCAGCAACAGCCATTTCAATCTTAGCAGGATCTACTGATCCTTCTACTGATTCTGTATTGCATTGACATCTCGGTTAGCTCAATCGATCTTAGACATTTTCCTGAAAATTAAGAAGTTTGACGCACTACCACCACCGAAGAGGAAAGACATTTTTGTTGATTTCTATACGTTTAGATTCAAGAGCAGAGGGATTCAACGGTGATTATTGATAATCTGAGTTTGATAAGCTATAGATAGATAATTTGTTGATATATTTAACAGATCTTTAGGTCAAGAATAGCGAAGGAAAGTCATGGACGTCTGACTTTTTGTAGAGCGGGATCAAATTTCGAAGTGGAGGTGAAGAAAGTAAAGTGGCACTCTCTCATTTAGGCTGTGGTAGAGACGAAACACCGCTCTAGGATGTATTCAACCACTTGGTCTTGCTATTCCTTCTGCTGGCGGTAAGATGAAGATGCAGTATAATGACTACAAGAGATATCTATACGCATCGTCAAAGGATCTGAGTAAGACAACAATGTAAAAATGACTTCAAATGGCGTAATGAATCGCCTTGGTTCGTATAACAACAGTGGCTGCTTATTCATTGTCCGATAACTCGAAACCAGTCGGGTATATGTGAAAAGCAAGATCTTCTGTTAAAGGAAGTTTCCCATCAAAGATGCGTTACGAGGAAGAGGGTATGGTACACCTCCGTATCTTCAGCTACATGAAGGTCTACTGGTAAAATGAAATTTTTACTTTCGATCCATACGACCATCCCAAAGGGCAAGGAACACCAGTATGGATATCACTGTAAAAGCAATGACTCTCACATATGATTAAAGGGAGGTAATTTGCCAGAAGAAGGGGTAAGCCTCTTTGAATACCACCCATAGCCAATCGCACACCCAAAATGCATCCTTCAAGTCATACTGTATCATACCTTCATCGACCAAGAAGTGCTTTTGGGCACCACTTGTGAATCTGAGCTGTTAATACGATATAACACTTTCTGTAATTATTGAAACTCGTTGTTAGCGGGGATTTTCTGTTTAAACGAGCTGCCGGTACAATACAGCACAAGAATCTGATACAGTCAGAATATATTAGTGAAGTCCGACGAGAATTGAAATTGTACCGTACAGTATAATCTCCGGTGATTATATTCGTGAAAGTATCGCTTACGAGTACTGTGGTGTTCATGTCCACAAACAGTATTCAATTCCAATGTCAAGCTCCGTGTAGCATCGCGTTCGGTAAGGGGCAAGCGATAAGCGTATTATGCACTTTAAAAGATCGCTTCTACAAAGGAAATCAACAAGCCTAAATGCCGCTTAACTAGGGACGTCACTTGGCAAAGGATCTCATATATTGACATACCGATAAAAGGGAAGTTGGGGCGAAGTGTGAATAATGTTAGCTTGATAGGTATACAGTAGTACGAGTACTATTCTTGAGCTAAAGATATAAATCGTTATGAAGTATTGGCTTGAAAGTATACTATTCCACTACTGCAGTGTTCATCATATCATACCGCTTCAATCAAAATGTCTGAAAGTTCCGACACTTTCACATTCCATCAATTGCTTCCTGATGGTGACATATCAGCTAAACCAGCAAGCTATGCGGACTTTCAAGCATCGGAATCGTTGAAAAGATCACAAGAACGCAGACACGTCACAAAAACACAAACTGCGCCATATGGCTTTATGACTATTCAAGGTATAATTCAAGATCTGCAAAGTACTCATGCTGATTCAAGTGACACAAACACGGGCAAACTCAAGGAATCAGATGATATAGCTTCGAATGATTTGCAGTCTCAGTCTCAGTCTCAATACTTCTTAGGTCAACATATTGCTAAACCAATTTATGGTAAATTCCGAAATGTCAATACTGGGGTTGATGATGATACGATCTACTCATGTTCTGGTGTAATTGGTTTCGCATCAGAGAGTTTGAGTGATGTACCAACATGTGAAGCTGAAGTATTTTTCTTACCGACAGCTTTGAATAATTACTCAAATAAGAGTCTTGCAACAGCTTTAACCAAACCCTGTATGTTCGCTCAAGTTACTACCAGAAGTGGCCAAATTCAAGGGTATTCAACTAAGATGGATGACGAAGATATGATTATCAAAGATATAGACGGTACGATTGTAGCTTTGAAGAAACCTGCTCCTGATGACGAAGATAGAACCCTCTTCGCAAGCGATCACACATACCCTATCAAATTACGAAGCACCCTCTATCACAAAGTCTCAGTGGTTGATAGAAAGTAATGGGGCTTCATATAAGACGAAGTACATAACCTCACAGCTGATTTAGCCCCCTCGATTGTTTATATGTACCTTATAGGAGGCTATGCTTTCGTCCTTAGAAGCTACCTCTATAGCCTTTATAGGATGCACGAAGATCGTCTAATTATCTTTGAGGGTTTGTAGTGCTATTGAGCCACATTCCTCTTCGTGTTGAGACAAGATAACTTAGGTTCAGCACTACTCAGCTGGGAATTTCTTTTTCTTTTGGTTAAGTCGAGATTATATACTGCAGTTATTGAACATAAAAGAGAAACTCAGGCCTATATGCATTTGGAAACTGCCCTCTAGGTCAGACTTCTCCAAGTACGATACAAAGCCCATAATTCATGCAAAAGATAGATACATTACGATGTTGATATAGTTGACAGGTTATTCAGATCGTTTTCTTGTCCACAGAGGCGCTATATAACCCTTGACATGCGGTTCTGGAAATCGATCGACTTATCCGCAACTATACATACCAATGATTTGACCGTTTTCAGCTGTCGATCTTTTCTTCTGATATTTTAAGACCCAAGGATGCATTAAAACTTCCGATAACGGTAATCGATCTTCTGGATTATATCTCAATAACTAATTATCGTCAAGTTATCATATTAGCGGTTTGTCAATTGCCATTGTCAAAATGACATCAAGTAAAATGATGTGGGTATAACTTGATGCTTACTTTTTTAATCAGATCACCAGCTTCGGCAGAAACGAATTCAGGTATTTTCAAATCCACATTTCTAATCCTTTTATATGTTGCTGCATGACCAGCATGATCCTACAGAAAGATTTACGCATTAGCCAATTGTCTTGAATAAGATCAAGCGTATAACGACCTACTTCGAAAGGAGGATTTCCAGAAATGAATTCATAACATAATACACCTAATGCCCATAAATCTACTTGAGCAGTATGTTCTTTACCTTCAACCATTTCAGGTGGTAAATAATCGAGTGTACCACATAATGTGTTTCTTCGGTTTGATGGGGCGTGCTAAGACGGTTCAATGGTTTAGATCAATTGATTAGTTATTTGTTTCATGTGTTCTCTATGACTCAAATAATAGATTGTCAGTACTTACTACACTCCAACCGAAATCTGCAATCTTCAATTCCCCTTTCAAACCTATCAATAAGTTTTCAGGCTTGATATCTCTATGCATTACATGTTTCTTATGTAAATAAGATAAAGCGTCTGCCATTTGATAGATATACTAAGAGTTAAACATGCATGATCAGCTAAAATCGCGTTTATATTCAGGTCATACAGAGTTTCAAAGTAAGACTTACTCTACTACTTCGCTTCTCATCAAATCTACCCAATTTACTCAATTGTTTATATAATTCACCTTTCATTGCGAATTCTAAAACCAAAAAGATTCTCTTTGAATCATGGAAATAACCGTATAATCGAAGGATATTTGGATGTCTAATGTGACAGCAAGAATTCAACATAGCTAATTAGATGAGAATATTATGCTGGTATATTTGTATCAGTAAGATCAACATACCTAAGATTCTGTTGAATCTCAATTTCTCTTCTTACTTGCTTTTCAACTTTCCCTTGTACAATTTCAGCTTTATGCAGACACTTCAAAGCCACAATGAAATGTGGTGGTGCTTTTGTTCTTGCCATATAAACTCTTCCAAATTTACCTTTACCTAAAGGTCTACCTATTTCAAATTGCGGTAATGATAACTGTATACCAGCAGTAGCACTGTAGATTCGTAAAAAAACACATCAATCAAGTTAATAATTAGTATGTCCATTTGTATTCAGATGATATTAAATGTCGAACTGACCTTCCACTATCCAATGCAAGTAGTTTAGCAGCTTCACCAGATACACCATCTTTACCTTCTACATCAGCTTCCAATCCACCATCATATTTACCTAATTCAAAACCTTTTGTTGTAGAAGAGGAATTTTGTTGAATTGTACTAGAATGTTTAGGTACGTTTGGGTTAATTGAGCTTGATAGTGTTCTTGAGGAAGTTGAATGTGCTGGACCGTGCAATCCATGTGCAGTATGTTGTTTTAACTTTCCTGAAGGTGAATTAGTCGTTGATTTCGATTGCATAGGTACATTTATACCGGCTAATTTCAATAACGGTCCCCTTTGAGATTCACCATATCCATTATTATGTGTATTTGTTGATGAAGATGATGAAGTTGGTAAACCTGTATTTGGTGGACGTACTAATCCAGGATTCATGTATTTTTTAAGTACAGGTGGTAGACGATTCTGAGAAGAAGAAGAGGAATGACCATTGTTTGTTTGTCGATTCATTGGTGATGGCGATGGCGGTGCTCCATCCCCAAGAGAGAGACCACCCATCATACTATACAACGGTTGAGAAGACATTATGGATTTGTCGCTCAAGTGAAAGTCTTGAAGGTGTTTTGAATAGTTGTATAAATGGAATGAACAAGTTGAATGACAAAGAGAGTTGTTATTTTATTTTGTTGGTAATCATGCAAGAGAAAACAGTCGCGATAGACAGGAAATTCAAAACAAACAAACAATAATTAGGCACGCACAAACCTCTAAAGGCGACATTTAGGCTAGTTTGAGGTGCCTAACAACTTTAACAATGTTACCGGATGACGATTTGAAGGATGCCGAAGATAAGTTAACCACTTTTTCAAGATTTCCATTTTCCGAATATTCTGTCGACATTATTTATAAACCTTCAGTCCAGGTTATCAATTTTAGGTTAATCAGCATTCAGCCAATATGTCACGAAGAGATGTAGGAAGAGTAGCTATGGATGGTCAGTAATTGAACAAGTTGAATAAATGGAAGGAAAGCGACCGCTAACGAATCTGTTTTCCATAGTCGCATTCTTTGCCGCATCACAGGTAGGTTAGCCGATTAGAGCTGATAGAAGATTACTTGCTGAATTTCCACATTGAATAGGTTGCTTTATATTATGCTTTGAGATATGTATTATCATCATTAGGTGAAGGAGGATCATCATCAACATCAAATAAAAAAGCTAAAGAGAAAGGAAAAGCATTATTGAGTGAAACTGGATTAACAGAAAAACAATTAAATGAATTAGAATTAGATGAATATGAATCTAGAATTGCAGGTGAAATTGTACCACCATCAAAAATTGATGTAACATTTGATTCAATTGGTGGATTAGATGAAATTATAAATTCATTAAAAGAAACTGTTATTTATCCATTAACATTTCCAGAATTATTTGCTTCAGCTTCAGGAGGTGGTTTATTAAGTGCACCAAAAGGTGTTTTATTATATGGTCATCCAGGTTGTGGTAAAACAATGTTAGCAAAAGCTTTAGCAAAAGAATCTGGCGCTACTTTTATTAATTTACCTTTATCAAGTTTGTAAGTTTAGCTTCTCCGTAAAGCATATTGTAATATTGATAAGCTGATATTCAATATGAATGTGGAATAGAACGAATAAATGGTTTGGTGAATCAAACAAATTAGTAGCTGGATTATTCTCATTAGCAAGAAAAGTTCAACCTAGTATAGTGAGCTATAAAATTACTAACGGGGTTTATATTTTGAGCTTATATCTCATTTTAAATCGCAGATATTCATCGATGAGATAGATTCGCTATTCCGAGAGCGATCGTCAGGCGATCACGAAGTCACAGCTATGATGAAGGCTGAATTCATGACGTGAGTCGATTCTTGAAAGGATGTTCATCGTTCAATTACAAGACATTCAACTAATCAACCCTGCCGCCTAGTCTTTGGGACGGTTTGACATCAGGAACAGATACACGTATCTTGGTGTTGGGAGCGACAAACAGGCCGAACGAGTGAGCTGCCTTGATCATCTTACTCCATACGAGATCCAGCTGACACTGATTCGCTATGCAGTATCGATCCTGCTATTCTAAGACGAATGCCCAAACGATTCCCTATACGGTTACCTAATTACGAACAGCGAATAAAAATTTTGACTTTGGTTAGTTCAGTATTTTACATGGTAGGGTATTGTAGACTGATCTTTTTGAATTTGTTTAGATGCTTGCCCATACAAATCATGAAACACCTTTCCTTCCCCAGCTAGCATTGAAAACAGATGGTTTATCAGGATCAGATTTGAGAGAAACTTGTAGGAATGCAGCTATGATACCTGTGCGAGAAGTTATGCGAGATAAAGGTAAAGCTGGTAAGGAAGGTCTTGAACAAGCTAGACGAGAAGTAAGTTTCCTTGATTCACTCCAGTGCATATACCAGATTGGGCTAACGACCTCGCTATAGGGCTTCAAGCTGCGTCCGCTGAGGTTAGATGATTTCAATATTCACGATTCTCATGCCTACGCACATGTAGAACCTAGTCGCAAACAGCCGCCTGGAGCATATGGTGAAGCTCTTGATTAGATTGGATAGATAGATGTGATCATGCATACATATATTCATCTCATGTTGTTACGGATTTCTACCTCGTCTTTCTACACCTGACTACGTAGGACAGTATTTGCCAAGCTATGTAGCACAGTCTCAGGGATACCATCGGAATGGCGAAGCATATATATATATATTTGTCGATCTTTCAGGGTCATCTTCTTGCTAACTTGGTAACTTCGGCGGTCAACTTATCCGGACAATTAATTGAAGCAAATATCCTGCGATATCGTGTCTGGTGTCTGGGGTCTGATTGAGGTTACTTACCTCGCTTTTGTACCTTTACATGTGTTGAGAGCATCAACAGACTGTGTCTCTGATCTTCTCTGTGAGAGCCATAGGATTGACAAGATATAGATCATAGACCCATAGATCGCTTTGCTTTGCCTTGTCGACGATACTACTTCAAGAATATCAACACATAATCGCGAATCTAAATCTGCCTATTTTTAGCTCAACACGACTATATATCGTTTGTGATTTTACGGTCCATGGTATAAAGATAAGTCATACCATACTTCTCGCTGGACTGTAACACGAACAGGTGATTCCTCATCTTGAGTCACTCATATGTAGATTTACATGAATCAATATGGAAAGAGCTCAACCTTCTCCTCGAGTACCATACAGAGCAACCTCAACACCACCACGTACACCATTACATTTACCTGCTGTACCGGGATATAGAGGAAATCTTAGATCACCTACCAATAATAATGATTATCCAGAATCACCTACTAGAGGATTAGGATCAGGATTAGGTGATCTACATGATAGGGGTAGTAGAGAATTTCATATAAAACCATTGAAATTTAATTTAAATCAACCACCACCACCACCATCGTTATTACCACCTTCAAAAAAAAGATATTTACCTAGATATTTAAGATCACCTAAAAAAGCTTTAGTTTACTTGATTTTACTTGGAATAATAGGATTTACATTAAAATCAATAACACAATATTCTAAAAATAGGAAATTAATAAGTAGCTTTAAAGTAGGTAAATTATCATGGAATCGAGTAGACATAGAAGAAGTAGGATATGAAGAAGAATTTTTTAATAATGAAAATAACGATGATGGTTTATGTAGATTTGTTTCACCTGTTGAAGCATATCAAAAAGATTTAATTAGATTAAGATCATTATTTCCACAAAGTAATTTACGTTTTTCAGAATCATTAAAACAAGATCGAGCTGATGAAGATGATACACATCATCAACATGAAAATGGGAATGGAAATATACAAAATCATCATTATACATTTTCACCTACAGGACATTTATTACTATTAAATAATAATCATAATGAAACGAATGAAAATAAGGATCAAAATCAAAATAAAATACATCCAATACCATTATTATTAAATTTAGGTGAAAAAAGATGGGAAGAATTATTATCTAGACAATCACGTACTTTAACAGAAGCAAATAAAGAATATATTAAAAGATATGGTAGAAAACCACCAAAAGGTTTTGAAAATTGGTGGAAATTTTTTGCAATTGAAAAAAATTTAGTTTTACCTGATGAATATGATAGAATAAATTTAGATTTAGCACCTTTTTTCGCTTTACCTAAAAATGAAATGAAAAGAAGAATGCAATTAGTTGAAAATATGGAAAAAACTTTTACATTAATTATTGAAAATGGTGAAATTGAAATTCAGGTAAGTGGTTTTTACTGCTCTTTTCGTATAATAACTACATATCTCTATAATCAGTCTATCTTGCTTTTCTATACATTCCTACGCCTATAATTCATTACTTACTACTATAATGATCTTGTATATATGAAAATGAGACCTAGCTGACATTTTCATTTTTTACCTAAAATCTATAGATCAAAGATCCAGGAGGATTAAAATGGGGAGGTACATTACCTAGAGCAAAAGAAACTGTCAATTTATTAAAAGGATTTTCCAAATTTTTACCAAATATGAAAGCAACATTTTCAATATTTGATCAACCGCAAATTTATTTAAGTTGGGCAAGAAGAAGTTCATTGATTGATTTAGGTTTAAGAGGTGAATTAACAAAACATTTAAAAGAAACTGATGATTCACAAGTTAAATTATCAAGATCTTGTGCACCAGGAACTAATTTTAGAAAAAATAAAGATTTTAATGAAGGTGAGTTTGGACAGAGTATATATAATACATCTAAATACATGTGTTTGTATTATACTGTATCATACTAACTCTACTATATAAAGGTAAATCATTCATATATGATAGTTTAGAAGCCGGAGATCCATGTCAAAGTGAGTTAGCTGGGATCCTAACCCGAAACACAGATCAATAGTCAATTGTTTAATTAACGTTCTCACTTCAACCTTTTAGACCCATACCTGATTCCATTACATGGATTAACACTAGAACCACACGGTCACGATTCTTTACCTAAACCACATACTCAATTACTACCCTTATTCAGTTTAGCAAAGACTTCAGTCAAGTAAGTTACGAACGGACTAGCAATATAAACATGATCGGCTGATTTTATATCTATTGAATAGCTCCGATATACTGATAACTCCCACTGATCAATTCCATGACGATCTTGGTAAAGATCCAGTCTGGGAGGACAAAGATATTTCCAAGCTTGTTTGGGTGAGTGAAAAGGAGGAGAATCAGCTCTCATTTCCATAACCTAGATTGACCAATACTGTCCAGGTCATGATGGAACATAGTTGCTGATGTCCTCCATTTTTTTAGCGAGGTAGCCCAACAGGTATCTCAATGATGAACAGTACTTTACCATGGAGACAATCACATCGAATACGATTACATCATTTTTCAGCTAATACTTCAAATGATCCTATGGAATTTATGATCCCTGATATTGGCCAATCCATCAATCCTTCGTATTATGATAATGAGAATGACGATGAAGAGGAAGCAGAAGAAGAAGAAGAAGGAGAAGGGGGAAAGGGTGATTCACAATTAGGTGATGAATTGAAAAGAGATATACAATTTCATGCTTCAGCATCAACAACCAACAAAGAAAAAACCAATATGAATGATCCTTTAACTTATTTAAATGAAGATTCATATTCAACAAAACAATTAATGGATTTTTACTATGATATGAAATTATCCGGTCAACCTATTCAATGTTCAGAAGAGGATGGTACTTGTGAAGATATGAGGTAAGTTGAGCTTCAGCGTAACGTAACTTCACTGCTATTCTGAGGGGAATGATAAAATTGACTAATTGCTTGTTTTTGGTTGAATAGACAGGAAATTGAATGGGCTGGTCGACAAAGTGCAGATGAATTAAATAGACATAAATTCTTGTTAGATATAGATGGGAATGGTTGGAGGTAAGTCATATACTAAATTACCAATTTCAAATCCTACGACGTCCATATATCTAATTTTTCATTGACCGTGTTGTTCAGTGGTCGATTTCGAAGATTGATGAGTACCAATTCAATGGTAATTAAAATGACAATGTTCACTGAATGGTTCCAACCTCACTTGATACCGTGAGTGGAACTTGCGATACTATCAAATAAAAATATCCACGACTGTGCGCTATTAACGATTTACTACAGCTGGTTCATGTATGTTCCTGCAAAGTTGGACTTTTCCGATTTGACAGATATAATGGCTTTGTGAGTCATATTTCATGTCATATCAACTCAAACACATAACCCAAACTAAGTGAAAAATCGTCCCCGTTAGCTTCCGCGGTACGCCCAATCATCCTGAACTTGGGTTTGACGAGACTGCAGCTGCATTAGCCAGAAATGGGGTAAGTATCGGTCACTTGATGAGATTCCTTAAATATATAAAAATCATAGCTAATCCTCAATTCTTCAATTTGAAAATGATAGCAATGTTTCGTTCAACGTATGTTCAGAATGGAAGATTTACAAGCTTACATGATGCGTTTATTTCTTGAATACGCGGTAAGTAAACTGAAAATATCCTTGTCTGATTTTGAGGATTTTGATTATGAAAGAAAACGCTAATTTGTATTTTGGGCGTTTCGAATTGTATAGAGAATCGCAGCAGATGAAGGAGTAGATATGGATTTTTCGATTGATGATTTTGAAGATATTGATGAAGAATCTTCTGAAATCGATGAACAAAGCTGGATAAATTCCAACCCAAATGAAGAATCAAATAATGACGCTATGGAACAAGATTTATCTGATACTGCAAATACGGATATCAACGAGGAACAACAACGACGACATCAAGAAAATATATATGAAAATCAATTTATAGATAGTGAACATTTAAATGATGATGATCAGAATATTCAAGTTGATGAATTACCATTAGATGAACAACCAGCTTCACATATTAATGGTCATGATCATGCTCATGGATATGGGGATCAAGATTATCCTAATGACTTCTGATCGTATGTGGACAGGCTGTCAGTACGGCGTAAAAGAAGAATCTGTTTGATAATGATAGGAAAAAAGGAGTGATAAAGTGGAATTTAAACATCAAGAAGCAGGAAAGTCTTTCATAGCATAAAGCATTGTACTGTACTACCATAAAGCATAACTACACTTGAAACCATAAGGATGCATTTTTTTTCCAGTCGGAATAGATGAGTATGGCAGGTGCAGATGAGAATATTATGAACATCAAATCGTGAGTATTGCGAAGGTATGATACTTTTGTGATGGAAATAATGCATAATTAGGATCCGAGAGAAAAGACGAAAATATTTTGTTTTTTTATACATAAGAGTAAAAATCCGTAAATGATCAACGGAAACTACTGTCAGATAATTTACCTGCTCGTCGCACACGAAACATATATGTATGTATGGATATATATACCTTGCATGTTACGTAGCAGGTCAACCTACAACAATCTATCTAAAAAGAGCCACTAAATGTAAATCTTCGCCATCTTTGTCCACTTTCTAAGGAGCAGAAATTTGTTGAGCGATATTTCGATTAGTTTCACCACCCAAATTATCAGGTAAAGCGTATCTTGTATCAGCTTGAGATAATAATCTACCACCGAACATGGTTTGTCCGTTCTTAGCGTGGAAAGCAGCTAATCTAGCTTCTACTTCTGGTCCTGTTCGCAGTGAAAAAAAGAGATCAATTAGCAATTGGGTTTATTCTATAACGAAAGGTACATCTTTCCGCAGGACGATGGAATGATAGTACTCATTCTGTATGAAGATGATTATTTAACTCACTGAAATGTCTCATTAAACCTTGAATTGGCCAAGCAGCAGCATCACCTAAAGCACAAATAGTATGACCTTCAACTTGTTTGGTTAATTCTAATAACATATCAATTTCTCTTTCTTGTGCTCTACCTTCAACCATTCTATCCATCATATTCATCATCCATGTTGTACCTTCTCTACATGGTGTACATTGTCCACATGATTCATGTTTATAGAATTTTGAAAATCGAGCAATAGCTGAAATCATATCTGTTGTTTGATCCATGACTATAACTGCTCCCGTACCTAAAGATGTTTGTGCGTCTTTGAGTGAATCGTAATCCATTCTGAAGGTGTTAAAGATGGTTCATCAGCGATTGACTCAATTAAATCGATAATTGTATTGATCATAACACATTATGAAAGGAAACGATTGAAGAATTCCTAACTCACAATACTTTTTCACAATCTGATCTTGGAATGACAGGTACTGAACAACCACCTGGAATGATACCTTTCAAGTTATTCCAACCACCTCTGATACCACCACAATGTTTTTCCAATAATTCTTGTAATGGTATTGACATTTCTTCTTCTATTACACAAGGATTATTTACATGACCTGAAATACAGTAAACTTTTGTTCCTGAATTTCTTTCTCTACCGAATCCAGCAAACCAAGAACCACCTCTTCTTGCAATTGTTGGTGCAACAGCAACAGTTTCAACATTTGCTACTGTTGTTGGACAACCAAATAATCCTACATCTGCAGGGAAAGGTGGCTTCAATCTTGGTTTACCTTGTTTACCTTCAATTGATTCAATTAAAGCTGTTTCTTCACCACAGATATATGCACCAGCACCACGATGTAAATAAACATCAAAATCATATCCGGATCCACAAGCATTTTTTCCAATTAATCCTGCTTTATAAGCTTCATCAATTGCTTGTTGTACATGTGATGCTTCTTGGTAGAATTCTCCTCGGATATAGATGTAGGCTGTAAAAATTAGTAACATTACATGATAAGCACGATCACCAACATGTGTTCTTGAGGCATAAAATGGAACTCACCAGCATTGGCATTCATAGCTCGTCCAGCAACTAAACAACCTTCAACAAGTTTGTGAGGATCACCTCTCATAATCTCCCGATCTTTACATGTTCCAGGTTCACCTTCATCGGCATTGACTACAAGATATCTTGGTCGAGGATCTTTCTCCCATCCAGGTTTGTTCACTAAGTTAGATCAGATGCAATGATTAGTACAACCTCGCTCAAGGGATAAATGGTAAATGTTCGTAAGAACCCATTTGACGATGAACGATCGAGGCGAAGGAAGAAGGGGAGGGAAGGAAAGGAGGGGATAGGGGAAATATAGGAGAGAGAACGCAAACAAAGGAGAGACAAGATCGACAACTTACTGAAACTCCATTTCAAACCTGAAGGAAAACCTGCACCACCTCTACCTCTTAATCCAGAATCTTTTATAGTTTGAATAATCCAAGAATCACCTTTTAATATGATTTCTTTTGTTTTATGCCAATCACCTCTACTTTGTGCTCCTTTTAAACCATGATCATGTTTTAAATATAAATTTGTGAAAATTCTATCTTGATCTTTTAATCCTCCATAATGTCTTACAGGTGGATCAGAAACTGTTGCTAAAGATCTTACTGAACCGACATTTACTCTTCTAGCTGGTATCGATGTTGAAGCTGCTGAAGTTGAAGCTTTTGGTAAAGATCGTATTATTGATGTTCGTGAACGTATCATTTTGTCTTTCTATCCTATCCTATCTTGTTGTTTGAACAATAGGTTCAGTACAAAAAGATGAAATGATGAGATGAACTGAATACACGATCCAAAGATTCAAAGATTCAAGATTCGAGATTGTCAACTGTCGATGCTCAACTCCTCGCCTAATGGAATTCACCCAAATATGTTAATTATCGTTGGCCGCACACTACATACACCGTATAACAACTCATACTTCATTGGATATCACCATACACTGCAGTCCCACATGGCCGGGATTTAAGGCTGCTTCCGAATGTGGCACTTCAGCGTTGTTATCTTGGTAACACACACTGGTGGAGGTGGTCCATACTGTAATTCTCCCTTTCTTCTGCTTGAAGAGATACTTCTTCAACCCCAAGGTCGAACCGATTCAGACCTAAGCTAGTTAGTCGGAGAAAGTTATCACATCTTTGGTCGTACTTGCATCCTGTTAGTCAGGGGAGACCAGCCGAAGAGGAATCATCAATATGTCACATTCCTCAGACAACATTCTCCTTGATCCATTACCGGAGATCCGAGCGGCACTGAAATCGAATGAATTTGGAATATCGAGCTCAAGTATAGATGAAGCTTCTTCTTTCCCTATAACAAATGAAGATTTGGATTTAGTGCAGAAAGAATCTAGATCAACTGGTACAACAAGCCAAAAAGTTGTTGGTAAAGCTCAAATAGTTCTACTTGATAGTGAAGGTATAATAGGAATAAGGTTAGATAGAAGTGGTTGGACGGTAAGTTCTGCATCTATCTTTCTATTTAAAGAGCTCAAAGAGCTAGAGCACAATTACATACTAAATAAAACAACTTCTCCAACTCTATTATAGGTTGAATTTATAGAAAAGGGATCATCATCGATAACGTCAAAAATCCATAAAACATATGAAAGTTTAGAAACCCTACTGATTGATATCAGTCCATCTTATGGAAAAGCAATGAATGATGAAATCTGGAAAAGATTTGGCTTGAAGAAGAGTGAAGAGCAAGATGGTGAAGGATATCAGATATGACACGATTTTTAGTGGATCGAACGAGTATAATATCACAAACCCCAAAGTTCGATGCGATCATAGTATCAATAGATCAAAGAATAAATTACATAGTCACAAGTACCAAGTTCACTGCTGCACATAGATTGTTGTAGTAATATCGAGACCATAACCTTATCCAACACAGACGCCTTAAATGCATTGTATAGCTGAGCGTAGACTGGTATTCGTAATGTCCGAAAGAGTTGTGCATTCTTATCTATATACACAGTATAAAACAGTCGCTCAAAGAGTAGTGCGTCGTTTTTGTCGACCAAAAAGGCTACATACCATCCCGCAATTTTCCTCGACCTCATATTCCGAAAATTGATACCAATTGACTGCCCGCTTACTCGCCTTTAGGTTTACTAAGGACTTTGTGGGAGAGTTCTCGGAATACATATTGTTTGTTGCCTGGTTGACCTTCAGCAGAAGGTGGGGTGGTGATAGTGTCAATGTTGGCTATATGATGTGGACGTTTTGGTTAGCGAACAACGATCATCTTGATCAGAAGCATTGGCGTGTAGAACTGAAGCGAAGATGCATCTCAGAATGATATGGGGATGAAAGAGAGCGAGATTGGTCATGAAATTATTGGTTATGGAAAGATGTAAAGCAAGTGATATGATGTGCAAAAGCCAAAAAAACATGACTTACCTTCTACGTAAAGTAATGATCCAGCTTGTAATCGTTCGGCTTGTTCAGCAGCTCTTTCTCGGAAGTTGAAAACGGTGAACCATGATGACTCTCGGACTGGGTCTGTGAACACCCACAGTGTCAGCTTGTATACTCATATGATCAATAACTCTGAAGCTGATGTAAGATGTAGAGAATTCAAAGTAGAAACGATACGTACAACCTTGTTCATCGAGTACTGGTTCTAAACATAGAAGTTAGTGGATCCATCCCAATTCAATCAAGCGTAAAGGTATGGTAAAGTACTTACTACCTTCGGCATCTCGTTTAGCAGGTTTTTGTACAGCCAGAGAGTATCTAAGCGAATGATTGTAGCATATCAGTCTCTTCAATGTTCCAAGATCCTTTGATGTAAAATATGCTATCTTCTTGCTTACCTGTAGTAATCTTGACCAGAAGCAGTAGTACCTTTCTCAGGAGCAGCACCAAGTCTACCGACTAGTTGAGCTTTAGATACGAATGATCTTGAGAAAGCTGGAGCTCGGAGAGCCTATCAAGTACAAACATTAGCTTTTTAACTGTAGATAACGAGAGTGGAGGGGAAAGAAGGACGCGTCAAGTTGATTGTGTGTGACAAACTTACTTTAAGAGCAGGAGAAGCGGTTGATCGTAACATTTTTATGATTTTCTAGTGTATTTTTGTTTTGATAATGATATGCAGATAAGAAGAAGATGGAAGGAATAATTTGAAACGAAACAAAAAGATCAAAATTGGATAGTTTGTTTATAAGTTAATTTAAGATAGTAGAAGGAATGTTAACGAAATCAAAAACATCATTCACCACTCACTCATCTCATCAACCCACACCCAGCTCATGTTCCCATTTCCGGCGCGTGAGGTCTGTGCGTTATTAGTCCCAAGTGGCAATGACAATTAAAGGTTGATTGGATTATGGTACATCGTGCCTGAAACCCCTGCGTGTTTTCCACATGGTTTCCATTCGCTCAAGCCCGCTAACACAGTGCCGGTATTCTACCGTTGTGGCAGCTGAGCCGATGTGGGGTAAAAGTAACAGTAATGTGGGGTAACGCGAAAGTTGTGAATGAATTCAATAGACGTAGACGTGTTTTATTTGTACTGGAAATCCTAATGTTCAAAAGAAAAGAAAAGGAAGAAAAGATACTACTTTCAGGAAGATATACAGATATACCACGATATCGTTTATCCCTCAAGCCAAATAAACTCGGCATCATTCATGCTTGAAGGGATATAAAAGAAATTCGTTGCATGGAAGTAATCGATATTTTCATGATATAATCAAATCCAAGATGTCGAGTTCACCTGGAGCTGGACCATCAAGACCAAGGCATATGCCACCTTCTTCACCGCCTCATGAGATTATTGATTCTTCACCTATCAAAACAATTGTTTCTTCAGATCCTTTAGCTTGTATTGATCAAATTGACAGATCTTCACCTATCTACCATCAACAATCAAGAGATGCTTTGGAAAGTGAAGATGAAGAAGAAGAAATCGAACAAATTGAAGATCCAAAATATTCAAGTCAACAATCACCTATAATACCAAAAAGGAAACCCGGTAGACCTCCTAAGCAGAAACAGGTATTCCCCATCTTCAGCAATAGTAAAGATGGGTCTGTTTCAAGGATTATGACCACATCTGGGAATGCATCATCGTCAAGTTCAAGATTTGTCAACGAGAATGAGAATGCGGAACAATCTATAAAACGAGGACGCGGACGACCGAAAAAATCAATACCATCGATGACTGACGATGATGATGACTTGGGATATGGCGACTCAAGGCAAAGCTCAACATCATATCTGAATCGTCCTCTTTTTCGCAAAGGTAGAATGTCTAGAGAAAATAGCATATCTGCGATAAGCAATAAGCATTACGACGATACGCTCAAGGAAAATGACGGGGACGAATTAGATATGGTGTATTCGGATATAGATACATCTTCTGATATGTCAAGAAAGAAAAGGAGGAAACAACCAATAGTTGAAATACCTTTAATGCCATTAGATGAAATTAGAACTTATTTGCATTTACGAAGAGATACGGCGAATCCCAATAAATCTTCCAGGAGTAGATTACCTGGTATAGCTATGACATCACGGTCATATTCCTATGAAGCTAGTGAGGATTCCAGTCATCTTTCTAAAAAGAGAAGAGGATCTTCACCTTCTTATGAAGATGAGCACATGGAGGATGAAGCGGATATGAGCGAAGATGAATTCGAAAGTGAAAGTGATGACCTTGCTCTAAGAAGAAGTGCTAGAGCTGCTGTTACGAATGCAAGAGGGTTTAGAGATGAAGAAGATGCTGAAATCGCTGATAGGATCAGAGCGAGAAGACCTGTCGTGAGTTCATGTCTTTCGAGTATCAGGCCTCTATCGAAGGAGTTCATATAAGAGAACACAAAAATACGGAGGGCAATCTAGGGACTTGTGCGAGTACCATGAGAACGTGTCCGGTACGAATAACGCTCGGATCACCGTTGATCAATCGTAGTGAACAAAGGAGTAGCTTTAATCGTTCCCCAACATATCCTTTTCTTACATCTGTTTTTGTCTCCACCTTCTATGACTCTGCACTATCAATTCGACAGATTTCATATCTGCTCTTCACTGACTTATCTATTCTAGAGTATCGCTTCATCACCATTATCAACTTTATCGTCCTCCGTATCCGACTTAGATACTTCTAGACGATATTACAAAGGTGGTAAAGGTAAAAATAAGAAATCTAATGGTAATATGGTAATGCAAACTAGACGAAAAGCAAAATCATTAGAAAGCGAGGATGATTTTATAATTATTTCGGGATCTTCTTCTGATCCTTTAGCAGGTAATAGTGATTTATCCGATTTATCAGATTATGATAAACCAAAAAACAGTAAACGCAAAGGAAAAGGTAAAGGTAAATCAACTGGTAATCCAGGAATTAGAATCACGAAAGATCAGCTGTATACTCATAGACCTGTGAGTTAATCCAGAACATCTTCTTTAAGAGAGATATTGTGGCTGACGAGACGTTTTGCCAGTTCTGCGAAAAATGTTCTCGTGAACCGGCTGACGTGGTATTGGATAAAGCTAAACGTAAAAGTAAACAGAAGAACAAGAAGAAAAGGAACAGGTATAGTGATGGCGATGAAGACGCTGATGCTGTTAGTGGTGACGAATTGGCGGATCAGTTACAAGGCTGGTTGGAGGTGAGTGATCTTGTCCAGCTCAAAACTCTCTCTCACTCCCAATGGGAGATCGCATGGCTGATTATATCATATATAGTGCAATAGATGTGTAGTGTCATCTCATTGGGTATGTCCTATCTTGTCAAATGCTCAATGAAAATTATACCTAACATGCAGCTGACGTTACAACGGGAAACAGGGATGTTTATCGATTGATCAGAAAAAAGACGTCTTAGCAGATTTACGTGAACGTGAAGGATCACCAGAAGAAGGCGAAAAACCAAGAAGATCAGTTGAAATCGATGAATCCTATAATTTCGTTTGTGCCAAATGTACACTAAATCCAGAGTGTTTCGTTTGTCATGAAGACGATATCAGCCAAAACAGTAAGAATTCGGCCAAGCTGTCTGACAAGAATAAGGAGGAAGGAGAAAAAGATAAAGCTGAGGAAGATGACGACGAGATTATGGAGATTGATAATCCGGACCAAGATAAGAAGGAAAAGGAAGAAAAGGAACAAGAAGATATAGTACCGAAATTTAGGTGTTTGAGGTGTAAACAATGCGTTCACTACGAACATCGTAAGTCAGCTGCGAGATGCGTTCGGTTCAAAGCTGACCTAGAAGTACCGGCCAGTCGAAGTTCCTCACTCGCTTGGCAAGAATCCTTCTCTCCCTCGAATAGCATACCATTACCAAAATCATACCAACGAAGGATCAGCTTGGATATGTCATCAATGTAGAGAATGGATATGGCTTGTTGATATTGTGAGTGTCTAAGTGCCATCGTCCTTATTACTGGATTGACTTGCTAATACATCTATCCTTACGCAGATCATTGCTTGGCGTCCTTCTCCAGCTAATGCAGTAGAGCCCGAACTTGCAGAAGATGAAAAGGCATTTTGGAAGGATCCTTTACCTCGGGAGTATCTAGTCAAATGGGTTGGTCGAGGGTTTAGACATGTAAGTCTCAGCTGTCCCGCCCCCACGTATCACAGGGGTTATAGCTGACAGCCCGTCTAGGTGACTTGGGTGCCTCATCCTTGGCTACAAGCTCTTTCTAAACAGAAACTTCGTAATTTCCTGGAGAAGGGGCCAAATCTGGATTTGATCACTGATGAAACTCTAGCTGCCAAAGGTGATGAGATGGCTCAGCCAACTATCGCTAATTTGACTGCCGCAGATGATCAAGGTTCAGGTAGAAAGAGTGGACATGCTACTGAAGAAGGAAAAAAAGAATGGAAAGGTTCAGGTAGAAAGAGTGGACATGCTACTGAAGAAGGAAAAAAAGAATGGAAAGGTTCAGGACCGGGTCCAGAACTCGATGCTGAGATCAGTTTACCCATAGAATGGAGTGTAAGTCTTTATCGAACAAACCGCCATCCTGTGAGATCTGCTTGAATGTATTGTATGCTAATGTCTTCTGCTGTACAGACTATAGACCGAGTACTTGATATCATGCTATTACCACCTCGACAAACGGCCAAATTATCAGTAAACAAACGAGGAACGAGGATCTTATCAACTCCAATATCCGAGTCGGCTCAATCAAATACTGCTGTAGAAAACGGGACTTTCAATCCTGCAGATGAAATGCGGAAAAATCTGGGTTTGAAAGATGGCCAAGAGCCTCCTCTGGATATGCAACTGGACATAGACGATTGGGAAGAGCAAGCGAGGAGAGATCTGGAAGAAGAAGACGTTGACGAGGTTTCTGGCTTGGTCACATGGTGCTTTGTGAGTCCAGTCACAGCTTCGTGCCATCCATGGATCGAATTTCAAGGGTTCAAGCTGACATCAACTTTGGCAGGTCAAATGGGACGATTTGCAATACGATCAATGTGAGTTGTAGCATCCTTGTTTGCCTCGAAAAGGAAGCGAAATAACTCATATTCCGCGTCTTGCTTTTAGCTACTTGGGATACACCACCACCTACGAATTCACCTTTATATCCAGCATTCAAGCATGCTTTGAAGCGATTCTTACGAGCCAGAAGAATCGACGTCCCTGTTCTCAACTCAGCACAACGCAGATTGCGAGATGATGGCGCTGCAGATCTTTATGTTCCACCTACCAATCAGCCTGACTGTATTGTTGGAGGTGTATGTACCAATTTACAAACCAACACTGATCTACATGAGCGTTTGAAAGCTGATATTTGTTGTATAAACAGAAACTCATGCCATTCCAGATGGAAGGTTTCCAATGGCTACTATATAAACATTTCAGAAGAGAAAGTTGTATCTTGGCTGATGATATGGGTTTGGGTAAAACGTGAGTCAAGTAATCATACTCAGTTGTTGTTTTAAGCACATATCTGTGTAATTAGCTGAGATCTGGTTCGTGACTCGTCTAAAGAATTCAGATCGCATCGGTGTTGGGATATCTGGGATCCGATAAATACAAGATATACCCCTGTTTGGTTGTAGTGCCGAATTCGTGAGCGGCTCACTATCAGCTCTTAAAGAAATCGTAACCCGATAGCTGAAACCTAACATTTTTTATATAGGACAATTACTAATTGGGTTAGAGAATTTGAGAAATGGGTACCGCATATCAGAGTGGTAAGCTGTTCTCATATCGTTGATTTTGTGACGACAAAGCAGCTGACATTAACTCTAGGTACCATACTATGGTGAAGCAGCTTGTAAGCTATCTTGTTGTCTGGTTTTTCTTATCTTTATAGGCTGATCTCCCGCACAGCTCGAAAGGTGATTAGTAAATATGAGCTGTACCATAAAGGCATGCAGAATAAAGCTGAAGGCTTGAAAGCGTGAGTGAACTGGTTCTCTGATTGCAGCTTGCTTTTTTGCAGATACTACCTGATGAACCAACTAATTGTGCCTTTTTGTAGTCATGTGGTTCTCACTACCTATGATATGATCACCGGAGGGGAATTTAGGGTCTTTAAGGGAATACCTAGATGGGAGGTCCTATGCATAGACGAGGGACAAAGGCGTAAGTAGCTTGGCTTCCTAATCTTTGATGCTGTCTATGACATTGTGCCAGCGTGCTGAGCTATATATATATACCATTACTGATCATCCAATATTTTGCAATATCTAGTCAAATCCGATAACAGTCTGATTTTCAACCGTTTAAGAACTCTAAATACCGTACATCGAATTCTGTTAACTGGTACACCATTAAATAACAACTTAAGGGAATTGTTCAACTTACTCAACTTCCTTGATCCCCAGACATTCAAGTGAGTGATGGATTTAGAATGTATAAAATATGGATCAGCTGACAATGCCATTTCCGCAGACACCTGGAAGATCTCGAAAAAAGATTCGAAACATTGAATGAATCTTTAGTTTCTGAATTACACGAAATGATAAAGCCCTACATTTTAAGAAGAATCAAAGCTGATGTACTTAAATTACCACCCAAAGTGAGCTTGAAGTTCATTTAATTCATTATTTACCTAATATTCATCAAAAGCTGACTTTGTTAATTCGTTTTTAAAGATCGAGATCATCGTACCTATCTCTCTAACACCATTACAAAAACAAGTTTATAAAGGTGTATTCGAGAAGAATGCAGAGTTGATTCAAGCTATTCTAAAAGCTAGAAGAAGAAGACTTGGGATCGGTCGATGTTAGAAAGGCGTTGATGATTTAACAGATTACATCTTAACATATTTACCAATCTAATCAGTACAGTATTTATGTTGTAGAAAGCTTTTTTTGGTTATGTGCTATGTTTCAATAACATGCATATAAACATATATCTGTCATGCAACCATGTAGTGTAACATATAAAGACCGATCTATGCTAAATGCATGTAAACAAGGAATTATCATTATATGTAAATCACATTCATTCATTCAAATTATCATTTTAATATATTATTGACATTTTTATCGTCATGATGATCTATGGTAATGTTCATCTATACAAAAACAAGTTAAAAGTTACAAATTACAATAAAAAAACAAACATGCAAGAGAGTAAATAAAGGAAAAAAGCAAACAAGAAACGTAATTTGATCAGAGTAAGCGGATTATCTGTGTTATATTATATTGTACTGTACAAACAGGAATGGCAGAGTTATTTATTTTGTATTTATTATATACACTAATTTTTTGATTGATTATTTCCTCTTTTCATTTCTATAATCTTCTAATTTAGATAACATAGTTTCTTCAGCAGCTTCTCTTAAAGTATTCAAATTTTTTAATAACGATTTAACACCTTGATAATCTAAATTTTCAATTATTTGTTTAGTTTTTACAGCATCATCTAACATTTTAATTAGGTTTTTCTGTTGTGATGTTCTCTTTAATGGTGAAGTTGTTATCGTCGTTTCTGTTATTTTCGATGATGATGCTAATGCTAATGGTGACGATTGTGGTTGTGGGGAAGTAGGAGGAGGTGTACTTTCAGGTGTAGATTGACGAGGTACATTTTCACCTTTATTTGATTTTCCTTTTAATGATGAATAAATTGATGGTGGTAATGGTCTTGATTTTATAATATCTTTCTCCTTTTCTTTTTCTTCTTCTAATAAAATCGATGAAGATCTTGTAGATCTAATTCTTGATTTAGATTTAGATTTAGATTTGGATTTTGGGGAAGGTGATGAAGGAGTTCTTTGTAAACTTGGTCTACTTAATGTTTTTTGCCTATTGAATGGGATGTTTGAGATATCTTCAATTTCAATAGCATCATCAAATCTACCACTTATACTTTCACTCCATCTCTTATTCGGAGACTGAGATTGGGATTGTGAAGCTCTAAAGACTTCTTCTTCTTCTTCTCTTTTTCTTCTTCGAGCTGATTCAGGTGATAATAGTAATTCATCTTCCTCTTCTTCGTTATCCATAATCATTCGTTCACGTTTAGGTTCAGTTTCAGGTCTGGTCATGGAAACATCCTTAATTTTATTAGAATGCGTTTGACTTTGTAACTGAGATTTGTTAGGTGAAGAAGAAGGTGTAGAATTATTCGACGATTTTTGTCTTCTTCTCTTTGATCTTCTAGGTTCAGATTCGACTTCATTTGCTTGCTGATCACCCGCAAGATTTTCAGGGATAACAAATCCAACTGATTGAGTTTCCAGTTCAATTGCTTTTCTCTTACTTTTACCTCTTGTAGATATAGTTGATACTATCGAATCTGTCGATTGAGATTTAGTTAAAGTGGATTTTGACTTGATGGGTTGTATCACCTCGGCAGCAACGGCAGGTTCAGGTTCGGGTACAGGCTCAGGTTCTTGAATTTTATCTTGACTCAATTCTTGTGTTGAAGTGGGGATGTCAACGTTAACGGCTGAACCTCTTCTTCTCTTACTCTTTTTACCTCTCCTGGCTTTGGTTTCGGTAATCGCAGTCGTGACTGATGCGTCTGCTGCCTTTACTGTTGTTACTACTTCTTCTGGTTGTATATCTTGATCCTCGTTGCTATTCTCGCTTAACTCGATTATAGACGAGTTATCATTTTCAGCTTCGAGTTCGGGTTCAGGTTGAGTAGCAGGAGGAAGAACAGGGGCAGGGGAAGAAGTTGAAGTTGTTGAAGGCGAAAAGAATGGTAGAGAATGTACTCTTGATAACCATCTACTAGCTGAAGTGAGTAAAGAAGGTCTCGATGGTGAATCCTTGCTAGAGCTTGCCAATGAAATCTGCTGGCGATGATTCACGTCATCGTTGAGTTGTTGAGTAGGTTCGACTTCGAGTTCCTGTTCGATATCATCATGTGAGACATCTTGAGGCTCTTCGAGTCGGGGTTCCATATTAGCTACTGGAATGTCGTGTACGATAGATGTGTCATTGAGCAAATCGTCCGTGACTGAATCGGGTACTACAGCCATCTCCTTATCTTGAGCTTCCTCAGTATTCTCATCAACGGGGACAGGTTGTTTCATTCCTCTTCTTCTGTAGAATCCTGGACTTGGTACAACGACTATACAGTCTTCATTATCTGAATCTTCGACAAGAGGTGTAGCAAAGTCAGGTAACGATCGACTATTGGTTGGACCTTCGACTTTGACACGTGTGATTTCAGGTAAAGCTATTGACATGAAACCCATTAGCTATATTCATGATACAGAATTAAGAATCTGGAAGACTTACATTGAATATCCATGATATCTTCCCCAATATCTGTTTCTTCAACGACGTCTTCATTATGTTGAGTTTTTGCCTTGGCTTTATTCTGACCTTTACCTCTCCTACCTCCAGCTCGCCTCTTTTTGTTTTTACTGATATCAGTCATCGCAGCTGGACCAAATACATCCTCTGATTCAACGTTATTATCGGCTTCAGGGGCTATTTTGACGGGAGAGGAAGGTATAGTTATATCATCTTTTGTAGCGTCAACCAAGACATCGTCATTTTGTTCATGTTCATGTTCATGTTCAGGCTCAACTTCAAATTCAGGTAAAGGTTCTTCAGGTTGAGCTCGAAGCTGAGTTTGTTCGATAGATTGTGAGATATCCGCATCATATTCGGGATTTGTCATTTCGACGACGATTGGTTCGGGGATTGGATTTTCCACTGCTTGAACTTCAGTTTCTACCGAAGGTGATGGGCGTAGTTGAGTAGCTTGGATGTGAGGGAATTTACCAAGACTTTCTTCTTCAGATAATTGACTTGAACCTTCTAATCCAGGACAATTGATCATTCCAGGAACAGCCGTCAGTAAATCCCTCAAGAAATAAGCAACATCTTCAGAATACTGTAAAGCTTCTGATGAACCAGTACCGAAAGTGTTATTCCAGAAGGATTGGAAAGCTAAAGGTACAGCAGAGGAATTGCCTTTAGATATTCGTGGTATGTATAATTCTGCTAGGGTGTTGAGTGTTTCTGAATCGATAGGTAGATCTTCCGATGGCATTGTGGAAGATAAGATCGTCAAAAGGGTGACGTATAGGTTATCCAGCTATCCAGTAATGGGGTTAGCTGACAAGTCTACACAGATTGGATGCAGGGGAGAAAACTTACTCTCTGACTGTTATCTTCGTCCACGACTCTTTCTGGATCCTCAAGCCAAAGGGCTACCCCTTTCTTGACAGGTTCTAAAACTTTACCTACGAATTGTTTAGGCGTATCTTTTAATACCTTAACGAAACTATCCAATAAATCAAATACAGCAGGTGAGATACTAATCTCAGTCATAGTTGACTCTTCTTGCTCTTGAGTGTTTTGATTTGAAGTTGACGTTGGTGAGGGGTAAGCTTCCAACAAAGCACTATTCACCAGATTAAGAAATTCTTTAGGTACGAAATTTTCATCTGAAATGTGCCAATCAGGTTCATTCTGTGAATGTGAACTTTGACCTTCTGGAACATTGAAACTTATCCATGAAATAGCTGATGACAAACAAGATAAAGTGATTGTTGAAGATTTAGTTTTATCATTATCAACCAAGAAATCTTCTAAATGACCTGATAAAGCTTCTAAAACACCACAATTTGATCCGAATCTTTTAGCTCTGAATCTTAAAACTGTAACTTCTAATAGATTTTGCCATATTTCAAGATCTGTTTCATTGGCGTTTTGATGCCAATATGAAGTTATTGATCTACCTCTAAATGGACCAGAAAGTAATGAAACCAGTAATGCACCTGTATGGTTTGTGGAAGAGGTAGTCGATGATGGTTGAAGATCAACGATTTGGGTCCACTTGGTTGCTGTAATTTACATAGTAAGCTATTTTACGTTCTGCTTTGCTAATGAGGATCCGTAAGCTTACCTAGCAATCTCCAAATATCCAGCTGTATTTCTTCACGATCCTCAAATAAGAATGGCATAGCGTTGGTTATATCACCAAGTAATTTACCTGCATAACCAGGTGCACTTCCTATATCAAGTATCATGGAAATTAGGTATGTAAATCCTTGTTTGACGGCTGTATTTGCGGGTATTTTCGATCTTAATAGTTGGCCGAGTAAAGTACCAGATACAGTTGGATGACCACTACTGTCTCCGCCAAAAGCATTATGGAAGATATCGGTCGTAGGTTGTTCGAGTGATGAGGAGATTTGATCTGTTCGAAGTCGAGTAGCACCTAGAATATCTTCACCTAGTATTTGTGACATAACCTCGAATAAATGCGTAAATAATCTTATTCTTAGTTCATCCTCATCCAACAAGCATTGCCCCTTCTCATTGATTTTCGATATCGGTACATATGTTTTGGGATCTCTATAAAAAATTTGAACAAGTTGTTTGGTAACGGTTTGAAGCCCAACTAAGAAAAGAGGTGTAGGCGGAGCTTGAGCGATTTTAGCTGATTTCAAAGCCAATAATAGATTCCTCCATATATTCGATAATGAAGATGGAATAAGGGGTAATCCATTTTCGTTGGTAATCCAATCCACATTTGAGGTATCGTTCAAACCATGTATACTGGATAAGGCTTCATCGAAGAGACTTAACAATCTACCTAGTCTTTTCGCTGCCCAAAAGTGGCCCCAAGAAGGTATATCATATGGTTGTAGTTCATCATCTTGGATATCATCTAATAAATCTGTAAAATCAGATTCTTTATCTTTTGAGAACACTTCACCACTCATATAACGAGGAACAAGTAATTTATCTAAATTCCATTCTGATCCAAATTCATTCTCTGTGATAGGAGAAGATGTTATAGCTTCTAATATTTTCCATCCATGAATAGTAAGTTTATCTACACCACAAATAGCAAAGAATGAATTAAGCATTGGATTAACTACTTTTTCCCAAGCGTTATCAAGTCTAGGCAATTTTGTTTCTTCAGGTGTCAGGTCGGGTATAACTATACCATCTGAAGAAGGTAATCCTGAAATTTGACTCATTTCTTTAGCTGGTTGATCCTCATGATATAATGCCATACCAGTATGAGCATAAACTACAGCTGTAGATCCAAGTCCACATGTAATAAGCCATTGAAGTTTCTTACTCTTCTCAGATCGTTGCCACACATAATGGGATTCAGTACCGGATCTGGCATTTGTCAAACCTCGAGCATAAGATGCTTTATCGGTAGCTTTCGATAAAGCGAGATTGACAGGAAATTGGATGTTGGCGGTTCGTTGTTCAATGGATTGCTGGGATGATGATGCGAATGGCTTGTATGAACGGATGAGGCGTCCTTCTACGGAAACAGAAGATGCAAATCCAGCTGAGAGGTAAGAATGAATGGCATGGTTCCAGGCGGCTCTAGCGAGGAGAGGTCGGACCGTATTGGTTGATGGTTGTAAGGATCGCTGAGCACAACAAAGAGTCAATGAAAGATACGATATTGTATATATTGGCACAACTCACATCCATAATATGATCAAAACCACTAGCCAACCCTGAGGAAGCGTAAGCAGAACCCATGAGAGTAACAATCAAACTCCAAGCTGCACAAGCCCAATGAACATCCGTCGTTGAACCAACAGTATCTTTAAACACTTGTTCAAGTGAATGCCATTCGATTCTCTTTTCTCCATCTTTCCCATAAATCGGTACTGATTTTCCAGGTAACTTGAGAGAACTTTTAAGATGTGATACGACAAAGAATTCCGATTTTGATATTAAGGTTTTAGCTGTTAACCAATTTTCTTTATTAGTTGGATTAGTCGGATCTTCAACTAGAGCATTTTGTGTATTTGCAAGTAAAGTAAATTTGGCTCTTGCAAATGCCGAAATTGCTGATCCTGCTTTACAACGTATCAAATTACTTGGATTAACCATAGCTTTCAAGCATCCTGCTAATAAATCCACATAATGAGGAAAAAGAATTGAAGGATAATTGGAAACTAAATTTGTTACTGCATGGAAACCTTCCTTCTTGATTGCACTTGGACCTTCTTTACCTGAACTAACACCTCCCATTGACCCTAAAGTATCTGCCATAGCACCTTCTACTGCTCTTACAACTTTGTCCTTTACAGGTTGAACACATGCTGAAGGTAAATTCATTTGAGCCAAAATGACGATTGAAAGGTAATATGTTCTTTTAGGATTTGGTGTCGGAAGTTTGGGTGTTCGAGGTATTATCATTACTGTTTCTAATAATGATTGTAGGTCCGCCTCACTGTAACACGAAAATAGGTGTGATGTGTGGAAAGTGAAAGCTAAGAATCGTAATACAGCTGCGCCGACTCCAGAAGCTTCTCTTCGATATCGTACTTCTGATTCAGTGTATCCTTGACGAGCTGATTTAGTTGGGGAAGATGATGATTTTGTTCCAGCAACAGGTGTGGGTGAAGGTGTAAATCGACCTCGTTGAGTGGTAAGTGTATCGTCACGTAATGGCATTAGGCCTCTGAAAGGTGTCATTTCGATATCACTTGATACCAAGTCGTTGTTGGGTAATTTACCTAATAACCTTTGTAAATCACGTTGAATAGCTCTTACCATAGCAGGGGCTTCATCTTTTATAGGTTGAGTTGTTATTCTTATATCTTCTATTTGAGCTGGAGAAAGTGCTTCAATTAACTCATTTTCTATAGGTATACGTGTTCTCAATCTTAAAGTAAGTGTACTATAAGCTTCTTCTAGAGTTAATAGATCTTCTGCTCCATCTAGAATGATATTTACTAAAGATGCAGTTGACAAGGCACCATCTTCTTCGATAGTTTCTTCTTCTTCTTCTGAGCTATTTCCTCCGTTATCTATTAACATGTCTTCATCGGGTTCTGATGAAACATGATTAGGTATATCTGAAGAGTTTGAAACATTACTATCATCTGAACTTGGTATTTCAATATCTTGCATTTTACCTTTACCTTTTCTATCTTCCTGACTATTTGATGCAGCATTTCGCAGTTGAGCCAATTGAAATGAATCTCTAGCTAATAATTTAGGTCTTTTACCACTAACTAATAATCTAGCTGCTTCTTTATTATTCAATGTACCTTCTTCTACTGTAGCCGCTAATCTAATTTGTTGTGCCATACGTGATTTCAGAATACTCCTTACTAATGTGGGTGTATCTGATATCGTACGACCTTTAGCTTTGCTTTTGGAAGGTGAATCGAAGGGTGTCACAGGATCGGAATATGATCGGAATGAGGATGGCGGTTTTGGCGTTGAGTGATTTATAGGTGAAGGGAGAATTAGGTCGTCGGTATGAAAGTATTTGGTGTCTGTTCGAGGGGAAAAGATCACCCCTCTTTTGCTCAAAGCAGCTACCATAACAAGCAGCGAGTTAGATTTGATTACATTGGGTTACAAAAAGATAGAACCAAGTCGTGTATTTCACTCACGTATAGTCCTACTTGGTCCGAGCGGTAAAACCTCATTCCTAATGGGACTCGAAGATGAAGCTACCAACGCATGATTGAAACCGTTTTCTGCTATTGGTGACGACGAGCTGGATCCTATATGCGTATCTTCATCTGTATCGAATGAGACATGTGATCGAGATGTTGAAGCGGTTGACATCTAGGTTAGTTCAATGGCGAGGTGAAAAGATGGGTTGAGTGAAAAGAAGAATCTTCGAATCCCATATATCTATCTCTAAATTGATTGACTAAGTCTTGATGTTTTTGGTTGATTAGGTTATAAGATACAGTATGGTACGGTGCAAATGGAACGAGCAGTTATACAATTAAAGGTTAAAGCAGTATGTTGAATAATATGAGCAGTCATTGAAAGCAATAATGATGGTAAATATTACATATAGATAAAAAGTAATGTTCTATGTTCATTGTTCAACGTTTTGTATGAGACAGAGGAGGCTGATGCAGGGTTCTTAGATGAGATTTTAACCCTTTTACGCGTCTGATGGTCTTTTATTATATTTCAACTTGTAATGTTCAGACATCAAGGCACGACAAAAAGCGCGTTTCTGCGTTGGGAAGACCGATCGTGGGAGAGTAAGGAGGACATAACAAAGGTGGAGGTTGTCCACCCGATAAGAATGCAAGGCAACAGAGGGAGGGAGTATAGAGTCAGGAGTGCAGGTGGATGTACAGGAGGGGGGAACGGGCAGGAGAAGGAGTATAGATAGCAGATAAGTTTGGCCTTCGTTCCTCCTCAGCTACACTTGATTGGTACTCGCGAGAGTCATCTTTTTTTGCGGATTCAGTACATTACAGTATTAGCTCATCAACTCGCCACTTCGACATTCTACAGTGATTGATCGTCGCCTGTTCCGAGCTGTGTGTGTGTACTGATCATATGGCATACTGATGATTCTGCTTCAGCTCATCATACACAGTCCAGATTTATATCATCAACGACATCTACTCGTCATAGCAGAATCAAGATGCATCAAATGCCAACATAGGTAAAACTTCAAACAAAGGATATCAATCATACACGCAAGATAGCCCGGCAAGTCAAGGGAAAGCATACCGATTGGGATGGAAGGCTATGCATATCAAGTTATCATCAATACATACCATCCTTTGATCATGATCAATCGTGTAAGATCTAATGATATCGAGTAAGACGAGAATATAACCGGGAATGGTTTTCGATATTGCCGCTCATACTCCCAAGCTGAAAGATTTATCTGAACGATTGACTACCAGGTTGAGGGTTATATAAGTAAAGTAGGTTATGAATGTGTCTAGAGAGCTCCCCCCTCCTAATTTCAGTCTCCTTATCTCGCCTCTATACTGTCAATGTCCAAATAAACAACACGGTAACCATTACGAGTACACTACAGTATACAGCACACATACTTACTGATCAACATGATCTACCTACAACTCATTCTACCCCTTTTGCTTTCCGGGATCTACGCAACACCCTTAGTGAGTACCCCTTTAGGTCGTGTTCATGACATGCTCGGCACGTATTTTGATTCTTATCTCGTCTCAATGTCATCAGCTGATTATTACATATGTACTATAACTGTAGCCCAGTAAATACGATACCGGGGCCATCGAGAGCGATTATGTTTCATCAAGAATTTTTGCCACCCGTGACGAAGATGGTAAAAGTGGTGGAATAGGTGTTGGAGGAATAGCAGGTATAATAATAGCTCTTGTTGTTCTATGTTCAATTGTCGCCTTTATCATAGTCAAGCGAAGAAGATCAGCTTCATCACATACAACTGTACCATACCTATCTCCTCCTCCTGTATATACCTCACCACCCAACAAAGTATATTACCCATCTCAACGTAATTATCCAATTTTACCGAGATACAGCGAACCTAATAGATCTTCTACACATACGCAACATAGTGGTATCAAGTTCCCATCTGCCATTTATCCATCAGCGAATGGACATTATAAGTCAACAACACATAACGGTGTTGCCAAAGGTGTGAGGTTCGGCGAAGTTGGTGTAAGAAACTATTGATCAGCCATATACCCTATAAGTATACATTAGCTCCCTCTGATTAGCGGTCATTGTTATGTTGTAAACTGTGCTATTGCCTTGTAGACCGGTGCCATTGAATATTCTGTGCAATTATATTTAGTATACTGTATATATAGATTGATCGTCAATTATGCATTAGGTATTGAGTACGTATAAAGCTAAACAAGAAACAGTAATATTGACAAGGTAAAACAAATAACAAAGGTATATACAAAAATGGTTGTGCAGGGTAAGAAGTAACAAATGATTGAGTTTTGGTATTATAATATACGAGTATGATATTAATGTATGTAGAGATTATGCTTCAATATTCGTTTTTTGAACGTGGGAAGGCTCTGCTGGATTTCCTGGAGGTAGGTGCAAGACAATGTTTCCATCATTCTGTTGAGCGATCTCCTCCTCCAATGTTTCAGCCGGATTAGATACTGCTTCAGCTGTAGGCGAGTGTTCGCCCTGTGAGACTGAGGCCGCAGATTTTGTGTTGATTTGTTCTACGACATCTTCATGCGCTTGAGGAGGTACTTCAGCTTCTTCATTCGGATCTATCAACTTTTCACGCTGTTCAGTCGGTTCTACCGGGTTGCCATCTGCTCGAGGGACTTCAGATTTCTCAGTCTGCACGGGATGAGCATCTAGTGGAGTATCTGTTTTATCACGAGGCGGAGTTCCGGTTGCAGTGGTAATGGGTGCACCAAGGACAGGTGGTCCTGATGGTTGCGTCTTTTCGATTGTTTCTTGAGCAGGATGTGAAATTGTTGAGGGGACAGCATCTGTCTCCTCGTTTGCCTTTGGAGTTTCAATATCGTGCTGTTCTTCAGCTTCTTTTGAATTGTTTTCCGAGCGTGGAGAAATTTCTGTGGCTTCGACTGGTGGGAGAGCCGAAGCCTCTAGCTCGTCGATTGCAGACGCTGCAAGAGCGGTATCGTCTGACGTATGGGAAGTCTCGGGTATTTCAGCACTTGGGGTTTGGTTGCCGATATAATTGATATTGATATTGTCGGTTTCTGGCAATGGACTGCGAGGATGAGGGGCCGTATCCTGATCAAAGGATACTGGCGCAGTGTTTACTATACCCTCTGCTTGAGTGTCTGGCGCCGCAAAATCGCCATCCGCCCTGCGTTCGCGATCTCCAGCCTGATCATCGCGCTGATTCGAAATGAACGGCTCTTTGAATCCGATAACAACGGGAGGTGTATGAGATGGTTGATCATCCAGTATTGGCGATTTCTGTAGATCGTTTGAATGGCTGTGATCCGGTCTATCATCAATTGAAGTGGTTTCCACATCCTGCGCATCATGTGTCGCCGAAAGCTTATCATTGATGAGTAACTCTCCATTGGCATCTTCCGTTTCTGGCGAGATGGCCTCAATGGTCAAGTTGGTGAATTTTGGTGTAACGGCTATAAAATTACCAGGATTAGCTGAGTACTTTTCGTGTAAGAGGCCTAATTAGTCCGACTTACCTGATGAGAATGATTCGATTGGCTCAATCAACTTTACATTGTCCTGTTCTTCAACTCGTTCCGGATCACCTTCATCGTGTCCTTCTTCTTCATTGATTCGGACTACTGATTCTTCAGGTATACTAGCAGGAGTCTCCTGCTGTGCAGTTGTATCCGAGAGGGATGCAAAAGATTGCTCGAACGAAGGGATTTGGGCGATGAGCGGGGTTTCTGTGGGAGTATAAAAGTTGTCTAATTCTGCTTGAGGAATATTGATATCTTCCACTGTCTCCTCGGCTGGGTCAGGTATTTCGGATGTTTGGGATTGTGTAACTTCAGGTAGCATCAGTCCATCAACCTCATCGCTTGGGTCTGGGGCGTCTGGCGCAGTGGGTGCGATTGTTTCACGTTCAGGTAAAGTAGTGGTGTCGGCTACATCACTCTGTTCTTGGGTAAACTGAGGACTAGGCTTTTCATCCGTTATAGCTTCTTCCTGAACTTCTGTCTTTTCATCGTCTCCTGTAATTAATTCGGTAAGATCCTCCTTGATCGTAGCAACCGCTTCCAAGGCCAAATCGGCAATTTCATTTACACCAGCTATACCAGCTTCAACGATAGTTCCACTATCCGCCTTGCTGATCCGATCATCTGCTAAATCTTTAATTGCGTCAGAGGGTGCACGTGATTCTGGATCTTGCATTGGAATGGAAGTATGCTCTGGACTTGCCAGCATACCTGTTGTGTTTAATTCTTCGGGATTTGAATGTACTAGCGTGTGGGTTTGATCATCTTCTGATGGTAAGACCATGGGAACAGGTGGAGGTGGAGAAGGAGAAGGAGCTAACGATCTTTTAGTTCTTCTTATTTCGTTATCGTCCTGAACATGCTGGGGTTCAGTTAAGCTTTCATTTCTGAGCCTTACATCGTCATTCATCATGGCTTGATCGTTCTGTCCGCTTGAAATGGCTTGAGGTGGATTCAGTTTATGTTCAGTCGATTGTTCGATTCCTGGAAAAGATATTTGGGTGGGTAAAGGAGTGTTTTCTCTGGTGATATCAGGAGTATGCACAAATAAAGCTTTTGTTGAAGCATCATCTAAGCCATTCTCGGAATCACCTCCAAAAGTCAAACCTGGGATAGCTTTGTGTCGAATTGGAATATCCAATAATGAAGAAGATGATTTCCCATTTTCTTGGATTATAGACTCATCTTCTTGTTCCTCACCAAGCTTCTGATCTACCTTTGATTCGATATCTATGATATTGGTGGAGGCAGGGGAGGGATGAGTTTCTAACCAATATTTCCAAATTTTATCATCTGTATCTTTCCATTTTTTCAAATTTTGAATTGGTTTTAAATCTAAGTCAATCATTTTCACTTTCCCACTATTCTCGACTACTTCCCATTTGCCATTTCCATTTCCATTATTACTATGATCAGTGGAAGTAAGAGTAAATTTAACAAATACTGAACAATCTTTAAATATAGCTGATAAAGCAAATGCTATCATTCGTTGCCTTAAAGACCAACTATCATCCGATTTTCCTGCTGAGGGGGACCTCAAGTAAATTTCAATAAAATCCTTTAATTCTTCAGTTGTTGGATTCGATATGTAAACGGTGTCAAAGACTTCTGTCTGAGGATACGCTGAGGAAAATCGAGATGCTAAATCGGATATATCGGTAGGATCTAACGTGGACTGAAGGTTTTTGAGTGTTTGAAAGACTGTAGATGTTTCAAGTATAGGGATTATAGCAGTTGCTATTTGGTCTTCAAAATCTTGTCCATCAAAGTATCTAGCCAACGTTTCGACCTGAAGACTACGTTAGCAACGTTAAAATAGAATGTAGGACCACATGATTTGCGCTCACCTTTCCAGGTATGACTCGTTGACCATCAACGAAGACTCTCCAATTATTCTCCTTTCCTTCACTTTGCCTCCAATTACTCCATAAGCCCTTAATGGCATTTCCCATTTTGGTCTCATCGCCCGAATATAGATCAAGGGGATCGAATTGGACATCTGCTGAGACATCATGTTCCTTGTAATGTCGGTGCATGATGAATCTATTGACTTGCGATTTAATTCGAGCAGCTTCTGGGGGAGTGATTGTGGAGGGATCAGGTAGGAAGCCCCATTTAGGCTAACGACGTATCCAGGTTAGCGATCATGATAAAGGACTATGTCACATACAGGCATTTACGATGGGAAAGAAGTTATGTGCGTTCTTGACTTACCTTGATCTCAAAGGCAAGGTTTACTCTTCCATCTTGCTTCTGGTTCATAGTAGTATCTTCCATAATCATACCTTTAGATTCACCTACGACTAAACTTTTCAAATCACCTAATAATTTTCTTTCTTCTGGTCTAACAGAATCGGCATTTGTGAAAAGCTCTTTTGTCCAATTTTCAGATAAGATGATTTCTCTTGTTTCAATCACCAATTCGAGTGGAACTAATTTAGGTAAGAGATTTGATATCCATTGATTTTGAGTTTCACGATATTCTGGATCAGTAGGCGAGTTACCAATAAATTGTGATTTTCTCAATCTAATTACTTTCCCATTATACTCTTTAGAAGATGAACCGATATACGAAAATACTATATGTTCAGCTCCTTCTCCCACGTATTGCCATTCTGTAGCTAACGTATCGACAGATGGTCCAGAAGATATACTACCATGGACATCCGAACCTTTTATAGTGATAGCATCTGTATCTTTTTCTACATTCAAAGTGGACTTCACTAATGCGGGCATAGCTGGTGTAGCAGTAGATTCAGATTGAGACTTTTCCTTAGGTGATGGAATTTTAACCATTTCACCCATTTCTGTGATAGTATATTCAGTTGGCGTAAGACTTTGAGCGGAAAGAGGAGCTCTCAATTCTCTAGGACCACTAATGTCATCTTCTGTAAGTGTAGCTAATTCATCCGAAGCATGTTTTGATAATGAGAAAGCAGAAGTACCGAAAAATGATTTCCTAAGATTCATACCTGATTGAAAAGATGAAGATCGTTTGAACGATTCAGTTATGCCTTTAAACCCTCGAGGCGTGTTACCCCTAGAAGATGAGGATGGGGAAGTAGCTCGATTGAATGATCTTTCGGGTGAGGTTTCTGATATTGGTTCTGCAGGCGGAGGAGGCGGGAGAGGAGGGGGACGATATGTGACTGTAACCAGAAGCCATTCGATCGGATCTTTTGATTTAGTCGAGGGTATAGGTGAAGCTAGACGTAAAAGGGAGAAAGGTGGCCACGATCTAGTGATGGTAGTATCAAGCTGAGCATCCTCGACAAATGCCATAAATGCATCATCTATTTCAATTACTTCTTCGTGTTCTATACCGTAGTCGACTTTCGTATGTTTTGGATCGTCGAATGTAGCCTTTTTCTTTGCTTTAGATCGTTGGACATTGCAATCACTGGTAGAAAGGGACGCTACAGGAGACAAACTTGGTGTATTGGTGGATTTGGGAGAAAAAGTCAAACCCAACTGATCAACAGTCTTAGGAGAATCACCGAATCCTGATTTTTGGAAATCATCCCATGCTGAATTTTCGAATTTAGGCAATATCCCTAAAGACGCTTGCTTTTTTAGTGACTTTGGTGTATCTTCTTCGTTTGGCGAACCAAGTGATGAAAGGTTGGGTGAAGTCGTAGATGTGGTCATACCATTGGAAGGAGAAGATAAATCACCACTATGAGAATGATATCGGCCCCTAAAATTACTTCCGTTCGCAGTGGATGAGAACGGTTGATACAACGGCGTATCATTGAGTGGAACGGACTGTGGTGTATCAATCAAGGCAGGTGTTGTTATAGATGTAGTGTCGTCATTCCCGCCTATCTGGTTGAGGAATTTTAGCGAATCTTCTGCTAACAAAGTACTATGATCGCCTTTACCCTCTGTTTCACCGGTGAGGGCTAACCACAACGGTGTGTCGGTATTCTCGTCTGATTGTGCTGAACGAGCGGCATTGAGTAAAACATTTGGATCGCAAGCTATCTCTTTAACAGGTACCGATGATGTCAAAGTAACATGTAAGGTTTGGCGAGCGAATGAAGATGGTGGTAAAGGAAGTGTTTCAGAAGAAACGGATGTACTAAATGGGTAAGATTCGACTAATTCTAGCAACCGAGTAGGTAATTGAGATTTAGTTGATTGATGTCTGTGGGCATATAAAAGACTTAGTTGTATTCGAAATTCATTGTTCCGTTAACGTTGGCTCACCTTATCCAGACGTAGAGTAAGTGTTCCATACTTTGTCCAGCATTTTTCCATTCATGATACAGATGTTTCCAATTGTCAATCTTGTCACCGCCCAGACCCCAAGTCCACCATCCGAGCAAATGAGCTATTCTACCAGGAGTCATAGTATTCTGTTCAGCATGTATGATGATAGCTGACCAAACTTCAAATATCTCATTTAGGTAGTTTGATATACCAGCTTTAAGTCTTGGTGAGAACAAAGTTTCGTACGCGTCCAGAGGATACGAAGCGGCTTGTTCAGCTTTAACGAATTTTGTATATAATCCAACATCAATTAAAGGTTCGAGAGGACTTGGATATAGACGACGTAAAGTATATTTGAGCGTTTCGGCTATATCTGAAGTAGATTCTGTATCTTTCAGGATTGACGTAAGTCGTTCTCGCCATATCTCTGAAGGATTGGACGTTGGTTGAGCGAATTGTGCAGCGATAGTAGGGAATTGCGAAAGTAGATCTGGTCGGATTGCTAATGTATAGAGAGCAAGCAGATACAGCTGAGTGGTAATGCTGGTATTGGGTCGAAGAGGTAACATAAGACCATGTGTATCAAGGTCTATTCAGTATTAGTCAGTATACACAAGCCGAGATTGAGGAAAGCGGTTATGGAAAGCAAAGGCACGGACATACCTGATTCTCTCAAAGCTTTACCTATAACTTCCCAAGCCAATTTCACTTCGCCTGTACTAAGTCGTAAACTATCTATCACACCTTTCTCTTCACCTTTCAGCTCGACTTTCTCTCCTACACCATGAATATCTAACTGATCACCGCCTTGTATACTATCTCCAGTTTGAGGTATATCAAACCCTAATTCCAATTTCGGTAAGAATGCTTCTGTTAAATTGGTTTTACTTGATGTAGGTGATCTCACTTTACTTCTCTTTCTAGTCAATTCACTTCCACTACCTCTTCTACCTATATGGTCGTTCTGGTTTGTTGAGGACGAAGATGATTTCTGTCGCATCGACAAAAACCTATTTGGTTTATTCCCATTATTGAATCCTGCTGAGCTAGCTGGTCTAGGTATTGCGGAAGCTTGGATAGGTGATGAAGTAGGTGAAGGTGATCTAGATCTCACCTTCTTGCCTTTCTTCTTATTGAAGAAGGATAATATCGAGACCATTTTTACAGGTCTTTAATCAAGTTATAACCGCATGAAAATACCAGAACAAGAAAGAATATAAACACAGATGGTGATATAAGACAATATAAACAAGACAATTAGGGTATCTGAATGAGTATGCGAATACAGCTTATCTATTAACAAATGATCAATGCACAAAGCACAATATTCATCTATGAGATGGGTGAATGAATGCTATGGGCGTAAAAAGTAGGTCTGTGCGCCCATCTAATAGTAGTTAGTATGAATCCGAAACTTAACCCCGCATTGGACACTCTCTTACACTTACCCGATAATCTGGGGTTAAGCTTTTGATCCACGTGGTATTTCAGTGTTTCAGCTAGCTATAGCAAGTTAGAGCTACAAGAGCGATGAAGACTATTATGCAGAAGTGAAAATATGCTATCTTTTCATTGAAAGCTGTTTTTGTATCCACTTATCGAACGCTCAATACATACGACAGCATGTCAGCTCAAATACTCTCATCACCGTTCTTAAACCTAAACACAATCAATACAATCTTATCTTCACCTGCACCTATACCGATAGAACAAAAAATTCAATTATTAGAAGCTAAAATTCATTTGCTGACTTCATCTTTACCTACAATTGGCAAATCATCTGGGAATACCAAATCATGCGAAAAACAGAATGGACCAAATAAGAGAGATGGCGCTTTGATCGCAATTAATCAGAGACGCTGGGATCTAGGTCAAACATACCTTTCAAAGAAAATACCAGATTACATAAAAGCTGAAATGGAATTTGGAATTATAGACAAAGATTGTAAATTGCTCATCAAACGGCTGGAAAGGTCTCTAGGTTTACCTGATGACGGGGGCAACATACCGAATGAGTTGAATAATACGACTGTTCAAAATAGTATAAAGAATATCAAACTGCTTAGAATAGCTGCCCTTAGAGGTATGATAGAAGTCGATTTAGGTTTAGGGAGAGAAGCAAGGGTTGAAAGGTGGAGGAAAACAATCAGTGACATACAAGGATGAAATGGAATCTAGTCGAGATAGAAAAAATGCACAACGAACATGAAGACGACATTAAATGATGTAAATAGATGACGGTATGTAATAATGAATCTGGTATCGCGTTCGCGGTGGTCCCTCTTTATCGATCAATAATTCTCTCAAGCCCCTATCTCCCGTCTATCTTGCCTATGCTTCTCTTTCTGCCTGATAGTATCCTTTGTCACTTTCCATCCAATTTCTCGTTTAAAGCCTGTCCGCTTTATTGACCTAATTGCCTATACACCATCCAAGCAGCGACATTTTTGGCAGCTTGAACATTCGGTCTAATAGCTTCTCCTGACCTATGATTTATAGCGTAATCAGCTGACTGCACGATAATGAGTGTGTCTGAGCATTCAGCTGACATAACTTACCATTCTTTACCATCTAAATCCATAACTCTACAAACAATTTTCCATCTTTGACCATTTTGTGAAACTTTTTCATAAATTGGTCTATTACCTGCACCTTTTATCCATGGATGTTGTGATAAAGCTTGAACCATACCTAAAGATTTACGATCTTCATCTTTCCAATGATCAGGTGTGATTAATTTAGGTATTTCAATAGGTAAATCTGATAAAATTTTAGTTTGTTCTTCTAATAATAATGTATAGATCCATTCACAATATGGTGTTAATAATGGAGTTAACCAGGATATCAAATAATCATATGCTTGACCTTTAGTCCGACTTCTTTGTGGTACGGTAAAAGTATGTGAATAAGTAGGAGGTGGAAGTAGCGCTATTGATTGGGTTGTAGTCACTTCATCTTCCAAATCGTTATCATCTCCGTTTAAATGTATCTTCGATACTGATCTAGATAGTCTCAGTTGATCGTTTAAACTTATATCTGCTGACGAAGTTGTTTCGCTTTTGTTAATTGTGTCATTATCTTCAACTAGCTCAATCACTTTAGGGGTGCCAGGGGTCTTCGCCTTGATAGTATCAATTGTTGAAGTGAACATCATGCTAATCATACTTTCTAGATCTGCTATATGGGAAATTGGTTCCTTGTTTGGTAATTTATCTGTAGTAGTCGATGTTATTTTGGTAGGCTGTAAAATAGGTTGAAGACCTTTTGGTATCTTCCCTTCTGTTACGATTTCGGTAGTGTCATCTTCTTCGCTGGAAATATCTGTTTCACTATCGGGTTGATCGTCGATGATTTCCGCAACTTCATTATGCGATTTACCAAGTGAGTTTACTGCTACATTTTCCTTGAAGGATATTTCACCTTCGCCATCAATTGATATATAACCACCTTCACCATGTTGTAAAAAGCTATAAAAAATTCCAGCTATCCAAGCTTCCAAGACGGACGCTTGAATCTTTTCAGATGATCTTACATGTTCAACCGATGAGAAATCGGCTTTAATAATTGAAGGGATATTGTAAAGAACCGAAATTTGCGCTAAAGTTTGATTCGAAAATAGGTGATCGCGAATAATCTATTAAGATAAAGGAAGAGTTGTCAGAGAAATTTTTGTCAATAGTATGATCAGCATAAATACAAATCATGGGATGAATTGCCGGATTTCAACTGTCAATAAAGAAGAGATCCTTTTTTTCTTTTTTCTACCAATTACATCACCATAAGAAGAATATGGCTGAAAAGGTAGAAATCGTGATTGGACATAAAAGATCAAATGAAAAGTATTGGAAGAATAGGTTCAATCAACTTACAGCTGCTCCACCTTGTCTTAACCATGGATAAAGATCTTGAATGATACCAGTTGCGATTGATTCTATTTACAACATAAAGCATTATACTTTTATTAGCTGCACTTCAAGTTCGAGAAGTAGAAGGGGAGTTGCATGCAACGGAAGGAAGGGAAACTGAAGGTGGATAATCGCTAACAAAGCTGAGAATGAGGCTACAGTAGAGACACAAAACTTACCTAATAAACCATCACCGACATGTTCTAACCTTTCATAATCATTTGCCTTTTCGTGTTCCTCGGTAGGTTTTGCTAAAGCCATTACACTTCTTCTTGTTAATTGTTTAATTGAGACATGTGTAATTACTTGTTCGAATAATTCTTTATCTTTTATATAAGGCAAAGGTGGTTGTGGTAATTTAAATCTAGGTAATGGAGGTAAAATGAATGAAAATAATGGATTGTTCTCGGAATTGTATCTCATGGTTGATGATATTAAGTTAATAAGTTAACGATAAGGTATGTAAAAGAAGAAGAGGAAAAGATTATTATAACGTTTTACTCGTATTTAAGTGTACAGTATCAGAAGAAATAAATTAAGAAGGAAGATATGTTTTCGTCGTGATCTAAGATAGATACGATAAAATGTATATAACTAGGAAGATATCTCGTTCTGATAAGAAAAATACAAGAAACAGTCAATTGTTAGGTGAACTCAAACAGTTTAAATGAGGAAAGCTTGAAGGAAAGAGAAGGAAAGGTAAGATAAACCAAGCCAAAACAGGTTCAATATCCTTTTACAAGTATATCTGAGCGGCTCTGCTGCCCAGCTACTGATTAGCATTCGCACAGACCCTCCCGAAAAGCTGAGGACGTTTTCTGTGCCATACCAGTCTGCTGGTACTGTCAGAAAGAGATGATTTTGATGCATAAAGTGTCACTAGGAGAAATACAAGAAACGAGATATATCTCAACACAACGTACTGTATGTACCACAGGTCAGTCAAAATTGTTCTTCTATTCTAATCCTCCTCATTCACTCGATATACGAATTTGCTCAGAATTGATCAGTCATCTTCATCGATAATACCCATAGCCAAACACATTTTCCATCCTGCCACATTGGCTGCCGCTTGTTTGGTCATGCGTGTTGCTTCAGATGACCTAACAATGAGAATGAACGGTTATCAAGTCATTGAGAAACGATCAGCTTTCGTCGGTTACATAGCAGAACAACAGCTGACTTACCATTGTTTCCCATTTTTATCAATTACCTGACATTCAACTTTCCATGGCGAGAGGATATAATTACCTTCAATCCTTGCATCAGAGTATTTAGGCAAATATTCATTTCCTAAATAAGCATGTAAAGTTTGTTTACCTCCTTTTGATTTTGAATCTTCTACTTTCCACTCTGGAGGTTCGACAAATCTCTTTAGTATCTTTCTGCTTTCAGGTTGTAAAGAGATCAATCTTAATTCTTCTTTTTCCAATTCTTGGACGGCAAAATGTATGATAGGTTGAAATATTTCTGAGAGCCAGTCGAACAATTGACTGAACGCTTCACCTCTGTTCCTGCTTAGCTTTAGTCTTGATGCTGATTTGTTATTACCGCTTCCGACATTGGAAGGAATTGTCGGGTTGACGGTAGCCTTCAGTATTCCTTTGAGAGGTGAAGGAGCTCGTTGTGGTAGTGCAGTTTTGATTTTTGAAGCTTGTATCCTCGTCCCATGTTCCTCTTTCTCAAATGATAATGCTTTGAATGGATTCGAAAGATTACCGACACGATTATGGATTCCACGTGAATTATTGTTTTCGCAATTTGAATCTTTATAAGCTTCGAAATCGGAAAAGGCATCGTTATCTTGACAATCATATTCCTCATCTTGATATGTTTTATCTGAACTGCTAATACCTGCCTCGCCTGGAAACCTGCAGGAAAGTAAAAAGGGCTCATTCCATGAGGTGTGCTTCTCCTTGTTCTCTGTTGACCTATTGATTATATCATCATATTGGAGATCGAGTAAAGAGTAATAAACAGCCGCTATATATGCTTCGAAGATGGAGGCTTGAGTTCTTTGACTGTTTTTCAGGGTATGTTCAACGTCTGGACGCGATCGGATGTGACGGTGAAGGCCATATTGTTGGGAGATCTGAGATAATGTCACATTGGAAACGATGAGCCTTCTCAGTGTCTGGGTTAATGGTAAATGTCAGCACGTCGGCATGCAAAGGATAGGAAGGGGAGAATCATGATGCGCAAGTGATGTAGGGGTGACCGCGGGGATTTTTGCAGCAGAGACACTTACGGATGCGATTCCTTGTCGAAAATTGGGATACAGTTCATGAGCGAGAGTCACCGCGATAGTCTCCAATAAAGCGTCGCCTACGTGTTCTTCTTTGATCCATAAGCGCGAATTCACCTTTCGATGCGTTAGTCACGACAATAAACTCACCCAGTTTTTCGTAATCGACTCCACCTTGGTTATCAAGTAACAGTACCGACATATGATAATTTCTAGGTATTTCATTACAGCTAACATGCGTAAAGACCATTTCTTTCAGTTTTGGATTGGTGACAGGAGGTAAAGGCGGTAATCTTAAAAAAGGTATGGGAGGAAGGACGAAGGTATCGAGAGGATGATATCCAAAAGCTGTTCCGGTTGAGGAAGACATTTACGGAGGTATATTCTTGATACTGCAAGATGGTCAAGATTCAAGCTAGTCGGTGGGAAAAGGACGGTTGATAGGAGGCGAATAAATATGAAGGGCGTAGGAATGAAACAAGTTAGAGGGAAAGAGAAAGAAGAAAGTGACAAATCCGTCAGCTCGAGACGGATAACAAAGCGATGGAGTAGCGGCGTACTCGATTCTTTTGACAAGCTCAAGTAATATGCACAGACCCCTTGATCATCAAATATTGATATTATTAATTACCTGAATTCAATTGAGTGCTAAAGCCGCTATGATTACCTCTTACTGTACTATTCCATTTCGGTTTTTCGTTGGCCGATTCTGGCTTGGTCACAATAATCAAGATATATACATCAGGTGTCACAGGTAGAATCAGTACAGATATCAGTAATATAAATATCAGTAGATCGAGGAATATCAGTTTATATACAATAATCATGAGTTCCGCGTCTTCCCTTTTTTGGCCTACTCATCATCCTCTTCGATCAGTCCCACTGCAACGCATACTTTCCATGCTGCCAAGTTACTAGCTGCTTGTTTTGTCATTCGTATCGCTTCAGCGGTCCTGAAAGTTGTTGATGATGTCAGCTTCATACATACAGTTCAAAGGAATACCGTAGCAAGATCAGCTTACCATGTTTTACCACTCTTATCTATAGCTGTACATACAACTTTCCAGGGCGCAGTCGCAGGATTACCTGCCATTCGACTTGTAATGTAAGTGGGCATGTTTGGGTCTCTGAAATACTCGTGAAGAGCCGTTTTGCCACCTTGAGCTTTGATATCTTCCTTTTTCCATTCTTCCGGAATCTCATATTGGGATTTCGCTTTACCAGTAGGGGAATTCTTGATTCGCTTGGCTTCCACTTTCAACTCTTCAACTACGAAGTAAGCTACTGGTTCTAGCACCTGACTTAGCCAATCGAACAGGTAGTTATATGCATCACCACGGGTCTTCAAATGTTCGACCTCGTCTTTCGACGCCGAGTTTTCTGAGGAATTATCCAAATGCACTGAGGTATCTTGTTTGATTTCAGAAAGCTCTTCATCCATCAACCGGAACATAAGGTCAATACAATATATATCAGCATCGTCGTCAGAACTATTTCTGTTCAACGGTTCAGTATTTCCGTTTATTTCCTCAATAATACCATGTTCCATTTTGCGTTTTTTGGGATTTTGTGGAAGATCACTTTGATCGTCTTCTCGGTTTACGGAGGAAATGGAGGAAGAGGGAGATGAGTTATCGGAGCTGTAGTTCTGTTGCTTCATATCTTGGTTTTTTGTAATGCTAGGAATCTGATCGCCAAGGTATGAATAATAGGCTGCGGCTATGTAGGCTTCGAATACCGATGCTTGGACCTTCTCGTTCCGTCTTAACGTATGTCGCATCGAAGGTTCGCACTTGATTTGTTGAGGAAGACCATACTGTTGAGAGATCTGTGCGAGGATGGCATTGGAGACCAAGTGACTTCGCATTACCTGGCCGAGGAAGCGATCAATCGATAAGCCATTGGGAGTGACCATCTGTTTTAGAAGGCTTACTTACTGTCGCACTACCTTGTCTAAAATTGGGGAATAGCTCATGAGCTAATGTGACAGCTACAGCTTCTGATGAAATGGCAATTTTCAGCTCTCATTTTCACTCTACAGACAGCTCACTTACCAAGTAAAGCATCACCAACATGCTCAAGCTTTTCGTAGTCAAAAACAGGTTGATTTTCCGTAGCAAATAGGGAGTTACTTTGACTTCTGAAAGCGCCAGTCAGACTCGAATGAGTAAAAGCCATATCTTTGAGGTAAGAATCAGTAATAGGAGGGATAGGAGGAAGATCAAGTTTAGGTATAGGAGGAAGTACAACAACTTGTGAGAAGTGTTCGTCTTTCTGAGTAGAAGGGTACATCGTGAATGAAACGAGTTAGTATAGTCAAGTATAGTCAAGAAAACAAGGTCAAGATATGTAGAAGGGAGAGAAGTGAAGTCAAGATTTGGAAGATATAGAATAAAGTTCTTATGAATTCAATTTTATGGAGATCAGTGAAAGTAAAGAAAGAGAAGAGAAGTGAGCTCTCAACAAGTTGGTTCTTCTCTTCTTCTTCGCGAGTTGTCGACTCTAGGTTACAATTTTGAATAGCAAACGCTTGGACCAGCAAGAAGCTAAAGTAAACAGTGATTTCGGATATCTCCGCTATCGCTTATCCGCTGAATATAAATGATGATGTGGCAATCTTTGTGATCCCTAGTATAAGTAGTATGGTGAGGTGGAGATTGCCGAATTAGTGAATATATGGGTGGCGTCATGTCAATCAACCGGTCCAAGCAATAATAATCCTCTCCTCTTTTATTTTTGAGATTTTTGTAAAAATATTAAGCTCACGCGATACAGATTTTATACCGTCAAGGTCTCCAATTCCAATAAAGATATCATCATCGATATCATCAGCTTTTTTACCTCTTATCCTCATGAGATCAGTCAGAGAGGGGCTATCAGTATAACTGAAAGATCTTGATTGGAAGTTGAGTGGAACGGTATGCCCCTCTCATCATTTTCTTTTGGTTCTTCATTGCATATGACGAAAAATAATAATAATACAACAACCCCATTGAAAAATCGATCATCTTCAAATTTAACCAAATCCAATAACAGTATGGCAATTCCAACTAATATAATGATCTCAAATGATCCATCAAATTCAGCTGGACCATCTTCATCAAGATCAGCTTCTTTAGCAGGTAGAAAGAGACCAAGAGAATTTATAGAGAATGGAGGAGGAGGAGGTGAAAATGGTAAAAATCGTACACCATCTAGAAGAACAAAAAGTACAGGTGATGCAAGAGATTCAAATTCTAGAAACAATAATAGTAATAGTCAATCATCCAAAGATAGAGAAGCATTTCAAAGAGGATTAATATCAGTTTTTGTACCTAAAGCATTACAAGAATCAAAACAAGGAAATCTATCACATTATAATGATTTATTATCACATTTTTTACCTACACCTACATCACCTATACCTTCATTACCACCTTTATTACCTTTGCTAAAAGCTATTTCAGCTCATGTTTCTTTACTTTCACCTGAAATTCATTCTCCTTTAGTCACTGCTATTATAAATTTACCTTGGGCAACAGGTGATGAAAAATTTGTGAAAGCTTTTATAGGTTGGGCTGCTGTTTTAGTTTCAGCTCAACCAGGTTGGGCAAAGGAAGTTGTAGGAATGGCAGTCAAAGGTCTTACTTGGCGTAAGTCATTCTCGGATGATTATATGTCCTGTATCAAGTATCATGTACTAATGACTTGATCTGCCCTTTCAGAACCACCTTTCATATCTCCAAACACTGCACCAATCTCAAGAAGAATCTTTCACGCTAGACACCATTTACTCCTTTCTCACCTTATATCATTGGTACCAACTTTACCAAATGTTCTACAACCACTTCTTATACGGAATTTTCCGCACAAAAGAGAAGAAACAATAGCTCAGACAACTTGGATAAGGAATTGTTGTGAATTGATAGGGTATTGTCCGGAATTAGGTGGTAGAATGTGGGGAGAAATAGTCGACAGAATGTTGAGAATCGATGTGAGTATCTTTCAAACCTCTTCTTCACACACCAGGGGGATCAATGACTCATACTCGTTTCGTCATAGGTTGAAATCACAAATAGTATAGAAGACGACGACGATGAAGATTCAGATGCAGAATCAGATGACGAAGGAGATTTACCCATTAACAATTACGCTCAATTCAATACAAATACAATTGATCCACTTGATCTGCTGATATCGCAACAGTTACCTCGACCAAGGACATCATCACCTTCACCTGATATTGGATTTGATGATGATGCATCAGATGGAGATCCTGATCCTGATGAATTATCTTCTGATGATGGGGACGATTCAGATGATGAAGAAGATAGTAAGAATAAAGCAAAATTAGATGAATTAAAAGCAAAGAAAAAAGCAAATGTTAAATCAATGAGAGAAAAATTAGATGGAATGTTAGTTTATTTCTTTGATCATTTAGAAGAATATATGGGTGCAAAATCAAGTCATTTACCTGCAATCGAAATGGCTGCTCAAAATATTCAAAATAACATTTCAGGAAATTCAACACCAACTTCAGAATATCCTCCTACATTGCAATTACAATTACAATTAAATTCAAATTCAATCATCTCATCAATACATAAAAAACAGAAATCTCCCATAACTCCAGCACAATCATTATCATATTTTCAAACTTTATTGAATTTATTTTCAAGACAAATTTTACCTACTTCTTCAACACAACATATACCATTTTTGTTATTTTTAACATCATCTTTTTCACCTTCACATACAGATTTATTTTTAGGTTTATTAGTTTCACAAGCTTTATATGGACAATCTACTTCAAACCATTCAACAAATAATACACAATTATTATCAATGAATCAAAGAATTTCAGCAACAGTTTATATTGGTTCAATAGTTTGTAGAGCAAGATTCGTTAATGATGATCAAGCGAAAACAGTTTTAACTTATTTATTAGCTTATATAGATGGTAAATTACATCAATCAAGAATTAATGGTAATAAAGGAATAGATGAATTACCTTTATTTTATTCAGTTTGTCAATCTGTAATGTTAATTTTTTGTTTTAGATGGAGAGCTTTTACAAATTCTGCTATTGCTTCATCGAATCAACAAAACGAAGATATAATGGTTGGTGATTTAGAATTAGAAGATATGGATGATGATGATAATGATAATAATGATAATGAAAATGGAAATGATAATAAATGGATTAGTGATTTAGATATTTTACAAAGAGCTATAACAAGTGAATTAAATCCTTTACTTGTGAGTTTTGTTTGTTTTTGTCCGTATAGCAATCAGTAACGCTGATTATAATCTATCATAGGGATGTAATCCAACAATCGTATCAACATTTGCAAAAGTATCACATCAAACGAATTTCTTATATTGTTTTTCGATTATTGAAGCAAATCAACAATCTTCACATCCACCACCAACTAGATCATTATCAAATCAAAATTTGAAAAACAATAATACTATTGTTCAACAACCATCATCTGAACAATCAAAATTAAAAACAATAACAAGAACAAATTCTTCAATTATTGGATCTCAAACTTTACCTAGACAAGCAAGACAAACTAATATTGAATCTGGTTTAGATTCTTATTTCCCATTTGATCCTTATGATTTACCAAAATCAAAGAAATTTATTGAAAGATTATATAGAACTTGGTCAGAAGTTTCAATTAAGAATGGAAATGACAATGATTCAGATTCAGATTCAGATGATTCATCTGATTCAGAAGCAGAGGAAGGTGTAGAAAATGGAGATGGGGATGGAGATGATGATAGTATTGGATCAAGTTTAGAAGATCATATGAAAATACATAAATCTTTACCATTAAATATTAAAGTCGGTTCATATGGTGAACATAGAAGAAATAAATTATTAGATCATAATTCACATAATAATAATAATAGAGATAATGGTTTAAGTTCAAGTTTAGAAGGTATGAGTATAAGTCCTAATAATTTTGGTGTAGGAGTTTTGGGTAATTGAATCTGAACCTCGATTCGGACATTCATGCTTTATACCGTTTCGCGTATAACATTTCCGAGGTAATCAATAATACCAAACAAGGCATTTGGAATTATTTTTTTTCTCATATTTAGTCAAGTTAGTTGTTTGCTTAGGTTATTAGTCATTTGTATCTGATAATACACTTATATATACATTGCATTAAATCATAACATGATGGTGGTTTTTTGTTGTACACATGCAAAGTTGTTTGCTTCTATTACTCTATCCATATGCAGAAAGATTCGTTAATTTCGTTAAATTGACATACGTCTGATACCAAAGTGCAAACAAATATTAGCAATTTGAACCCATTCACGAGACATTTAGATACACTCACCTTAATCTGTTACCTCTTTGAACAGCTTTTGATCCTTTGGAAGCATCTACCAAACCATTAGGTAATTTACCTTCATCTTTCCATTTCTTTAACGTTTCTCTACCTGCTTTTAAACCTATATTCAAAACTTCGGAGAATCGCTTGAATCCACCTAAAGTGTCGAATTGCTAAACGAGAGTCAATAGTGAAGCTTCACTCAGCCAAGATTGCACAATGAGGACACTAATTGGATAAATGGGATGTAAAACTCACTTGTACAGGCATAGCAACGTATAAACAACCTGGGGCGTTTTTGACATCTTCAAGTGTTTTCACACTTGATACGCTGTGACGACAGGTAGACAGATAGTTGAGTCAGAATCCACTAATAGAGCTAAGCGTAATTGCGACTTACTAAGTCAATCTCGATGAAACTTCAGTCATCGATAATACTTTCCTCTCATAGAATGGATTGAATCTAATTTTAAATAGATCATTATTCAACTTCTGTTTCTATGTGTAAGAAATTTATGCTTGACTCACCTATTGAGGAAGATCCACCATCCTGATACAGAATCACCATAGTTCCTTGGACTTGTATCATCTATACTGCCCACATCTACCACTATCACATCTCGTATACCGTTAGAACGTAAGGGTTCAATAGGGGTATTATCCATATATCCACCATCAACAAGCACTAGGTAGGTCGCAAAATTAGCATCGATAGCTCCACATGGAAACGTATACGGAAAATTGTGCGTGGAATAGCGGAAAATAGATGATTGAAATGCTTTTCAGCGCGTACTTACAGTTTCCATTGTCCGATAAGGGGGGCAATAAACCCGCCAACGTCATTGATGCTCGCACGTAACGCCTGCAGGAGATCAAATCAGCTGTCAATCAAAAACAATATCCATCTTAATTCAGCTGTACTAACCAAGCGTAACCTGTTCTGTGTATCTCCATCTTGGAATGGGTGATATTTGTCGAATTAGCGAAAAATGGGATCCACATATCTATAATCTCATAATTAGCTTACCAAAATACTGTTTAGAAGTTAGAGAGAACAAAGCTTACCTTCTATATGCGTATTGTAGAATGCCTTGTCTACGATGGTAATCAGCTAAATTCTCGTCTTCTTTTGTTATAGCTAACACTTACATATACCTCGATCTGTCAAATGACTCGGTCAGCTTATTCTGCATCCTTCACAAGTTCATAAGGATCGGACTCACTGAACTCATGACCCGTAGTATAAGCTACGAAAGGATAAGTCACATCACTTAGAATTCTTAACATTGAACCCATTCTGCCTGCAAATTGCTTTGTTCTTCCTGTAGTCTCTAGCAAATCAGTTCCCTTTGCATATAGACCACCAACAAAACTCCCTATTGAACATCCACCGATAGCATCTATGGGTATACCAAATTCTTCTAATGCTTGTAACATTCCAATATGTGAAATACCTCTTGCACCACCACCACCTAAAACCAAACCAATTTGTTTCCCACAAATCCTTCTTGATATTCTAGCAAAATCATTCATATGTGCGGCTCTACGAGGCCTAGTAAATGGTCTTAATCCTCTGTATTTCCTTATACGTGTTTCCACTCGCTCTCTTAGATGTTTGAATGCCGCTATAGCTGCTGGGTCATGTATTGTAGGTGAAACTTTATGTGGCGTTACTACACCAGGTAATTCTACATGATAATGTGCATGTGCCCACGGTCGATTCTACCAGTCTAATCAGCTTCTATGTCACGGCCATTTGTCACAGACCACTCACAACAAGCCAAGGACGAGTAGATCCAGGAGCGACGGCTCGGTCATCGTGTAACAATATAAGCTCTTTCCTAGCGGTGGTCTTTGTGGCCAGAAGTAATTTTTCTGTTAAGAGATCTATCAGTTTTGTCATTGTAAGCGTTATGGCATGAATAACTGACCATACTCTCCCAGGGCCGGATCATCTCCCATCGTCAATACCAGCACTAAATCCGCCTGTCCATTCATCATCAGCTGTGTTTCACATACACCGGTATATCATTACTCACCTGCCGTATGCAAGTAAGTGTCCATTGACTTGACGGTGGCGAGTCAGCCACATACAAAACGGAACGATAGTGTTGCTAAGCAGGATATTAGCCTCCGTTACATGTTACACGGGAAGGAATTTCCTTACCTCTTGATCAGCGAGCCAACCGGCAACTTTGAGTTTTCTGCAGACGTACTCAGATTAGCATTGCTGTTCCGAGCTGGGTACTTTTGCAGCTAGACTAACCCTATTCGTGAGAAAGCGTGTCTGCCCAAATGACGCATTACTGTCCCTTGATCAAGGTAAGATGTAGATGCACCTAGTTCCTCTAAAGACGTCTTTAGTTTTCCCGCAAAGTGAGCAACGGGTACATTCCGGTTTGACCCAAGTATACAAACGGTTTCTGTGAAGCATTCTTCTATCAGCTGACTAATTCATCGATGTATTGAGATTTTTAGCTGACTTACTCAAATTGACATCAGTCGCAGGGACAGCCAAAGGTGAATGACCAATCGTCATTTGATCACCCATAGCCTTTCTTACTCGTCCAGCTATCAATCGCATGAACTGAACAGTAGTTGCTGGATGTTTAACACTGATAGCATCGAACAAAGCAGCCGGTATTCGTACCAACTCGGAATCTCGAATAGCATTAACTGTATCTGATCGGTTAACCGCTGTGATCACATCTAATTCACCGATAGAGTCGTTTTGACCATATTCTCGAAGCACCTGCATGGATCCGTCTTTGTCGTGAAACGATCGCAGACGACCATCTAGGAAGTAAAGAGTCAGTTTGAGGTGTCTCAGGAAAACGTATACTACAACTCACTGATGACAATGTAAAAGTCCGAAGATTTGTCTCCTTTTTCGTACTATATATTTGTCAGCCAAAGCTTTTGCGATGGTACCACAATCGCTTACCAATACCTATGGGGACGTGTCAGTAAGCCTTTTCTCACATCAAGCACGATCGTTAATGGCTCACCTGTCCGGCTCCAAGCTGCTGCCAATCCAGCCCAGCATCGATATGTAAAACTGGAATTGCGTGGTAAGCTAGCTGCCTAGCTTGTCAGCCTACCATAGCTTACCTAAAGGCGAAAGGAGAGATAACAATCGTTTGGCGAGAGTGAGTAGAACAATAGGTCTTCTCTCGATGATCTTCTCCAATGTATGGTGGGGTAAAAACCCAACAAAACAGTCTGTCTTAGCGCTATGCAAAACCCTACTATTAGCTAGTCGTCATGAAGTGGTAAACAGCTGACTTACGTGATATTAACATAAGAGTCGGAACTGCATAATGAAGACAGATAACCAGCTATTCCACCGGGCTATGTTTAAGGGAGATTTCATCAACTTCGTGAGTCAAAACGTGGAGCGAGACTTACCTTTACAGTATAAAGAGCTTCTTCGTGGTCTCCTGTACCGAAAGGAGATGTATAACCGTTATTGTGACTTGTATCCAAACCTAAAGCAGCCCCGAATGGCCTTCCACTAACATTTGCAAAAGTTGCTGGGGGTGGACTAGCGCTACTTGGGTTTACCGAAGGTGATGAACGAGGTGTTTCGACTCCACTTTGATGTACAGGTAACGATGTCTATAATGAAAAGGATATCAGCAATAGTGTATACGAAACGATCGCATACAACAATCACTTACTTCTAGGAAACCATCAATCACATAGTACATTCCAGGACTTCTTTCACCTTCCTTAACTAACACACTGCCTTTCTTGAAAAACAGTATTTCCACATTTCCTTCTAAATCTTTCAATACTTTCTTGTCACCAGCTGTAGAACCAAAATGAGATTGTGACTCATGTAAACTTGCTGAAACACTACTTGCTTCATCGTCTACTACTGATGATCCTACTTTAGCTTTCAATGCAGCTTCTCTCAGCATTCCTCCTATAACACCTTCATGTGTCGAAGCAGCCATCATATCAAGAACATTTCCAAAAGGTGATTTGACACCTGATCCTGGCGCTCCTCTACCATTGTTAGGTGGGAACATTGGTGAGTTTGGTGTAGATAAAGCTGAAACAGAAGGAGCCATTGAAGTATTTTTACCTATTGAATCTATACTATTTTCAGTAGGTTGAGCTAATCCAATTGATCTTGCAATACTCATTAAAACAGCTTCTTTCAAATCAAACGAATCTTCTTGTGGTGTTCCATGATCACCTGATAAAGAAGGTGATACTGATACTCCATTATGATGCGCTAAATCATTCTGTGAGCCAGAAAATCTTCCTAACCATGTATCCATTCTAGGTAATCCAGGAGTCTGAACCCCAGGTCTATAGTATGCTCCTCCCTTTTCATCAGGTACATTACGTTGAGCCATAGCTAGATCACCTGCAGCAACTTGTTTCCTGAAAGCTGATGTTCTTCGAATAAATTCACTTCCGTATCGTGTAGCTGAATCAGGACTAAAAACAGCGGTTGTGGGAGGTTCTTCAGTCTGGTCGTTGATAGGTGTCTTCTCGACAGGCGATTCAACGTTGACATCGCTATCTATCTTACTGAGAGCCTGTAATCCTTTGGTGACGAAAGATCCACCTTTGGCTGCGGGTGTAGAGGGCACTTGCCTTGGAGTAGTAGACGGAAGTGAAGGAGCTTTTACTGTCGGACTAGATGGAACAAAATTGAAGTAGTCTTTACTGGACACTCTGCCGCTAGGCGAAGATCCAATTGAGGAGAAGTTCTTGTGGTTCTTATCATTAGCTTGTGTTTCAGGTTGAAAACGATTTCGAAGAGCTTGCATACCACCGCCAGTATAGAAGGATCTCGGTAAAGGATGAGATACAAGGGAATTGAGCGATGATTCTGATCGAAGAATTTCCTTTGTAAGGCCCAAATATTTGTGAGCTAGAAGGGTATATCAGCTTGGTCATTCTGGTCAAACGCAGCAGGAAACTGACCAGTCATGAAAGTTACTCTGCTAAATCTCTCCAATACAACTTGAACAACAGTTCCACTTGCTTTAGGGAACTTTCTAGTCAATTTTCTAAAAGCGGAGGCGGGAATGACGGCCAGGGTAGTATCGACAGTAGCTCTGGCAATAGTCCCTTTTAATGCAGCAGCGCCAGGATCCTGACCTTTGGGTGACCCTTTCAAAGGTTTGTCTGAATCATGCAAGGATTGCGTCCCGGAAGGGGAGGTTCTAGGTTGGGGGCGTATTTGAGGAGAAGGATGTAAGGAGCTCGATTGGGATCTACCTCCAACGGGGGAAGGGGACACTGTAGCTGGCATTGAATGAGATGATTGGGGTTCCTCTTCGGGATTTTTGACTGCTTCACTATCTGCTGTACCTAAAGAGGATGATCTTGGTCGCCGAGGTCGAGTTTGGTCTGTTGGAGTGATACCTTCTGGACTAGTAGCTCGTTTGCTGAGAATTTCATGATCCAGTTGACTCACATCTGAATTCGCTCTTGATCTATTTTTGATCATACCTTCCGGTAACAAGGTAAATTCTCTGGTCATAGTTTCATCCGCAAGTACTTCTTCATCATCTGCTTCTTCATTTGGTGGTGTCCAAGAAAGTTTGATATCTTCGGTGAATAAAGATAAGATGGAAAAGAGGGATGAAAGTGTACCTCCGGTAGAAACTTCATTAAGAAGATGATAACCATTGAAGGAAGATGAATTTTGGTTGAATGGATCAGGAGAAGAAGGAGCTGATTTACTGATCGGTGAATCAGGAGCAAACTGAAAAGATGTTTGTTGATCATGTCAGCTCAGATAATGGAATAATGGGCTATTTTAGGGAAAACTTCAAACTTACAACCTGAACTTTACCTTCAACTACACACCAGAAATCACCATTCCCTATATCTAATGTATCACCAGCAGCTAAACGTCTAGTTTGTAAATGTCTACTTAATTCATGGAAAACAGGTTTTTCCAAATAACCAAAAATTCTAATTGCTGATAAGAAATCATCTAGATAGTTATGAAATGATCCTGATCTATTTCTCTTATCACTTGCTATTATACCTTGTGTATCCAGAGGTAATAGCTCATTAGCTAATGAAGGTGGTGAAGGTGGTGGTAATGCAGGTTCCTTTAATTTTGTATATCTCGTTAAATATCGATATCTAACTAGAAAGAATATTCCCAATAGAATTCCTGCAAATAATGCTAAGAAATGTGGAAATCCTAATGATATAGTTAAACTATAATGTAGAATTCTGACTATAGCACTGTATGAGATTCTTCTATCAGTTTTGTTTCTATTGGTGCTGTGCTCTTCAATGTATGTGACTTACCTTGGAAGTCCTATAGTCAAAACTCCAACAACATTCCTGATTCCTTGAAGAACGTAAAGGATAGCATAAATGACAGCTACCGCAAGAGCAACAAGCGGATTGCCATTGGTTTCCGGTGGCGGGGGCACCTTTGACATTTTGCCTTACCTGCCTTGATTCTTTGCTCGTTTTTCACGATAGTAGTAGTATACCAATAGATAATAAGTACGGTAACAGTGATATGGAAAAAACGTTCAATCAACTTTACTTCAGCATTCATATACGCGACAACGGTTCTTACGAGAGTGATGTTCATGAAATCCTCAACCACGTGGAAATCTCCAATTATCCGGAAATGTGCCTTAACAACCGGTTTCAAAAATCATCTTTAGCCCAAAAATAAACAATTCTATGCGAAAAATGAAATTTACTGTCTTTCGCTTTGGACATGGGCATTCACAAAAACATATTCAAACATGACGCAATTAGAAAGAATAGAGGAGCTCGAGCAAGTCCTAGAGCAGCTCTTGGATGATTATAGAGGTAAGTGGGTTCATACTGGTCAGGAACATGTAGAATAGGGAAGCTGATTACTGCTTCTTCTCCTTCAGATCTTCAACTACACGATGTAACGAATTACGAGCAGCCTCCGACATCACTCGAAGCTTTAAGAATGATTAATAGAGCTCATCCAGCTATCATCAAGGGTAAGCTACTTCCCATCACCCTCTTATTGTTCAAATGTAAGCTTATATACTGTTGTGAAGAATAGGCTTTTCACCTTTGACTTCAGCTGCTCAACCTCATGATTGGTCAAAGCCGGAAATTTACAAAGAGATTTCAAGAGATAAGGAAGTGACTGTGGCTATCACTGATGATGGGTGAGTGCCATATTACCATTATTATTCATGCCTTCGATGCTCATTCGACTGATAGATTAGCTGATTCGGTGCGAGAACTTGAAGATGGTTCTACGACTTTTGTCAAAGCTTATGATGGAAAGATGACTATTCTTGCTCTGATATCTCGTTTGGGACCCAAAACGACTGGTATGTATGTAATATCGTCAAGTCACGTTGATGCTTTATTTTGAAGCTGATGAAATGTATCATTAATTATAGGTGCTAACGGGGAAGCATACTATTTACAATCTCAAGATGGAAATACATATAGATCAACTCCACGTCCATACGGCTCACCTGAGTTAGAGGCTTTTCAGAATTACATTGAAAGAGATATACAATGGATGAAGGAAGCTACCGGTATGTACATTCTAGTCAGAACTTTCTTTGCGAAGGTATAGCTGATATCCTTGTATCTAGGCTCAGAAGCAGAAGCTGTAAATCTGTGGATAGGGGACAAGAAAAGTACAACTTCATTACATCATGATCCGTGAGTTCAAAGTTTCTCAACCAAGTCGTAGTGATTGTGCTGAAAATTCATATTAGGTATGAAAATATATATCATGTTTTGGCAGGAACAAAAACGTTTACCCTTCTTTCTCCGATAGAGGGTCTATGGCTTGATCGTAAGCTATGTTTGTCCTTATAGAAGCAAATTTGTAAGGTCTACTGACTGACAACCTAATTTTATCATAAATCAGAGCATTTCCATTCCCCATCTACACTTCAACGATCCGATTCTGGTACTTTGAAGCCAATTTTAGATGATGATCCAGCTTATCCGATTCCTTGGGTATCTTCCACCCAATTTCCTTCTCGTGTTCAACCTCTACAAGTCACTCTAAATGAAGGAGAAACATTATTCTTGCCGGCAAATTGGTGGCATAAGGTGGAACAAGAGGAAGGTGAAGCTGGAATAGTAGTAGCGGTCAACTAGTGAGTTTATTTTTCGTAATTACAATTCAGTAAACTAATACATGGTATTTTCAGCTGGTATCCTGCTGAAATAAATCCTCAAATATATGCGTATGAGAGACTAGCGAGACGCATAGCTAGACAAGCTGGAAGACAAGGTGTTATACCTGTACCGGGAGATGAAGAGGTCCCAGATGATGTATGGGGATCTGATGATTCTGGTGAAGAATGGAATCCAGCTGATTGGGGACGATAAAGCACATTTTGTTACATGCATAAAAACGTGAAGCTGTTCTTTAGAGCCATTATCCATGATCTGGCATTTGGTAAATGTGGTCAAAAAATGTGAAACGCGCTTAGATCATCATTCAGTTTTAGTGTGTTTCATCCCATAAAATCGACTACAAGGGGGTCCGTGCCTGAGAGCTACACAACGCATGATGCTTTCTATGTGCTGTATTAGCCTTCATTATTCATGTTCTCTTTCTTTCTTCGACTTGCTGTTATGTTCGACTCCAAGATATTAGGACATAAGCTCTCATAATGTCGGAAGTGTCATCATCATCATCCAGGTCCTCAAGTCCAAAGAAGAAGGAAGGTACCGGTTAAGTACGATAGTAAGCCAAGGCCTCGTTCAATCCCCTTTCAAGGTATCATCAGTCCCCGCTACCCAGTCTTCTGCTCTTCATTGCGTCACGTTATATAGTTACCATATTTTGTTAGAGAGTTGATATACTATCTTGTGATCTTTTGATTAATCATTATCCCTTTTACAGAGTAACACAATGTCATTACCCATTAACACACTTTCCTCTTTATTGGCGTTACAAGACGTAGAAGATCACAAACCAAGAGTAAGTATCATTCAGAATGAGTGGATTTTCGATTAGCTATTCGGGTAATCCAAATTCAGCTAACAAGATAGCTTGGTATATTCTCACTTAGATATCCAAAATATCATGGCTAGCCGATATTTTCGTATTCCGATCATCAATCTTACCAATAGTCTTAGGTCCAGTTTTAACTGTTACTATTTTTTCTGCTGGTGTAGCTGCGGCAAGTCTATGGTGGGGAAGAGAAGTTGGCTTGACTAATAATGTCGGTGAGTATTAATTAGCCTGTCAATCTATGATTTCCGAATAATCCAGCTAATATCCCTTCCAAAGTCCCTCTTTTATCTGTTGTTGTTGGTCTTTTACTCGTGTTCAGGTCAGTTTAGTTATACAAAGCTTCCGCACTAGCGTAGTAACTAACAATTCGTGTTTGCTCAGAAACTCAACCGCATATGAGAGATACGCAGAGTAAGCTGAACTCATGCTCGCGCAATCAAAGCTTTCGTTGACTCCGCTGGTGTTATATAGAGGTCGAAAAGACTTCACAGCGCTCATTTCTATCGGTCGAAACCTATCACGTAATATATGGGTATCAGTTAATCTACCTCCTACACCTACAGATGGATCTAAGCCGATAATCACCAAGCGACAGCTCACAGCTGAAAAGAGAAAAATAATCAGACTAGTCGTAGCATTTGTCGTTGCGACTAAACACCACTTAAGAGCTGAAGGCGGTGTACATCATGACGATTTGAAAGGTTAGTTCTCCCTTTAGTAGTACCTGGTTACACAAGCTGAACTGATGTTGAATCGTCATCTGCAATAGGTTTGTTACCCGCCAAATTAGCTGGAACCGATATCAAACGATTGAAATCAACCATCTCTGATTTCAGCTTACGTCGTCAAAGTGCACATCCAACACAAGGTAATTATTCAGAAGAAGTGACAAACTCACCTGGAACGATGACTCCAGCTTTGACTACTGGTATCACAGAAGGTCGCAATGGTGAAGACGAAGAGAGTTTGATCGGTGTTGATCCGACTACGCCTTTATCACCTTCTCCTTCAATGAACAACCTAGTCATTCAATCCCCTCAAGTATACTCTTCCGAACATGGTATCATGCAAAACAAGCCAAATTATCCTAGAAATATGTCAAGCGGTCTCAAGAGACGTCCTACAGCTGTAAGGGTTCTTGCTGCGGGAGATTATCATAGGTCGGCAATTGAAGAAGATATTACGTCTACCATGTCTAGACGGATAAATGTATCTGGCACTGGAAATGGAAAAGAAAGATCTACAGATGAAAGAACTCCGTTAATCAAGAAAGGGGTCAAACCTGATACTGGTTTAGTACGTTCAGCAGAAACTGGTTTAGGTAGAATGGTCGAAGTGGGATTACCTCTCATCATGTGAGTTGAATACATTACAATCGAGTATTCTGTGCTAGATCGAGGTCAAGTCTTTCCGAAGAGCAACGGGGTAAAAGCTAAATCAGAGTGACATAGTGCCCATGAGATTAGTCGTGCGATATTCCGTTTCAGAAAAATGGGTTGTCTGGAAGCTGTTGGTCCAGCTGTAGGTCTCAGCTGACTCAAGACGGTCAAGTTGCCAGCTGATTCAAGACCATTCTTCCACGCACAGGGTATGAATGCTCTTCAAGCTTCTGTATCAGGTATGACCGATCAACTTGGTTCTATGGAACGGATGTAAGTTCGATGTTAAGAACCCTATCCGCTGCCACGGCTAACCAGCACTACTGTCAATCAGAGTTCAAACTCCTCTTCCTTACATATTTTGTGTTCACCTAAAACAAGTCGTATCTTTATACTTGTTCATTTTACCTTTCACTTTAGTTGATGCTATGGGTTGGAAGGTGGTCTTTATCATGTTTGCAATCAGTATGACATTCATGGGTATTGAAGGTATTGCCAGTATGATCGAACAGCCTTTCGGGACGTAAGTACTACAGCCCAGTTTCAGATATCGCAAATCACCATCTCCCCAGTATTCCGATTTATGCTTGTAAGCTGATGCTTTTCATATGAAAGTGATCCTTGCGATTTGAATTTGGATTTATATTGCACCGAACTGTTATGTGAATGCGAGTGAGTGCTCAACTGTGACATACTTTCCGAGATGAAAGTCCATAGCTGATTGTACGAGACTATAGAGCTATACTGGAAAGACTTCCAGAAGGTGGTGATGAAGCTTTTATTTGTTTTGAGAGGGAAGATCAAGGTAAAGATGATTGGGGAGCTGATGATGGTGGTGACGATGATTAGGATGTTTCTAAAATGTCGCTTATTGAATTGTCGGTGAATACCAAGATTAGGATAGATCATATAGAACGCCAGGCTTCGTACGAAAAGGACCATGTCCATATTGTGTATATGTAAGCTTCTAATACCAAAAGTCTGAATTGTGTATATTTTGATGAATGGCTGTGATGTGGACTATTCAAGCGTTCTGCCTTTCTAAGGAACAAAGTATGTCAACGGTCTGCAAAGATCAGCATCGCCTCATGATAGAAGGTTAGTTTCTGCCCTTGTAGCGTCGTGGGAATCGGATAATCTCCCCAAAGTCATCTATAGCTACTTGCAGATGATGCTAAGTATGTGTAATGCCTAAAATGGATGCATCCCAAATGTATACGCCCTTGAAAAACTGCCTACAAATCTAATTACAACTGTATTTAACGGGTGTAAGACCAGACGTTTTTGAGGACTGAAAGAGAGGGAACATGGAAAGTCAGCTAAAAGAACCATGGAAAACGAATCATCCTGATCACGCCAAAGCCAATTCTCATTTCAATGACTACTTGCTTTGTGACATTTATTCAATTGTTTTCATGGATTTTCTACAATCGATATCCCTGTCCACACCGGTGGACTAACTTCATAGCATTTCCCTCTACTCGTTTTCCCTCCGCGATTTTCTGAATAAACAGTAAGAAAGTAAAATAAATTAAAATACTCACGACCTTCTTTGGTAGCGATTCTGTTGATGGAATCATCTGAATCACCTTGAGCTCTAATTCTACCGCAGATAGCAATGGTTGTACCTTGACCTTTGATAGCTTTACCATCGGCATCAACATCAGCAACTTGGATTTGGATAGAAGCGTGATCTTGAGCAGTGATCAATCGGTCTGTTGAATAAATTAAATTTAATTCATTGGAATTGAGTGATGAGGAAAGTTTGATAGTAGGATAATACAGTTTGGATAATGGTGTAAGTTGATAGGTTGAAAAGGGTCGTAAGTAAAGAAGTTGCGTTCATCATAAGCAATATGTCATCTTTTCCACTACTTGTCTAAAAAAAACCATACTCACTGGTAGCGGAACAGTGTCGAGGGATGTATAAATCGACGAGGGTACCTTTATCGTTCTCTATTGAATGATAATGATAAAACCGATAAATCAGCTTACTAAAACTACTTATAGCATTTTTGACGATAGATTCCTCCTTTATCCATATTCGTTATTTCCTACGCATTCCATCACTTTTGCATCTGATCTATACACTAAATGCTAAACGATGAATTCGCTATATGGATCTTTTCCATTCCTTCGCCATATGCGTATTATCCATATTCCATCTTTCGCCTTGAATATTCCCATTTTATCCTGTCCATCTTCCCCTATTCCAGCAGCGATTGTAGTGTAGTAAAGACTGTCAACATACCCATTTTGGCGGCTTTTCTTCTTGTTGAATTAGAAGGTAAAAGAAGTAAAAGGTTTTTTTATGATTTTTTGATGGCTAAACAAGGATAATTCAGTGAAATTTGAGGTTTCTTTTGCTTAACGTTTCTGCAGCAAGGACCAAATGCAGTAAGCAGTAAGGACGGCAGTAAGCACGAGAGCAAAGTCAGGATACCTCTAACTGCATACCAGCTTACACCATAGAGCATACCACTAAACCACGAGACAGCTTTTCATTTTCTGCGGAATTTATCGGCGTTTCGACAAGCGTTAGATATACGATGTGGCACTTTATACGAGAGCCAGCGGAACCTGATCAATTGGACTTGATACGGTTCCTGAGTTAAAGTAGGTGTTCCCAAAATAGTTAGTTATCTCCTGAATGAAACGGCGATCAATTGTTAAAAGTACGTATACGTCATGAAAAGTTATAAACGGGACTGATATGATGACTTTGACGTTATACGAGTTTAGTGGACAGTAAGTAACGAGATCTTTTCATTGTTTCACCGAAAGAAGCGGTGTAGATCTAACGGATTCAGAACAGTTAGTCAGTAACCTTGATTGTTCAGCACAATGCATATGTGTATATATATATGTGTGAGATCTGTGGTCAAGAGATATCAAGCTTCTCATCGTTTGCTTTTGAATATAACTCTACTTAGACAATACTCAATATAGATCGATAGAGGCTATTTTCATCCTTTAGGCATAGCTTGACGTAGAAGAATATATCAACCTACAATATGTCACAGCAACACCCATTATCTGTAAATCAGAGTGCTCATCCGTATCAAACCTTAGAACCAGCAACCAATGGCTATCAGCGAGAGTCACATGAGGGATATCGCAATTCAGGAGAATATACGGGCAACCAAATAACGAATCAATCTAGATATGAAGGGTATCAAGGATCACATCTATCCAACGGCTTAGAACCTGTCGGGGATACTTCTAACCCACAAGCATATCACCATCAATATGGTAGTACGTTACAGCCATCGGTTGACGGGTCAAATCCACAACGGGTGAAATCAAGACATTCAATAATGGAAGAAACAGATGAAGAACTAACTGAAGATGAAAGGATAGAATATGAAAAAGGTTTGATCACTTGGGAAAAAGCTAAGAATTGGAGGTTTTGGATAAGGAAAGAATGGACTTTATGGTATATCGCCTTCATACTTATTGTCATTGTGGTAGCTTTAATGGCTTTCTTCCATCATTCTGTGAGTTACCCCAGCTGCTATCTCAAGCTTTTTCTTCAAGCGGTCCTTCGTTTGCAAAGGTTTTGAGCTAATACTTTGGTTCGTATTTGTGCAGATCATAGATTGGTTAACACCATTCGTGAGAAAGATAAGACAGCTCAAGGCTGGCTTCGTAATACCCGCTGCAATCTTGTTCGTCTTATCTTTCCCACCATTATTCGGTAATGGTAAGTGCAGAATCCACCTTTCATCTTGATCTTACCATATCATATACAATTCTGACCTGCCTTTGTCATTTTCTGCATCTAGAAATCGTGATTATCTTAGTTGGAATAGTCTACGGTTTGGGAAAAGGATTCGCAATTGTAGTGGTTGGTGTGGGATTAGGTGAAACTGCTTTATTCTTGTTATTCAAATACTGGTGTAGAGCAAGAGCAGAAAAAATGACCAAAAAATCATTAAATTATGCTTGTTTAAGAGAATCTATCAATCAAGGTGGTTTCTTGATGGCTTGGGTAGTCAGATTGAGTGTGATACCAACGTGAGTATCGTATTACCATTTCCTCATGTTCTTCGAATTGATTACACTACGAGTATTGCTTCATTGACGCTGATTATCCCTGTGAACTATCTTTAGACATTACACCACAGCTATTCTCGCCATTTGTGGTTTACCAACGTGGAAATTCATCTTAGCTTTGTTGCTTTCTACACCCAAACAAGTGAGTCGAGCTATATGTATGCAGTCTGCAAGCAGGCTTGAGAGTACCGACGCGAAGAAGTACAAGAGGGGGGAAAGGAGGAACAGCGAGCTGGACAATGAGAGTCTCGTAGAGGCGAAGCAGCAGAGAGGCCACATGGACAGGATCAGAAAGTTGCATAGTTGGACTGCCAAGCCGGAGTTTGTTGGGAAGTAGGGTAGCTCATCAAAGAAAAAGGGACAAGGATTTCATGCAGGTCTTTAACGCCACAAAGAACAGGGAACATTGCTAACAAAATGTTGACAAATAGTTGATTGCTGTTTATGTGGGTGTGGTAGTTGGTCAAACTAATCCATCGACCAATTCGCATGTTATATCAGATTGCGTGTAAGTCTGACTGTCATACGTTGCTTCTCTTATAGTAGTGACGAAGCTGAATTATGTGTTGTTGTATTCCGCAGGTTCGCAGCATGCGCCATCATCACCCTAGGAGCATTATACTTTATCTATAAAAGAATGATCCGAGTCAGAAAGGCAGTTCTGATTAGTATGAGGGAAGATCTGCACAAGAGAAATATTGAAGAACCTGCACCTCCTGCAAATTAGAACGAAAGAATTATTGTATTATAACATGAAATGCATGCGAAAAACTTGACTTGATTTCGTACACGTTGTTGAGAATCTGTCAATCCGGTCAATGACGGAAGTCGCACTATGCATATTCTGATCCAGTAGGAGCTTTTGAGATTTCATCTTGAAGGGTAAAGTTGAATTCAACATCTCGAGAACCACCATCCCAAGAGAGGTTACCTGTTAACCCAATAAAAGTCACATTGTCCGGGTATTTTCTTATCATATCTCCGGAACCTGCACTTTTGACAAATTTGCAAGTCTCCCTCATCTGACTTATTTCTTTATAATACATGTAATCAAGATGTCGGTCACACTGTACCTGATCAAACGTTAGGGTCGCCTTTGCATTCGTCGGAACATTGAATTTTTTCAAATCCATACTTGTAATCATTGAAGATACTGAATAAGTATAACTACTTGACATTCTCTGTTTGATCGTCGAATTTAATCTACCTAATCTTTCACATGCGGATTTTGCGCCATATTCAAAATACGAGTCCATATAAGCATCTCTAGGAAATGCCTTATCGACTTTTCGAAATTTCCCGATTTTAGGTGAACCGTCAAGTTTACCAAAGAATAGAGAGCCAATTTCGCGGGGATGATTTATATTGGTAACATCCCTTATTTCCCCTTGAATAGAGAAAGTTCTTGCATTCGTTTCATCAGCGACCCGTTGCTGACTGGATGGTACGACTAAAATAGTATCGGTTCCCATTACATCGTTCAATGTGGCTGCTTCGCTGTCATATTTACCGTTAGCGAGGCTTGGATGAAAAGTATAAGTATCTTGACTCATATCGGAGTTGAGGTTAATGTACCGTATTGATGGAAAATTAATGAGGTAAGAGCGAGATTGTCGTTAAAACCAAATTCATATAATAGTTGTACAGAAAATGGAAAAAAGAACGTTATGCATGCTCCATCTATACCCAATTGACATGCTATCGTACTGTTTATTTGTCGCATATGAAATGGATACTGCATCTGAGTACGATCACCACCTATCGAGTGAGTGGCGCCTTCTTGATTGGGGGTACAGTAGCGTCTGACCATATTTACTTCCTTTATATCAGTCGGTCCTGCTGAAACAGTGCAATTCCCTCCAAAATCCTTTGTGGTTAGACTTCTGCTTGATCCGTCCGGTCAGTGATGTTGATGTCATATAGAAGACCCTACTGTATGTACACGACAAGAACTTAAGTATGGCAGAACTTACCAAGTACGCGCTTCAGTCTCGCTGCGAGAATGCATTGAGTGCTGCGCCTTTCACTTGACATTTGCTTTGGGAAAGCCATCATGGTGGAGAAGGCTCTTCAAGGTGAATCAGTGGTATTGATTTTAGTGACAAATGTGAGTCCGGTCCTTTCTGTCAGGGTTTCTGCATCAGGTGAGAATGTGCTGTACCAGGACGCATTCAGCCACTTCAAGAATCAACCCACATTGCAGCCAGATATGGAGTAACAAGTCGCATAGCCCGAGAAAAGTATAATGTACGAAATACAATTCCAGCTATCGCTAGTTCGTCTGTTTTGCCTTCTATTCGGTGACTCTTGTCACTTGTTCGTATAGGTCAGCTTGTAAGACGACTCTTTGAGGATGTTGACCTTTGCGATGGATCTCGCCTTCGACTAACCCAAATTTCAATTCATTCGCAAATGCTCTAATAGTTCTGTAATCCCCTAAGTATTCATTGTCATCCTGATTTGATGCGGACAAACGTATGAATTCACAAGCCTTCGAGAACTCAGAATGGATTGAAAGACGGATAGGCCCACTTTCAATATGAGCGATTTTGGGGAATTGCACCTTAATCTCTACATCATCAGGTATATTGTATTCGCTTAGATCAGTAGAGATAACCCGCGTGATTGCCGTGCATGCATAAACGGTATCATCTTCTTCAACTTGGGTTGGTGATAATGACCGATCACGACTGACGGTTCGTTTGAGCAAATCCCGTATACCAAGACAATGTTCATGGGTATCTTTGCTACTGCCACTTTTAGATTTCCTGAATTTGCCAAGGATCTTGGGACCTTTGAATTCGGCGTAAAATCGTGGACAGTCGGATGATTCTCCCCCTACAAATGTAGCATCATCTTCTGGGATATGCCAAATGTCACCCTTAAGAGTTACCTTTCTGGGCCCCTTAATTGAATTTGTAGCGGACCCTCGAAATATTCGTGTATCCTCTCCTCCTAGTAAATCGAATAGGCAAACTCCCGAGGAGATGGAAGGATCACCTTTAGCGGTATCATGAAAAGTATCAGTATCTTGGGTCTTAGGCATGACCCTGCAGTAGTGACAAGTGTGATCGGTTTGTTTGGTGATTGAGCTTTGAAATGTCGTGCAATTTGAAGAAGGACTTATCCTTCGCGGCTTGGTTGATTATGGGTCTTATAGCTTGGAAGACACAAACAGTGGTTGGCTCCACTCTTTGGAGAGGACTGGCGCTTCGAATCAAAGGAGGTACAGATATAGTACGGTGTATCTGTTTTGAGCTTCCGACATCCCTTCTTCCGTCCATCCTTGGCCGCTTTATCGACAATATGTAATGATATAATTGCAGCTATGTTTGTGTGGCACTATCAGTGAAAAGATCGCGAAAAGTCCAATCACTCCTCTTGTCATACTGAAATGGAGAGCGTAAGCCTGCTATAGCATGATATCATCCTGCCCAGAGGAGGCATAAAACGGGTTTCGAGATGGAAAACTATCGCCGATGAAAACAAATTGCTTCCTGAAAGCACAAAATCATTGGACTACACCACATCCCATGCGTGGCAGTGACTGAGTATGAGGGACTGTCAAATTACGTAAGAAGTTGGTAGCGTTGATAAACTTGTACACAGAGCAGAATCCGCTACACTCGCTTAGATATCGATTGATGCACTATTATATTTATTGTAATGCATAGATATACATTATAGGCACCTATAGACGTATATTCATACTCGTTATCAGTAAAGCAACAAGAACGGTACGAATGACAAGGTTTAACCTAGCCAAATAGGTAACTCGAGGTGAAGAGGAACAACTGATTAATTTTCGTCTTCGCTTGTGGCGAATTTAAAGACTTGCTCAGTATAAGCGCACTCAAAATTGACATCTTTAGCTTCTTCGCCTCCAGCCCATTTAAGTGACCCTTTCAAGTTTGGGAATATCAGAGGACTGTCGTCATTTCTGGTACTGACGTACCCCTTTCCATAATACGGATGCTTATCAGGCTTAGTGAATTGACAAGGTATTTCGAGTTCTCCTGAGGTTGGACGATGACTCAGTGTCCAGGGAAATTTGGTAGTTCTTTGAAACTCCAATGTGGCATCGATTCCTTGTGGTGGAATATCATTGCATGATATGAGATGAGATAAATCACTAGAAAGAACTTCAATTTCAGCATAACAAGCGTATCCAGTATTGTTTGAGGATTTATCCTTGCCAGAGTGACGTCTGAAAAGAGTGCTCAACCCAGTCCGGGATTGAGCGTCGTCATTGGAATTCAAAGTATTTTTTCGAAATGTACCAGGTATTTCTGCGCCTTGGATCTGACTATAGAAATGTGGGGATACAACAGACGTTGTACTACCTTCAGCTTCCAACATTTTCCGTTTAGTGAGCTTCCCTCTGACAGTGAAAGTTGGAGGTATGTCTGAATAAATGCCCTTTCCGTGCCAATAAACCGAAAGATCCGGCCCAGTCAGGTCAGAAAGACTGATACCTTCAGCACCTGAAGCTTTACTAGCATCGGTCGGATAGAATGTGTATGTGTTTGTCTTTTTGCCCATTGTGAATCTTATGAGCAGGAATATCGAGGTCAGTCTTCCAGTACACAAATCGCCAATGGTAATTGCATATGGTTGTAGAGCTTACCGAATAAAATATGTGATCCTTTACTGGATGCTGTGAATTAAATGGGAAAAGGCTGAACTGATTGAGAAAAGAAATGAGAAATTTCTCAGGATCATTTTCGTTTATATGTGTGTGTCAAACACCAATCACCCATACCCGTCCTATCATTCAACCAGTGACTTCTTATGTTGTCTCCTTTCATTTTTTGTCAAACCTTTATGAGACAAAGCTTCTAGTGAAACGTGAGGCGTCCTCATATGCTTCTGTGCCAGACTGCGCGCATCCCCCACTGTAGGAAATCAACACCAAGATGACGCATTGTCGTCATAGAAACAGGAATGAAAACCTTCATCGAAGAAGTCCATTTTTTCCATGGATATCATAGGAGGTGAAAAGGAAATGGGATGTATTTGTTTGTTTCAAAAAGAGTATCATGAAAGCGGAAGAAGTTAGCGAATTACAGTACGTCATATCGGAGTCGCCAAAGTGTATGAGCATGTTCGCTCCTCGGTCCTACTTTTGGCTTCTGTTGATAGCTTTCTTCTTTTGTGAGGGTGACTGACTGACGGTAAGTCATCCGTCCCCTCTTTTTTGGCGCTCACTTCAGTCGCTCAATCTGTGTATCACTTTTTTCATGAGAAGCATCCCAAAACACACTGCAAAGTGCGGCACACGAAGATTCCTTGTTTTCAATAAGTCTGTACGGTAGGCAACCTATACTACTGTGCTTGCAAGTCACACTAGCAGTTTTGGAAAAACCATATACATCATATCATATATCTGTACTGCATGCTTCGCTCAACCGACTATTCATGAAAAGCAGCTATTTCAATCAAGCATAGAAACTGTGCGCCTATGAATCTTTAAAAACTTTCGAGATTTTCTCGTGGATTTCTAGACTCAACTTAACCTGGGCACATCCATTCCGCCAAGTCACACTAGCAGGCATGTCAGGGAAGATGATCGAGTTTCTGAAATTTCTACGGAAAGGGTTTCTTGTATAAGCTGTATGAACAGCTTGATAACCTCCGTCTGAATGGTATTTGAATTCACTAGGTTTGGTTAATTCCATTTGAGTTTCATCCGTTAAATTACTTTCATTGTCATTTCCAAAAGTCAACTTTGGAAACTTCACTCGGACGGTTTCGCCAGCTGGGATGTTGTATGGTGTCAGATCTTCGGATAAGATTGTTATAACAGCTGAACAAGTATAAGTGCCATTGTCTTCACCCTGTCTTGAAGAGTTTTCCCTACTGAAAGATTTTCGCAAATTATCTCTGAAACCGATACGAGATTGGGAATTTTCGTCAACTTGATCCGATGAGGTTGATCCAGCTCTATGAAATCTACCAGTGACTTTTTCACGCTCAATTTCAGCAAAGATCCGCTGCTCCGTATTGGTTTTGGATGCTTTGCCATGAGTATTACTCTTGTGATCATTTTCGAGTTCAACTTGACCGTCAAATTCAAACATCTTGACCGTCCCTATCGAAGAAAGATTCTTGGATAGAATTGAGTTATCGCCGTTGAGTAGATCGTGTAAGTTAACACCTTTTTGCGACTGACTCCCATTTTTTAAGGTCTCGTGGAAGGTATATCTGCTCTTATTCATGGTGACCTGGTGGAATGGAAGGGCAAAACAAAGATAATTCAGCAAGCTACAGTATTCCCTCTTCGTCTCCAAAAGGGTTCTATTCTGGGTGGAGTTACGAGTTTGAGTCTGAGGAAGAATAATAGTATTTTCAGTATATAGTCAGGGCGTTTACATATCCACAACTTGCAGGATCAGGTAAGGTCCTACTAGGTCTTGATCTATCCTTACCGACTTTATCGGTTTAGAAGGCCGCGGAGACCCACCTTTGTTTCCTTCATTACATCATAACGTTGAAACAGGATGCCCTTTGTTCCCCAATTGTCTTCTTGGCCCTCTGCATGCTCCGTTCGAATGAGTTCGACTGATCAGCACGCCACCGGTATGGCATGTTCCTCTGGCACACAGTATATCCGGATCAAGGATAATGACGATTGAGTGATGATTCTTCTTCCTTCCATTGACTTTCAGATTGTGATCATGCGCTTCCTATCTTGTCAAGTATGCTACAATTGACTAACTCACATTCATGCATGAGATGAAATGCTGTACAAATTCTTATACCGTTGAGTAATATGAAGCAATAATCTAGCGTAAATGACGATCAGTAATCTAAGCCTTTCTTACCTCGATGTCGAGCTTCACGTCTAATAGCGCATCGTCTGATTCTTCAGTTACCCAATCATCACCTGTCCCTTTGTTAACGTGCCAGTACATTGTTCCTGTCGACCCTGAGAAGTCAAACGCTTCGTCATCGACGATATAACGAACGTATTGTCCATCGGTGGTACGTGTAAACTCGCAAGGTCCATTTTTAATTCCCGAATACATGTTTTTAAGCACATCCAAATCGTGAAACGGGGTTGAATGGGACCATTCCGTGTCTGACTTCGGAGCATTCTGCATACCCATATTATTTATTGAATCATTAAAAACGGATCTAAATTCCTCTGTTAATTCTTCAAATTGTTTTTTGAGGTTTTCACATCGATAACTTAATTTTGTGGAACAGAGATGATCGTCTGGGGAGTAATCGCTTTTTGAGAAAGCGTTACTCTTTCGAAATTTCCCTCTAATTCCTGAATTAGCAAGATTCACTTCCACACCATAGATATTCTTGTTTCGATCATCCCTTCCTCGAAACGAGACTGGCTGTTGAAGAACACATACTCCATTGGGGGTTCCTTCATCCTCAGGTTGAATTCGTGCTTCTGCAGTCATGTTGGCGAAATCTTGTAGTGTCATTCCCCTGGATTCCAATCCCAATTTTCCATTTTTATTCCGAACATATCTATGAAAGGTGTATGTTTCGATATCTTCACTCATTGTTAATCAAGTATTCAGGGGAGAACAATAATGTATGTCAGTTGCGAATGTGATAGCGAGAGATAGGAGAATAACCATGTAGTATCATACATTGTATCCCCTGTTATATGCTAGTGAACAGCGAAAATGCGGTATGTACGCTTCATAGCTCTTTCTAACACCCTTTCAACTGTTTCTCGCCCTATATACAAAGAGGGCGATTACTCATGATACTCCTTACATAGTAGCTTGAAGGAGTCTCCTACTAATTCTGATGACGATTGCGAAGACATCTTTTCTTCCCAACACCGAAATTTCTCCGGCGCCTTCGTTTGTAAGCATCTTCTTTCCTATGTATCTTCTCCTTTATCCGATATCGAATATACACTCTTTCCAACGCACTTCTTTCTGTAAGGCCAAATATCTCATTCATCCCTTGATTTCGTTACTCGGTTGATGCAGTGGAAAATTCAGTTGGCTGACTTTGGCGATGAAATTGGGACCGAATGGCGGCCTTCACGACCGTTGCGGCCATCTTGTGGTGCTCGAGTCAATTTCCCTTCCCGAACATCCTCTTTTCATTGATGCACACCTTTGTGCTTTGATCTCCCGTCCGTTCTGAGCACCATGAGCTTGATGACTCGTCAAAACAGTCGCGCATATTGTCGTACTTCCGTTTTCGTGAGGAAGAAACGCCAAGATAAGGGTGACCTATACAGTATCCGCGACCGATAAATTGTGACTGACGCAGGGGATGGAGGATTGAAGTTGGCGGAATGTTTCGTCATCTGTTCAAGTCGACTGTAGAGCCTATGTGCAATAGATAGGAGGAATATTAGTCTTTAGATTTCAGACTCGGTTATATCCCTGAAATGCTGCGAAAACTTACCTGAAATATGTTTCTACGATGCCTTACATTAATTCCTCTACAGCTTGTCAAATCAATTCTTGATAATAAATGGCAATCATTCAAAATGATTTTCATATCATCGTCTGCATGTACATGATTTTAGTCAGCATGAGATCGTCGTATTTCAAGTTCTTAAAGGATAAAATTCACCTGTTATGGTAGTACCTGATAAATCCAAAGACCTCAACATTGGAAAGCCTTTAAGCGCTACGGAGAAAACTTCGGTATTATCTATATTTGCTGAAGGGAGGTCCAGCTGTTCTAAAGGGCTGGCTATATGTGGGTGTGGGTTTGTTACATCTGAAGGCATATCGGTGGAAGGGAAAAATAAAGCTGAATCAATGATTTGAGGGATGGAGAGTATCAATTTCTGCAAAAGAGAAGCCGATTTTAGTTTCCTATTCGCGTACGTGAGATGACTGATAACATGGTACAGATTCTCATTCTGGGGCATGTCCAACCAGCTCACCTTCAAGCTTCGCCTCCAATTATCAGTTAATCCAGGTCCATAAATCAAATTCGAATATTTACTCATACCCAAATCGCATAACGAGTTTTTGGAACCTCCTTGATCAACTTGTAATCTAAATTCTTCCAATTTCTCACATTTATTGAGAATTATTCCTAAAGTTTCATATGATAGGGGATCTGGTAATCCCGAAGGAAGTAATTTTGACTTTACATGACCTAGAAATAATGCTTTTATTGATCCTACTTGATTCTGTAATAGATTACTAAGAGTTTCAAGAGGAATAGGCGGACCTCCTGGACCTATCACTAATTTCTGTAACTGATTTGGTTTTAATGAGATAACTGTATCATCAGGTATAAGTAGATTGATCAAAGTCAAATGTGTTAAATTAGGAAATATCTGATCGAGTTTTTGCCATTGTAAGATATATTCTGGATTTGTTTGACGTGGTATAGGATGTCCATTGGTGGAATTTAAAATTTTGGATCTAGCTCGATTATGTGTATTGGATAATGGTAAATTCAATAAATCTCCAGGTAAACATAGTTTCCGGAATCTGGGAAACGGTAAAGAAGAGTACGTATCGTTTATGTTCTATCACATCGGTAAATGAGTATCGTTCAAGAGTCATTAAATTATTCACAGATCAGGAAACTTACTTCGAAGCTAATATTATCAACTTTGAAAACTTCCAATCGTTTTCCAAATTTATCTAATAAATCCTTGACATCTTGCTCAACTATCTTTGTTCCTTTCAGATTTATACTTTTCAATCCAGTTATTCTGTCTAAAATGACTTTAATAGTTTTGTTTCCCGATGCCAATTCGCATCCTTTTAGATTGATTGTATCAAGGTTCGGTAGATTATAGATTAGTGCTGAAATTCCCAAATCACTTCCTTTAGAAGCATGTTTTAATGTTAAAGAAGTGAAGAAGCTTCTTGTCTTTTCAGAAGGTATAAGTGTCTTGATATAATCAGTAGTTGATATTGAAGGTAATAATTCGCCCGGTAAATATAGATGAGGAGGAAATACGAACACCTAAGGGAATATACATATCAGCTAGCTGGTTACACGCCATCAGTATGAAATAGACAATTTACCTCTGATATAATCTTTACGGTCAAGTAGCTACCCCATAATTTATACACATTATCCCTTATACCCTCTTTGAGATGATTCGGTAAATACTCCCAAGCCAATCTAAATTCCTTTCCATCTCCTACTCCGCTTTCCCATAACCTTTTAAAACTCCTTGATATTGATTTAGTAGTACATTCAACTAAAGTTGGTAATCCTCTGAATCTAGGCTGCCTAGTTGATATTGATGAAGTAGATAAACTTGATTCCGCAACTAACGTATCCCAATCATCTTTTGAATTCCATATTGATCTTTGTGATCGAATCGAAGGTTTACTTTTCTTACGAGATGAAACTTTTGCTTTCTTGTTTGAAGGTTTCGATTTATCAGTTGTACGAGATCGTTTTGCAGGCATTCTTCTCAGCTAGTGCAGCTCACACATTTCTCTGAGACAACAATTAGTGTAGCATCCTGTATTGATCGCACCATTACGCTGTTACAAAATCTCAGCTGTTTTCATCGACTGCATGTCTTCGAAATGACGTCTCCAAATCAACGACCAACGGCGTTCTCCGCTTCCGTCCACCCACGCCTGTCTCAGGTACAAAAACGATTCGACCCGACTGTTTTTGTGTTTTTTTGCTTTTCGTTTGTCTATCTTGTACTGTATTCCATCCAGGCGCTTAACGTTCCCAAGGCTAAACCAAGATGATAGAGAGGTATCTGAATCGTCACCGACAAGTCTTACAAGGGCCGGACACTCATTGCGGATCATCATCAGCATCATCAGGGCTGTATGTATGCTTTCCAGTGAACGATATCAGAAAAGTAAACATGCTAAATTATCATTAACCATTATGCAGTCTGGACTTTTTAGTAGGGACCAAATTACCGGAATACCATCCTACGTGACATATCTTCCGGGTTCCTCACATAAGAAGCAACAAAACCCCATTTATGTCTCTACTTTACGCCTCTTATCTTGTTTACTATAAACATCATTACATACATACATACGGACATGCACAATAAGTCAATGCTTTGTTGACATACATGGAGATTGACAAGTATAGAGTTGTATCAGTATAAATACATATGGATAATTCCTTGTTCGGATTGCCCTCGCTTTCTGCATTAATCCAATTCTAACATCACTTCGCATACATATCTAACTTATTTAGTCACTCATTTGCCCATTCAATATACACAAAACCGACGACCTTCTTCATTAACAAAATATATAATTGTCACTGAAATAATCGAAATCATAGTTACGATCAAAATGTCAATCAAATCTATAATAATTGCTTTACCTTTCTTACTTGCCTCGACAACATTAGCATCACCTTCTGCTATACCTTCTACCTCTGCCTCTGCCTCATCATCATCTCACAGTCATAATGTATTTTTGGGATGTACAGATCCTTTAGCTACTCCCATAAGACCATTGAAGGTTACCGCCGATTCAGCTCAAAGTTGCGTTGTGAGTGGAACATATGATATGATCGAAATCAAGCGAATGGAGCATTGAGAAGCTGAAGCTGATTTCTTTACTGTAATTGATAGGACGCGTGTGCACCTTCGGCAGGTAAAAATACATTTGCATACTGGTTAGGAGGTGAAGATTCATCTTGTGTTTGCTCGAGTGTGGGACCAACAGAAGAATATGATATTGCTTATCCAAGAGAAGGTTTAAGTCATTGTGATGATCATGAAGTTGCTGTAAGTGTACATTATAGGACAAATCACTTCTCCTTCTTTAGCCTATTTTGATATCTGTTCTGACTTTATAATCTTCATTCAGGTATTCGTAACTAAATCAGGTCACACTTTCCAACATCAACCTAAAAGAGCATCCTCTAAATTTAGAAAATCAAAACGATCCTTGAATATAGATATTGAATCTAGAGATGAAAACAATTCATCTTGTCCTAATCCATTGAAAGCATGTCAAGTACAAAATGATTCAAAGAGTTTTCAATGCATCGATCCACAATTCGCTATAAGTAAGTCATCATTGTCACGACTTCCTTTCAAATAGCAAAAGTGGACTTGTGCTGATTGTAATCTGATTAATCCGTAGCCTCATGCGGTGGATGTATACATGGTGATTTTGGTGGATCATCTACATTAACTTCGGCTGTCGAGTAAGTTATTTCATCGTCTTATAATCGAGTTCTGGGGAAATAAAGCTAATCATTTGTCTATTCTTTACCTTTGATAGCTGCACAAAAATCGAAGGTGTAGCTGAAGGAGGAGTCATATGTTCTTTAGGGCAATGTAAAGCTTACAGATGCTTAGATGGGTATAAATTAGCTGATGGAAATACTTGTGTTAAAGCTTGAGAATAGCTTAAATACGTTTCTTTTTACGATTCAACGACACTGTATGGATATTGAGTTTTTTACGGACAATCGGTTTCATGTCTATTTTCATATGCATTAATGTTATAGTTTTAGTACCGGCCATTCTGCCTTTTCCCCATCCTTGTCTCTGTTCTTGACCCACTCTCTGCAAAATTGTGGTTTATTTGGCACTCCTGTTTTATAGCAAGGTGTATTTGTTTGTTTGGTTGAAAATCAAAAGTAAACAAACCTCCACTTTTTTAAGCATGTTTCGATGTCTACTAGGTTGATCGTACGCGCTTTGGGCTAGAACAGGCATGGCTGTTGATGGCTGTTGATATCTATTTCAACATTCCTCCTCTGAGTGGTAGTGGTAAGTCGGTCTGCCTTACTTAAGCAAACAGTACATCAAAGCATCAACCTTCGTCTTCAACAACTCCAAGCTGAAAGAATGGTGAGCTGCTCAATACACCTTGACACGGGTGGGTGCTTGAATAGCTCATATCAAGTAAATTACTCCTGAATATAGTCTTTAACACCTCAAGCATTGCGATTACTGTCAAGGGAAGTGGTAACACTCCGGAATAACCCTTTGGAAGGTGTAAGGATAGTTGTAGATGAAGATGACTTGACAAATATAGAAGGCTGGGTACAAGGTCCTGGTATGTTCCGATGTCTGTAACCCACCACAAGAAAGCACGATGGGCAAGAGAGCGAGAAAGCAGAGATATCTTAACTACAGAGATGAAGTCGACGAACGATGTCGTGTGATACACATAAAAAGTCTTGGATGTGAAGCTTAATATCATAGACTTACGCTGATAAGTGTTATGATCTGATAGGAGGCACACCGTACGAAGGAGGATATTTCCGTATACGGTTTTCCTTTGGTCCAGAATACCCCAATCTTCCTCCTAAGTGTAAGTGATGACATATCGCTCAGCTGAAATGTGTCCTTGCTCATGTAAGTAGCCCAAGCTGATCAGAAAAAGTTCAATAGGTACAATGATGACCAAGATATTTCATCCAAATTTCTCTAAAAGTGGTGAAATTTGTGTTGATACGTTGAAGAAAGGTTGGAATAAGAGTTATGGTGTTGGACATGTTTTAGTAGTAAGTTTTCTGTAATCTTCATCCACTGTCCTTCCCGTATGATCATGATGTTTGGAACGTACCATTTGCAATTATGGTTGGAAAATGATGCTGACATTTCAGTATATTTCTCCCTTCTTAGACTATAAAATGCCTACTCATCAATCCTAATCCTGAATCAGCTTTAGATGAAGAAGCTGGTAAACAGTTATTAGCTGATTATGAGGGATACTGCAAGGTAAGTGCACTTTTATTGAACCTTTTCCTGTTGTTACTGCGAAAATAAAACTGAAAAGCATCCTATCCAACATAGTATGCCAAACTCATGACAAGTATTCACGCTACACCAAAGGTAGGTGAAGTCAGATGTCGTTTGCGAGCCATATTTGTTGCAAATACCTGACATATACTACTATAGACACCACCTGTTGAATTCAGAAATACCATTTCAACAGCCACAGCCAACAACGCTCCTGCCACTTTTTCTACCTTGTCAAGCAAACCTACACCGCTCGGTACAAACCTCAAGCAGAATCCTTCACCTCTGATAGAGCAGAATGCAAATTTCGGTGAAGACAAAGAATCTCTCGTGAAACCAACAAGTACAGCTTCCATACCGGCTACCAAAGTTCCTGTAGGAGGAGTGAAGACTGCTGCCGCTAGTAAAGCCAAGAGAGGTGCTAAGAGGTTGTAGGACCATCTCATTCCGTTTGAATTGATATCATGCTGCCGAAGAGAACATGTTGGGGTATTTCCAATTATGTGTTAAAGCAACATCTTTGTGACGAGTTCATATTTGATTGGTTCGAGGCTTTCAGTAATCAAGCGGAGTTAGATATTCAGCATAATATCTCATACCTATCTTTCCCGTACTATTTATATGTATGTATACCACCGTCGTGTCCCATGTCGTAATCTCATTGCATATGTGATATACAATATCCAGTCACTCATTTATCATGGCCCAATGAATCGTTCTCATTGCGTCATGGGAAGTACACACTAAAAAGGATGAGCGAGGGTTAACGAAGTACAAAATGGAAAATCAGTCGCGTGCAGTGGCGAGTGTAGCAGCAAAATAATAAATTTCATGTTAGCTATGTTTCGACCTTTGCCCAAGCAATAGTGATTTTCTGCTTCATAAGTTCTGAGAACAGTGTTCATATGAAATTCAATCAACAGTGTCTTTGTTCACTTTATCTTTGTAGTGACGGTTGATAGTGAGCTAAGCTGATCTATCGGAGCGTTTCGCCGGATAATTACCACTGTACCACACAACGCCAAAGGATGTCTTGTCAGGATCATCATAATATGAGGAAATGAGTTGTGTCCGCATCAATTGGTATGTTGATAATAGTGTATGTTGCGTCATGCATATCCAAAATACAGTTCAAGGTAGATTGTAATGAATTGATCGCAGGAAATACTTATCTACGCCACTTATCCTGCCTTTACTATATAATCTGTTCATCTATTTTACAATCAAGACGTGTCTCCTTATCACAAGTGGCGAGCTTGGATATACAACAAAATTAGCATCGAAAAGTGATCACACGACATCCTTTGACAATTTTTGATTTTAGCCTTTCTTCCTTCCTTTCATACATTCCCCTTTACGCTGATGAACTCCTATACTGCATAGGTACAGACAAGAAGAGATCATCGTGTTTGTACAACAGAGCGATTATACACATCACCTTTGTCTCCCACTCATCATCATAACCAGCACAAAAAACCGTCTAACCTCAAAACGACTTTCAGGCCTTCTTCTACCTTCCAATTACCATTGTGAAGACTGTTCCCTTTAATCTGTCGCATTGTTATAAATTCCACTTAACGGTCTTGGTCGGTTTACCATCGATCATTTCCTCAAACATTGGAACTTTTATCAAGCGCTCATACACATAGAAACCTCGTAGGTTAGATAGCTTGTGAGTATCTGTTTTAAAGTGCAATTTTTATTCTTAAGGCTGTCTACGTTCGCTGACGCTAGAGCATATGACAGAAACATGGATTACTTAACGATACTTTCAACTCAATTCTTAATCCTTTTCCCCTCACCCATCGCATTACCTCATACTTCTTTACACTCACATCAATCAGCAACAGATTCACCGATATCATCACCCATTACACCAACCCAGTCCAGTATATCTCTTCAGCCTACACCAACAACATTACCACTCAGCTCTTTAGTTTATAACGAAACAAATTGCGCTTACTACCTAATACATCATGTCACAAATACGACTCAACCTTTCTCATATGTAGATATGGATAAAAATTTAGCTATTGAAATCGAAGTTGTAGTTTGGAAAGAAATTGATAGAGTTAAAATGTTTGTTAGAGCTTTAGGTGAATGGTTTAATCATATTCATCATATCAAGATCTCTGAGAATGACTTAGCACAGTTAGCCGGTAGATTTGGTTTAGGATTAGGTTCGGAAGGTAGTGAAAAAGATGAGTTACACCACCAGAACCAGGAAGACAAGTCGAGAAAGTTGAGACAAATCAATGATTATGGTAATCCTGATAACCACAATGAGTATTCCTCAAGTACTGGAAATGAAGTAATGTTATAGGATCAAAGTTTTTGACTATCTCATATTGTACAGTGACTGAGTTTTTTGTTCACTATCGATGCTCGAATAGCTGAAATACCCGGAGTCAATCTTATGTTTATCGTCATATTTGGAATATCTCGTTTTTGTCATATAGTTACATTTCATTCTTGTCTATATCAATTTTAATTTATGTTGTACATGTAAAGTTTTCTATGAGTGGTGATTGATATTCCATGATTTTGATCGTTGTATAAATTTGTTTATAAAGCTAATACTATGTATCTAAATATATGGAAAATCAGGGTAAAGTCAGATCAATATGCTCGAAAGCAAAGAACGCATATATTTCAGTCAAAGCAGGAAGATAAACATTTTCAGATCATATGTAATAAACTCACCCTGCAATCATACCAATACCACCTAAAGGAGTTACAGGACCTAACCATCTAAATTTATCTCTAGCTAAAACTAAAGCAAATATACTACCTGAAAAAACTGCTGCACCACCCATAATGAAACTTGCACCTAATTTATATTTTCTTGTTGCTCCTAATAAACCAGGATGAAATGAAATAGCTAATAAAGCTAATCCATTATAAATTAAATATGATGATGCTGTATTCCATGAATTAATTTTCGATTCAGGTAAAGGTGGTTTAATTGTTCTCAAACCGTGAGAACCGAATGCTCCAAATGAAATTCCAGTTGCGGCTGTTCCGAAGGTTGTCGTAAGATTAGGTGGTCAGTATAACAATTTGAAGTATTACAAATCAAAAGCAAATGCCCAATCCAACCATTGAGAAGAAGAGCTTTTGCAGGGAGGACCCGATCTGGCTAGGAGATAATCTATATCCAAGTTGTACTTACTGATCAAAGCACCTGATCTAAAGACGAAAGATGGATTCATTCTGAGTGAACTTGGTGGGTTATTCGTTTGCAGTTGGATATATTACTACGCTGAAGCTATACTCTAACTTGTGATCAACAATGTCTATCTTATTAGGGTCTATTTTGTCTGTTTAAATCCTTTTCGAAACTTCAATGTTGAACTTTGGTCTAAGTTATAGCTTTGCGTCATCACCGTACGATCGCAAATAACGAGTGACTGTGATTTTGGCGGTGTTTGCCGACTTGAACGGCGAAAAGCTACACCTGATTCACACGTGTCACAACTAGCTTTAAGAAGCGAAAATAAAGCTCTTCGCCGAGAACCCAAAACATAATCTTAAAGCAGCGTTTCAACCTATTTGCCACCTAATTTATGTTAAATTCATGCATTTATCCATCTTATCTGATATCTCAGCAACGCAAATTCTAATGATAATCAGTTCAGGACGTAGGAGCTCAATTTTAAAAGTAAATCAATATGGCTCTTCCTTCAACGTTACAGGTACATCCCCATTTTCAACCTGAAGAAGCTGCACATGCCGCCGCTGAATTAGTTTCAAGTAAGTAATCAATGTTTTTGAACAAGCCTCAATAGGCCGTTTCGGAAGATGACTCTCAGTCTGCTGGCAATGCACTTTATTCGCTTGAAGTACTTACTCATTATCTTCCAAATCAGGTCTCGATAATTTACCAGGAGAGGTGGTATTCTTGCTTGAGGAAATTAGAGAGAAAGATGTGCGAATCAACCGTGAGTTGTCTTATTCACCTTACGGACTATTGTAAGATATGGTAAGATGATATGATCGACTTGCTGATCTATCAATCCCATATCATGTCAATAGAACTTATACAACGTATAAATACGAGACATATAGGATTAACTAAAACAGCTAAACAATCAAGTAATTTACCTTCATCAATTGCACAATTTAATTTACCTCTAGGTCAAGGTATAAATAATTTACCTATTGAACATTTAAATATAAAAGATCAACAAAATTTAATTAAAATTAAAAATGAATGGATTAAAGTTGAATTATTACAAGATGAAAAAATTAAATTATCAGAAAGAATTGAAAGATTATTAAATAGAGCAAAAGAAAGAGCAAAATTTGAATGGTTAAAAATTGGTGGAAAAGAAATCTTAGATAAAGATATTCCTTCTTTATTATCTTCATCATCATCAATAAATTTAAATATAAATGGTGAAATTAAACCAAATTTATCATCATTACAAGGAATAAATGGATTAAATGAATTAGGTCATAATGATTTAATTTTACCTTCAACTGGTTTAGGTACTGGTTCAGATGGTAGACCACAAAAGAGTAAGTTGCGGTTGGAATTTTTTCAATATCATATCAACTGTGTATGCTAATGAGTTTCTTTAATATTATCCGTTACAACTTTAGAACGAAAACCAAATACAATTTCAATAGCATCACCTTCATCATCAATAGCATCATCTTTAGCGATGCCACCACCTCCAGCACCAATTAGACCTTCAATATCTTCACGTTCAAATACATCTACATCTAATAAATTACAAATCAATTCAAGACATTCAAGTGTAACTGCATTAACTGATCCTGATGCAGATGGTGAAGATATTGATTTAGATTTATTAGATGCAGAAGGAGAAATTGATAATTTAATTGAAAACGGTAATGAAAATGAAAATGAAACAGGTGAAAATGAGAATGAAAATGAAACTGATGATACAATTTATTGTATTTGTCAACAAAGATCTTATGGTGAAATGATTGGTTGTGATAATGAAAGTTGTGAATATGAATGGGTAAGTTAGGAGTTTCCTTAGTTTTCTCTCTTGAAAAGCATCTTTCCTTTACTCAGCTTCACTTTACTTTATGTATCTATCTCTCATATACGTCGTTGTTGATCCGTGTTATTCTGAGAAAATGCTAATGTTCTTGACTTACTCTACAGTTCCACGTAAAATGTGTTGATATCTCAGGTCCATTACCAGATACTTGGTATTGTCCAGATTGTGTTAAGAAATTAGGTATGATAAGTAGTGATGGTAAAATGGCTGGATCAAGTAGAAAAGGTAGAAAGAAATAAACCTCTTTGCGAAAATTGAACGAAGGATTTGTACGATGAGAATTTTTGGTCATTTTGACCAAGTCATATTATTGTTGTATTGCGAAATAAAATGTACACAAAAGGGTATTTTATTGTATGTCATAATGGCCTCTTTAGTTATGAACTGTACTCGTACAAATGTAGTAAAACTCACCTACTGCTTGCCTTTTATAATATCATTTCAGCTTAAAGCCAAGATATCAATAATAGCGCTTCACTGCTGCAAATCGATGTTTTATATTGGCACAAAGGCTCGGCAGGAATATTGAAAGATGTTTATATGATACGTGAAGTACTCGTAATAAATGCATTATATGTATAACTGATTCTACCAAAACAAGTAGGCTTATCTATAAAGGTCAAGATGGTTACTCATGGAAATTCATAGTCTATGTCATATGATACCGATTGTTGTCTATATCTCGATTTGTATCGCAGCGGTACTTGTTGCTATTCTGATCGAAACAAGATCAAATTATTCACATATGATTTTCTAAGCACTAAAACTCTTCAAGAATCTAGTTTAATCACCTTTTGTAAATTTCGGTGTTGAGCTTCTACTACTTTGGATTACATCGTTATTATCGTTAGGGTGATTATTACCAGTCCAAATCCAACCACCTTCTTCAGCGGTTTTAGATAGATCACTTTTATTGTTTCGATCAGGCTTTGATAAAAATCCACTCAGAGGGTTAGATAGAAGTCATTTGTTACTATCACCTGCTCCACTACCTCTTTTACTATCTGATAGATTGTTTCTACTTAAATTCCCACGATTTCGATCTTCTAACGGTAAAGGAGAATTTGAATCTGATCGATTAGCAGATGATGATGATGTTGGATCAGCTTTAGCGAAAAAGAAATCTGTTACTGAACCACTACGTTGAGAGACATAGTGAATTAGCTTTTTGTTCCGTTGATTCGTATACATGGTGTAAGCAAAAGAATCGTCACAACTTACCTGAAAGTTCTAGGTAAACCTGGATTTTTAACTTTTCCATTTTCACTTTCACCATCATAAGCATAATCTTCATCTCCCCCTCCTCCTGACCCACTAGGCCCACTTAGACTACCTCTATGTAAATCTAGAGAATTTCCACCTCTTGGTGTACCATTACCACTTTCTAATCCACTATTATTACCTCCTGTATTATCACCATTTTTATTGTATAAAGAACTACTGACTTTTCTTGCTTTTTTCGATGCATGATGTCTCCTAGCTGTAACTGAATTACTGAATAAGGGTAATAGGTATCTTTCATCTAATTCTGTAAACCATTGCCCATCTCTAAATATCATACCTGGTCTAATTCCACTTAATCCTCCTACTGTGGACTGATGCTGTTGGTCTTCTCCTTGTTGATGTGAATCATAATTTAGATTTGTTGTTGATCCAGATGCAGATGGTAAAACTTCTTCATTATCATCAGAATCTGAGTTAGTTGAGAAGCCAGATCTTGAATTATTTGTACCAAATGTTGATCTACCACCCATTGATACCTGTCTTGATCTACTAGGTAGATGTAAACTGTTTTTACCTCTAAGATAAGGTGATCCTTCGGGTGAATGTAAATCGATTTCTCCGTCATCGTAATCTCCATATCCACCACCGCCACCATTTCCATATATTCCACTGTTACCACTTAGTCCGCGTCCATTTTGTCCTGCATATCGTCTAGATCCAGGTCCCATAGATAGTGCTAAATTACCATTATATGATGTCCATCCTTCTGCATCATCATCTGAAGAAGCATCCTCATCTTCTACCCCAACTCGAATACCTAAAACTTCCAACATTCTAGCTGTAGTTCCACCAAAAACAATGACCGTCAATACCACAACGACTAAGATGGTCGTTCTTAACGCGTCAGCATTGTCACCTGTGATACCGGCTGCCAAAGCTACGCCGACTGCTCCCCTTAGCCCTGCCCAGAACAGCATCATTTGATAAGAATGGGGTAACTCTTCGTACCGTTGACCTCGTGTATGGTAGACCCAGTTGATCAATTCTGACAAGGGGAAAACGGCCGCGTAACGTGAGGCCATAACGGCAATCTGGAAAAGGCAGAATATATCAGTATCATTTACATATGCAGCACTCGAAAAAATTTCAAGGTGGAAGTATGACTTACAGCTGAGACTAGAATGAACAAAGGTTTAAAAACTTGCACATCCTGGGTGAACAAGTTCAGACCGAGATAAATGAAGATGAAATTTTCCGACAATTGCGCCAAGACAGCAAACATGTATTTGGTAGTTCTTTGAGTTCTTTTAGACATTGTATGATATGCGTAATGTTTAAGTGTGATTCCGCAGAATAAGAGGGATACAATACCTGACCGAATAATGAAGTCGTATTAGCGCCATGTTGTATTTTGACGTGGGGTAAACAAGTTTGTACCACTTACCACTCATAGCAATACCGTTAGAGAAGAAATAACTGGTATAAGCTACTAAGGCGACAATACAACTTTCGATATGAGGATAAGATGATAAATGTGAATGTTTTAAACCAAGTGAACATGCTAAACCAAAAGCTACACCTAAAGCCATTGAAACGAGGAAAGAGAATAAGAAGATTCCGACACCATGGAATAGCGATGATAAGTAGATATCTTCACCGTGGAATTGAGATAGTGTCCTGAGTTTTCACAAACAGAATCAATAAAATGCCAAAGGGAGTTAAAGAAATACAAGAGAAAATCTTTTGACTTACTCATACATGACAATACTAACAGCATCATTCAAGATTGATTCACCAAAAATAATTGAATATAATTTAGGATCAACTTTTGCTGTATTAAAAATAGCTAAAATTGTTACGGGATCTGTAGCTGATAAAGTTGAACCGAAAATCAAACACTCTAATAAAGTGAATTTTAATCCTTCCAAACCTAAGAATGACCATATATACACTAAAACACTAAGAAACATATAGAAGTCAGTGGATCTCGTCCACTCTTGTCACAGAGATTTTCATGTGTTCTGCATGGTATGAAATTTTGATAATGGAGCACAGACTTACCCAATTCCAACAGCCGATATAAATGTTCCCAAGAAGGCAAAAGTCAAGATTACACCGAAATTCCTAAAGAAGTTTTCCTTTGGAATAAACAAATTTTCTGTTAGATGTGCTGACCTTTCGTCTGTTGGATTTTCAACCCATGTCTACTCACTTGTTTGAGCTCATATCCTGAATTCAGAATAATTGGCGGTAGTAAAGCATTGAAGAAGAATGTATGTTTGAACGACTATAATAAGGCAACATAAAGCAGTCGAGTCAATCGATCATCCTTTCTGCTGTTGAAAGGATCTTATTGTGTTAGTCTAGTTAACCTCAACTTACTAGCATCTCCCTGATCATATGTCCAGGCGATAACCTAATTATCAATCCCACTACCATACCTGCAAATATAGAAACTACAGTTTCATGTACTGCTCTTATACGTTTTATCTGTAGGTAATATGACGTTATAAGTGCACCTATCAATAGTAAACATAGGATACAGAGACCCCATCTATATTATTATATATCATGAATGTATTAGCTGTACTGCCCATCGCATAATCAACTAATAACGAACAGTAACCGTTGGATGATAACGATTTGATTGTTTATGAAAGAGAAGTGAGCTTGAATGATTTGTACTTACGATGCATAGAATTCCTCATCTGCTGGATTTATCACTTCTACAGGCGGATTCGATATTGGTGTGTTACCGGATGAAGACATCTTTAATGGTAAAAATGTTTAAAATGTGTTTGCCATATATTGATGACTTTTTGGGTAAACCAACTGCCAATGTGAATGAAAGTTTACCGGTACAATTCAATCTAGACGATTCTATCTATTATCGTATACAGCTTGGGAATTGAGAAGATACAAAGCTCTTGCCGGTGATGATGACTTGAATTTCCAACACCGTATTTTCTCAGGAATGTGGTAGTTGAATGTCCTAAAAATATGCCCGATGGTATCAATGAGTATGATGGTGTATTCTTGACTAGACCCAAAGTACCTTCGAGAGTGTCAGTACGTGTATACTACTTTTACACGAATATGACTATAATCTGAAAAAGAATAGCAAGATTTCGCTTTTCAGATGCTGTAAAGATAGCATTCGTAGTATAGAACACGTCAAAGAGATCTCGTTATGAAACCGGACAGCAGCAGGTAATACCAACGGAAACCGCCGCTTTAGCTTCGATCTGACTATATAATCTTATTATTACTATTTACTATTTGTGGCATCATGTTACGGAGATACCAATAGGTCCTCAAAGTTGAGTCTGTATCTTTGAAGCTGGACAGGTTGGCACATGCATGTACCCCCAAAACGTACATGGTCGATGCAAGGGAGCGGCATCCCTAAAAATACATATTGTACAACTGATTGTATATGAAGACACAAGTTACAAATCATTTGAAACCCGGAAAGGTAAAACAGTAAAAAATGGCAGAAATCCCCTTCCTCTTCCTTTTGTATATCTACCACTGGACTCTTTGGGAAACCAGGATGTATCATTCATATATATCATCCGCACTTAAATTGTCAACATGAGACTGACATCAATATTAGTCGCATAGAGCAAGATCCGGGCTTTTTCCAAGGTGTGCGCTCTGACGAAGCTTAATTGTCTGAACGTTGGACACCCCGCAGTTCTTCCAATTCAGCTCTTATACGTTCTAATTCGAAATTCGAACTTGCAGCTCTATCTTCAGCTTCTCGCCATGAAGTTTCAAACCTCATTGATCGATCACGTTCTTCTTGCATTTGTGCTTGTAGATGAGCCAATTGAGCCTGTGATCAGTCAATCCAGCAGATATCAGCAAAATCCCTTCTGTATCAAAGCGATATAGAGTTCAAAGTGAGAGGTGATTTATGAAGATACTCCGACTGACCTCTAGATCTTGTTTCTCGATTTCCCTCTTAGTTGTTTCTTCTTCCCCTATCCTTAGCTTTTCTGTCAATTCTATCAGGTATGTTGCTGCTCTTTTCAGTAAAGTGCTTTTCCCCTGTTTATCTTTACCACCAGGTACAAGTTGAGCGATTTCGTTGATCCCATCATTGATATTGACCCTACGACGACGTTCGACTTCTTTCTGTAATGGTTGGTTTCAGGTTAGCTATCGGTATCCACTATAAGCAAGTTCAATAAAAATAACATTTAGACTGAGGTAAGGGGTAATGCCGAACAGCGCGAGTTATGGGTGAAGCGGTTGGTGAAAGTATTGAGATTATCTGACTTACATGACTATCCTTCTTCAATCTTACATATTCATGAGGTGAAACAGGATTACCGTGAGCATCAGTTACGATTTCATCCAATCTACCTCCTGCTCCTGTGCCGTTATCACCTAAAGAATTATGATGACTTATTCTCTTCCTTTTACCTATCCTACCTCCATACACTAGATTCAAATTCGGCTGCTGCTGCTGCTGCTGTGCTGTGATTTGCGAATTGAGATTATGATCATCTGGATTATGGACACCACTTGCAGAGTTTACCTCAATTGTAATTGGATTACCATTCTCATCTAAAATTATTTGTTGTTCTTGATTGATTTCAGAGTCTTGTCCTTGTCCTTGATCTTGTTCTTGAAATTGTCTAGATAATTCATGTTCTAATCTTGGATCAATTTCATGTTCATGTATATGTTCATCATTGTGATGTCTGATTCCATCATCATCATCATCATCATCCATATCATGATCATCATGATTACTACCATTTAATCTTTTCTTTTGTTGTTGCTGTTTTTCTCTTCTTTCTTCATTTTGTAATAAATCATTAAAAGTTTGTTCTTCACTTATAATTGAATATCCCATTCCACCTCTACCTAAATCTAATAAATTGTGTGCGTCAGAATCAGCTTCATCACCACCAACACCTAATACTTGTTGTGCAAATTCATTCAAGGGATTGGACGATGAACCTCCAACAATGTGATCAATATCTATATGTTCATCATTACCCTTATTGCTAGTGGCGTTATCATCAACAGTACTATCAGCCAAAGAGTTGAGTGTAGGTTGACCTAAAGCAGATTCAAGGTATGCCGTAGACGCCGATTCATGTTCAGGTGAATGTGGTGTACTTGCAGACTCAACTACTGACATTATAAAACGCGTATTGCGGTGGGTGAGAAAGTGTAAAAACCTATGTATATTATATTGATGTTGACGAAGGGAAAGGTTGATGGTGTTATCGTCAGAGTGTAGAGTGTAGAGTGTAGAGTGTAGAGTGTATAAAGGTCAAGAGGTGGACCTGTCAAGTGGAGAAGAGATATGGATATAGATCATGTGATTTGCTTGATATGGTGGGAAATTAAATAAAATCACAACGTCGTGATAGGCAGTAAACTTGTCAACAAAGGGATCATGACTTTAGTGGTATTATATGTTGAGCCATTTAATTGCATTTTATCCCAAAACCCCTACCATCTGCACGTGGCGATCAACGCGTCGCGTATTCCCAAAATGTCCAATGTTGTCCAGTCAGCTAATGTCAAAAATCAAAAGTGTCATGATTAATTGATGAATTGATCTTCCTATCATCAAGTCAAGTACAGTCAGTAATACACTTATACATACATATACATAAAAGTACATTAATACAGGAAATGAGTAACTGTGAGTTCTTCCTTCTTCCTTATATCTCGCTCATGATACAATATCGAAATACTATACTGATAATGGATGTCGATGAATATTTAGACGATAATCAAAATCCCTATTACGGGGGCGGAGGTGGTGGTGGGTTTGTTGCTGGAGGTTCACCATATGGTTCGCAAGATTCGCCAGGAGGTAAAAAGGTTAGCTTTCTTCAAGATACTGTTCTGATGTAAGCTAATAATTTCGAAAACAGGGAAAAGGAGGAAATCAAACAATACGACCTGTAACGATTAAACAAATCTTGGCAGCTGAACAAGTTCATGCAGATGCCGATTTCGTGATTGATGGTGTGGATGTTGCTCAGGTCAGCTCAATATCTTTGATTCTATCAGGTTGATTCCATAGCTGACTTTGCTTTCACAGGTACTTCTGGTAGGATCAGTACATAACTCATCGTCATCCGCTACGAATGTATCATACGAAATTGGGGATGGAACTGGTTACATCGATGTTCGATTATGGTTAGACTCTGCAGATGATGAGGCAGGTAAAGCAAAGGGTATAGAGTAAGTCCTCGTTAGCATCATAACCTCAAATGTCATAAAACAACTTCCTCTCCAGTTGCGTGTGGTGCTGATCTTTCAACTCATTAGACAAGATCACTACGTCGGTATAATGGGTTCATTAAAGATGTTTGGTGGTAAAAGACATATCTCAGCTACTCATATCCGACCAATAACGGATTTCAATGAAATCCATAATCACTTTCTAAAAGCTTTATACGTTAGCTTGAGTTTGCGAGGAGCAAGTACTGGAGGTGTGAGTAGCATCTGTTTTCATTTTCGTTATGCTGTTCTGCCGTATATCCTAGATAAAGTTGAGGAACTGATCATCATCCCTTCATCCTTAGGGTGGTGCCGCTGCTCCTGCTGGATCCTCACATGCTGATTACTCAGCAGGTGTTCAATCACATTCAAATGAATCCGCGTTTTCCGGTTTACCAGCTTTACAAAGGAGAATTATGGAATTTGTTTCTAAAGATGATACAGATGATGGTATGCACGTATCAGCGATATCAAGACAAGTTGGAAGCGGTAATGGGGAAGATGTTATGTAAGCTTTTGTTTTGTTTAGTAGAGGAAATTACAGTTCAACAATCTACGAGTGAAAGCTGACGCTGTCTGCCAATGATAGGGAGGCTGTCGAGCAACTCATGAGTGACGGTCTACTCTTCTCCACTATAGATGACTTGGTGCGTTCGCTCTTTTCACTTTCATACAAAAGATTTGCTGACCAAGCTATGTAGCATGTCAAATCAACCGCATAAAAGTTATACTGAAGATCAAAGGGGTAAATGCGTGCGATAGAAGAAAGTGGAAGCGATAAAGTCCGGGAAAGAAGGCTGTGTAATAACATATATTCATGTGTAACCTAATATTAAGATGAATGACTCATGCATCGAAAAGATACCCAAAAGCTTGTGACAGTTCTTATATCAACGCTTACAGGTTCAGATTGATTATCTCTCAGATTATACAAGTCTGCATCCCAACAGGTAGAAAGAGGTTCGCTGAGACGCCATCGTAGCTTTAAGCTGTAATTCAGGGACAGTTAAAACGCACATACCATCATCATAACCGGCGAGGACATTCGAATTAACTTTAACATTGATTGCATTATTACATGTTCATTCCCTTACCATTCTTAGCTTATACAGTTAGCCCATTTCATATATCCATCGATCAAACACGCATAGTAGGTCTTCAAAATGGATGAAGAAGCATCCTTCTCTGCTTTACTATCATCCTCTACAGCACCTTCCAGACCCTCATGGGATACACCAGTAGGAGGTACGACAGCAGATGACCCATGGGCGAATCCATTCTCAGATACCACTATATCATCCAATCCGTTCGCTACGAGTACTCCATTTTCATCAACAATATTACCACCGTCAACATCTATAACTAATGATCCATCTTTACAGCCATTTGGAGCTATACCTGAATCACCTATAGATGAGATAAATACTTCACCTTATGTAGCTAAATTAGAAGAGGATGTTTCGAATGGTATAGGTAAATTACCTGATCCACCTTCTGTAATAGCTGCAAGAGAACAAGAACAACAACAACAATCACAAAGTCAAAATCAAAACCAAGGTTTATACGCGAGCAGTTCATTTAATACACCTATACCTACACCATTTGATCAATCTCAAGATATAAATCCATTCTCATCATCATCTACCTCAAATGATCCAGCAAATAAACCATTCATACCACCATCATCATCATCCCCTGAACAACCTTTTCAACAAATTAATCAACAAAAACTTAAAGAGTTACCATCTTCTCTAATTGATGAAGATTTAATGGCTGAATCAGATCCAGAACAATCACTTAAAAAAGCTTTTGTTAAATCTACTCCTATACCTAGAACCGCTTCTCCCGCCGCGAATCCAAATGCAAATAAGATAGTGACACCGGAGAAGAAAACGTACGTATTCACCCCTAGTAACCACAAGAAACCGGTGAAAGAGGATACTAAAACCAAGAAAGAAGAGAAGAAAACGGTTAATCAAGATGAGGGCGATGTACATGATAAGAAAGCCAACGTAGCTGAGGGCGAAGAAAACGGCGATAAAAAGAAACAGTCTGTGGTTGAAGAGGACCAAGTGAAAGATGAATCAAAGGTACAAGCAGACTCGGTCAAAGGTGTAGAATCTGAAAAGGACGAAGAGACGGCGAGTGGTCCGTCAAAGCTGGATGCGTCTCCAATCAAAGAAACCCCTTCATCGTCTGTAGTCGAAGATGCTAAAGATACTACACCAACTATTAAATCACCAAAATCACCTACTTCCATACCATTACCACATTCAAATTTAGCTACACCTACTATATCCAGAGTTCCAACACCTTTACCACCTTCAACCATGAATAATAAATTGGATAATACAGAAGCATCGTCAGTCTTGGCTACACCTTCAACTGATAGGGTATCGGTATCACCTTTGGATGCACCTTCAGCTGACGCCGAAGAACAAGATTATGGTTTCAAATCACTTTCAATCGGTGGTTCCGCTTTATCTTCTGCTCCACCTGTTCCAGAGAAAGAATGGGGCTCTAACGCAACTACTGCAGATGTCACTAGCCCACCTAGCTCAAGATTCGGTGGAAAAGGTTGGGGAGTTTTGGATGATGATACAAGTAGTACCCAAGAAGATGGTTTATTCGGTAAAGGTGGACCAAGTCCTAATCACGCAAGAAGCGATCTATGGGGAACCAACGATCCATCTACTGGTTGGGGCGAAACTTCGATGGAAGATGCTTTAGCTTCAGCTGGACCATCAGGTTCAAATGCTAGATCATACGATTCAAACACATCTTCATCACTGGAATCGCCCTCTCGAATTACTACGTCTCTATCTGGATCACAATCGACTATTGATGACAGTAATTCTTCCTCTTTTTCACCTAGTGTATCCAATTCAAACAATAATACACCCACCACATCGCCTAGAAAAAAATTATCTGCGCTACCAATATTTCAAATTACAGTTAGTGATCCAACTAAAGTCGGTGATCCAGTAAGAGGATATACAGTATATACAGTTAAAACAACAACGACATCCCCACATTATCGTAAAGGAAATTTTTCAGTTTTAAGAAGGTTTTCAGATTTTTTATGGTTATTAGATTTATTAAACTTCAATAATCCTGGTATCATTATACCACCGATGCCTGGTAAACATATTATAGGTAGATTTCAAGATCAATTTATTGAAACACGTAGAATGGCTTTACAGAATTTTTTGACCAAAATTACTAATCATCCAATTTTACAATTAGATCAAGATTTAAAATTATTCTTAGAATCTGATTCTTTTGCTTATGATTCAAAAATACGTAAACAAGAAATTATTGCTATTGAAAAATCACAACAACCAACAAATAGTAGTGGTTTATTTTCTAATGGTATTGGTGTTGGTAGTAATAAATTTATAGAATTCGATGATTGGTTTGAAAGTCGAAATAATTTTTTAAATTCATTAGAAAATCAATTAAAAAACCTAAGTAAATCAATTGATTTAACATCAAAATCAAAATTAGAATTATCACAAACAATTTTAATTTTTTCTGAAAGTTTATTAATTTTATCAGAATCTGATTTAGGATTAAATTTAACAAAAAGTTTAAAAGAATTAAATAATATAACCCAAAAAGAAAATGAATTATATGAAAATCAAGCAAAATCTGATGTTATAAATTTATTAAATTTAACTGATGAATATATAAGATTTATTCAATCAGTTAAATTTACTTTTTCATCAAGAATTAAATCTCATCATCAATTAAAATCTGCAGAAAATCATTTAAATAGATTAATTTCACAAAGAGAAAAATTAAGATCAACTGGTCAAATAAACGAAAAAGTTAATCAAATTTTAGCTGAAATAAATGAGGTGAGTATGAACTTGAAAATTGTTCTTTTCCCGTTATCCAGGTGATACCATCTATACGTCTAATCAAAATAGAATATGAGAAGAATTCGAATAGCTGACTCTGCCTCTTTTTTTTCCCCTTGGCCTATGATGTTATTAGGCAGAAAAACAAGTTAGAGAATCAAAATTAAATTTTGAAAATATAACAAAATTGATTAAATCTGAATTTATAAGATTTGAAAAACAACGTATTGAAGAATTTAAATCTACTTTAGAAAGTTATTTGAATGATTTAATCGAAAATCAAAATACTTTGATTGAATTATGGGAAAATTTCCATAAATCTTTAATACCAATTGTAGATAAAAGTAATAAATCAAGTATTGCTTGATTGCAGAACTTACATGACTCATCGATGGTTTTCCTCGACTACTGTTCCGCTCGAAGATAGTTCATATAGAATAGAGTATACTGTAGTGAAGGAGTATTAAATTGGTATATTGGTAATCTTGAGATTGTTTATTGGTTAGTTGTATCACGATAATTACGTCTTTACTTCTCATGTGCATACACACATCTGTTCATATCGAACTTATGCATTCAGATAGATACATTATACGTTAATGTAGGTGAATGAGTTCAAGGGGTGCTTCAACTTCTAGCAGATACAAATCATCACAGTACGGCAGGAAGCTATAATCACCATTCAGCGCGTTGTGAGTACTCAGAAGGATCATACGAGTATCATGGCTCTGTCAAAGGGTAATTTGCAACATAAATACTACTGTGTGCTTGCGTCAAGACGTTGCGAAAGCTGATTATGTCCCTTGACAAGATGTGGATGGTTTCAGCAGAAAGGATGACATATGACAAAGGATATTATGGCGTGATACAAAGCGGACTCGGGAAGGCAGTAAATGTATGTTCGTACGTATATATGTTTACTTTGACTCTGTATAATCGGTAGTATCGTTACTCTTGGCTTTGCATCTTTCACTTTCTTCAAACAATGATCTTCGAGAATACGATAATATACGAATATTATTGGAAATAGGTGTAGCGAACTGAGTGATAACGATCTACCAAAAGATGTCGGAAAACGAAACTAGATACACTTTTCATCCTCAATTCGAACCAAGATTAGACTCAAGGTCAATTTCACAAAATGGGGTTTGTTTATCTAATTTATTGAATACTCCTTCATTGGCAAAATGGCAATTTGGAACCAGTAACTGGCCGAAACGATTGATTGTAAAAGGTAGGATTCACGAAAAAAAGTTCCATACTACAACTGGTGAGGGTATTTACAAAAAGAAATTCTTTCAAGGGTCATATAAAGGTGAACCATTGAATGGGAATTTTAAGAAATATTCAAACGGTTCACCAACTCAATCAAATCAATCAAATCACAAAGGTTTTGAGCAAATCAATGGATTTGATAATGATGATGATGATAACGATCAGGACATTAACACGGTGTATTCATGTCATGTTGATGTAGAAGTAGAAGCAAATTTATCTGGCTTTGATAGCACTGAATTACCAAATGGAGAAGCTAAATTGATATATTACCCTAAAGAATATGAAAATGAAGATAAAGATTCCTTACAAATACGAAAGATATTAGAAACATCTACATTTACAAGAGAAAGAAAACTCTATCCTGTTACTCCGTACTCGAAAGTACTGTCAGAGAATGGTAAAGACGATAACAACAATGATGATACTTTAAAGACATCATGCGAATATACAACTACATCATCGAATGATCCTGTATACTTTACTTATCCAGATGGAACGCTTAAATTGAAAGGCGGTTCTCAATCCGACGTATCTTTCAGCATGGCTTTCAGTGAACACGTATCTAAAGCCAACACTTAAGTTGGAAGGAATGTTCCCTCTATGAGCAATAAATTGCAAGGGTATCCATAGTACTCGTACTGTATGTATAAGTCGCCAGCTATGCATACATACTGTTTGTATAAATCTACAAGTAAATTACACGTCTACGCCATTTGAGCTGAAGCAAGCCAGATTGAATGCCCCTGCACACATGACTGCATTTTCAATTGATTGACATACTAATATACTGTACATACTCACATTCCCTTTCTCATTATATTCTTTCTAAATCTCCTTCTTTCACCACCTATCACCTCAATACCACTTTTATCAAAGAAAGGAATTTCATCTTGATCATCTAATTGTTGATTTGGTGGTATTAACCAATTTATCATACCTGGTGTAGATAATTCGATTGCACCATTTTTGATTATACAATTTGCTTTAACCAACTGATCAATTGGTAATGGCGTCAAAAGGTGTAATTTACCACTTGGCTGTTCCTTTTCTTGTTGAGTTGAATTGGTGGAAATACTGATGTCGGAATCAGGTGAGATAGATTTGATCAAAGCTAATCCCAAGAAATTCATTGATTCTAAAGAAGGTGATGATCTACCTTGTTCATAAACCTTTTCATGATCATCTCCAGCTTCATCTGCAAAATTCGATTCATGTGAATTGGCTTCACACAAAGCTACAATTGAACCATTTAAAGCTAAATGTAAATCTTCTTTTAAAATTCCTTCTGAACCTTCACCAATCATATATATCCTATTTATACCTTCTTCTTCTTGTTTTAATCCATAAGATACTTCCCATGGATTTAGATGTGTAATCGGTTTTGTAAAATCCCATTTTACAACTTCATTTTCGAATTTCGTACAGTGGAAATGTGAAATTAGGGATAAAACTCTAAAATCAGTAGCAGTAAATTTAGCTTGTAATGGTGTTATAGGTATTGAATCTAATATAATTTGTTTTGTTTTTTGTTCATGATTTCCATTTCCTCCAATATCATAATTCTTTGAGGAATATATATCAGGTAAAAGAGAAGTCTGATATGTTGGTGAATTTGTCCATCCATTTCCACTGCTATTTATTGGTAAATCATCTTCATAAGGTGAATTGGAGTTAAATGAATAGATATGTGTAGGTTCAGATAAACTCTCAATTGATCTTAATAAATCTTCACCTAGACCTTTTACCCAACCTTGTGTATTTATGACTAAAGGCACTATATCGTTGATTTTGGTAGAATGCAATAATGTTGAAGAAGATGAATGTTGAATTTCAAACTTATATACTTCCAACAAATGTCTTAACGATTCTACATATTCATCAGGACAAGTTAAAGGTGTATATGTCCCTAAATAATGTGCTCTATAAGGTATCAGCAGGTGCGTGAAAGCTGGACCTGGAAGATATAAATTTCGCTCGATATTAGCATTTCTGGGTTGGATAATTCTGGCACGAACATGATGACTTACCCAATACTTGTTTATCCAGAACCCATAAACCGATCACACCACCAGGACAAAATTCACTTTGACCTAAATCACATTCTAGCCATGCAACTCTTTCATAACTTTCTAACAAGTTATTCAGGATTGATCTAGCAAATGTAGATTTACCAGAACGTTTGGGACCTTTAACTAAACCTATAAAAGGTTTCTGAATGTCTTCATATTCTTCATTCTGGGATTCAGAGTGTGAAGGTAGAGTCGAGAGTGCTTTAGACCATGTTGTAGGAGTCATGTGTGGATATATAGGTGTAGAGAATGAACCAATCACCTGTTCATTGTCAGAGAAGATTAGCAGACGGAAAATCAGCATAGAAATGAAAGTCAGCTTACTGGATGAATACCTCTTAGTCCCCAACTTCCGATCTCCTCTAACCATATATTAGCAAATCCAGGTACAGCCCCATATCTCAATCCATGTATACCACATAGATTTTCTCTGATCAGGATGAGAGTTCCAGATTTTCTAAAACCTTTAGGTAACTTGAGTTTACTCAACCATGGTACACTCTCGTTTTCCGTAGTCGAGGATGCTGTGGATATGACTGGTATAGGGTGAGAAGTAGGTGCAAAGACAGGATAAGAGACATCTCCAGGAGAGAGGGTACAAGATAATGTTGATATTTTGTTGAGTATGGGAGTTAATACATATGTTCCGGTTATTATAATAGTCTACAATGGAGCAAAATGAGCTATCAATCTTTAGTATAATGAAAGACTTAGCTTACCTCCTCCTCATTCAAGCTGATTAATATCCCATCTCCCGAGTAATCATCTTTTAATCCAGCTTTCGTCAACTCGACACTTGATAATCTGTGTATGTTCACGTTGTCTACGGGTGTTAATTTAGAAGTATTGTTTGGACCTTCCTGTATAATTGGTCTATCGGCCACTTGAAAGTCAGTAATACGATGAGTACAAGGGTTAATCAATCAACTGACCTTATTCTGGTTCTTGAAGGTCCAGGAGTAGATTCAGCTGAAGTATTAGGTATATTCCACTGAGCTCTACCTTCATCTACAGCATTTATAGCTTCTTGATCCTCTTCATCTCCATCTTCAGCTAAATCAGCATCACTATCTCCAACTGAAGAATCCGATACTGATTCTGATCCCAAATCCAAATCTGATGCATCTTCGTCATTGTTTATTGCAGGGGCGGAAGGTGAAAATTGTAGCTCTCTTTTTCTACCTGATGTACGTGTTTGCACTGTTGTTGTCTTTTTAGGTGTCTTTACCTGGGATAGATATCTACCTTGAACTGGAAGAGGAGACGATTTTCCTAGTTTCCTTTTCTTGTTCGACACAGGTGGTGGAGGAGGTGATGAAGACGGCGTTGAAATTGAAGCTGAAGACGAAGCAGCTTCCTCCTCCTCTTCTTTTTCATCCATATCTATTTCTTCATTCTCCAGACTAGGTGATCGACCTTTTATAGGTGTAGCTACAGCTGAACTGGATGGTGTAGCATTTTGTGAAGCTGCCAAAGCTGCTGCTCTCCTTGCTGCTATAGCTGACATGTTGAGTATGAGGAGAAGGTTCGTTTTTAGAGAGCTTTACTGAACAGACATACTTTGTATATATTAATATAGCTGCAAACGGTTATACATTATTATCTTTTTGGAATCAACAAATCTATAAAATCTTGAATTTTGAGACTTTCGGTTCATTCGTGGGGCACCGTATATCCAGCAGATAACGGGATCAAATTCACGTGGATCATTACGTGCTTGAGTCGACCGTTCACCAAAAATAAAGTAGAGTGCTTAAATGTAAGAAGATATTGGAGACTTTGATATTTCAGCAGGTTGATTGATAACAGATAACATACGAATCATAGCATATACATAGAACCATTGCATCTCATTCGTTACTGATATATCTGGAATATCTTAGAGAAATTCGCACGAAATGAGTGGACAGAAACTCCGTCAGGATGACGGTTTATTGATGTATATACATGATCCTTCAAAAGGGCCTGTGTGAGTTGTTCTAGACAATTTATATAGCGATAGTGTTGCTTATCATGACACTCCTGGCTGATATGTTATATATAGGTTACCAAAAGATGGACAAGAGAATGTTCTTATTACTTCAGCTTTACCATGTGAGGATCATCTAGCTTAAATACTGTAGTAAATAAGCATAGAATATATTCTAACTGGGGTAATTTGGGGGTAATTTCTGTAGATGTCAACAACGTACCTCATTTAGGTAACATCATTGGGTAAGCATCTTCTATCATCTGCTCAACCTGTCGAACTTATAGCTAATGATTTAGTCTATAGTTCTACTCTTTCTGCAGATGTTTTCGCTCGTTATAGTAGAACAAAGAATTTACCAACTATCTATGTAAGCCAAAGGACTTTGGATTTTACAGTAGAAAGGAGGATAATGAAACTGACTGCCAAAGTAGATTTGTGGAACGGATGAATATGGAACTGCTACTGAGACCAAAGTAGGTCAACATTCAAACTTATGCTTAGTGTGATCTAATTGCTAATAATTAAGATAGGCTTTGGAAGAAGGCATTACTCCCTTAGAACTCTGTACAAAATTCCATTTACTGCATACTGAAATCTACGAGTAAGTCGACTATCCTAATTCATTCCAGTGTCTGTACACTATAGCCGATATCGATATGTCATTCCAGATGGTTCCAACTTTCTTTCGATAAATGGGGAAGAACTTCAACTCCTGAACACACCAAGTGAGCTCACTTTGATTTGTCATAACGGTCGTTCAGCACAGCTGACTATATTGATGCCATAGGTTAACTCAAGAAGTATATTTGGATCTTCATAAAAATGGCTTATTACAATTGGAAACAGCAGAACAAACATATTGTGAAGATGATGAACTTTTCTTAGCAGATCGTTTTGTAGAAGGAGAATGTCCTCAATGTCATTATGATGTAGGTACTGTTTTTTTATTATCCTCCTTTATACACAAAAAACGATTCAAAAGCTGATGGTAAGATGGTAGGATGCAAGAGGAGATCAATGTGATAAATGTGGATTAACATATTCATCACCTACAGAATTATTAAAACCAAGATGTAAAAGAAACAAAAATCATAAAATTTCTGTTAAACCTTCAACACATGCATGTGTAAGATTAGATTTATTACAACCAAAATTAGAAGAATGGATGCAAAAACAAAGAGTTAAAGCACATTGGGGAAGTAATGCTGTTATAACTGATAAAGGTGAAATTGTTGAACCTAGAATGTTAGGTGAAGGATTAAGACCTAGTGCAATTACAAGAGATTTGAAATGGGGTGTACAAGTTCCTAAAACAGGTAACGAAGAAGAAGATAAAGCTTTGGAAGGAAAGGTCATTTGTGAGTTCTTCTAAAATCTGTGATCTTTTATACTATAGAACCAAGCTAATTTGTCGATAAACCAATCCAGACGTCTGGGTATGTCATATAAGATATCATTTTGCGTAAAAACGTATCGGTCTAAACGGAATTTTGCTAGTTCGACGCTCCAATCGGTTACCCTTCTATCACAGCATCTTACACTGATCAATGGGAGAAATGGTGGAAAAATCCCGATAACGTTCAACTATACCAATTTATGGGTAAAGACAGTAAGTTTCCTTCTTCGGAACAAACCCTCTTCGAAGCTTCTGCGTTAGCTTACTGTGTATATCTATCCTTCAGATGTCTATTTCCACACCGTCCTTTTCCCTTCAACTCTGATAGGTACTGGTCAACCATGGACCAAATTACATAACATATCTAGTACACGTAAGTTGGTACTGCTAAAACAATGTACTGCAGTAGGGTTGACATTGGGACAATAGAATACTTGAACTATGAAGACACAAAATTCAGTAAAAGTAGAAACATCGGGTAAGCTAGCCCAATTATTCACAATGGGAAACCCAACTAATCAGCCCACAGTGTATTCGGTAACAATGCTCGAGAGACCGGTCAACCTCCTGAAGTCTGGCGATATTATCTCTTATCTCAGCGACCGGAAACCAGTGATTCTTCTTTCCTCTGGTCCAGTTTCATCGCTGCAAATAACAATGAATTACTGGCCAACTTGGGTAACTTTGTGAACCGAGTAAGTGATATAAGTGACTGGTGTATTCCTCTACTGAATTCATCTCGCAGGTGGTCAAATTCGTCAACGCGAAATACGAGTCTGTCGTACCTGGACCTGAAGGTTTCGAAGGAGGAGAGATTGTACCTGAATCGAGCCCTTCGACTCCTGCTGCTCAGCTTGATGCCGATTTCATCAATCATACCAACACTAGATTAAGTGAATTCCGAGCAAGTATGGATGATACCAGATTACGAAACGGTCTTGCTACTGCTATGTCCTTATCAGCTCGTGGTAACCAATATCTTCAAGATAATACATTGGATAACTCGTTATTAGCAAACCAACCTGAACGATGTGCTCAAGTATTACTTAACGCTATCAACTTGATTTACCTCTTATCAGTAACGTTCCATCCATTCATGCCATCAACTTCAGAAGGTATTCTAAGACAACTAAACGCGCCTGCTCGATCATTACCTACAAAATTCTCAATTGACATTTTACCTGGACATAAATTAGGTAAAGCTGAATATTTATTCAAAAAGATTGAGAATTTGAATGGTTCTCAAGAAAAAGCATGGCAAAAACAATTTGGTGGAGATTCAGTTGTAGCTGATAAAGTTGAACCTTCTGGACCTGGTGGACATCCTGAAGGTGGAAAAGTACCTAAAGTGAAAGATATCAAAGTTGATGCAAGTAAGAAAGCTGCACATTTAGCAAAACAAGCTGAAGTTGTCAAGGCGAAGAAAGCAGCAGCGAAAGAAGCTGAAAAGAATAAAACTCCAGAAGAAAAAGATTTAGAAAGTAAGATTGAACATCAAGGTAAATTAGTTGCATCAATTAAAAAAGGTTTACAACAAGGTAATCCAGAAGAAGAATTACAAAAAGCAAAAGAATTTAAAAATCAATTAGCTGAATTAAGAAAGAAATTGAAAGAAGCTTCTTTAGCTAATTGAGTTAGCGGTCAAGGGAAAATGGCGGTTTGTTGATGTAGTATGAGTATTTGATGGATTTAACAGGCAAATGCAATCGCATGGAACAGAATAGGTATAGCAAGACGTGATCATTTTGCTCGATATGTTGAGATAAATTTAGTAAGAAATAGGTTTAGAGATATATAGTAAATAGATCAAATATGTATATACATCTAGAAGCTGGTCCAATGACTCCTTTGTCCCTGTTTCAAAAGGCATCTCCATTAAACAACCTAGAAGTATTTATACAATCCTCTGTGAGATCTTCCCCTCACGGAAAAGGAGTATGATCCAGTGGGATACATCAGCTTCGGTCTGATGTCGGCTTTGCTTGCTTTAGCGGTATTCCTTCTACGATACATTGCACGTAATATATAAGTTGAGAATATTAAGCAATCTAGCGAGTTCAAGTTTCCGACGGGACTAGGACCGAACGCGTCGCAAAACAATTTCAACAAATCTATCGAAACAAGCAAGCTGAGAACATCATTTTTAACGAAACTTGACATCTTTTTATTTCCTTCCTTCTATACTATCTTCTGACAACACTAAAAGCCTGATCTTGCCTCTGGCCCTGAACACTGAGCCTCAAAGAGGCTAGAAGGCAAGATGACACCTGTAAAGACAATTCGTCATATCCTTATGGAGGTGAGTCATTTTTGACTTTTACAGTTTTGGCAGATTATCATCTGTTATCTTCCTCATCAGAAAAAATTAGAGTCAAAGCCGCCTAGAAATCAATCTATTAAGCTTCAAAGATAACCCCAATGGAAACAATGAAGATGTTACTGATCATAGATAAATTGTTGTTGTTTGTAGTTACGAAAAATATGTCAACATCCTTATTTATCACAACCTGAATTAGAGTTATATGATATACCTGAAGAAGAACAACATAAGCAATTGATAGAAGCAAGTGGGAAATTAAGATTTCTTAAGTTGTTACTTCCTAAGTTGAAAGAAAGAGGACATAGAGTATTATTATTTAGCCAGGTAAGCTTTTGTTTTACCTTTCCTCCGAAAGCAGATAACATAGCTAACCAATTTGCTGCAATTTAGTTTAAGATAGCTTTAGATAGAAGTAAGTCAGCTTACCAATTGTCTCCAGATTCTGAGAGAAGAGAAGCTGACTATCCAGCGATTTGCTATAATAGTTGAAGATTTCCTTTACGGAGAGAATGTTAAATTCCTACGATTAGATGGTGATGTTCAACAAGCTCAAAGACAGAAATCTATGGATTTATTCAATGCACCAAATTCAGATTATGATGTTTTCCTCTTAACTACTAGAGCTGGTGGTGTGGGTATCAATTTAGCAAGTGCTGATACTGGTATGTTTCTTCACGTCTCCTTTGCTGCCCCTGGAGCTGCTCTGTAACGTTCAGATCAAGTGAATCATCATGCTGACGAGAGAACACGATAGTCATACTGTATGACCCGGATTTTAACCCTCATCAAGATTTGCAGGTCAGTTTACCAATAAAGGCATCGAAGACATGACATAGCTAACGCTTCTTGATCATTGATCAGGCAATTGCAAGAAGTCATAGATATGGTCAGAAACATAAAGTACTGGTCTTCAAGTTGATGGTAAAGGGGTCTGTCGAAGGTAAGTCAGCTATCATTTTAATAGTCGTCAGCTGACGTGGAGTCCATCTCAGAGAACATCATTAATAAGGGCAAAAAGAAGATGGTGCTTGATCACTTGGTCGTACAGCAGATGGGTAAAGAATCTGAAGAAGGCGATGTAGACGATCTTCTTTTACGCGGCGCAGAAGCTGTTTACTCCAACGATGGAGTGATCAACGCTGCTGATATCGTTTACAACTCCAAGAATGTAGATGAACTTATTGATAAGGTAGAAGCTGATGCAGCAGAAGAGGCTAGAAGGTTGGATGAGAGGAACAAGGCGATTGAGGAAGGAACGTTAGATCCAAATCAGAATAAAACTAATCAGCAATTTGGATTTGCTAAAATATGGGAAGCAGATCAAAATCAATTGCTTAATATAGCTGAGGAAGAGAATGAGGTTGATGATGAAGATAGAAGAGCAGTTAATTGGGAATCTATCATTGATCAGATGGAAAAAGAAAAACAAGAAAAATTACAAAAGATGATGAATACTACAACGAAACATAAACGTAAAGCTGCCACAATTGCGAACGCCTCTACAACAGCTAATGATAATACGATAGAACAATGGTATTTTTCTGGATCAGATGAGAATGATGTGAATGATTCTCCTGACAAGAAGAAGAAAAAGAAATATAAAGGTAAACGTAAATCGATTTTGAAAAATTCAGATTCATCGGAATCTGAATATAATGATACACTTCAACCTGAACATAATGATCATACGGATGAAGACGAACATGAAAACGAAACAAGCGATGTAAATATTCCAGAAGAGCTGAGAAATTTAGGTGTAGGTATACCTGGAATACCTCAACCTAAACGACCGAAAAATAACATTAGAGTATCAGATCCTCAGTTGCAACATCAACCTCCACCACTCGCACCTTATATTAACATACTGTCAATACCTGGTCCAAGCAATCATCCTTTATCTCTAGCCTTTTCATCAACACCGCAAAACAACCTCAATAACCCAATATCGCAAGGCCCTTTAATACCGGTTGCTGGACCTTCTACGATCGCAGCTGGGCCATCGCAGATACCGAATGACTACACAAGGTCAAACGTTGATCATCAACGCAGCACCAATCCAAACTCGACCTCGAGTCTAGATACGTTTACAAATGGTGTTCCTCAGTCTCAATCGTTATCAGTATTCCCAACTTCGAATAATAAACAACATCGTCAACAACAGCAACAGCAACATCACCGTCAACGTAATGGCAGGGAAATGCCTGAAGAAGCAGTCTTAGCTAAATCTAGAGATATATTGAAATTATTATACTATATATTGGAACAATTCGAAAATGAAAAGAATAGACGTAGATGGTCATTCATCATTTTACCTGAATTACCTTACGAACAAAGGTTGGATAGATATAAGATACTAGCTGAAGAAGTTGATCAGAATCTAAAAAGACTAGGACAACCTAAATATTTTTCCTTACCTGAAACTATCAATACACTCATACCTTTTTTCAAATCAAATGCTGAGTTCTTCATACCAAATGATGATAATGATGATCTAAAACCACCTCCTATACCATCAACGGTCTCTGTTCCTCTATCCCAATCTAAACCTAATACTATTTCCAACCCCTCTATACCTGCACCTAGAATACGTAGGAGGAGTCAAAGTCCTCAAAAGAAGAGTAGCGAAAAGTCAAGCACCATCAACACCCTTCAAGATGATATCAACAGAAATGTTGGTGATCTAAATCGACAACAACAGCAGACCAATGGACACGATCCATCCACATCTTCGTTTAGGTCAATACAACCTACCAAATCATCAGAGGACCTATTTGATAGCTTAATGAATGATCAACCACCAACATGCCCGTTTTGCTCATCAACAGGACATGAGTTGAAAAATTGCAACAACTTGACAAGCACAGAAGATATCAATACGATCAAAAAAGCTATTTTAGCAAGTGATGAACCTGAATCTGAAAAGGTGAGTTCATACCCTCCCTCTCTGTCCCTAACTTTGCATCCGCCACATGAGCTTTTTAGCAACCGCATTGTAATCCTCAACGCGATGGACAACTTGAACTGACTTTCCATGTCCAGATTTTCGCATTGAAAAACATCGAGAAAACTCAATCCTGGTTGATTAAAGCTGGAAAAATACCTGATATACCTTCTTCGTCCAATTCCCATTCTCCAGTCATTACATTGAATAATGGTATAACCCCTACCAATTCAATAAACCTAAGCCAAAGTACGAACGGGAATTCAAGTACTCCTAGAAGAAATGGGTCTGGTCATTTACGGCCAACACCAAATGCAGGTGGATCTATCTCAAATAGCAAAAACATCGATGAAGAGAGAGAAATTATCGAGATCGTCGACTCTGCACCTCCTTCTCCTCGTCTTGCACCAGCTTCTACATCGAGAGTGCCAACTCATACTGAACCGCGTATTCAATCCCCTAGACTTCTACATCCTCAGCCTCTTCATCCTAGAGATCATCTTCAAACTCGATCCGCACCCGATCTAATTTCTACAGCGGAACCTCAGCCAAAGTCAATCTGTGCATTTTGCGAAAATCCTTCATGCATTTTACCGATACGTAATTGTGTTGAACAGAAAGGAGGAAGGAAAGCACTGAAATTGAAAATTAGACAATGTGAAGAACGGATCCAAGCTGGTAATAGTAGTTCTGCAACGAGAAATATTCAATTCGCCTTGTATGAGGTTTACAAGAATGTAAGTTCACCTAATGCATCAAAATTTTTGTGTTTTACCTATAATTCTTCGATAAATGTCTCATGGTGCGCATTATCCAATAAACTGGCCCAAGTAAGCTGACGACCTGTCGAAACAATCAACTATGCAGTGGCCGAGGGAAAAACGCTAGAAATGGTTCCGATTACCTTTGTTAGGATCACCAGATTCAAGATAAACGCTTATCGTGACTTTTCTCAAGAGTACGATTCAGCTTCTTTTGTCAGCTTGAATGAGAAATATTTAGAAAGATGCACAAGCAAGATTTATCCAAAGACATATTGTAAATAACCAACTCGAACCATTGTGTGTATTATTGAACCAATGACTGTTCTCATCTATCAGTCAGTATGTCATCTGAAAGGTGATTAGCTGTCCTGTTGTATATTTATAATTAATATGCATCATGATCCTCTTTGGAACTGACATATAGAGTAAATGGTATACGTTGTCACCAATCATACTGCAGCTTAACAAGCATATAGCAAGCTGTAGTTGTTTTCGTTTCAAAAGGGTTTTATTTGCATCATATCGTATATGGTAAAGAAGTTTTTAGGTGTTCTACGTAGCGAAAAAAGGCAAGGAGTTGGAAGGAACACGAAGAAAAGCAATGAATAATACACACAAGAAAAGTCCGGAATGAGGATGAATAAAGAAAAAGGTATAAGGGAAAAAGTCTAGAAAAATGTTATATTCACAGAATATATAAACAATTTAAGGTGGTGGGTGGTGTTCCTCCTTTTCCCTTGTTTCCTAGTTAGGATGATTTAATAAGCAAAGAAAGTGTATAATGTATGGGATAAATGAGAATGTATAGCTAAATATCATTTTTCCAAGAGAAAGGACCAGGAAATTAATCTGGAAATACTCCATATTTATCTACAACAGATGAATTGGCTTTTTCCAGTGTTTGTTTCCCTTATTTTCTATAAGTACAACAAGCGATAACATATGGTGCACATGATAAAGTGATTAAAGCGAATGCTACCCAAGTCAAGTCTATTTATATGATTGAATCAAGATTATAAAACAATTAGCTTTAATATCCTTTTTCTCTTTTTTCCGCTGAAGTTGTTCGATGATGAAGTGATGTAGTGTTTGAGGAAAACGAGAAATTAAACCAGAGGATCTAAAAACTTACAGAGTGATGGTCCGGCAGAAACTATAATACCTAAAGAAGCTTTACTTTGAACTTTAACGATATTTACTGAATTGTCTTTAGCAATTACTGCTGTCCATAATGCCGCACCTCTATTCGAGTTTTGATATAGTCAGAAATTGATATTCTTTTATCATTTTGTTTACATTGATATTCTTTTAAACTCACATCATAATCAAGAAAGCACCTAATCCTGAACATATAGCAGCTATTAAGAATGATATTCTAAGTTTTACAATACCGAATATTAAAGCAGCGGCAGCTAAAACTGATCCACACTATTTCATCACGAATAAAATTTAATCAGCTTCAAAATTCAATTTGAGTCTTTGTTAGTAGAAAGAGATATTTGCACAGAAGAAAAAAAAAACAGGAATGATCAGATTCTAGACCTGAACTTACGAAGATTAAAGCACTTCCACCTCTTGTCATAGCATGATTATAGCCATCATCTTTTAAAGTTGGTGTAGGTTTTACATTAACGATTAAATCCTTTAATTTTGATTCGAATTTTGATGGGGTATCTGCTAACAAATTTCCAAATGGTTCTGCAGGGAAAGCGAATGTTGATGAATTACAAATACCTGAACCATCTTTTTGGTATGCGCATGCATCTAAATGAATGAAGTAAAGTTAGAGAGATGATATCAGTAAAACTGTACGAACAAGTCACAATTAACCACTCCATCGTCTTATCACCCAATTTTAATCCATATGACCTTTGACTGTTATCTTTTTTTGATTTTCTTTTGGGAAGAGAAATGATTGTCTTGTTTAAGATGTACTCACTATAAAGACCATATCTGTAATATTGTCTCAAACCTTTTCCACCACCTAACTTATCATTTTTAGAATCATATAATCCACCTGCTGACTCATTTTTAGCACCTTGGTAACCATTTCCGAGGCTGAATGGGACAAATATGTATATATATTAGTACTGAACTATCTGTGGCAAGGAAGATAGTCTCAATAGAGAATCTCCCTCAATATAACATATATAAAAGTTGAAGCAGGTTTTCCAGGTAACTGGGAACACTTCTCCCTTTCCTTGCCAAAAAATCTTGACGTCCTGCCTCATCCGCAATTGATGGAAGATTAATACTCACGAAGCAACATTAACTTCCATCATATGGATACTGTTTACTAAAGCACCTGAACCGATTTGACCGATATGTGCGAAAACAAGTAAGATAATAGCTATAGCTGATAAAACTGTTGCACCTGCAATACAATGTTCACCTCTCATTTTGAATGATTGATACTGTTTCTTTTTCTTGTAAGTATGACAATGGTAGTATTGATATCCTTGTGAATATATATGATAAAGTCGCGTTAACTATAGGTGTCTGACACGTTGAATATAAGAATAAGATTTTCTGAAAAGATAGTGAGTTGAACTAGTGAATGTATACCTCGTGTGTATATAGTAGCTGTTTGAGTTGAATGAGAGAGAAGATATGGAGATTCTGATGTATTGATTGATTGTAAGTAGGTATGAGTTTCAGATTGCTATGCTCATTTCAACAATTGTATGCACAGGTAAAAAAAACTTGAAGCACCAAGCTGTAAGGTAGAGCACATTAGGAAAAAGGCCAAGAGTGCAAGAAAACACGTTGAAACTTTCCCTAAAAAGTCAAGGATTTAATCTATCCGAACCCTTAAAAATCATTCAAATCCCTTCATCAGCAATAAAGGATTACGACTTGATTATTCTTGGATCAACGTGCCTTATTATTCGGTTCACTTGCAATCTTCGATTTCATTTAATTGAACTTTACCCAAGTAACCTCTTCTTTATTTTCTTACGATAACACGGCAGCAAAAACGTTAAACGGTAGGTAGATCATCCCGGTATCGGTAGTTTCCAAAAGTTCGATCTCAAGTATATAACAGCGGACCAAAATGTATCGTATATGTCTTTGATTCATTGGGATTATCTACAACTAATCTTCCGGTACATACGATTTGCGTTCGCTGCTGACGGACAAATGGCGACATGCTCTTAACCAGATTATATTTCTTACATGACGTTACGCGAAGAATTTATACCATACAACAAATTACACTTCCTACAAAGTTACAAAGACTTTATCTATGCGGAATTGTAATACCAGTTAGACAACTACAGGTACACCTTCACCTAAACCTGCAGCACCTATACCGCCTGTTTTAATAGCACCATTGTTATTATTGCCATTCACCAAACCATTATTCATACTGTGAGGTCCTATACCACCTGAAATCATATTTGATGGTGGCAAGGATATACCGCCTTCTCTTGTACTGTTTCCGTTTGTTATCGGATTGACAGTTGGGTTTGGATTGTCATCGTTTGCCTTTTCTTCTTTGTTTTGTTGATTAAACACGGTATTTGTCTTTCCTTGAATTTCGCCACTTTCTTCTGCTTCTGCTTGTATCTGCGCTTCTTCATCTTTCTTTTCTTTCTCTTTTCTCCAATTCGATTTCGCTTCGTTGACTAACTTTAATTTTATTGATCTTTGAGGATTTATAGGCCTAACTCTTGATGATCTGGCTTGATCTAATCTAATTAAATCTGACGAAAATCCAGGTATACCTCTACCAAATATAGTTTCTGCAATAGGCGAAATTAAGAGAAGAACGCATCACATTAGTCAGCGCTTCAATGCTTTTCAAGACAGCATACATTAGTCTAATCAAACTCACCATATGCTAATTGTATATCTTTACGATCAATTGTATCACTCTTACGATGTTTAGCTAAACTGCAACTAACTTGTGAAAGTAAATCATTATGTTCATTGGCAAGTTCAAGCATAAGCTGTTAGGAAGCCAATGATCAGCTCTTGAAATCTGGTGCCATAATATACGATAATGTTGTAAGGTAAGAGAAGGGCCAAACTTACAGTTTCAACATCGTTATCAACTATTAAAGCTTTATCTATACCTTTAGCTAAATCTTGAATTTTTCTTTTTTTAGAAGTTTGTAGACCTATCATGGTTTGATTTCCTTCCGTTGACGTGGCAACCGTTGTTATCAAATCCAAATCATCTTTATCCGCTTTGGAATTGGTCTCATCGAGAAGGGTTTCATCTAAAACCAATTTCAAGTTATTTGGCATTTGTTCTAAAGTAACTTCACCTAAAACTCTATTTATACCCATGGTACCTCTTCCAGACGCTTTAATTATAGGTTGGAATTTATTTAGTATATTTTCTTTCAAAGCAGCATCACTTTCTGGTGTAGGTTCGAATTTTGCTTTTGATAACAATGATAATGATTTATCTAATTGTGGTATTTGTAAATCACTTGATTGTCTAATTGAATCACCTCCACCACCTACTGAACCACCACTAATTCTCATTCCTGGTCTGACATTTTGATCAATTTGCGCAATTAACATTCCCGGTGTTATATTCGATCCGTTATTGGCGTTGTTTGGTATTTGACCTTGACCTTGTGGATAAGGTACTCCATTTACCATACCAGGTGGTTGCTGGCCTCCATTATTAGCCATAACCATTTGCTGTTGGTGTTGTTGCTGTTGTTGTCTAGCTTGTGCCACATTTTGTACAGCTTGAGCAACAGGTATACCTGAATTGATCATTCGTTGTATCAATCCCGCTTGTGCTTGAGCAGCTTGAGCTTGTTGAGCATTAAGCTGTTGCATTTGTGATGATTGAGGAACGGGCATAGGCGGTCTCAATTGGGGTGAAGAAGTAGCTTGACCGGGTGTCTGACCTTGATTTTGCGCTTGAGCTAGATTACGTTGCTTGTTCGCTGGAATATGAAGATTAGGGACATTGGTTTGTTGAGCTTGGAAATTTGGTGTACTGGGATCAGGTCGGGGTTGCATATTAGGTGTACTTGGACCAGGTTGTTGTGCACTCATATGAGGACTTGATGATACTCCTGGAGGAGGTTGAGTTATACCTTGGCCTTGTCCTTGCATTTGAACCTGTGCAGATTGAAGAGCTTGTGCTTGTGCAATTTGAGCTTGAGTTGGTTGTGTAGCTTGTTGTTGTGCTGAGGCAGCTTGAGAGTAGCCGACGACCTGATTCCACAATTGACGATATGGAGAATTCTGAATTGATATCGGTGGTCAGCCAGAACTATTCCAACAAATGCGAAAGAAGATGAAGATACATGTTCTAAGAGGAATAAGCGAGAATCACTTACATTGCTAAATGTCATTTCCCTTTGTTGATCATTCATCTGAGCAAGTCTTAATAACACATTCCTGATATTTGCTTGTTTATCAACGGGCATCTTGCTCGTAGCCATTTGTATACCCATTTGGAGTTGTGCCATAGCGTTTGGTTGAGGTGTATTTGCATTAGCTCTTGGTGAACCGAAATTAGCTTGCTGCGGTTGTTGTTGTTGTTGTTGTTGTTGTAAGTTCTGAAACTGCTCATTAGACATCTGACCTTGTTGCGCTTGTTGTAACATTTGTGATTGAACTTGAGCTCTTGCTAAAGCTTGAGCTTGAGCTGAATTCATATTAACGTTATTAGGTAATTGAGCTTGATTTTGCATAGTAGGTGTTCTACCTTGAGCTTGTAATTGGGCTTGAGCTTGTGCTTGTGCTTGTGCTTGAGCAGCGGCTAATCTTTGTAATTGAATCTGATGCATCTGCTGTTGACTTAATTGAGGACTTTGCATTTGTTGTTGCTGCTGTTGTTGCTGCTGCTGCTGTTGCTGGTTGCCCATTAATTGTTGTTGTTGATTCAGTCCCGGTACGACACCATTGGGAAACTGTTGTTGTAATTGAGCTTGTAAAGCCGTATGAGCATTTTGTTGTTGTTGCTGTTGTTGTAAAGCAGCCATTTGTTGTTGAGTAGCAAGTGGGAGTTGCATACCGCCGTTCATCATGGGTGTCTGCTGAGGTTGTTGAGCACCATGAGGTAGACCAACGGGGTTAGCTAATCCACTCTCTACTAACGATCTAGCATGATGAGCTTGATATTGCTGTAAATGGTTTCTTCCTTCAGGACTACTTATGAATGCGTCGAACTGGATTTGGACGTTTAGGTACAAGGAAAGTTAATAGGAGGCAAAGGAAGAAAGGAGTAAAAGTGATGTGTATGATTAGCCAAATACCGGATCAAAGTTCTTCGAGCCATTCGAACGTACCAATTTTTCCTGTTCTGCACCTAATTTACCAGTTCTTTTCAATTCCAACAATTTTGGAAAATTTTCCACCAATGTTTTAATACCATTCATACCCATTACATTTCTATTTGGATTTGAAACGGGTGATTGTCTAATCATTTGTGGTGAAGAATGTGGATGATTTTGAGGTGAAGCTGCAGCTATTGATGCGGGAGTTGGATGTGATATAGGTGGAGGCATAGTTTGTTGTTGTTGTTGAGGTGTTTGTAATTGTGGAACAGGTTGTTGCTGTTGCTGTTGCTGCTGAACTTGTTGTTGAGCTTGTACAGCTTGTTGCTGTAACCTTTGTGTCTTCTCTAACATTGCAGCTAAGTGTTGTTGCTGTTGCGCATGTTGTTGTAATCGCATTTGATCTTGGTATGCCTGGAAATCAACTACATTTAGCTTATCTCAGGATACGATATCGCCATAGACCGGATGGAAAGACGGCAAGAATCGAGGAAGGAAATTAGATGGTAGGTGATCGAGTCATGTTTGATGGAGAGTGGGAATGACGTATAAGGGAGATATCTGGAGGAGTTCACAGCGTCCATTGAGGAAGGACAGAAAGCGTATTGTTCATAATCACTTACAGCTTGATTTTGACCATTTATCTGTTGTTGACCTTGTGGAATTTGCTGTTGCGCTTGTTGGATTTGCTGCTGTGGTTGTTGCATCTGTTGTTGTTGTTGTTGTTGTATGTGCTGCTGTTGGTGCTGTTGCTGCTGTCCCGGTTGCATTTGAGGTTGAGGTTGTTGCATTTGGATTTGTTGCTGTTGCTGTTGCGCTTGTTGAGGATTAATCATGTTTTGCTGGTTAAGATTATTGTTATTCATCATGGGTGAAGGATTAGGTAGTTGTTGTGATTGTTGAGGAACTACTTGTGGGTTTTGTTGTTGTTGTTGTTGTTGTTTATTGTTACTTTGAGGTATATTTGTATTCTTCATAAAATTCATCATTTTACCTCTGAATAATTCATTTCTTTCATTATCAGGTAATTGTCTTTCATCTGAAGTCAATAATTGTGGAAATTTTATTTGTAATTGTTGTAAATTAAATGATGATAATGATGCTAGAGTTGCTGTCATATTTACATTTGAATTTTGATTATTATTATTATTATTGTTATTATTGGTATTGATGTTAATACCACCTCCCCCTCCACCACCATTATTATTGGGAGTACCTTGATTTGACATCTCCCGTAAGACTGTCTTATTTTATTATTCGTTGAATTATATTATATATTCAACGGAGTTCAGCGTTTTTTGGAATGTGATCAATGCACTTTGCTTTGTAGATGATCCTGATCCTAATTCCTAACCTTTTCCAAGTTGTTCCTTCAAGTTACCGGAAGAAATTAAAGATTACTACTTCTTGATCCCCATTTATGATACACGTTTCAAGGTGAATCAATTCTAACTATCTTCAGTCTTCCTCACACCGCTTCCGATTGATTAAATGCACTCCGTATAGCTGATGAAGTCGTTAAAAAGTTGAAATGAAAGGTACAAGAGATGTCATAAAATCAGAATTATTTCTGGATATCTCGGAACGACAACCTTAAATATCTCGATGATCTCTTCTCAAGTGGCACAGACCGCCAACATCGTTTTTCGATTTCTACATGTATTTCGTAATAAACTGGCCTACTTTCATACTCAATTAGAGGTTATAAGACTGTCATCCAAGCATATCACACACACCATATGCATGCTTCAAGTGGTCACTGGACACAATCAGCACAACGAGCCTATGAATCATGCTTACGCATACAAGCGCTCTCGAAAGAAATATAGGTGTCAGTATTTTCCTTTCTTCACCGTCTGAAACAGATGAATAATCTTATGTGAGCAGGTAAGATGAACCAGTTGCAAGACTTGTAGAGAGGTATGATTACAGTACATCCAGCTGGAATGATCTCGATTTTCTTTGTCTCGTGTAGCCATTCAGAGGATGAGGAACTGTTCTCAAAGTACGGTGTCAAAGTACTGTGCAGGAAAAGCATTCGATGTTGAGCTCTCTTAGGTACGAGATGGATGAGAAACTCATTTCTACCATTTCGAGTTTGGACAAAGCCCTCACTCTAAATCATAAAATGCACTATGATGATTACATGCTAAATCGTTAATTGGGGTATATATGGTCTTACGGCTGTATGTTCACTCTCTTCTTAATGACTATCGACGTTTCGGGTGGAGTATTCGGTACTACAATTCTTCTAAAGCGGATATATAAAGGACTAGAAATCATGAAGGGTTATCAGCAAATGAACCATAAATAGGCAGATGAGAGGAGATCAGCGGTAGAGCAAGAGAGCTTACCATTGTTCCCACGAAGGAAACAATCACCATATTCTGCTGTTTTTCTACCATTTGACCATTCTTCTGTGTTTTCTAATGCTACATTCATGTAGCCATCCAAGCATGTTAGAAGACCTAGAATCAGGCGGTAGATGTGAAATCAGTGAATACCATCTTTTATGTGATTCAGATATCTCCTCTTGGGTTTCCAATCACTATTCAAGAGATTCTATCTTCAATCAAGGTGAGATCGCGCCAAGATCATATGAGCAGTATATGATATCCAGCTTCTGATGTATTCTGTTATTCCCACTTGTACGTGGATTGTTGCTTATCACAAGTCTTCGTAGAGATAACCAGGCTCGAGTGGGTTCAAGGAAACGCTCACCATGATAATCAACACCACTACCTATTCTAACTTTTACTTGTTTCCCCACTATATTCTTCAAGAATTCAGATGGTGATCCAGCTGTAGCTGCAGCTTCTTCAGGTTGGGGTGATGCAGAACTCATTGTATGTAAATGTTCTGATTGTGATGAGCCTTGTATAAAGATTGTAGAATTGTAAGAAGTTATATAGATGATTTCAGAGAAAGCAACATTGAGGATTCAGGTACCACCCGGTTACTTCTCTCAGATATAGGCTCGCTTGTAATTGAGCAGTCATTATAGGCAATGCATGAATAGGCATGCCGGTTGAGTGCGATTCCACCATTTCGGAACGTAAGCTAGCTGAAGGTGAGAAACCCATGAAAAACGACTCGGAGATGCTATGTTTACTATTAATCAAACGTAAACATCCTTGTACTCATCTTGAATCCTGCTATCATCCATCATACGCATACGTTGACGATAGCAAGTAGACTGATTCAGTAGACTGAATACAGTGAAAACTCTCTTTGTGTCAAATCGAAAATTTATCGCGTAAATCATCTCATCTTCTTCGACAATTTTTATAGATAACAAAGTAACAAACCAAAGTATTCTGCAGATTTTCAAAATGAAAGTACCAACAGACCGACATTCATCTGATTCAGCTTATGCACCATACAGTATATCATCACCTAGATCATCAACGTTTCAAGCTCCTGCATTACCATCAACAACTAAATCAGGATCATCATCATCAAAGAAAAACACACCTTCAACAAAAACAAAACCAAATATAAAAATAGAAACTGAAGATTCACCATCACAATATAAAGTTGCAAGAGCAATTTCATCATGTACAAGATGTAGATCAAGAAAACAAAAATGTGATGGTAAATTACCTGCTTGTTCAGCTTGTGAAAGAGCAAAAGTTGAATGTATAGGTTTTGATGCTATTTCAAAAACTAATATATCAAGAAAGTCAGTCTAAAAACTCTTTTCTCTTTATCAAGCATGACGTGTAATCAATATAAATCACAGTACTGATTGAATGTGATTGAAATAGTTATCTGCACTCACTGGAACAAGAAGTAGCATCTCTCAGAGCACAAGTAGCAGCATTTCAGCAGAATGATCCAATAGCTCAAAATGATAAACATATAGCTGCGAATGCTTCAAGTGCCGTTTCTGCATTTAGATCAGATTTCCCGATTGATCCTGCATTAATGGGTGAAGATGGTATCGGTGGTCCATCATCATCATCATCAACATCAATCATGAAAAGTCCTCTAGAATCACCCAGTTTATCGTCATATGGACATGGATATCAACACGGGGGATATGGACATCAAAGAAGACATTCAGATTATCCGTTCCCTTCAACACCTATAATTTCTGATTCACCTAAATCACCTTATCACACTACTTCAAGGCATAATCATTCATCACATCATCACCATCAGGGTAGTGGTAATCATCATCATCATCATGCAACTGGACAAACTGTCGGAATACAATCAACAAGTTTGACTAGGATGGTACACGATGCAGCGTATAGAACTGGACATGCGTCGAATTCAATTTCGACTATGAATGTTGCAGCAGGTGGTGGATCAGGTAGTGAGAAAGGTTCAAGTATACATGGTGGTTCAACTGATTCACCTTTAAATCAAAATAATAATAATACTATCAATGATGGTAATATGACTTCACCTGAAATTGTTTTAACACCAAGATCAGCAAATATACCTACTCCAAATCAAAATCAAAATTATGGTTCGACGAAAACTCAACCTTCCGTATCACCTGTAGTAAATCCTGCTCAGCTTTTGAACTCAAGTATGAATCGAACGGGTAAATCAAAAAGAAGAACATTCGCTATACCTCCTTTACCACCTCAGCCTGCTGTTGAAAGGTTAGTAGCTGCCTATGTTGATTTCGTCGGTGTCACCGGCCCTATCATACATATCCCTTCTCTAGGTAAACAATTAATGAAGATTAGGGAAGGAGTGGATGTGGAAGAAAGTGACATCTTTGTTGTTATGATGGTTTTAGGTATGTTTTCTCTACCCGACTTATTTCAGGCGCGATAGGCTGACGAATCGGGTAGCTTTGAGTACGATGGCTTCTTCTCGATTTGTTGATCCTCCTGATGAGCTCAGGGCATGCTCGGAAGCATTCCATGCCGAAGCTATGAAGCATATCGATGCGGTTTTTGAAGAGCAAAGTTATGGTAAGCTATTCATTACTATTTTAGTCAAACAGCTTCTTCTAACCTTTCGCTTCTTTCTGTGATATAGTGGGATTGCAAGCTATATTACTACTGGTATGGTATTCTCTGCTTAACCCTGACAAGGGATCAATATGGTTTTTGGTCGGTTTGGCGACTAGAACTTGTGTAGATATGGGCTACCATAATGAGCATAACACTCAAGTAGATCAAATTGATACGCTAGAATTGGACATGAGAAGAAGATTGTTCTGGTGCACGTATAAGATGGATAGATTGTTGTCCCAAAGTTTAGGTAGACCGCCAAGTATCCCCGATGGATTTATCAATGTTCCCGTAAGTTCTGGTCCTTCCCACCGCAATTACAGAACAGACATACTCACGTCATTTTTAGCTACCATCGGCAATGCATGATATCGATATTCATCCTGGTCATTACGGACCTACAGATGGAGAAACGTGTTCATACAAAGCTGTCTTCCTACATACTGTCAAAATAAGACAATTGCAATCGGAAATACTCTTCAATACTTATGGAGTACATGGATCGACAGGGAGATTACCAAGTGAAGATTGGAGACAAGATTGCTATGACAGATTGAAGACATGGTTGGCCGAAGCTCCTGAACCTAGAGGTACAGTCTCTACCGAAGGTTATGCTATCACCTTCCATAGTAAGTTCCTTCTTTTGCTTTTTAGGGCATGTAGCTGATAAGCTTTAATCGCAGACTCCGCATTACTGTTGTTCCGACCTTCGCCTGGATGTCCTCGACCCGAACGAAGTGCCTTATCAACTGTTTTGTCCAGTTCAAGCTATGTAATCAGGATTTATCGAAGAATGCAATTAAATAATCGAATCAGTTGGCTTTGGATGACTGTAAGTTCGGATATGCTTGACCTTCTATCGTTTGCTATAGACCGCTAATTTCTCAAATATGATGATTTAGAGTCATTTCTCCTTCATGGCTGGTCTTTCTTTCTTATATGCTTATTTCAACCTTTACTCTATGGGTGGAGGATCCGATATAATGACCATCGAAGATGCTATGATGGTCATAGACTCGTGCTTAAGCGTTTTGGAATTCTTGTCCCGTGAGTGCTCAAATTATATTTCCTTTCGTACGCCTCGGTGCTGAATAAATGTGAATTGTTAGCTCGAGTACCGTCAGCGCAAGAATGTCACGATACGATGCAAACACTTTCACAGGCGATCTTTGATCAATTGTCCAAATTGGATCCACCAGCTATAATGGATTCTTCAGCAAGTTCACCTGGAAGAGGAGGTATATTAAGAGGAGCACCAATTTCATCATCAAGAGAAGATCCTTTACCTAATGAAACTTTCCTGACACCTCTGCCGGCCGTTGCATTACCTTACGAACTTTCTTTATTAGATAATCTATTTAGAAATCCAATGGCATCACATAATAAAGCTTCAGAATATACATCAAATCATAAATGTCGTAATAAAAACAAGAATAAAAATCGTCAAGGTAATGTCGATTTTGGTGGTTCAGGTCATTATGGTGAAATTTCTTCTGAATCTGAATTAACCAATAACGATAATAATAATAAAGGTTATCCACCAAATGCTTTCCATACGACAAATTCAAATTCAAGTAATAATCAGTCGAATGATTTTAGAAATGGCTATAATGCCAGTGGTCTAGATAATGATAATGACAATGTTAGAGAATTATCATCAAAATTTGATACTTATCCAAGAGGAAATTTATTAGGTTCTTTCAATTTAGCTATGGGATTAAGTAATGCGTCTTTCAGTAATAACGTTGGGAACAATGCTTCCTCATCACAATCGTCTCGTGTTAATTCACACTCAGCTGTTAATCAGAATCCACACCAACAATCAGGATTAACATCTACATCGGAACCTACATCAAGTAATTTACCTTATATATCATTATCACAATCATTAAATTCAGGTATACCTTCAAACGGTAACAACAATGATAATAACAATAATGGTATAACAAGTGAGAATAATAATAGACAATTACCAATGATGTTAAATGGATCGAATGAAACAATAAATTCTGATCAAAGTTCATTTGATCTATTTAATTTCTTGATGGATGAAGATGGTTTAGGATCTAATGGATTTACAGCTTTAGATGTTCCTGCAGATTTCTCTTTGTGGAGTTAAGAGGGTCCAATCGAAAATCACATTCCGGGGAAATAGATTTGCTCATTGTTTTAAATTTTGATTTGTATCAAGTAAACTATGTAATCTTATAATATTGTAACTTTATCTTTTAGATTGTGTACAATGATACGTAGATGAGCGACAATTTCACTGTTCAATCTTAACGATTCAATTTTGGGTTTTTTATGTTGCTTGGAAATTGGGCGTTGATTCAAGTCTTTTTTATACGATTACAGATAGTTGTCTTTTCTACTTCTTTTTATCGTTCTGCTACTTTTGTCTTTTTTTGTTTTCTTGTATAGATGTCAAAAATGTAAAAAATGATATTGCACTACTTCTGATCGTCATCAAAGTAATGGCTAACAAAGCTTACATATAATCTGCACATCATCATATACATATAATAATGAACCTATTTTTCTGATAATTCAATGAAGGAATTAAGAATAAAATGTATTCACACCCAAAAAGATGGTTTGATCGAAAATGTTCTGATGTTCAATTCACTTTGATGATTAAGATACCTACTCTCTACATGATATTCATTTTCTTATACTATATCGCTATAAACAAAGAGAAGACATTGATAGAATATTTTCCAATTATTGATTATTCTCCACCATTATTCATCATCATACCCATTCCACCACCACCACCACCACCACTCTCACCACCATTCATACTCATACTAGGAGCAGCTAAAAAAGTCATTAATTCAAATTGATTTGGGTCTTTACCAAAACTATTTTTCCATGCTTGAGCTAAATTTGTCCAATGTTCAGGTAAACTTGGATTAAATTCTTTTATTGGAAATTTATCTAATGTTATCATTTCAGTATATTGTTGTTGTTGATGTTGTTGTTGTTGATGTTGTTGTTGTTGATTGTATTCGTTATTATTTTGATTTTGAGATTGCTGATCGTTATTATTGTTATTATAGTTATAGTTATAATCGTTATTATATTCATCAATGTATTTTCGATGTTGAATCTGATTTACATTTTTGTTCTGATTCTTACTACCACCACCACTAATACCTTGATTTTCATTATCAGATTCAACCAATTTCATATCTTCTTCCCCTGCTTCTTCTTCGTGTGCTTTTAAACCTGAAGTATCCACATTATTCTGATTATCAGATGACCTGTTCTCGTTAATGTATTTAGTGTCGTCCGATCTTTCATCCATCCATGCAGGAGGTGGGGCACGTCCATTATTACCATTTACATTATTACCTTGATGGTCATCATTCACCGGTAGTGATTTAGATACTTGAGATGCCATCGAATCGAGGTTTGTCACTGGTTTAGGGGGTAATCCACTATTCATTGGTATAGGTGGTAAACCATTATTCGTGTTTGAAGGTATAGTAGAACCATTTTGATAGGGCTGTACTTGTGCGGATGGAGGGAGTTGAGGTTGTAGACTACGGGCAGGATATTGATTATTATGATTATAATTGGTACCATTGTTCTGATTGTTATTGCTAAATTGATCGTTACCGAATCTTGATCCTTCGCCCATTCTTCCTGATCCGATGTTGTGATTATTATCGTTGTCGTTGTTGAAAGCTCCTTCGTGATTTACGTTATTTCGTTGAGACCGACTTCCCCATCCATTATCACTTTGTCTCTCAAATCTTCCTTGATATCGATTAGGTGATCTTGATCTTTCTCTATCTCTACCTCCATTTCTTCTACCGCTCCTATTTCTATTACCATCTCCTGGTCCTCCTGATGGACCAGGTAAACCTCGAGAACCGAAATTATCATTTTCATAACTACCTCTTCGTCCCCATCCATTATCACCAGACTGTCGTCTTCCATGCCCATTACCCAGTCCTTGATTGGGGGGTCCTTGATAGCCTGAATTACTAGAGAAAGATCTTCCATCTTGATTTTGAGGTGGGAAAGGTGAATTGTGAGGAGGATTGAAATTACCGACATTACGTGTAAAATCGCCTTTTAAACCTTCAGGAGGTGGTGGAAGATCGTTAAATCCTCTTTGAGGAGATCTCCCATTGAACCCAGAACCCTGACCATTGTAAGGAGGAGCAGGTCGACTTTGACCTTGACTTGTTGGTGGGAAAGGCGGTAGAGTGGGAGGCGCAGGTCCATTTTGAGCAAGAATTGCGAATTTGTTTAAAGCTGCTGCTGCAGGATTCAGCGGAAGATTGGCATTCAAATTGGATGGTCCAGCTTGAGGGAAAGGATTTTGATATTGTAATGGAGAACCTTGGTTTTGATGTGAAGTTGAAGGAGGAATCACATTTTGAGGTAATATCGAAGTCAAATTAGCCAAATTCGGTAAGGTAGGAACTTGGATTTGTGCTTGAGATTGATCAGATTGAGGTTTATTCACGCTAGCTAAAATTGCTGCTAAGTCCAGGTTCGGTATGATTGTCTTTGAAGTCACACCACTAAAGTAAGATGAACGGAAGGTTAGTGCCACACCAAATCATTATTGGGTTGAAGATATATATACAGTATCGTTGGAAAGGGTCGATAAGTACTTACTTTGGACTTTTGTTATTTGGTAAATCTGTACTATCTGTAGCTGGACTCGCTTGTAGTGGCGGCTGAACGATACCGAGTAATTTCGCTACTTCAGGTGGTAATGAACCTGGTTGTGTGGTGGGTGTCGCACTAGAAGGTGGAGGGTATGGAGGTGTGGTTGAACCTGTTCATTGAGTGGTTGAAAAGGAACGGATGTTTCATGAAGGAAAGTGGGATGGAAAGGTAAAAATCATAGTCTCAGTATTATGCTCTTTAACATATGCAGCAATCTAGAGGAGCAATAAAATCGGAATGGAATAGACCAGATAAGAGAAATGATATCCGGGCTTGCCTGGTAGTCTGTACTTTCAGAGAGTGATCCTACGTCTTGTCCCTTATCTTCGTAAATCAGGCTAAGGTAAGATGACAACCTCCACATGATGACATACGACGCGCTCCATTACCTGTCCGCAAAGTCCCATGGTTGGAGGGAATACCACCAAGTCATGAATATCACTTGGCATGACCTGCTCTGATTTGTGGAAGTTATATCCTTCTAGCCAATCTTTCAGGCTTAAATCGAAGATGAGGACAAGACGTAGTTCTTCTCTCTAAATGTACAGATTACCAGACTTGCCAACGATACTGATTCTTTCTTTAAAGTTTTCTAGTTAATTTATATAACGCAAGATGATGCATGCCATCGACAGGAGTGAAAGTTGATTTATGGATATATAACCGCGGTACATTTCTTCTTCACCTCTCCTACATAGGTTAGTAGAGTATCTTGTCTATGACCATAGGGTTTCTCGGGTTTCTCCAAATAGGATAGTCCCCTTGAGTCACTAAACATGCGATGTTGTGAATCACCCGTTTATCTAGATGCGTGATGTATGCGCATATAACCTTACCATAAGAAAAAAAGAGGAAAATTTTGTCGAGGAAAATAAAGGTAAAGAAAGATCATATAGGAAGGAAAAACATTCACCTTGACCAGCACTAGCGTTAGAATCCGACCTTCCAACTTCTTTCAATATCGCAGGTATTTTTGAAGGTCCAGCCTGTGGATTCGCATCTGCGATTTTCTTCGATAATCTACTTAGACAATTTTGAGGGAATGTTCCAGCTTTAGTCCAGATATCAACGATTTTCTTTGTTTTTTCCTACAAATCAATTTCGGTTCGTCATCAATTGTTTAGCTAATATAGCCAACGCGTCCGCTTTCTCCAACATACCTTTCCTTCTGTCCAAATACCACCTTTACCATCATCTAATAAACCATCGATCCAACTATCCACTACGCCTTCAAACTTTAATAATAATCCAGCTTGTGTACCTTTGCTTCTTTCTTTACTTATTTGTGTACCTATACCTTTATTGATATCTGATTTTAATCCTCTAGAAATTGAATCAAATACATATAAACTTGATATCCTTGATTGACTTGCTGGAGGTAAAGAAGCATTTAATTTAAAAAATGTTGTTACTATATGATGATCATTTGAAACTAATTCTGAAGCCAGAGAAGCTAATTTCTGAACTTTACTTCCAGATAATCGAGGTGCTTGAATAGTTGATGATAACAACTTGTCAAATTCCTACAATGAACAAATTAGCCTCTGAATAACTGTCCTTCCTATAAAGAAAGGATGAACTTGACTAACCTTGAGTTCCGCCATTTTCTCCACCCTGCGCAGGTATGAGCCATAAAACACCTAGCGGGTAAGTTTGGTTTCCAGATGATATGAACAGCAACGTTGACGAATGGTGGTTCTTTGGATAAGCTACAGGGCTGAGGAAAGGAAGAATGTATGTAGTGGGAAAAGTAGGTTATAACATTTACATTTACCTTTTACATTTACATTTACATTTACAACAAAGAAAGGAGTGAGGTAACCGGTAATATGCGGAAATATGGTGTAATGATGAAGATGTGGCACACAGTGTAATACACGGTATGATGATGATGACGTATAATATTTCAAAGGTATGACACGCTACATAAAACTGTAAACCTCAACCTCGAATTGTCATAGCCTTAGCAGACGAGGTTGCTTTTGCTAACTGACTGTGAAAGCAACATCAAATTTTTGTTGTTTGTATTTCGCTCATTCAACATCAGCAACATTACTGAACCAGTTTCTGACGGAACAAGACTTCGATAGAAATCACACAACATGACTGTAAGCTATCAGTCTATCTGAGTGATGTTCTAGGGACATGTCAATACACGCAACAGTGCTAACTCCTTTTTCCTCCCGCGTACAGCTTTATTATACCCGTAAGCTTAGCAACGATCATTTGGTGAAGAATAGTCACTGATAAAGATACTGAGCAGTCTGCTTCGGCCTTCTCATGGCTGAGCTTACACTCTTCTCGACCATGGTTTGCCCCATGCCTTTCGCCCTCAGAAAGAAGTAAGTCGATAACCTTCGTCACCTTCCGAAGACAGCAAACTGCGAAACCCGACGATGCACTTATTAATATGCCGATTTATATAGGATGTTCCACTTCCTTAGTGAAAACCCAATTGTACGTATGACTAAAATTCTAGAAGGAGGGGAGAAGCTCACACGAGCAAAACATATGTCTACATAGGTTGCTAAAGTGCAATATGGTGTAAGTGGTACAGTTAAGTCTTTGAATTAGCATTTGTAGCGAGAGCTAAATAAGTTTGCATTACTAGCTGAAAATAACGTTCATGTAAGCATTGACAATCTACCGGAATCGATTTATAGAGATAATAGTTCGTTGATACACAACCTGTCTACATATAGATTTGTAGCGGTTCTGTTCGTAGACGCTGTGCAAAGAATGGTTAGGATCGCACAAGAAGGTGAGCTATGAATGGTTCAATTGATAGTAAAATGAAAGCTCATCAGCCGTGACATCTTCAGGTGCCGCCGCCAAAGCTAAACCAGATATGGTAGATGCTAGAACCGAAACCAACTAGTACGTACCCCACCTCGTCCTTCAGTCCCAGATCTCAGGATCTAATACAAAACTTATCTTTTGCAGTGCTGCTCGAAGATTCTACGCCCAAAGAAACTGTAAGTTTCCCGATCTTCCTATTATCGATTAGCTAAAGTATGGAGATATTGACCTATACCTTTAGTGTACTTAACTGGTGCTACTCTTTTCCTCTCTCTTCTTCTCGCTCGAGTCTTCTACATTGTACTTGATTTCATTCACGTCCAAGAAAACTACACTACTCTTCAAACTAAAGTCGCTAAACAATCAGGTGCTTCTGGCGAGAATGAGGAATTAAGAAAACAAATCAAAGAACTTGAAGCTCAATTGAAAGTTAGCCAAGGTAAAGACCGAGACTTCGGTGAGTGAACAAAATCTTAATGTTTGCGTATTTGAATACATTTAAACTCTTGCGCTGACTTAAGGATTCTCAGATACACTCAAAAAACAAGCCAATCAGCAAAACGCTGAATACAACCGATTAGCTGATGAACACAACAAAGCTGTAAGTATGGATAAAAGCTGTAGGATTGAGATTGCTACTGACAGTCTGCTAATCTGTTTCCTTCTCTCAGACCGGGTCTGTTTCAAACAAAAAAGCCGATTAAGAAGTTTATGAATGATAGTGGTGGAAACGATGGTATTCGAGGCAAGATTGTAGTCGGCTTAAAAGGTTGAAGGCATGATTGATGATATTATTCTATACACAAAATGAAATACGTAGATTAGATAACGAAAGATACTAAGAGTGGAAAGTAATGATAAAGCCAATTGATATACACGTGATTATAAAGCCTCTTCTACTGCATCCTGTCCGTTCGAAATCGGGAAAAGTTAACACATATCGCGACTACAAGAGCGAACTGAGTGAGATTCGCCAGTCTTGGTTAGAGCAACTGAGCCTAAGGTATGCAAGTGTACTGTAGCTTCAAGCAAAGAACAATTGAACAAGGTAACCTTAGTGGAGCTGCCTTTTTTCATAAAATGCTAGTGGGTGGTTAGTCGATCTTTCCCGATAAGGCTTAATCTATAGCCAGAATTTGATCCAGGGAATAGGCGAACAAGGTTTACGTGAGTCACTCATTTGATGCACGGAAGTTTCGAATTTTCACGTGAATCAGCATAGAATTGAACCGTTCTTGGACGGATATGGTAAAAAAAGTGAACTTGGGATGTCTCAGGATATGTAGATACGGGTTTTCTTTCTATCTCTTCTTCGTTCGCGTTCGCCTTCTTCCCCTTTTACTGTTGGAGCTTAAGTTCTAGAATAAAATGTACTAACCAGAAGCCATTCTACCCTTAAAGAGTAATTACGGGATGATATCAGGAAATTAGTTTAGAAATGATTTACAGGGACAAGCACAACCGGGTGACATGTTCGTTACTACTGTACAAGCAAAAAGTCACGAAGGTGGTTAGTCCGATAATACCCAAGGGAACACGCCTACTACGCCTCTTATAACTCATATAATAACTACTAAAACTGCTAACGCATATCACCCAAGAATAGAAGATCCGTATTCTCTAAACAAATGCAGAGGTTACTTTCATTTTCTCACTGTGAAAAACTTCGATTGAAGAGGAAGGGAAAAGGGTCTTTTAAAATATGAGAAATGAAGAAGAAGATCGACAAACAAGATAAGGTATTTTCTATCTTGTCATGTTTGTCAAAAGAAAGAGAAATGGTGTGATAGGTATTTTGGGAAAAGCTCATAATACAGTATATACATCTTCGGTATATATAACTGCTTAAATATCCTTGTTACGTGAATCGTTAACAAATAATAATTCACATTAACCTATAAGTTGGGTGTCTTATTCGGATCAAACATTAAATAAAAACTGTTCTTCACTTGTTTCTTCTTAGTTTTTCATTTCTTTCTTGTTTTGTTTGTATCTACCTAGATCCACTTTAACTCCTGTGGTGGTACAGCAGATCTTCGCTTCACTACTAGACTCTCGATTTTATCTCTTCAATACTAGGTACCACACAATTTTTGCTAATACAAAGCCGATTCATAAACTTTATCTTCCATTGTGCCCCTTACCCACTGTATTCTCTTTCGATACGGTCGTTCTACGTTCAACCGATTAACATTTTACTCCTTCAATTTGGGAAATCCCGATCTTCGTAGTAAAGGCTCCAGTCCCTTTTACTCCCTCCCTTCTCCCCTCTGCCATAGCCGTTGAATCCTCAGTATCTGGTCTGAATCAACCGATTAATTTTTTCTTAATTGGGTTTGAATTGAAATCGCAGTAATCCAAAATGGGAGACGATAACAATAATAATAACAATAATCTTAATACAAGATCATCATTTTCTCAATCACACCAAAATAATAATACTGAAGAAGAACAATCACCTAAATCTTTTTCACCTCCCATATTATCACCTAGTGATAATCCGTCTACTGAATCGAATCCAATTCAAAACCAACAACAGAGTACTACAACATTTCAGCCACCTATAATTCGTAAACAATCTATTGGAGGTGGAGATTATTCACCCACATCACAATCTACATCAAGATTAGATAATAGTCCATCTATCCCTGACTACACGATGTCTTCATCAAATGGATCAACTCCACCTGATGTTAGAAACGAACATGAATTAGAACAATTAGATTTAGCTCGTTCTACAGCAAGTAGATTAGGTTTACCTTTTCAAAGACCAAGTTTAGGTTCTACACCTTCAAGTGAACCTCTAATTAATTCAGACGATATCTCACCTTCAACTAATGTTGTAGGAAATCCTTTTAATAATAATTTAACTGTAAATAATACTTATCAACAATCATCTCAACATAATCCATTTGGTGGTGGTTCTTCAGGTGGTTCTTCAAGATCTTCATCATCAATTTCAGATCGTTCACCAATTGCACCAAAAATCAGAATTAACGATATGCCAAATTCACCTCCTTCAGATGATGTTAATAAAGTACCCTCTCCACCTGCGATTCCTGATGTTTCGTCTGCTTCAGGATCATCTTCTTCAGGAGGAGGAGTTGGAGTTGGACAAATATTCAACTCATCACCATTTTCGAAAACTTCACCATTGAGAAATTCAATCAATTCCATACCACCTTCACCAACAACAAAACGATCTTCTGCTGGATCTGCAGGTGTAGTTAGTGCTTCTGGAGTTGAATTGAATTCAGCCAAAAATAACATCGCTGCTAGAAGAGCAATGAGAATGAAACAAGCTCAATCACAAGATCAATCTAGAGGTGGTAATGGCAACAAGTATTCAAACTATACACAACCTAATAAAAATGCTTCATTAAATAGAAAAGCTTTCCAATCAACAAGATTAAAAGGTGAAATTTATAAACCTTGGTTAGAACAAAAAGATCCTGCATTAAGATGGGCAAGATGGATCACAATTGGTTCAATCGTTTTAGGTTTCGCTATTGCAGCTGTAATTTGCTGGGATGGTTATAGATCAGTACCAAGTTTAGGTAAAGTTACAAATGTAATTAATGAAAATTTCGCAAGTGGTTCAATTGATTCAAGTATTTTCCAACATGAAGTAAGATTAGATGGTTATGGGTAAGTTGATTCGCTTACAATTGAAAAAAGAAAGAAAAAAAGGGATCGTTTTAGACTAATTTACCTCATTTGTGATTTTTCCAGTTACGGTTCTTTCCAATGGACTACAAGTGATGCTAAAAATTCATATGTTAAAGATGGTACATTATATATCGTACCAACATTAACATCAGATGATATTGGTGAAGATGCTATAACAAATGGTCATACAGTGAATTTAACTGCAGATGGTACATGTACATCAACAAACGTATCACAATGTGTTGCTGTATCAAATTCATCACAATTAACTGTAATTAATCCAGTCAAAACTGCAAGATTAATCACCAAAAATTCACATTCAATCAAATATGGTAAAGTTGAAGTTAAAGCTAAATTCCCTTCTGGTGATTGGTTATGGCCAAGAATTTCAATGTTACCTGTAAATAATACTTATGGTGCTTGGCCAAGATCAGGTCAAATCAATGTGAGTATCTGTTCACCTTCCTCAGAGTAAAATAAGCTGACTGAATGTGCACTATCTCGACAGATTCTTGGTGGAAGAGGTAACAACGCTTCATATGATGCTAGAGGTGTAGATTACGCTCAATCCGATTTGCATTGGGGTAAGCCCTCCGCCTATTTGCGCTTTTGAAATCCAATTCTAACATTTCTATTATAGGTCCTACCGCCGATCTTGATAGACAATACCTTACTTGGGGTTACAGAGAACAAAGAAGAACTTACTATTCTCAACAATATCATACATTCGGTTTAGAATGGAATGATAAATTCATGTGGACTTGTGAGTTTACAGCCTTTCCTTTTTGATTGGGGCGAAATATATGACTTTTCTTTCAATTACTGACCAATTTTGTATCTTGTATTTTCGATAGACATTGATTCTCGTGTATCTCAAGTCATCTCATACAGATTTAACAAGGAATCTTTCTGGACAAGAGGAAAATTCCCTACTACCTATACAAATAATACTGAAGTCATTAAACTTATCAATCCTTGGTTATCATCTCAAGAAAATGTTGCGCCATTCGATCAACGTGAGTCCAGAAACCTATTCAACACTGAAATCCATAAACCAACTTTACAAAATGAGTACTGATAAACTATTCAAACCAATATAGCATTTTACCTTATGATTGATTTAGCTGTTGGATCACAAGATGGTTGGTTCCCTGATGGTACAGGTGGTAAACCATGGATTGATCAATCAGGTTCAGCAATGTCAGATTTCTGGTTAGCTAAAAATAAATGGTGGGATGCTTCATGGAACAAAAAAGGTTCAAAAGCTGAAGATAAAGCTTTCGCTATTCAAAGTGTCAAGATGTGGTCAAAAGCTTAAGACTGAATAGTTAAACACCTTGGGAGATCAATTCGAGATTGTGGTATATCACTTAACTTAACTTTCTTGATAGAGAAGGAATTGCAGTCAATAGCAACTTAGAGGGAAGGAATTATAAGATAGATAGTAGGTATACATGTTCATATTTAGGGACATTCTGGTTCTTTGCTTCGCGCGTTTTGGTGGCCAATTTTCGAAAGGAAGGAGTTTTATAGAATTACACAATACAAATTTTATACATGTTATACATAGCTTTTAATGAGATGTTATTGGATTACCCTTCGCATCATCATCATCATCAGTGTTTAGTACAATGCTGCTCGTCCTTATTTCTCTGCCTAAGCTGGTTGAAAGAGTTGTGTTGAACGGTAGACTTGTAATGCGCTATCACCTAGCGAGAGACTCGTCATACAGTCGAGGTGAAAGCCCCGGCTAAATGTTGACCGAGATGTTGACGTTTCAGAAGTGAAGATATAAAATGCTTCTTTCCTTTCTTTCATATTACATTCAGATTCGCTCAGGCTGGTCATCAAGTAACAAAATTTGCAAGAAGTACCATAGTTCTAGAGAATAACCAATTTGTTGATCTAAATTGTACATACTATAATACATAATTAATCAACTGCCATGCCTTCCGGACCATCGAATCAAGAATCCGAACCACTATTACCAATTCACCATGCCAATCATATCCAATCTGGTAATCCAATATCTACAAACCCAATAATATCAACAACTCCAACTAGATCAAAATTATCAGCTAGAAGATATATTCAATCATCTTCACCTTTTACTTTGAAGGATAAAGGGAAAGGGAAAGCTAAATTACAAGATGATGGAGAAATTGACTTGGAAAAAGGTTTATTAGATGATCATGATGGTGATGATGCAGAGGATGAATTTCATGAGAATCACAAGGAAAAGAAAAATAAAAAGAATAAAGGGAAAGGTAAAGGTAAAGGTAAAGAAGATAAAAGGGGTAGAAATATTACAATCATATTCAGTAATGAATCTGATTTAACAGGTAATGGTAATTTAGAATGTTGGATTGAAGATGGTGAGAATGTTGGTAGTTTGAAAGATCAAGTGAGTCTCAAATATATGTTTGATTCTCGTGCTGCAACACTCTACACCGATACCTATTGAAGCGAATGAATCAACGCACTAAGCTGAAGTATTAAGCTAATTCGAAAATCTATTCGATTCGATTTGATCCTGATTACTTTTATAGATTAAAACACTACGACCATCATTACAATCTTATAATCTAAGATTAATTCACTCAGGACGATTATTAACTGATGGTATATTACTGATACCTTGGTTAAAATCTTTGGAAGATAGATTTAAAAGACAAACTTTAGGTGTTGGTGGTGATGTTGAAAATGTTTTAAAAGAAGTTGGTTTAACTGAAGATTTATCTGAATCTTCCTCTTCTTACTCTTCTTCTTCGGAAATCGAAGATGAGGACATTGATGAGAACCAAGCGAGAAATGTCCGAAAGCAAAAGAAACGGGAAAAATTGAATAAGGATTCTACTGCTCCGAATGAGAAAGTTTGGTTACACTGTATAGTCGGTGGTAAAGAAGAGAAAATTAAAACAACTGAAGATGAAGAAAATGAAGTGAGCGTTTAATTCGCCAGTTTTACGGCGCTTCCTCATACTGATAATAATTTGTGTTTGATCATACTTGCTTAGCCATCTGCACCAAGAAGAAGAGGATTTGATGTTCTACTAGATGCTGGTTTATCAGCTGATGATGTCGCTGCGATGAGAAGACAATTTTATGAGAGTAGAGGTGAAGAAGTTCCTGAAGGTATGGAAGGTGGTGATGTCAGTGAGTATTATCAAAAAATTCTTTCTCTGATAAACTTTTGATAAAATGTCGAATTGCTGACTGTTATGAAATGTTATTTTCTCAGATGATGAACATGCGAGATCATTGGAAGAACAATGGATAGAAGGTGATTTGACTGCTGAAACAGCTACAAGTGAGTAAAAAGTTCTGGATATTTCTGCAGTAGCTTGGAAATTCAACAAGAAGTTGACATTCTTGTTTCTTCGGTTCTTCCTGTGAACATTTATAGCTACAACAGAAGGATTATATAGTTCAATCTTACATGGTTTATTGACAGGTTTTTTATTCCCTATAATACCTTGGTTCTTCTTCAAAGAACCACCTTTACCAAATTTTTTCGATGCGGATGCAGAAGCGATAGCAATTTCGCTTCGATCTAATTCAAATGGAATCGCAAGTTCTGTTACAAACAATAATAATAATGGAGAAACTGCAGCATCATCATCATCATCGTCGTTATTCCCAAATCCTGGTCTTACACCTACAGACTCTACAACAAATAACAACACAACTACGACCACTACACCGGCGATCTCAGCACAAGATAGATTTATGAGAGCAGGTGGAATCGGTATAGGTTCAGGTGAAATTATAGCTAGTCAAGTCTTCGGTAAAAGAATGCAGGTGAGTTTGTACATACCATCACATAGGTCTTGACGTAGGCTTCGAATATCGAACACACTTGGATTTCGTCGTCCGTTTCAGAACTTAGCTGATAGTATGCTACATGTTTCTTTTGATAGATGGGTATTCTGCTGGGTACTATACTCAATATAGCTTTTGGGGCGTTGCGATTTTTGAACTAGGTCATCAATAGAGGATGGGAAAAGATTTGAAGGATTGTTGTATTTTACAATTAACGGGTTCGTTAACGACAATTATGAATAATTATAAAAACATGTATTGCTTTTCAAGACTTTATAACCTTGGCATTCGATCATAAGTTGCTATTTGGTCAATTCACTGATAATATTTTTTTCTGTACGGGATTCAATGGATTTTTGTAAGAGTTAAGAAGATATGTAACGAGTTATACTTGATATTTCATAACGAGATCATTGACCTTCTAGGTTTTTCGTAAGATTGAGGGTATATAAGAGATAAACAGAACCACGGTATCTAACCTATAAAGAGAAATATATAGAAAAATGAATATGGGTATATTTATATGGATAAGATTGAACTAAACATAGATAAAATTGAGATGAAGACGAAATGAAATAACAAAAAAAAAAGATTGTCCCATAAAATTTCCGACATCGATTTCGTTTTCATTTTCGTTATACATTATGCTTTTAGAGTACTAAGTAAGAAACAAACCCAACTGCACCTAAGAGCATACCAGCTGGTAAAGCATCTTTAAGTGGTAAAGCACCACTTGTTGATTTAGCAGAGGATGAAGCTGAAGAAGATGATTTTGATGAAGCTGAAGCAGCTAAACCTACAGTTGTTTTACTTGCACTTGCACTTCCTCCAACAGCAGCTGATAATGGTGCAGTTGAAGATGAATTTGAAGCTTCAATAGCAGCTAAAACAGTTTGATTAAATTGTCCAGTCATTGATGAAATTGAAAACATTGCTGAGAAAGCTTCGTATGGATATTGTGGATTTGATTCTGATTTTAATGATAATGATGTAAATCTAACAAAGTAATGTGAATCTATATATTGACAAATGTTATCATTCCAAGTCAGTTAAACTTCCAGTAAAATAAATTATGATACGTAAAAGAATTTAAGTTTAAGTGTATTTATTTATCATCAACTTACCATCTTGACCGATTGAAGGATCTATAGTAGCACTTATTTGAGAAGTTTTTGAAACATCTACAGAAGCAGCTAAATTTTGTAATTTAATTTGATTATTTACTGAACCAGTATAAATATCAACTGAACATGGTCCAACTGAAGCTACATTTGGTGATTTACCATCATCTGCCCATTTAACTTGAATAACTTGTCCACCAATGGGTGTTGTACCTGCTACAGGTGAAGTTACATAAACTCCAGCTAAAACAGGTTGTAAAGCTAATGAAGCTGCTACTAATAAGTATGATATTGATGATGATGAAAATAACATTGTTGCTTGGTGATCTATTGTTTTTGTTTTATTTCGTCAAAGTGTGAAGGTTTTTTAGTTTTTTTGGTTTTTTAAGATCGAAGTTGATGAAAAGAAGATTTACGTTTTTCTATTTCTTCTTTTTTCGTTGGTTTAATTTGTTGTTATTATTATTGTGATAAAGGAAATGTAGTATCACTGCTGTTGTTGTTATAAAAGAATGTGAGTTTTGTCGGTCGAGTATCGAGTGTGTTGAGTGTTGTATGAGAAGTGGTTGGTTAGTTGGTATTCGAATATAACGAGGCTCGTCAAGAGGAATTAAAAAGAATGTGAAAAAGTATTAGTTAGTATATATGATTGATTGTATGTATAAGAGAAAGAAGTAAAAGAAGGGGAAAAGTTGAAATGATTAATCGGTCAGTATATATTGGAGATAGGTATGTCTAAATGAAAACGAAGGACGATATTGTAGCTTCCATCCATATCGGCATGATATCAGAATAAGAACATGAGAACTCTTCACAGAGTGAGAGTGAGTATGAAGGGATCAAGGCGTCATCATCAAACAAGACTAAAAAAAAAACAAAAAGAACCCTTTGTATAACATTACATTAACTTGTTTGTTCCTTTACTTTCATTTGGCATTTGAATGAAATCCAAACCATGCTTGTCTTCCAAGAAAGAAAGAGATTAAAAGAGGCCAAAGCACTAAAAAGAAAAAACAGGAGCACCAAAGCGTTGTAACGGGACGATTAATATTGATACATCGAAAAGCCACCTTTTCCATCTCATGTACTGTATCATATTCACTTGATGTCCCCTTCTTTCTTCATATCCTCTTGTTATATGCTTTTGTGCGACATGAGATGAAGGATAAGCAGTATATAAGGGATTAATAAACAAATAAACAAATGGAATAAAGAGTAAACAAAGTAAACAATCCATCGTGTCATGTTTGTTTTTTGTTTATTTGTTTATATGAAACACGCCCAACGCACGGTTCATATCACTTTTTGCTATGGGTCCATGTTGCGTGCCTTGTTCATGTCCCTGAACTACATATTTGATTTATCGTGACTACAGTAGTGATCGGTTGACCGGCTCGGGATTACCGGGATCAACATGATTTTCCCACACAAGTGGCTAAAATGGACTTGCAGCTGATCTCCTTACTCTAGAGCCACATGGGAATGAGCGGAATCAAATCATCAACAGTCTCCAGAAAAAAGTTAAAATGAGTCGAAGGTGGAAGTAAGTGAGGTGTTGAACCAACAAGGGCTGATTGGGAAGAAGTCGGTCGAGCCGGATAGCTGAAAAATAAGGTATCAGATAACATCGTTTAAGTAAACGAAAATAATATACCAAAAAAAACGCTCAATAATCTGATCAACATGTCAGCTAGAGCGTTATCTTCCTCCTCTATAAGGGGTAGAGCTTTTTCAGCTGTGAGATGGTCTTCTTCAACAGCTCCCGTTCAAGCTAAAGGTCCTGCTGCACCAAAACCAATTGATGACAGTACAAGTGCTTTAGATTGTGAGTTTATTCCCTCTCGCACACCATTTTTTTTTTCAGATAAACCTAGATAAACCTGAATAGCTTAAAGGCTAATAAACATCTTGGGCGACTAGATAAAATTCATAAAACAGCTAGAAGACTCCCTCATCTCGCTACACCTAATCCTAGAACACCTTCTGCCGAAGAAGCAGTAACAAACATCTTATACAATACTCCTCCTCCTTCCAATGAACCATACAAAAGGTGAGATTTGACAGCCTTTGGTAAAATATGTAGAGGGGAAATGCTGATCTGGGATATATCAATTTAACAGACATTTACTCAACTGTTTAGTACAAAATGAACCTGGTGTACTTTCAAGAGTTTCAGGTATTTTAGCTGGTAGAGGTTTCAACATTGGTAAGTATACATCGTCTATATTTAGTTAGCGGTATATTAGAACAAAAACTACGGAGTGATGTACTAAATACAACTTGTACCTTCACTTCCCGCAGACTCCCTTGTCGTATGTCAAACTGAAATTAGAGATTTATCAAGAATGTGTATCGTCTTAAAAGGTCAAGATGGTGTCGTTGAACAAGCCAGAAGACAATTAGAGGACTTGGTGAGTTATTATACTTCCATCATTCCCTATTCGATTATAGGTCAAGATCCATGTCGAAATAACTGACTCACTGATACTTATTATATAGGTTCCCGTATGGGCAGTATTAGACTACACAAAAACATCAATCATTGAAAGAGAATTATTATTAGCAAAAGTATCAATCTTAGGACCTGAATTTGCTGATGCACAATTATCAAATTCTGTACCTGATCAATCATTTGAAAATGCTTTAGAAAATGTACAACCACCTTCATTTGTACCTGCCGAAGGTCATCAACAACAATCTCAAGATACAAAATTACAAAGAGAACAAGCATTAGCAAGATCATTTGAAGATTCTGATCAACAACAACAACATTCACAACAACAATCATCATCATCATCATCATCATATTTATATCCTTCCAGACAACAACAACAACAACATGTTTCAGCTTCAGAAGCTTTAATTGCTAAAAATTTACATTTATCAGCAATTAAAACTTTAGCAGATCAATTTAAAGGTAGAGTTGTAGATGTTGCAGAAAATAGTTGTATCGTAGAATTAACTGCGAAATCATCAAGAATAGATAATTTCTTAAGTTTAATGAGACCTTTCGGTGTTTTAGAAGCTGCTAGATCAGGTATGTTTATTTTCATTTATATATATGGCTTGATTCTCATTATATCATCTCCACAAGATTGTATAATCCACTATCATCATGCGATATTCGAGGAATTGGACTGACTTGAATTCTGTGACATTCCAGGTGTTATGGTTCTTCCAAGAACCCCAATTCCAAGATACGGTGAAGAAGATGACGTTGTAGCTGAAAAAGAAGAGGTTGATTTATCCATGCTTCCACCTGGATAGACGAGGTTCATAACCGGTAAACATGCTTTCCAAAATTATATATGCATATCATATTTAGGATATACCGACTATCAGAGTTGAACGGACTGGAATATTTGACCGAAGCTACTGTAACGGTAATTTCAGAAAGAAACCGGCACAACACTAGTATAATACAGTATGTCGTGCGGTGAATTCACATACCCAAATGTGATGACAATGCAGTACACTGTGTAAGGGACGAAATCATTCTATAGTCTATTAGGAAGAGAAAGGCGAAGCTGCTTTGAGCAGATCTACTGATAGTTACCACGACCACTGATTGTTCACGTATAAAATCTTCAAGGCCTCGTTTCCGTTCAAACCCGAATGGCAATAACTGTGAGTTAAGTAATGTGGACGGACACGATGTGAGTAAGGAGGTCGATAGGGGAATGAAATGACTTGAGATTACTTCAAGGGGATGTATACTTGAACAAAGAGAAGTGAAGAAGAGAGATAAAAGGGTTCCAAGCAGATGTTCATAGTTGCGAGGTACAGAAATTCAACAATAAAGAGCAAATCATCAGTCGAATATGTCAGCCTACTGGGCAGAACATTGTTGGTATCTCTTCGAACGATAGCGCGAGTGGACTATCAGTTATTAAAGATTGGAAGTGCATCTCGATCCAGAGCGCTGACGGATGCCTAAATCGTGGTACAATCTAAGATCATTATTGCGATGAAAGCTGTAATCCAATTAGTAACACGTCATCTGCCACGAAGCTGAAGCGTTGTGCAACGTTGTGATACAGTATCGTATGAACTCCAGTAACTTACCATTGCAGTGAAGCCATCAGTCAGGTGTTGCACAGTATGAATGAAAATGAGCTCAAAGATCACTCCGTACCATTGAAATGGTCGAGGAGCAGCATAACTCAATATGAGGACTATCTATCTAATTTAATCATATAAGTTACGAGTATTCTTCTCCACATGGTTGATTAGGAATGATGACTAACGAATGATTAGCAGATGTTGTAATGATCGTAATGCGGGGAAAAGCGGTGTTATAAACACTTTTGTATGATTGATCCTAATTCCTATTCTTATTCAGTTTTTTATGTGTCCCTGGATACGAGTATGTGCACCTGAGAGGTGCCTGAGATTCAATAATGATTATGATTATGTGAAACTAGCTGGTAGTACCAGCAAGCAAGCATTTATGTATTATATTACCTCGAGATCATCCTTGTTGTAATATTCAGCACGGTTGAAATATTGAGTACCCTAAAAATGCACATACAGTACGCATAACTTTATGACAATCTAAAACATCATTCATCAATTCAGTTCCTCATTCTCTTTCGACTTCAGACTGGCATCATTTTCACGAGTACCTTCTCATCATAATAGATTATAACTAATATAACGATATTTTAATCAACGATAACATACATTACTCTTTTCCTCGTCTTTGTTAATTTCTTTCCTTCCTTTTTTTCTTCCAACTTGATCAACTTTGATAGTTTACTTGATTCGCTGTCCTAAGGCTTGACCTTCCCATCTTCCACGTACCGTTTTGTAATCAATCGTCAGCAACAATCAAACGTATCAGCATATATTAGCTATAACTACCAATCAATCGCTCAAAAAGTTTCTACGAACTTTATTCAACCAAATACTAAAAACCTATAATCTAGTAATAACAATAATGGCATCTATCGCTTCTCACCCATTCTCAAGACCAATTCAATCTTCTTCACCTTTCATATCATCCACACCACCAACTTTGACATCTCATAGACTCACCACACCACTTGCTCCTCCTCCACCTCCACCTCTTTACATGTCAGCTCATGACCATACGTCTGGTCCGGAAAGACAAGTTAGATACGCAGGAGCAGATCATACTTTAGGTCCAACATTCAGTGAAGAAGAAGATGGCGATGATACAGCTTTTATAGCTGCCAAAATGGCTGCTTTAGGCTTAGATCCTAATGGAAGACCATATAACCAAAATGGCTTCTCGGTGAGTTCTATACCAAGTACACCTTCAAAACTCTTGACATGAATGAGTGAGACCAAGTTGACCTGGATTTTGTTATAGCATCTTGAAGGTCGTGTACCACCTAGAGGTCCACGTTCTACTCATCCTCCCCAAACCCATCCTGCTGTTCAAGGTCAACTTCATGCGCAAATTCAAGCTCAAAGACAAGCACAAATGCAATACCTTAATCAACAAGCTCAACAACAACAAGCACTTCTTCATCTTCTTTCCCAACAACAGCAACGACAGCAACCACAACAACGGAATATGAACCCACAGTTGCGAGAAGCTATGGCTCTACTTGAATTGCAACAAGCTCAACAATCAGCTACAGAACGACATGTTTATGCTCAACAACAAGCTCAAAGAGCTCAGGCTCTAGCTCAGAGACAACCTGGATATGAACAAACGAGATTTCTTCAACAACAACAACAACAACAACAACAGCAACAACAGCAACAAATTAGGGAAATGCAATATCTACAGGATCTACATTTACAACAGCAATTAGCTGCTTTGCAGACTTCCAATAATAATAACATCAACAATAATAACGACAATAACGAATATCAAAATAAATACGGATCAAACATAAATACTACAAGGTCGGCATTATCAGCACAAATGCAAGCTAATATACAAGCTAGAACGGGTAGAGTAGCTCAAGCTAGAGGCATGGGAATGGCATTAGATGATTCTGAATTACGATCAAGATTTGAAGCTGCTGAATTATACACTCCACCTGTTCAATCAAAACAACAATTCGATTCGTCCCCAACTGCAACTACAGCTACAACCTCCCCCTTGATTATTACTGGTAATAGTCCAACTTCACCTTCATGGAAATCATCTGGATCACCTTCACCCACAAAAACCAATATTCTAACTCCAACTGAATTACCCACTCCAATCACTCAACCTACTTCTTCTGTTAGATCACCTAAAGGAGGTAGATTCTCGCAAGCTAGACAAGCTATGGCAGCTGAAGGTACTGATAAGCCTTATGGAACTCTGACTTCAACTTTGTCTGGTAGATCTTTGAATTCTGATAACTATGCTCCTCACGTAATGTCAATTGAGAAGAAACAAGTAGAGGAGGAAGAGGAAGAAGTTTTATCAAGTCCTACCATTGAAAAGAAGAAATATACTTTGGGCGTTCTAGGAAAAGGTAGACCGGCAAATTTACCTTTAAACAATAATATTAATAGGGCTGTGACTTTACTTGTACAGGAAGAAAAACCTTTCGTAGCTAGTCAAAGAGCAGTCAGCCAACCTGTCTTACAAAACAAGATCACTGTAATTAGACAACCACATGGTCCACCTTGTGAAACTTCTGAATTGGGTGATAAGAATTTCCAATCAAGGTGAGCTAATATTTTGTTTGTCCACCTGTGTAACCATTAGCTGACGACTTTATATCCCGGATGGTTAGGCTTAGAAGACAAGCTGGTCTCAACTTGACTATGTTAGGTCGAAGAACCGAGTCTCCTTGTCCAACTCCTGTTCTCGCTTAAACTAAATATCCTTGACAATAAAGTCAAGTATGTATCTACGATCAATCATTCTCACCTCAACAGTCGTTTTCCATTATATATAATCAACACATTCATATCCATTTTGACTTTCATCATGTCATCTCGTCAAGAATTAGATTATCGTATGGTATTTGGGTTCTTTATTCTTCTTTTGGATCTCCAATAAAGGGAGGTTTGACTCCGGGCAATCCCATACAAAGTCTTATAATTAATAAAATCACGTCATTCCGACAACTCACTTTGAGAGTCAATTCAGTCATTAATGTCAGGGGGATGGTGTGAAGGGAAGGAAAGTTTTCAATCGCGATAATATAGTCAAAGAAAAATAGCGAATGAAAGTACAGCTCTCAAAAAGTTAGGTTAGCAATCTAACGCTTAGAAGAATGTTTATATGGTATGCAGAATAGGAGCTCAAGAAAGGGTTGAGCAGGTTCTCAAGCAGGTCATGAAGTGATTTTCAGGTTGACCTACGTGTATATTTAATCAAATGAAATTTACTGTTAATAAGTTGTATTAGTAACAAAGAAAATAGGTAAAATTAGTTGTGAAAAGATTTTTTCCAATAATACTATATATGTATGTTAGTATAGATATAAATGAAACTACGTGACACAATTTATGTATATCGCCATGAAAACGGATTTCAATACTAGCGTGTCACAAAAAAGCGATTAAGATGACATAAATAAATGCATACAACTGGTTTTGATGTTTTATGTGGAATGATTGAAATACCTGAATGAGGAATTATATCATTATATCAGGCGATGTGATTTGAAGTATTATATGTAATTGTGTAGAATGAGATCGGAAAGCGAAGAAGTGTGATCGGACTGCTTAAGCAATGGGAGGTGGTCTGGCAGGTTCAATACCTTCACTAGCTTGAACTTGTTGTTTTCTACATGATTTGTAGTTTCCTTCTTTACATGCGTGACAAGTTTCGGTATTACTATTGACGGAATAGCATGTCAGCATTCATGTCAAGTATTCATGACGATGAAGAGGGGAATATTGAAAGTATACGAGGTATATCCGACGTTATATGAAGGGGACAAGGAAAAGATGGAGATGATTGCTTACCCAGTACATTCTTTAGCTACACACCCATTTCCTTGACAAACGGTACATTCTTTTGGGTTTGTTGTGCAACCGTTTACTTCGACTTTGGCGCAGTTGGTTTCGGATTGCTATATATTAGGTATGATAAAATCAGTCTTGTGTATCTAAGGTATACATATCTTTGGCAGACTGTAGCTGATCTGATAACGGATAGAAAAGGGTTTATCAACTTACACCGCAGAAAGAACAGTTTGATGGGTTACCTGAGCAAGACATTGTGTTTGGAACTTAATGAGCGAGTTGAGATGGTAGAATAATAAAGTAATTTGAGTGAATGAGTGGATGATTGATTCTTGTGGTTTATTTGATTGAAGAGAAAGATAAAAAGTATTAAAATTCGATCTTTCTTATACACCAATCCAATTTACATTCCGATGTAAAGATGACATTCATTTTCCATTGTCGGCGACAACAACAAAAGGCTTACAGTAATACACGCGTCATTATTGGTTGACTAACTGACTTGAACCAATCAGAATCGTTCTAATTGTCAGTAAACACGTAAGTTAGTATCGGATCAGACCGCTTTAGACTAGCATCTCAGTATTCGGGTTGATCGGAATCGAAGATCGGGGAATGTAGATTTCTTAACTTTTATCTGAATTCGTCCAATACAATTAAAGGTATTTCATATGCCAATAAAGGTTCTTACGAGACTAGCCTGTTATTGCGTATTGCCTCATAGTTTGTATGCGCCCCATGACCGACATGAAAATAATGACATGGGAAACACGATGCCTTTCAAAAAGGCAAACAAAAAATCGAAGTGGAAAGCCGGATTTGAACCGGCGACAAATAGATACTTTGTGTGTACAACACTCAAGTTGCAATCTATGATTCTAACCCCTGAAATATTCCCACGCACTTCGTGCTTTTAGCTTTTTTGTACAGAATATATATTACGTTTTTTTCTCGATTACAACCATTGTAGAAAGGATTTATTGTTGCAAAAAATGTCTCCCTGTTTTTGAGTGTTCAGCGAGGATTCACGATTCCTATTTTACATGGAATGCCTGAGCATGGCCGGGGACAGCTCTATGTGTACATACATGATGATAGATCATGCTTCAAGCGTCGACGTCCCGAAAATGACACGTCTAAATGCACCCAATGCCTGGGATCCCACTCGATCTCAACGCTGGTTTGCAATTGATTTTATCGTTTAAAGCTGTGTAAGAAAGTTTGGAATCGTGAAACATTATGACGATACTTCATCAGCTATTTAGCAAAACTTCGTAGGTACTAGCTAGTAGATTTTTGTCGACCTATTACGAAGCCTTGTGGATGATATGTTGCAGCGCTAGATTTGCTGATATACATCGTGTGGTTACTCTACTTACAAGCCAATATAGAAAGAATTCCATATGACCACTATCAAAAGTGCTTGTCAGCTTTGCAACATCGAAAGTATCATCATCCACTGTACTATCCGACAGTCAAAACACAGAGTGAGTGTATCGTTCAAGGTCGCAAGATTTTGTCTTAGATCACTTAACGCTGCTGTGTCCTGAACTTTATTGAAGAATACTGATTGGCATGCGATATCGTCGTTGGCAGCTTTTAATGATGGATGAAGAGCAAGTCAGACATACGACAATTCCCGCCAGACTAAGAGGTGGTAGCGAGGGAGGATGTTTTGGCTGGTTCCGAAATAAGAAGAATAAAGTGAGTTGATTTCCATCTCTCAAGCTCAATAGCTTTAGCGTTGAAGCTGATAGGTTTGGGTAAGTAGCTTAGGTAAGTTGGAAATCGATCGTAATCGTATGATACATGAATGCCAGATACCATATCGATCATGAAAAGCTAAAGATTTTTTTCATCATTGCAAAGGCAAAAGCAACAGGAAAAGCAGGCTACCGCCATCTCCACAGCAACCGATATTAGTGGAAATACTGGAATGACACCTATAGTATATCAATCACAATCATCTTCATTTCCGCTCACACCTTCACCACCAGATAGTTACATCTACAATCCCACTGATGACGAAATTAGAAATTTTGATCCTATGTATCGATATGAACTTCCTGTTCCTGTTTCAGAAACAAATGCTCTAGAAATCGATCCTACAAATCAACTTCAATCGAACGTAATCAAATCTTATGATAATCCACCATTTCCACCACAACCACCACTTTCACATCAAATCCAGCTGTGAATACCTTTGTTGATTTGAATGTCGGTAATTCGACAAATACTAGACCAATGCATATCTCAGGTTTGAATCAAAGCTCGGCAGCAGGTTTAGGAATGGGTTTGGGTATGACTGTTGGAGCGTATAGTTCTGGATTCAATCCATATGAAGGGTGGAATGGTTATCCTACTTGGAACGATAATAATTTCTGTAAATCACTTGGATTCGATTGTGGTGGAGGTGATGGGGAAAGCAACAATAACAGGAATAATACTTCGCAAGGCGATGTGAATGTCAGTGGGAACACAAACCTTGATGCTGGAAATAGTGGAGATTTTTGCCGGAGGTGGTAATAGCGGAAGAGGTGCGGGATGCGGTGGAGGAGGGGATGGGGATGGGGATGGGGGTGAATAGCTCAAGAAAAGAGAAGAAAAAGAAGTAAAGGTCACTCGAAAATGCTAAAAGAATTGTAAACTTGACTTCTATGCATGTAAATGATCTAATTTTGAGAAACTGATAACCTGACGTTGAAATGTCATCACTTCACTTATTGTATTACCCTTCTACTCCAGACAGATTGTGAATTCCAAATGTTGATATCTAGGTATTATATCTTCCTCCTTACCATTACATATAATACACAATTCATTCTCGTTATTGTTCTTTACTCCCCAAAGACAACCCAGCAACTTTCAAACTGTTAAAAATGTTTATTCCATCTCTTGAAAACCTTATTTCGCGCCAGAGCTAACATCGATTACTTAATGATCTCTTGAAGGTAATCTACTTAAACCTCTTTCTTCTTCATATCTTTCCTCTTCTTCTTCTTCATCACCTTCTTCATGCCATTTTCTAGCTCTATTTACAGCTTTTTCCCATCCTTTTAATGCTTTTAATCTATCTTTTTCAGGTAATTCAGGTTCAAATATATGTACACCTGCTGTATTTACATCAGCTAAAGTTTCAGGCTTATTTAAATCCCATCCAAATAATTTTAATGCGTTTGCAGCTAATAAAGCTGATCCCAATGCTGTTGATTCTCTCATTGCTGGTCTAGCGACATTGAATCCACCAATCTAACCAATTCAATAAATAGCAAATTAGCATTCAAATCATTCTATCAATCAGCGAGATATAAGGTAATTGCAGTCACTGGACTCACGTTAGCTTGCAATTGCATTGCTAAATCTGAATTTGTTACACCACCATCAACTTTCAATGTTTCCAGTTTAGTTTCACTTTCCTTTTCAATGACATCTAAAACGGCTCTAGTTTGGAAACATACAGCTTCTAATGTAGCTCTTGCAATATGTGCTGAAGTGGTATATGAGGTCAAACCGATAATTGTACCTGAAGCTTCTCTGTCCCAATAACTATTACGCAAAGGATCCCAGTATTTAGTGGATTGTCTCAGAAACCTTTCATAATCAGATTCCAACTCACGGAGCAAGTAAACCACTGAAAGCAGTGACGAAATAGACACCACCTGTATCGGCGACTGAACCAGCAAGAATATCCATATCTGAAGATTCTTCAATCAAGTTAATTTGATCTCTGAGCCTATAATATTGAGAGAATCAATAAATTAGTGATCGAAGCCCGCAGATGACAAGGGCAAGGATAAAAAGACATACCATTTAATAGCAGATCCAGCAACTGCGATAGAACCTTCTAATGCGTAAACGGGTTTAGCGTCTGGACCAGCTTGGAAAGCGACAGTTGAAATCAAACCATAATTTGATCTAACACATTCTTCACCTGTGTTGAATAAAACAAAAGCACCTGTACCAAAAGTACATTTTGCTTCACCTTTTCTTAAACATTTATTTCCAACCAAAGCAGCTTGTTGATCACCTACAATACCAGCAATTGGTACTGTAGTTAAAGAAGTTTCACATAATTCTGAAATTGTACCGTAAATTTCTGATGATGATACAATTTTTGGTAATACAGAAGGTTTGATTCCAAAAAATCTTAATAAAGGTGGATGCCATTGTAAAGTTTTTAATGAAATCAATAATGTTCTAGAAGCATTTGTAACATCCATTATATGTAATCCTCCTTGTTCTCTACCTGTAAGTGCCTATAAATGTATAAAAGATACATAAGATTAGCTTCATTTCGAGCGGAGGAAACCAGGCTAGAAAAATAGCGATATTCGTCATACTCACGTATACAAGCCAAGTATCAACAGTACCAAACATCAAATCATCATTTTCGTGAGCTTCATGCACATCTCTATTATGATCTAACATCCATCTAAGTTTAATAGCTGAGAAATAGGTAGAAAGGGGGATACCGGTACTGTAACGAAAATGTGGTAGTCAGTCATTGAACGATGGAACCGTAATGAGACAAACCAACTTACACATCAACGATACCTTCTTTACCTTTTCTTTTCTTATGGACTTGTTGAGGAGTTTTGTCATCACCGTTAACTTGAGTTTTAGGTTTATGTTCGGATTGATTTCCATTTGGTTGTGATTGATTTTCAGCTAAACCTAAATTTTCTAATTTTTCACCGACTTTTTCAACTAAACCATCTTGTTTAGCTTTAGTAGATTCAGGTTCGAGTTCTTGTGTACCATCTTCTTTTTCAACTACTACATCGCCTTTTTCACCAAATGCTGCATCTTCACCACCTGTACCAATTTCAACATTTTCAGGTACACCTTTCAAATCTTCTTCTTCATCATCAATATCTAATCCCTCTTCTTCCAATTTCTTTTCATATTCTCTTACAACACCTAAAGTTCTTGAATCATCCCATACAATGGCATTACATAATGGTTTACCAGTGGTTCTTGACCAACATACTGTAGTTTCTCTTTGGTTGGTAATACCTATTTATACGCAAAATGGAATCAGCTCGCATATATGGAAAACGGTACTACGATAAAGGGAAATAGAAACAGGTTACTTACCAATACCCTTCACACTCTTTCTCGACCAACCCATCCATTCTAATTTTTCAACAGCTTTGTTGATACATTCAGTCATAGCGTCAACGAGGGCTTCAGGGTCATGCTCGTGCCAACCGGCGTGAGGTAAAATTTGTTCAAATTCCGTTTGATGTTCTGCGATAATTTTCGCTCGTTTGTCGAAGACAATGAAACGAGTTGAGCTATTTTGATGTAGATTTATCAGTGAAATTTCCATTGTAAGGGTGGGACTGACTCACGTTGTACCACAATCCAATGAACCGATAAATTGACCTTGTCTAAGTTCTCTGTTACTATCTAAAGCACTGAAACCACCTGCACCTTCAAAGAAAGATCTTGGAGCTTGAGTATGTTCATTACCTAACGGAAGTGTAGGTGAACCTGCTCTAGAAAGTAAAGAAGGTGTATTTGGACCTGAATAATCTGCTCTTTGAATTGGTCTTGGACCTGAAGACATAAAAGATGCTGTTGAACCTCTTCTTGATAATGAGGCACCGCCACCATATGCACTTCCGGGTCCGGAAGGTGGACCACTTCCACCACCACCACCTGCTGTAGGAGGTGGATTACCACCACCACCACTAAAGTATGAGACGTGATGTTGCATTGGAGGAGGTTGTGGTTGGGATTGTGATTGTTGAGAGTATTGTTGGGAAAATGATGGTCTACCAGAAGCTACTTCAGATAATCTTCTTGGAACAGGTGCTGATATACCTGAAATTGAAGGTCGTCTAGAATTTGCAGGTGAGACTTGAGGTGAAGTTTCAAATACTGGTGGAAATCCACCTGGTGTAGTATATCCACTGTTCTGTCCACTTCCTGTACCACTATTAGCTAAAGGTGAAGGATTTTTCATAGTAGACATTTGCAAATCTTGCAAACCTGGAAGGTTATTTTGTCGAGACATTGTGGTATAACAATCCTTTGTCGTCTTCGCAATTGAAAGGTATTACGTCTATTTAATTTGCTTTGTGTATTTCTGAATTTAACCGATGATGACTTTCCAAAGGTATTCAACTAATTTCTTTATACTTGGCTCTCAGCTTAGTGCGGTTCCAAGCCAAATCCTTTGTTTTTATGAGGTATGTCTAAGATGTTACTGTAAACCCAAAAGAAGGCGATACTGAAGAAGAAAGGACGAATACAAAAAAAGAGACGGATAGGCGGAGTTGAACGGGCCGGTGGATACTTTTGGCCGATTGAGATAGATAACAAAGAAAGACAAATTTCCCGATAGGATTAGATATACCTTGTTTTAAGAATGGTTTTCTATGTAAATGATGATTTCAACGTTGAAAAGAATTTCTTTGACAAAGTTGTAACATATGAATATAGTGAAGTGACAAATAATATGTTAAAAAAAGGATATAGCGCTATGAATACTTTGTACTGTATGATAGACTATTTCTACCAGCTACTATGATACTATAACAACACCTTAAAGCCCAGCTTACATATTCAGGTTCTCGCTTCACCCCTCTTTTCATCTCATGGGTTATTCTTTTTTTTTTTCGAATGCATTCCTAGCTTGATAGCGCTATACATTCAGGTTACAGATTTGATTTTTGTTTACCGAATAAAATGCGGGTGTAACCAGTGTAACAAAAGATTGAAATTTCTTATAAAAGTAATAAAAAAACGTCATATACAAAGGCTAAATCACGCTTGCCGCACTTACCGATTACAGCTTGCTTGCTGCGTATTTTGTCATTTTTCTTTTTCAATTTTGTCATATCTGTCGTATTTTTCGTTATTTTATCCTTGATTAACTTTTTCTAAAAGTCAAATCCTGATAATTCAAGGGTCTTTATCGCTGTAACCTCGGCCCGTTATTCCGTGTTGCACTTGCTTTGATGATTTGATTTGATGAGACGAGTGTCCCCCTCATAAATGTCATATCTCGCCCCTTGGGGTTTCATGAATTCTCTGAAAAGGCCTCCTTTAGGACCCCTCCCCCAGCTTGATAAAACCCAATAAATCAGAAATACAGTGAGAAAATTGTATGTTATCCCGACTACATTTTGTTCTTGTCCTGGTTCCTCGTGGCGTCAAACCACCAAATCCTCTCATAGGCAGGGCTGGACTATGAGATTTTTGTTTAGATTTTTCCAATTTTTGGACAGCACCGATGTACGCGTGAGAGCCACGTGAAATTAACGTGTCATGTCGCGTCCAAATGATTAAGGTTTGAATCACGAGAAATTAAAGTAATGTTACATCAATCTCAACGTTGAGTTGATGATAGGACCTGTACAAAAATCAAAATGAGGATCCAAATATCAGACTACTGATTATCTCCGAATTATCGATATAATAGATCTATCCACTAGAGTTATCGTAAATCGCAGATCGCTTACTAGATTTTTCAATTGCCTCTTCAAGTTATCCCTTTTGAGCCTGAAATAACAGTACTGGGAACACTATCTAGGTATTCACCATCGAGTCAGCCAAGATGCCAGGCAGGTCTAACCGTATATACTCGGGGGTCTCACCCAAACAAAAGTCATCGAAATATCTACCCACATCAAATTATCCTCCAACACATCATTCATCATCTTCTTCGTTTCCACTATCATCAGTAGGTATGTTACCTCATTCGGTCCCTCGACCTATTCGGAGACCCAAAAAGATACTATATTTGATGGTTATCTTCTTCCTATTATATTGGTTTGGTATAAGGCATGGATTAGGAATAGAGAGGATACCGCCTCCACCTTTAGGATTTGCAGTTAAAGGTGGTAGGAGAGGTAGAAGATCATCATTATTTTGGGGAAACAAAGGTTTAGCTACATTATTACCACTTTCAAATTCCAATCAACAACAGCAGCAGCAGCAGCAGCAAAACAAACCCGATCATCCAATATATGAGTTAATGGAAAAAGCAGAATTAAGATGGACTAATCTATTAAATTCGCAATCAAGAACATTATCACAAGCTGTAAATGAATACAAAAGGAGATATAGAATATCACCTCCAATAGGATTTGATGAATGGTTTAAATTTTGTGAAAAAAATGATATCAAAATTGTAGATGAATATGATCAATTAATGAAAGATTTATTACCACATCATTCATTAAGACCTGAAACTTTTATCTCAAGATCAAAAGCATTGGAAAATACTGGATTTACATATACTTTAGATATTTCAAAATCATCAGATGGTGTAAAATTATCAGGTGAAAGATCAAATGCTGCAAGACCAAAACATTTACAAAATCTAATAAGTGGTTTTATAAATGATTTACCAGAAGGTTTTTATCTTAAAATAACAGGTAGTGATCATGATACTGGAAGTGTCGTTTTAGGTAAAGATCAAAGAGAAAGAGCTATGTCTTTAGTAAGAGAAGGTAAACGTGAGTAACAATTTATCACATTCCGGGATTAAAGTCTAAATCAAGCTGATTGAGCTGATATTTTTCGAACAGACTTCGAAGAAGCGGAATTGAAAGCCCTCGAAGACCCAAATAGGACACCGGCATGGGGATGGTTCGTAAGTCGTGAACCACTGAGAAATGTTATTTGGTTATAGTCTGACAGATGCGCCTTTTCACAGAAAGCATGTCCGCTAGATTCTCCAGCAAATATTCGACCTGGAGCAGAGAATGCTACCGATGCTGTACTTCGTAAGTTACATGATGACATACAAATCCCGACAGCCTTCATGCTAACAATTTTCCTCAGCTAAATCATTCATTTATGAACATTTACCTACAATGGATTTCTGTGAATATCCCGAATTGAAAAGATTACATGGAGCAATGGCATTAGATTATGCACATAGGTCACCATCAATATTAAAACCAGTGCTCGTTTTATCGAAATTTCCTGGTGATTCAAGTTTTCAAACTACACCAATGGAAGCATATGTGAATGTGACTTCAGAAGATGTACCTTTTTTAGGTTCATGGGAAGACAAAACTGATAATAGATTATTTTGGAGAGGTTCAACAACAGGTGGTTATGGTGGACAAAGAGATTGGAAAGAATCACATAGAATGAGATTACATTTAATGATTAATGGTCCAAAAGGTGGTGATACTTGGTGGAATCAACAATTAAGAGAAATTATGGTTCCTGATGGTAAAGGTTCTTATCAAATTGTCAGAAGATGGGAAAGAGTTTTATCAAAAGCTTATGCCGATGTTAAATTATCTGGACAACCTGTTCAAGTAGGTATTAGACTTCACTATTAATTACGTTCACGCTGACTTGGGCCAATTCAATCGTTTTATTGTTTTAGTGTCCAAATGCAGAAGTATGTCAACAAGTAGCTAACACAATCGAATTCGGTGAGAAAGTATGGCCTGATCAAGCTGCAGCTTTCAAATATAATTTAGACGTAGATGGTAATGGTTGGTCATCAAGATTTCATAGATTATTAAGTTCAGGTAGCCCAGTCATTAAATTCACAATGTTTCCAGAATGGCACATGGAATGGTTGAGTAAGTTTGGAACATTCACACCATAATTCCCTCTTTGACTGAGCCAATCCTTGAATACTGACTGAAACCTTTCAATGTCAATCTTAGCGCCATGGTATCATTATATTCCTCTTAAACCTGATTATTCGGATTTATACGATATTATGGCTTTCTTTGTTGGTCCAGTTGATGAAGCTGGTAATATAGATACGACCAAAGGTCATGATGTAAGTCGTGGGTTCTGGATTTGACTGAATGATTATAGAAGCTATTTAAGACGCTAACATGAATGATTTTTGATCAGCATTTGGCAAGGAAAATAGGTGAAGCAGGTCAAAAATTCGCTTTAGAACATTGGTCTTGGGTTGATATGCAAGCTTATGTAAGTGAAAGCACATCCGATACCTCATTACTATACCCATAGGGAATTCAGACGAATTGTTGTGACATCAGCTGATCTGGAATGCTTGGACCATCTCACATAGACATTTAGACTATTATTGGAATTGCAAAGATTACATTCATTAGACAGAGATATAATGAGTTACAAGGAACCCGAACCATAGATATCTAAAAAAAGCGGACAAACGATCCATCAACAATATTTGTATTATACTTTCAGATCTATCTTTGAATTCCTCGGATTCTCATCTACTTACAGAGAGAATGAAGGACAACTTTTGGTGATCACTCATTTTTTTACTTCACAGTAGACCTTACCCATTTCCTATAATATCATAGATCAACGCAATACATTAGCACATATATCATGCATTATACATAGATTTTGAAGTTTTATTTTCCCAAATCGTCAGTTACGAGATATGATTAGGGTGTATAAAAGTGAGACGTGGTATCGCTCTAAACGAAAAAACTGCGACTTGTATTGTTAAACAATGATAGTAGACATAATATAATATAACACATATTCGTTTCAGGTAATCGTTAATTATTATACATTTCAAAATCATCGATACGACTAATTACAACATTTCATTTCTTTCGTTTTATTCACATTTGATTCGTATCTAATTTTACATTGTTTATCTCTTTTTTTCTGCTTTCTCTGATTTACTCCTTCGGCAATTCAATACGATTTGCTTTGATTAATTTTTGCTTTATTTTGATGGTGTTTTTAGAATTTCCGTTATTTTTCATTTCTTGCGTTAAATTTCGTTGGATCTTCATATTATCATTCTTCTTCTTTGCTGTGAATACAATCAACCTTAACATCCGCCTCCACCACCACCGCATCCGCCACCACCTCCCCCTCCTCCTCCTCCAGAATCTCCTCCTCCACCTCCTGAGCTTCCACCACCACAAGAAGAGAATCCCCCTCCTCCGCCACCAGAATCATGTCCGCCTGAATGACCACCACCTCCAGTATCACACCCATGGTGACCACCATGACCACTACCTGAATTCATATCACCAGGAGGAGCAACTACGATCGGTATACCTGGGTTACCAGCATAAGCACCAGCTGTATAAGCTGATTCGTTTCTGTTGCCATAGGAAGTTGTATAAGCTGGTTTAGTCTTCAGTTTGTTTTTCAATGGTTTTTCAGTTGAAAGGATTGGTACGGTATCGTTGTACTTGGTTCTGATGAATTGAAAAGCTTAGTTAGCTACAGGGTTCGGTACCAGACAATGGAGATTGGAAGAAACATACCGTCTCTGTGATTGGGAAAAGACGATTAGCGCAGTTATTGTTATGGGAAAACAAGAGTGAAATGTAGATGATAAACTCACTTTGTTGAACATTGGGAAACATCCACCACCTCTGAGTCTAAGAGTATCTTGTTGCTCCGTGTCTATGATGATAACGTCAGCAACGAATTATAATGGTTGCAGTACTAAGTTTAACGTACTAGTCATATTGACGTGCAACTTGTTGAAAGAAATCTTGGTTTAAAAGTTAGTTAGAATTGAGGGTTCAAGATAAGCTCGCTATATGAGATATATAGGTACTGTATACGCTAGCTGGCTGACTTGTATTGGGAAAGTTGTGGGGTGGCAAGACATGACCGACAAGTATAGTCAACGGGATAGATTATTTATACCTTTTCATGTTGACTGTTATTTGGTGTTCAAGGTGGATTAAGCGGCTATGTTGATCAAGCGGTGTAGTTTGTGTCCTTTGAGCAAGATGTCCATCACAGGGGCGATGAATTGATCAATGGTTGGTCAGAGATACCACAAACGTGCTCGTGTGAGTATAATTGTCATGATGATGATCATATCAAAGAGGACAGCTTTAATCTTAGGAATTGAGGTTGATATTCTTTTGTGTTGATCTGACTTAACCGTTGATCATGCTGTGCCTGAGTCTATTTCTGATTATTCGGTTACTTAAACTCAATACTTTAATACGTCATATCGTTATCATACAAGTATGGAATGATCTGCAAAGAATACACTCAAATCTCTTGGCAATGAACAACGACATCTTGGGATTGCCGAACGAACAAAAAGAAGAACGTGCTTCCGATGATGTCAGACATGGCACAATGAATGACGCTGTTTTTCTTCTTATCAGCACAATCCTCACGCTTGCTTACTGTAGAGTAGCGCTTGCGGATATCTTAACTTCCAAAATGATCCGGAAGATAATGTTATCCGGTTCCTTTTCATCAAAACCAACAGAAGATTAATGGATTGAGATCTTTAGTTTGTTGTTGCTATTGTATATTTCTACGGCCGCGGTCTCAGATTATTCTACATTCCCAAAAGGTGTTCTTTATCCTGTTAGTATGGTTTGTCAGATTTAATAATAGACGGTATTGCCGTTGTTCGCAGAAAGTGAAAATCGCTCATTGACATAACTGTTCTATCTTCCGGTTGGTTAATCTGAACTTACGAACATATAACCGCTGCCCATGAATGCGTGATACAATTCCAAGCTGGCCTTGGTTTGCCGAGGTATCACATACTACAATAAGATACCACTTGAAATGGAAGATTGGATTATCACCGTAGTTCAATACACCAACAAGATTACAAAGGCGAACAAGTTGTTATCAGGCCAAGCGTTATTTGATCGTCCTCCTCCTGCAGAGTGTTTCCGAGTTAGCGAAAAATAACAACAAAACAACTACAGCACCCGGGATTCCCAAGTGGTCCCCCACCTTGGTACTAACCGAGCGATAGGTAGCTTAAGCTTCGCCGAGCAGACGAGAGGCGACGTTTTCTACCTTCTATGGCCGTAGATGAAAATGCATAAAACCTACTCTGATATATTGTGTTAAAAGGATATGAAAGGGTGATCCAACTTTGAATCAAATATTTCACACCGGTACAACGACATATTCCATGTATGTAAACTGCTTGATTACTGCTCTTATAGTCAAGACCCATAATTTGCAAGTTAACCTTCTATCACGGACAACCTGTGCTCTGCCCGGGATAAGAAGTAGGCAAGGCAGATTTTAAGATCTGGGTGTAGCAACAATTCTCGCCCTGCAGAAAAACCCAAATTAAGTAATTCGATCATATGCATATGAATGACTACTGAGTCAGATTATTATCTCAGACACCTCCGTCACTATCGCTATCGCTATCATTGTCCCTTCAGCTCCACAGCTAACCCCTCCAAAATCACTACTACTTGAATCACCAGTATCACCCATCCAGGCTGAATTATTCCCATCAGCACCACCACCGGTATCGAAGTTATCACTAAATTACTTCAATAACTTACTATACATACAGTTATGAGTATTGATCAGCCAAAACCTTCTATATAAGTATCCATAAATCCACAACTTTTACTTTTTTCCCTTGTCACTGCTTGAATACAAATTAATGCTTCTACCGTTGACTATGTGAACGCTGCTGATGTAATGTAGGTATGGGCATACCATCGTAAGGTTGAAAAGCTGTGTCCAGATATCCTTGACTCGGATGCGGATGCGGATTCGGCTTTGTATTGGTATTTGAGAAAGGGATAGATGTTGTATTGTGTGATGTCGGTATATTTGCTGAAGGGGAATAATGTTTTTCGTATGTATGATTGGTTTCTTGGGATATCTGCCTCTGGTTCGTCGGGCGTTGGGATTGTTCTTCATGTTTTGATTTACCACTAGACTGTTTAGGTTGTGTTCGAAGTCAGTTGAATGCATCATAACATTAATTGGTACAATCATCAATGTGAACCATATAAATTGATAGATATTATAGTTATGATCGTCTGAATGCTGAATAACGTACACCAAAACATCCACACCATCCACTTGATTTTACAGAATCCGAAAAACTAAATACCGATACACCATCATCATCTGAACACCTTTCATCTGTAGGCTGACGATCTATAACATTATGTCAATTTTTAGCGCAAGCCTCTCAATGCGTGAATAGTCTTAAGTTGTGATCGTTATTTGGACTCACTCATCCCGTTCAAAGGGACAGGTTGAGATGTTATCCTTTGATTTGACATGCTATGCGTGTCCAAGTCGTGTTTGTGATTATACCCGAGTAAAGTTAAATAAGTTGATTGCTTTCTCGAATTGTGAATAACAGATTCAATTCGCTCGTGCTGACGAGGATACAGTATTGGGAACAAGCAACAGAAGAAAAAATTCGATACTCATCGGTTCCATGCTCATCTGTTGTGTCAATTGTTGCGTATCGATAACTGTATATCTGGAGCCAGAGATCTACTTGTTTCACATACCTTAATGCGTTCGGTCTAACGGACAGGACATCAAAGCGTAAAGAGGAAGCTAAAGGGGGATTATCAAACGGGTAAACGGACTTGCCACTCTCAGGCACCAGCTTTTCTTTTGGTCGATCAATCATTGCCCTTGAATGGCGTTTCCTTTTACCCCTTTATCTGTTCTATATTGGGCGTATCACCCAACCTGCGTTTTCATGGCCAGCTTACTGCACATCTGCTACCTATTATCAGTAATATGCAATGTGATGCTCAAGTATCTCTTGGGATAGACATTGTAAGATGCAAGAGCTTGGAGTATATAGTCGAAGATTTAGTGCATACTATTAGACTGGTATCTTCAACAGGATTGAAGTCTCGCACAGACCTTGTTTCATGCTCCTCCTATTCTGCATAGCCTTAGTATGTATGAGAGCATGATTTGCAATGTTGATGTAAATATAGTACAATGTGGTACAAATTATAGGGTTCCTATTGGTTTATGATACAAATATGGTGATGATGCTAACGATCCAACGAGGAATCATCCTTGAATTATGAACATCCACCACCTCCTGTACCACTACCACCAGTCATACCACCAGCAAATGAATTTGGAGCTTGCGTTTCTGTCGGTATCATTTTAGCTTGTTCGATATTTTGAGGTTGTATTTGATGATTTCTATAAACGGGATTTTTACCAAATATTGCTTCATGTTTTGGTCTATATCTAGCTACTGGATCTGAATCGTCAAATTCGAACTATACAAAAAAAGCAGATTAACAGGTGAAACATCAGTATACATCTTTGCAAACGATAGACTGTGGGGATTTTAACTTACACATGAAAATGTCGTCAGCTTCTTCAACAGACTTTTGCGTTTTGGCGCAGGAGGTGCATGATATTGATCGTATGGACCCGTACTTTCGGCTATTTGACGTTATACATTCATATCAGCATTCCGCCTTGTCAAAGCCTAACTACAATTGGCATATCGTGGACGAAGCCAAGATATTGGCATTGGATTTAATATACAATTGGATCATATGCGTGTTTCAACACTTACCCGATGTAGAAAGCTGCCTTTCACGCCATTCAGTTACGTATGGATGCTTAGCCATGTTTGTATTCTGACTCGGACGTCGTGGCTCTTTCTCATTCATGTAAAAACTATGATGACTTCGAGACGAAGATGCTGATGATTGAGCAGGTGATGAAGGCTGATATGACATGTTTGATAGATAGGAGGATTTCTTGTCTTTTGACTAGCTTTATTGATCTCGGATTACGATTACGATTTGATCCGCGCGGATTGATGTTGATTGATGACTCAAAAAAAATCCTTGATGTGTATGTATTTCTTTTTTTAATGAATGAAAGTTTGTCAACGATAAAAGCTTATGAAAAGAAGTTAACAAAGAAAAGTTATTGAGGAATGTTGAAGGACAATAAGTAAAAACAATAATGTTAGTTTTGTGCGATCGAACGGCGAAAAAGAAGGCTCGTTATCCAGGATAATCAATTGTTTTTGTTTTTGTTTTGATGCATTACTATTTTTAGGGCTGTTTCGTTCGTTTAAAATGATAAAAACTAGCTTATGTAGTGTGATCGGTAAGATCGGTGTCTGACTTTGCTGATAGTAGGATATCTTATTACACGAGCCCCCTAAAAATGAATACGGTAGACGGCAGTGCTAAAAACAGAAGTTTTAGTCTTAACATTTTTAGCGATGATGATGTTGAAACGCTGATTCGGAATTCAATGCATAACGTTAATTTTCATTTTTAGCGTGATTAAATTCGGCAGTGTGGTGCGGTGCAACTCGCTTTTTTAGCGTGATGAAGAAACCGGTGTTTCAACTTAACAAGGACAGGTTTTGAGAAGGCATCCCTCTATCTTATCCGTCTACCAATATGCTACTCTTCAACTCTAGCTCATGTGTAATCAGGCATTGCCAGGTATCGTACTGAGGTGTATTGCAAGTAACTTAAATTACTGACATGTGGAGCGGAAAGAAGAGTACAAAATTTTAAATGAAATATTCAGGAAAAACAAAGTAGTTAACCTTTTAATCATAACGTGATGCCCCGCGTCATTATTAGTGGTATCTAAATTTGGGGTCAGGAAGTTAATCTCATATGATTCTATAAACAGTCATGTAACTAGCTAGTTGTGTAGCGATTGAGGATTAGAGATCTGCGAGGATATAACACGATAGATCTGTTAAAACTTGAAAGTAAAGACAAGATAAGGCATCTTTCACCACACAAATAATAGTATATGCCGTATAAACATTCACCGCGTTACAGTCTGCACATACTGTAAACATGTTTATCTATACATAATAACTTGCTTTAACATCTACCACAAGCTTGTAACCATTTACCAATATGATCTGGACCACAACCGAAAGGTGTACCATGAGCTTCTGAGCCTAATGGCTGATTTTTAGTACCTTCACCATTGGGTGGTTGATCAATAAAAGGTTTTATGATTGGTTTTTTTTCTTTAATAGGTTGCGATGTTATGGCTGGTACAGTTATATCTTCTGATTCATTCTCATTGGGCATATTGGTTATGTGATTCTGCGCTGTTCTGCTCATGATTAGTCTAAAGTCAGCATAAACTTGAAGTTTACATGTCGTTCTCAAGACGGGTCATGGTATATATGTCCCATTGAGTCCAAGTCGACTTACAGATCCTTCTGCTCTGACATTGTGATTGTTTCGTGGCAAAATATAGCTAGCTGGATGACTTATTTTGTTTCGATATGAGGAGCAGGCTTAGAAGGTGTTGTTATAAATTGCTTGAATTCGTTGGTATTGAGATATATATAGTTATATATAGCACGATAAAATCAATTTCAGCGAGATTGCTTAATCCGTTAAATGAGTAATCTATGTTCAATGTATAGCATGATATCATCATTCTTTATCTCCTATCGGTACTCGTGTACTTTATTGTCATGCATAGCTGGAAATGCTGAAGTCGTTGGCTTACATTGGAGCAATTGCGCTTACTGATTTCACATGTAAAGCACGAACGTGCTTGATTTGTTGGTTGAGATTGAAGCTATTTTTGCACGTCGATCATAAATGCCAAGAAGCCGCGGCCGGAATCTTCAATGTTACTTGCGTTTCATTACTTTGATTAGATCGTAGTTCAATGACCTAACCTGACACCTATTACATCTTAGAGCTAGAATATACATGAATGGTACAACTAAATTGCTACATATTGGATTTTTTCCTGATTTCCTTCTATACTTTCCCTTGCTGCACTGTGCTACTGTTGACAAAATCGCAATTGGTATTTAGGCTGCACCTGCGAGAGCAGCTACTACACCGTAATTCTTTCTGTGCCCTCTTCTTGGTCTACGTCTTGGTTCGTCACTGCGAAATGCGGAATGAATATGATCAGTTGAAATATCCATTATATCTCGCAGAAAAGTATGTGAATTACTTACTCAAACTACGAAGCGAGGAGTAAAACGCAATTAAGCGCAATGATCAGCGAAAATTCGGCATATCAAGGAGATGTCATATCGTGTTGTACTCAAACTTACTGCATCGGCTGAACAACATCCTCCTCTAAGTCTCATAATGCTTCTATCACTCTTGATACTTGATGTATCGGAGTGAGACATGTTTTTGGTCACTGTGCATCAGAAAGAAAGCGCGCACATGAGGTCAGTTTAAATGGTATAGCACTTGACAGTCAAACTCAACTTACTCTCACTTGACTTGTTTGTTTTGGATCTTAAACCGAACATAGATTTGAAAGTCATGACTGGAAGTGGGTTCATGAAATGGTTGTTCGTCGTAAGAGTTGTAGTTGTGATTGGGAAACTGTGAAATGCGAGCCAAGTTATGTATAATGGTATTCGCATGAAAGTGATAGTCAATTTGAAATGTACTTAGACAAGTTGTCTTGAAGGAATACATTATCTTGACATGTCTTCTGATGTTCTTTATATACACAAAATCTCACAAACTCAACCTTGATAGAAGAATGATTTCCGCGATCAAAACATCATACACGCACAGCTTCGCCGACAGGAACGAATGGTGACATAGAGAGGAGCAAGATATAGAGTCAAGATAAGTCAATCAATGGTGATCGAATCGGACACCGAACTTAGCGGGACAAATCAAGTAGAGTACACTCCTAGTGACTCTCTCGATCATCAGGTTAGTGGGATAGTCAAGTGATCAACCGGGAATTATTTGATTATTTCGGTCCTATCTTAGTCTTATCTACAGCATTTCTCGGTGACCGCAATCTTGATATCCTTGTTAGGCGCATTTGACCGATATAAAGCGGTGAGCAGCTTCTATACTGCCACATAGCTTTACAGAACCTGTAATACCGTATAACTCCCGCTGAGCAACTAGCTACGGAGATATCCCTGAACTCCTCGAGAAGAACAGTTTCTTCAAAATCTTTAAGTCTTTTTGACGATTTTTCTTATGTCAAGCTTTGAAAGGGAGGATTTCGAAGGATTTCATCTTAATTCCATATTTGTTGATAGCTTTCTCAGTATCTGACGTACGAAAAAACAACAACCCACAAAATCAACTTCCAAAGAATCCTCAACTAGGTCTTTTTCAAATCCTAGACTGAGATCGAACGGGAGCGTGTAGATATTCCATAGATTTCTTTCTTTCCTTTGCTTTTCTGACTTTCGATTATATAAATCATTCAAAAATGGCCTCTTTATCAAACGGTCAAGTTACCGAACTACAACAATCTGAAGATTACGCTATCAAGAGTGAAGCTGTTACACCAAAACTTGGTATGTTTAATGCCACTTAGCAAAATGTGACTTCAGAGCAAGAATGTTAGCTAATTTGTGATCCTTTATTAGATACTTCTCAATGGCCTCTTCTTTTGAAAAACTATGATAAACTCTTAGTTAGATCTTCTCATTTCACTCCTATTCCTACCGTGAGTATTGTGATGGACTTGGACAAAGAGGATGCCCATTCGAAATCTTCGCGAGATTCGTCATTACTGACAAATACAATGTTCATTATATAGGGTGTTTCACCACTCAAAAGAGATTTACAAACATACATTAAATCAGGTGTAATCAACTTAGATAAACCATCTAATCCATCATCACATGAAGTTGTAGCATGGTTGAAAAGAATCTTGAGAGTTGAAAAAACTGGACATTCAGGAACATTAGATCCAAAAGTTACAGGATGTTTAATTGTTTGTATTGATAGAGCAACAAGATTAGTTAAATCACAACAAGGTGCAGGAAAAGAATATGTTTGTGTTGTAAGATTTCATGATAAAATTGAAGAAGGTGAAAAAGGTGTTGCAAGAGCTTTAGAAACTTTAACTGGTGCATTATTTCAAAGACCTCCATTAATTTCTGCAGTAAAAAGACAATTAAGAGTTAGAACTATTTATGAATCAAAATTAATTGAATTTGATAATAAAAGAAATATGGCTGTATTTTGGGTTTCTTGTGAAGCTGGTACTTATATTAGAACTTTATGTGTACATTTAGGTTTATTATTAGGTGTAGGTGCTCATATGCAAGAATTAAGAAGAGTAAGATCAGGTATAACTGGTGAAAATGATGATATCGTTTCAATGCATGATGTTTTAGACGCTCAATGGTTATATGATAACACAAGAGATGGTGAGTTGGTTGTTGATTGTCACAGCAGCTATAAATTATATATCTTTCACATGCCTCATCCACAATCAATTTTTCCGTTTATCGTGTAATGGACTGTGCTAATATACCATTAATTTTCTCCCTATTATAGAAACCTACTTACGTCGAGTAATTAGACCATTAGAATCATTATTAACCAACTTCAAGAGAATTGTCGTCAAAGATTCAGCAGTTAATGCAGTATGTTACGGAGCAAAATTAATGATACCTGGTTTATTACGATATGAAAGTGATATTGAAGTTAATGAAGAAGTTGTCTTAATGACAACAAAAGGTGAAGCAATTGCTATTGGTATAGCAATGATGTCAACAGTAGATTTAGCTTCATGTGATCATGGTGTTGTAGCTAAAATTAAAAGATGTATAATGAATAGAGATTTATATCCAAGAAGATGGGGTTTAGGTCCAAAAGCTCAAGAAAAGAAAAAAATGATTAAAAAAGGTGAATTAGATAAATATGGTAAATCTATTGAAGGTGTTACACCACAAAATTGGAAAAAGGAATACGTAGATTATAATGCTCAAGATCAAGAAGAAGGTGGTGGTTTAATTTCAACTCAACCTTCAATAACACCCACAGCCACAGCTACTATAACACCAATAGAAGTTGATGGTGAAGAAAAAGAAAAGAAAAGAAAGAGAGATGACGAATCTGTCGTAGCTGCTACTCCATCAAAAGGTGATGCTGATAAAGAAAAGGTAAGTTGTCAATCATGTATACCTCAACAACTCTATTATCCTATTTATATAGCCGCTTGGCTCTCTTATTGCTGCTTTACCATATAATATATACAAAGGACAAATCGCTAAATTATGAAACCTTCGTTTTTCCCACTCTTGCAGAAAAAGAAGAAAGTCAAGACTGAAGATGGTGTAGAAAGAGAAGAAACAGCTGAAGAGAGAGCAGCTAGAAAAGCAGCTAAAAAGGAGAAGAAAGAGAAGAAAGCCTCAGCATAATCAATACATAGAGCTTAGTTTTCTCTCTTCATTCATTCATTCGTCATTTTTATCTTTATTTCTTCTTTAGGGGGTTTATCATATACCTGTATGTATTCTTGCATTTTTTTCTAGACTTAGTTCAGTCGTATGAGGGGAGTTAAGGTGCACGCGTTTTATCGCAAACGGGCGATACACATAAATTCACCTGACACACCCAATATTGGATTTACAGCAATACTGTTGTATACGTATTGCATATTCGGGATCATCATTACAACGCTCTGTCTATTTATTGTCCAAAGTATAAAAAGCGCATCATAAAATACTGAAGTTTTATCCGTGGCAATTGGTCCATAAATACAACATCTTCTTCTAATCTATTATGATCCCAATTGGCAGAATGCTATTTATCATATTCCACTTGGATTGAAGCATCTCTACTTAATCTTAGTCACTATTTCCATATTATCAATTCCATCCTACATTATAGTACGTATACTTATAATTCTAGTCTAATCAATCTTCAAATCCAAATCGAACTCTCGCAAAGAATCGAAATAAGTTTTAAAGAAATCAATATAATATCTAACGTCATGTGAACCTGCAGTTTCCCTGATTGAATGCATTGATAATTGTGCTAAACCAATATCAACTGTTCTAACATGTGTTGAAAGATGTGGACCGACTGTCGAGCCGCATGACTAGATGTAAGTTGAGAAAAAAAAAAGAGGTGAGTTGTATTACGATTCAGTTTCAATTATATAAAACTTACAGAATCATTTCGAATTTCAAATTCTTGTGTAGGTACATTAGCTTTTTTAGCTACTCTTCTCAGTAAGAAAGTGGTTTGCGCATTCGATGTATATCTTTGATTTGCATTTGTTTTAATCACTATACCACCATTTATTCTAGGTGAATGATTTGGTTCATATTTATTTTCATAATTTGGGTTCACCTATCATGACATGAGTTCTCCATCAGCTGATCAAAGTCTTCTACACTTCATGATCAAGAGATTCGAAAGAAGCTCAAAGTGATAAAACCTTACAGCATGACCCATGTCAGCAGATACTAAGAAACTGTTTGCTAGTAGATTATGATATCCAATTTTTTCGTATTCAGGTAAAGATACTATTCGTTCCACGAATGATGGAAGTAAATTCGATTCTGCACCATGATGAGACACGCTACCAACCTGAAACGAAGTGTACGATTAGCTAAAACCCAAAAAAAACGGAACATTCACGAGAGATATCATTACAAATTTTTAAACTCACTTCCTCATTGTCAAATAGAATCACACATCTTATTGTATCCTCATTAGTGTCTTCAGCAACCTCGCATAAACCTTCGATTGAACAGAATCTAGACCAAAGTTAAATTAGAATTATTATCTCGAAATGATAAGGTGTAATTGACACAATGTAGTCAAGCTGGTATCATACCAGCACTACACGGCAACGGTCGCAATGACAGTATGACCAGAATCTGGTTTGACTGCAACAGTGACTCACGAAGTCATCAAGTTATCACATCTTGGACTGAATACAAATTCATTAGATAGCCCTCCGACAGTCGAGGGTTGAGTATCGTAAAGCGATCTGACATGATCAGAGTATTCTAATCAGCTGATTGAACTTTGGCGTTACATTTGGTCGGCTGGACAAGCTTACAGTTCGAAATCTTGTATATCAGAGACTTCACAACCTAATTCATCAGCTAAAACAGCTAACAACAAAGGGTGATGTTTCGATTCCATCTTTGAAATATCATTTTCGTTATCTTTGACATTGGGTGTATTGGTTCCACTGAAAGGTTGTGGTGTACCTGATCTTGATATACTAGTTGCATTTGATGAAGGTGAATTTAGTTGATCTTGAACTAAACCAATTATAGGTAAAAATTCAGTTTCTTTATTGAATTTGAAAGATTCATTGATTGTTCTATCTAAATGAATTGCTAAAGTTGGTATTCTCAATAAAGGTCTATTTATCTTTACTAATTTTGATATATAATTTTCCTTTCCTTCTTTTTTTGCGCTTGTGTCCGATATGATTACTCTACCTGCTATAGATAAATCTCTATCAAACCAAGAAGCCCAAATACCACCACCATATAATTCACAACCAACTTGTAAATAACCTGATTTAACCTTCTTTGAAATCGGTCTTATCTTTAAGCATGGTGAATCTAAATGTCCTACTGCAAATGATATAGTTGTTTTTTCAATAGATGGTTTGGAAGGTAATGTAAATGCTACTAAAGAAGATTGATTTCTGGTATAACATAACTTTGATCCAGGTTTAAAGGAATCTAAATCTTTCGAAGATCTCTCATCGATTTTTCTAAATCCTTTACTATCTAATTTCTTTGTTAAATTCGCGACAGCTTGAAACGGTGTTGGTGATTCTGTAACGAATTCACAAAATCTATTTGCAATTATCAGCGTTCTCATTGATCTAGCTATTGCGATAGAGTACGATGAAGATAACATACTTGACTGCATCAATGGGAGGAGAAGGTGGAATCTTCATTTTACTTGACATATAGGCTGTTTATAATAATTTGGAACTGTTTGTATGTATTACGACGCTGTGATCAGTCTTGTTATTGATTTCGAGATGAAAGGAGGAATGCAAGAGATGGATAAGATAGCAATCATGACACTCTGATTCAAGAGTCATTCGTCTCTCAATCGCTCATTCAGGGCTCAATGAGGTGGAGGCACATGCTCATATTCGGCGAAAACCGAAGTACAACCCCTGTTTGGCTTCAGCCGCTCATGTCGGATTTAAGACAAACACCGATTTTACCCCTATTGCAAGAAGGATGCCACATCTCGATTCTCGCCCCTCTGCCATGGCATTTTAACCATTTCTCCGATTATGCTTCCATTCAAGCAGGCCTGAACTGGCTACAGTGAGTATTAGCTTGCTTGCTTGCTTGCTTGCTTGCTTGGATGCTTGGTGGCATTAGCTAGCTGCCTTACACTGTCTACGCTCCCTGACTGCTTACCGCTTTACTGCTTGTTGTACACTGGCTGTTGGTGTCCTGCTGCTAACGGACTGTGTCAAGATTCGACATTGATCAAAATAGTTAATTTTGAAAACATCATCAGCTAACCTTTTTTCTCTTTTAGCCAACTATTCAAAATGGTGTGTAGACTTCATCAACGTTGTAGGAAAAAGAGTGGAATGGAAATGCTGACCTACTGTAAAATCCCTTTTCTTTATATCTCGCTCTTCACCTTTGTCTCCCTCAATAATCGTCAATTGTTCATAATGGTAAAAATCAAATTATCAACAATAACCAACCTCAATGCTCATAAAATGGATAATCAATATGTTGGATACTGTATTGGAATGGAAAAAATTACACTTCAATTAATCGATTAAAATTTGATTTGGAAAATGGATATTGGATATTGGATATAATAGGGTCGAGTTAGAACTAAGACAGTCAAAAGAGCCTCTAGAGTTCTCATCGAGAAATACTACCCTAGACTCACCCTCGATTTCCAGTGAGTATACATTTTTCTCGACGAAAAGAAAACAACAGGAAAGGCGGGATGCGTTAGAATGATCACAAGATTGAATAGGACGAGAATGGAAGTGGATTAGACATGATGCACATACTCATCATCTCAACGTCAGTCAGGATGAATGGTTGTTGGGCCATACTAGAGGCATTCGACAACGCATACCTGATTAATATCAACCTAGATCATGGATATTATCAGATTAAGGAAAAGGGAAGGAAATTGCTCGGGAGTACTAGAAAAACCAAACCAGCAAGAAGAAGCACATAACTAACTTGTATCACTTCGTTTCACAGCACCAACAAAAGACTCCTCGATGAGGTAGCTTCAGTTCCTTCTAAAAGACTCCGAAACAAGGTTGCTGGTTGTGAGTGGATAGTTTTTGTTTGTTTCTGGAAGCTGGATCTGGATGGGGTGGGATACACTAGACATCATCAACATATATTGAAACTATATATGGTTTAGATGGATCTTGCCCAACCTAGAAAAGGTGTAATGAATTCAAAATAAAGCATAGTAAACTGATTGATTAACCTGATTATAGTTACCACCCACTTGATGAAGAGAATTCAAAAAGGTCCAGTACGAGGTATTTCTTTCAAATTACAAGAAGAGGAGAGAGAACGAAAAGATCAGTGAGTTATTATTTTCCTATGGCATTCTTCTTAGCTTCGAATATCTCATCTCGCTTGTATACATACATGGGTTGATGACTTACTGATCTTTGTTCTACTTTTTTTTTCTTCTTCAACCTAACAGATACGTACCAGATGTTTCAGCACTTGCCGCCAACGCTGAATCACCTCTTGAAGTTGATAACGAAACCAAAGATCTACTTAAATCATTAGGTTTCGATGACCTCAACGTTAACGTCGTTAACGTTTCAGCTAATGCACCAAGAGAAAGAAAAACTAGATTCGTACCAGGTTCAGGTAGAGCTTAAACGAAAGTTTAGTTTTTCTTGGGAAAGGGAAAAGGGAAATTGATTATATATAAAATCAAAAATCTTGTATAGTTCAATTGGTGGTTGAGATGTTACGACTTGCCTCATAATTATGAATCATGGACATCAGATAGCAGAAAAGGACTTTACAATACGCAGGCTTGAATGTCTGATCGCGGATAAAAGCTTTTGAGCATTTTCATTTGCTTGAGGCTCTGAATGATCAAAAGAGATGATGTTTAGACTAATCGCTTACTAACGGTCGACCAGAAGTTGAGAAAGATAGAACATAATACATAATTATTCAGACCTTATACTACGTAACGTGTTGTTGTCGTGTTCTACTATTTTGTGAAATACCTGATTGCAATTGACTTGGGTCAAGATATCTACGACTTAATGCTTATCAAACCAGAACGCGATATTTTCCCGTTCTGTATCCATCAAAACAGGTAAATCTTGATCACAGTCTGGTAATTTGACCGTTTCGTGAGATACAGTATGTGTGCATTTTATACAAGTACTATGTGATCCGCGAAGATGATATACAGAAGTTTCAGGCAAAACAATATGACCCATATTAGGTCATGGTGTATATCCGACCAACGATAGGAAGATATACAGTCAATATGAGTGCGAGAGGATGTAGCTTTATGCCATTTAACTACTGTCCACTTGTTCTAAAACAACACTCCATGAATTCGGACATTCTTGATGTAATATGATACAATTTTTTTAGATTTATTCCCAAGCTTTCTTGGCTCTTTGCCTTTTAGCCTATTCATCAGAAAAAGATTTGATTTCTTTTTTGATTAGCATCATCATCAAACAAGTCATGATTCATATACAAGCAATAAGGTATGATGATCACCTAAAGATAACAGAACTCACTTTCTTCTCTTCTCTCTCTTTAACTCTATTACCCAACTTTTCACTTAATTCAACAGCTCTTTCTTTACCTTTTTCACTTCTTGCTTTTTGTTTTTTACTTATTTGTTTATTTTTATTATTCTTCTTTTGTGATTTTTGTATTTGACCTGATGGTGTTACCATGGTTGCTGGTAATCTTGAATTTTTAGCTATTTTGGCTGGTTGAACTGGTATAGTAGTAGCCGCAGCAGCATTACCATTTGTATTTCCCGTAGAAGGTCCTGCTGCTTCGTTAGTACCTGATACTATAATTGTCAGCTATCTGTCTAACATTACTACTAAGAAAGCCAGCTTACCTGACATCTTCAGCAATTTGTCTTGTTGTACTCTTACTCAGATTGTAAGGTATATCGTTATTCATAAGTTCAAAGTAGAATAATCTGATATCTGATATACCTCAAAGTTTGATTTTGTGGATTTAGCAAATTTGTTTCCGTGGGAAGGAGTGGTTGATGGGTGGTGATGAAAATAAGTCTAAAAAGGCCGGTGGTTCCTGAAATAACTAGATTAGACCTAAATCTAATATTAATATTCCTCAACAAACGCGTTCGAAAAATATGAGAGTAGAGATATGTGGGAAAAATAATATTGAAAAACAAACTAGCAGTTCTTTCTTAGTCTTGCATATAACTCAGATATCCTTCTTTAGTTTTCTTTATATCAAAGTCACCGCTCAAACACAAAGTGAATAGAAGATTCTCTGAATGGTCTATCAGTAGCGAAAACCGATAATGCTCTTGTCTTCACTATCTATATTCCTTTTACCCCTTTTATCCGGCGTATCAGCTCAAGGTGTACAGAAACCTCAAACAGCAACAACATGTATACCGTCAGGCAATGAAGAACCTATAAATGATGCTTTCAAAAAGGGTCAGTGGATGAATCGTCATAACAGCTTGTGATATTTCCTATTAATATGATCGCTAATAATGTTTTTTATATATCATGACAGGCGGTTACGGAACGACGGTTACATTATGCGCAGGATCAGTGCATCGATTAAATTCTTCAATCTTATTCACAGCTGAAAAGCAGACTATAACGACAGAGAACAATGAAAAGGGACGTGATAGAGCTATGTTGATTGTGGAAGGTATAGATCAATCTGCAGCTATACGGTGAGTTAGAAAGACCGTTAGTTATGTGGAGATGGAATAAAGCAATCCTTCACACGCATAACGCATAGTATTTAAGGCCAATAGTCAGCTTGGCACTAACCTCTGATTACTTATAGAGCCGATTGTCAACAATGTTCATTTGCAACGATAAAATCACTTATCATAGATGGAAATCGACCACAATTGTTACGTATACCCAAAGGTGACGCTTTGATAGAAATTGGTAATGCTGAAAGGCAAGTTGTAAAAGATTGTAAACTGTATGAACCCAGGTGAGTGCAATGAACCAAATATCATAATGAAGCGGTAAACAAGTAACTGATAAATCGCTTATAATCGGAAAGAGGTTGGAGTGCGTTACATTTCCGTGAAGGTGATAGGAAACAGTGTAGATACGGTAAAGTGGTAAACAACGAGATTGTGCGTTGAGATCATCCAATTATTCCATTTCATGATCGAACACTAACAATAATCTCGATTCCGATCAACAGGGACCTTGTGGTGAAGAGTGGGATGATGATTATGATGGTGAAAATGAGTTAGAACCACCCTTTGGTAATCCAAGAGCAGATGGTATAAGTTTGGCTTGTAAAGATTCAATAGTGGAAAGAAACGTGAGTGACCACTTAAGCTCGACTGTGTATAAGGGATATCAGCACTAACAATCAATCAACTTTAAAAGGTTGTTTACGATACCACGGATGGCGCTATAGTATTATTTGGTTCAGCAGGAAGTGAAGTCAGAGAAAATCATATTTATTCTAGGACTAGAGTGGTGTTAGGAGGTGAGCTCAATTTTACATTTACTCAATTCGCTTGCCTTCTCTATATCAGGCTATTGACACTTTCCCATTATTATACATTAGGTATAAATCTGGTTGATTATGATCCATGGCAAGGAGATTATATGCTAGTTTCAGTTCATCATAATTATTTACATGCTTTTGGTCGATATTTTAAAGTTGGTATAGTCATTGGACCATCATCATGGTCAGATGATACAGAATCAATTGTACATTCAGCATCAGTTACAGATAATTATTTAGAAGGTAATCATTTTGGTTATGGTATCGTTGTTTCATCAGCAACAAGTTTTACTGTCGTTAGAAATACAATCAATGAAGAAAAATCTAAATTTAGAGGTGTGAATGGACCAAGATGTCCAAAGGCCCCTGAAAATGGTAAACCAACACCTTTTTTAATTAATAGAGGTTCTGCTAAAGGTACTTTTCAAGAAGATTTCGTTAATGGTGAAGTCCAGCATAGTAAGTGATCTATTCTATCGATCAATTTCGTTGATACAGGCCACTTTACTGGAGCACAGTGCGATATTTGCGTAAAGCTAAAAACTTCTGGTGTTCACCTATCTAGTCATTTGTCTGAATATGCCAGATGAGAATGGTAAACCGTATAAACCTTGGCGGTTCAGGGATTCATCCCAAGCTATAGCTGCTAGAGCCGCATCTGGTGAAGTCAGTGATTCCATCGTGCAAGCTGCTTTTGTGAGTTGCTTTTTATCGAACTTATGCATGCTTATCTCAGATTTTTCCAATGTATATCTTGCTGATCACTATCAATGGTTTTTCTACAGGATGCGAGAATAGCAGAAGCATTAGTTTCATATCAATTTTCCCTAACTACAGCAATGGATGTAATCAATCACAAAATTGAGAAATTAACTAATCCTGTAGATTATGATGGTGATGAATTTAAAAAACCAAAATATAAGCATGAACATGAAAAGGATGAAGAAACTTTAACAAATAAGAAGAAAAAATCATCAGGTAATAGAGATATAGATGAATTTACAAATAAAATTGATTTTTTAGAACAATCAAATAAGAAATTGAAGAAAAATTTTGATGGATTGAAAATGGATTTTGAGAATTTGAGTGGAAGATTAAAGAAAGGTGCTGTAAGTGCAATGATATTGAGCTACTTCCCATCTGATTCATGAATCGGATCTAGAAGATAAAGCTAACAATCTTGCTATCGCCTGTTAATTTAATCCATGCAATAGGACGATAATAAGCCAATAATTGAACAAATTTTCATCAAAGTACAATCGATTTTATCAGGTACAACACCCTTAACATCATCAAAACAGATATTGTTGCAGAATGCGAAATCTAATCCCATATCTTCGCCGCTTGATTCTATACCGTTCGGCATATATGGTGTTGTCCTAGGATCTGTGACAATCTCCTTGTTAGCCAATAGTTTGTGGACTAAATGGAGGAAAAGGAATGTCAAGAGTAATAAAGTTATATAGGTATAAGGATATGAGTATGTACTGTATGTAAGGGCATAAAACATAAAATGAGGTGTCCGGTTCTACAAATGAATACACAATTTTACGCATCATTGTGTTTACCTCAGCAACAATCGCAGGATATCAATGACAATGATTCTTCTAAAGCTGGCTGTCTTCGCTTTGTTTCAGGAGGCTTGCTGTTTAGAGCTACCTCTGAACCAATATTCGTGTGTTCAGTTGGCAACTACACAGTACGTGAGTCAATCAGAACAAATATCCGGTAGACTTTATCCGATTCAGTTGAAGCGAGGGTTTAGGAGCACTCGTTTGATGGTGAGACAAAAGAGATACGCTAAAAACAGTACTGCATTCATTCTGTTGCCATATCTGACATCTGTCATCTGAACAGTGATTAAATTCGTTTCAGAACGCATATCGTTCCTTAGACCATTGCCAGTTCAGTTCATGAAGAAAATAACTCCGAGTGTTGACCCTTTTCCACAAACTAAGTTGTTTCAGGGAGCCTTGTTTTTCGCAACGCTCAAATTTGACATTCGTGGTTCTTGTTGTGTATCAAGGTATCATGATTTACAGGCGAAGCAGCTAGAGTATAGAAGTGTAAGTGAAGAAGTGAAAACGGCGCCCGTAAAGGGGGTTCACTGAGCATGTCAAATACTTCAAATACAATGATACTCTGGTAAACGAGACGCGACTCAAATGGTATTGAATAATGACATGACTGTCTATCAGTTAATCTTATTGCGTTGCCATTACAACACAACATATTGAGCGATGAAGCCAATTAAGCATATTGTTGGATGCCACGAAAAAATGAAAATGAATATGTAACTAACGGTAAAAAGAAAACGTAAAGTCGAAGATCTCCGATAAAAGTGATCCAAAATCTTGTAACTTATCTTTAATAGAGATTATTTCGTATTTGTCCGAGATTTTTTTTAACCATGAATTTTTAATCGGGTATCTTTAATTTGCATTTTTAACAGGTTTCGAATTAAACCGATAGGAGACTTTTGTCCGTACAAAAAAGATTAACCCCGAGTTTCTTTTAAACGAAATGTAATTCATCCATTAAATTAGAGGCTGCTCAAGAACGTATGAATGTTAGAAGAATGGAGGAACCGAGTTACTGAAATCCCTTTGTTTTCTTGGCTTTTTTTCTTGCGTTGTACATCATCAATCAGTTCCAAGAAGGTCTGGATGATGTATTATATAACTACTGGAAGTATGTATGTATGTATGCAAGAGATCTACAAGATTTCAAAATACGCGAGCCTACAATAAAATATCAAGGGCAGTATTTATGTAGTGCGCTATCCCATATTCATAATATCGGTACAGATCAGATTTGAATTTGGAATAAAAGACATATTTTCAGAGCCGCTTTTCCACTCTTCTGGGGAGGAAAAGCATAAAGTTATATATAAAATCTGCAAAAAGAATACACGGCCGGAACATCTTAAGAATACCCTCGGCTGCAAATGCCAATTTAGCAATCATATCAAGGAGAAATAACTAAAAAGAACTGGAATTCACGTACGCACTAACGGTCAAAGAGACAGGTGGATACTAACAAGAAAAAAAAGGAAAGAAAAAAGAAAAAATGTCGTACATCTAGCTATGTCTTTGAATCGTCATCTGTTTCTTTTCAATTTTTGCTTCTGTATCTTTTCAAATGAGCTCAATCTCTTTATCATATCTGAATAGAAAATATGGAATACGGAAACATGAAAGGTTTCATATCTATATCAATCTTGATCTTTGATAATACCATATCTCCGAAAAGTTCCCCAAACTTGAAAACCAAAACAAATTCTCGGTAGAAACTGGTTGCACAGCATAAAAGGTAGTCGCACCGTTGCCCAAACCTAACGGCCGAGAAAGCTCTATTCTGGAAAGAAATGATATGATACGATATGAGGTGATTTCCGCTTCACTTTTCCTCTGTTTAGATTCCAGCTGCAGTACAACATATACATGCATACATACATCCGTATGGCTCCATAGGTCAGAGCCTATGGGTACCGTGTAAAGTAAAACGTACTCTTATCGAAGGATGAAAAGAAGAGGGTGATCTCCCTTGGATCGGACAATTTAAATTCATAGTAGTTTATGGTCAGCAGTACATTCGATGTTCTAGAGGATCCTAGCGTAGTCCCACATGCAAAGTAAAAAGGATGCTACGGTAGAATTAGCGCTTTTACTGTATCTCCAAGAGTAACGGAATAAGGGGGTGATCAGGGACCAACAAAAAAAGCCCCAGCTGCAGTTTTTTTACATACAAAAATATCCGATAAACAACTTTAATTCTCCCCTTAATTCTCTCTTTAACTCTCTCCTTTTCTACCTCATACCGCATTGCATCCCCCTTCTGCCTTTTGATTTCTTCGTAATAAATGAAGCCAGACCGATAAGTACCGTTCTGTAAAAGACATCATCGAAAGCAACTGTTGTCGAGGGGTGTCTACGACAACTATTGTCATCATGTAAACTTAAGAGGATTCAGCAGATGATCACGTATATCATATAAGTCGATGCCGCGCAGCAAGATGTCTTATATGAGGTGTCTGGCGAGGTTTGAATGATGCCATTTGCAAGTCCAAACAGGGATAAGGAGGATTGAGGAACTGATTGATACGCTTGCAAAAGCAAAGTATCGAAATAAAAAGGGGGGGAGGAGAATTAACCCTGAAAATTAACAAAGAGTAGAAAATTTAAAATCAAATAAGGATGAGGAAGGATGAGGGATTCATTGTGCCTGAAAGTGGTTGTTGTAGATTTTAGGGATCAGATGGAATGCATAATTACAGCAACTACTACAACATCAATTGCAACTGTAGAATGGGAATGACTAATACGAATCGGTAATCAAAATCAATATGATACCCAACATACAGCTTCTCAACGTGTCATGTCTACGAAGACAAAATGACAAAATCAAGTCAAAATATAGACACAAACGAGTACCGCCTGTATTCGCACTCCGTAATACTCTTTTCCATCTAATCTCCAAGATATCTCTTTTGGCAAAATCAAATCATCAATAATCATCCCCATTTTTCAATTACTAACCACCACCTAACTCTTCCTTTTTTTGCAACCAATCCTAACTTATCCGTTGATTTCAACTTTATCAATTCTAGTTTATTCTACCTCTTACTATCATCAAATATAGTTTGTTCTTTCTGTATTTTTTGTCCATATACATCCGCGGATAGACACAACTTGTTTCATACAATCAATCATTTACCAACATATTACGACTGTACAGTATTCAACTTTAGCCGAATCCCGAATAACATTAATAGTACCCTCAATAGCGAACGGACCCATTAGAGAGACGGAACTTGATTGATCTTCTGATATCCTACCTACCAACATTCCATCCAACAGCGGACATAGGTCATCATAGAAGGAGACGGAAGGGGATAACTGTAATAACAAGTCAAATCATCAAAGAGTTGCTTGTCAAACCGGTGGCCGGGGTCGAAAGAACAACTAACCCTTTCTTCACGGACCTTCCCTCTCCTGGTCCAAATCAACTTAATTAACAAGGAAGGATCATCCTAATCATCACTTCAGCACAGCAACTATAGGGTCTACTATACTTTTATTGATGATCAATCTCAGGTCTTCATATTTTACCTAAATAATTCTTTTCGGAGATACTTGGTTATATCACATCAATAGAAGAAGTAATTGCAAAATCTTTACAAAAAATCACCCAATCAACCAGTACATTCGAGCATTCCACAGTTTTAGTTATAACATAACCGACGTTTAACCTTCTTCGTCTTTGTCTTACATACATATATATATAACTGGTGAGTTCCCGTTTATCCCCCTTCGGTTTGTCTTATCTTGTCTTACCAAAAAGATATCATTACCTCTTTCAACCCATACCTTTGGCCTTGATCAATTATTCTTGGTCCGTTTCAAAGGGCATAGTTAACTTGGCTTGTAACAGGATACCATCAACACTCAACTCCGCATTCTCATAATCAAACACTAGCTCTTGTATTGGATATATCGGCAAATAACATTCAACAATATACAGGCCAACCTGTTGCTCGTTCAGTATCAGTCGTATTGATACATTGATACTATATCTTAGAATACCGCAATAAGCAACCGCAAGTAGAAATTATAGCTATTGACGTCGTCGAAGAAACTACTAGACGTGAGTGAAGAATCCTTTGGTACTTTTTCTGGCCTCTTTGTTCTGTCCTTTCCTTGTCGTAAAATACGACCGAGAATACCTTCCTAGCCCTCCCAATAAAGATAATTATAGCGTCAAGTTAAAACATATCAGAAATAAAGGAGAGCAGGCTAGTCTAAAATGCGGACATTTGTCCGCCGAATTTGTCAAGGGAAGATTGATGACTAGCGGTTTGAAAGGACACATGTGCATACAGGGTTTATCTATTGATGATCTGCGCATTATGAGCTCAGAGAAGAATGGAGAAGTTGATGAACACATCAAACCTTTTCTAATTTCGAATCCCCCAATTCCAACATATTATCTTCGCCTTAAATTTTCTGAATAAAAAAACATTAATTGTTTTCCCATATACAGTTAGGTAAAGCATGCTAACTTTGGTTTTTCACTTTCATGTCATACCACCTAATTTCTGTCGAAACGTACCAAAATGTCACCAAATCATGTCGACACCGTCAACTCAACCTTCCGTGTTCCACCTCTTCCCGCGCGAAAGCAGGTTCCATCACAGAACCCTCGTGTCGTCACATCCAATCTCGAAAAAACCTTCAATAGCAGCAGCCGACCTCATACCGCTGTTCAGAGACCTGTGCTATCCCCACTGAATCTTCATCAACGTGGCGCTAGTTCGATATCAAGTCTTCCTGTCATTCAGAGCGCATCGCTTGAACCGAACTCCATGTCATACCAATGGCCGCCTGCTACAGGAGTAAGTCTTGTCTCATTTCTCTTCACAGGTATCATGGCTCACATGCCTGAAAGTACGATTCTCAGAACTATAACAATGCCATCCAACAATCTATACAATCGTCCGAGGAAAAAGATGCCCTCAACCCTGCTTTAGGCTCAGGGCAAGGAGTTCTCGACTTGATGGGTATGCACCAATCGGGTTTATCTGCATCTATTTCCATGAACGCAAACAATCTAAATGGTCAGCTAGGATACAGTAACTATCAGAATGGAGGAACGTATTCCTACAGACCAGCTCTGAATGCCGATACCACCAACTCATCTTTTTTAACCCCACGTACGTCAGCTCAATTTCCACCTAATTCAGCTTATTCTTCAAATCCACCGTCCAGCATACCCCTAGATACCGCTTCCACAAATGGCGAACTATACACTCCTCCTTATCCAACACAACTTCCTAACGGATATGGAACATTTCCTGTCAATATGAATGTGCCTGAACTATATTCGATAGGCGAAAAACCTTCTGGTCCAATACAGAATTTTCAATATATCCCTTCGCAATCTACCTATCAGCCTGTCCCACAGATCTATCAACCTCAGTCGCAAGGCACTATATCACCTTCTCAGCTTGGTAGCACGCAGAATCTGAAACCGACCAAGAGTTTTAGTGATCTCATGATGGGTAGTCGTGCTTCTTCGTCATCATCAAGCTCAGCCGAAGGTCAGCATGACTGGAATGGTAACGTATTAGATGATTGGACCAGATCGCTAGGCAAAGTAACGAATAATGATGGACAAAATAGTGGACCTGTCGACTTCTCAAATCTTGGTGGCCCATCCAAAAATCCTATGTATATACCGCCCGCCCTTCAGATATCACCACCTGCTCCTGGAGCAATCGATGATGCTATGAGGCAGTATGTTCATGCAGCAAATCGACTTGCTTTTGGTGAACGTAAAATCATGGTTATGAGTCCTAAAGTTGGTCAGAAAAGTTATGGTACAGAAAAACGATTCCTTTGTCCTCATCCTCAAGCAACTTTGATCGGCACATCATGGTGGGCCAAGGCTAAAGATGGATGCCCGATCTCCCCTCTTGTGGCTCCTAGAGTCAATATCAGCTTGACGGGCGAGCAACCTGTCAAAGATGCCACGGTTAGCTGGACAGCTGTAAACGGTACCAACCTTGATGAGAAGATCAATACCCAGGCAGTAAATGTTAATGATCAACCATTTGTCGGGAATGTCGCTGGTAAAAACCTTCATATATCGGATAATGATGGGAAAAGGCGTGAAGTAAAAGCATTAGTCACTATCAAAGCTCCATTGAAAGTTTATGCTGGACCTAATGGTTGGGGATATCAAAAGAATTCATTGCAGGATATAAGCGATGAGAGGACTTTAGGTGTTTTCGAAAGTAAGGAAATAAAGGTGATTAGTAAACCTAGTAAAAAGAAATCTAGTGCGAAAGCCGGAGAAAGTGAGTTGCATTATCGCTTTGATATAAAGGAAACAAAAAACTGACGTACTTAATTATTTTGCTTCGTAGTGATCATAGGTCATGGTTCGACCATTGCGCTTTTCAACCGAGTAAAATCGCAAACCACCTCGACACGGTAGCTTTCTGTTGTACCGGACTTCACCCGTATACGAGGATCTGATGGACTACACGTTACCGGTGCACAACCACCCATACATCCCAATCAGAATTCAGCATTCAGTGGATTCACGGCGGACGCTAACAATTGGGAGTCTTTCATTATTTGGCTTGTCGATCCTAATAGACCCTGTGGACTCAGTATGGCACCTCCTCCTCATCCAGATTGGCCTTCGCCACCAGCAAATATCATCGCGCCTAGTATGCTAGTCCCTCCAATCCGATACAACCAGACTGTCGTTCTTCAATCATTACAGACCGGTGTCATTTCTCCTGTTCTCATCGTCAGAAGAATAGAATCAGATGCTGATGCTGTAGGAATGGACGGACATAATGTCGATGCCCCAACCGCAGTGGTTCAAGGAGAATATGGAGGAGACTTGGTATCTCAATTGCAGAAAGTTGCGTTTGAAATATATCGAACTGATACCATGGACAGACTATCTAAAGATCCTCGATATGGAGGACAATGGTTATCTTGCGTTCAGGAATCTGTGTCCGAACAATATGTGCTGAATGAAAGAAGGTGGTCAAATGTGGTAATACCTCAAAGAGGTGGATCAAGACCTAATTCCATGCCTAATACACCTCAACATCGATATGGTGTGTTACCAATGACACCACATACCAGTTCAATGAATTTGCCTTCAACACCTTCAAGTCCAGTTAGTTCAAGTTCATCAACAGCATTAGATTACTTTGGTGCACATAGTAGAAAATCATCTTCACATTCTTTAATGTCACCTAATATACCTGAAATACCATTACCTCCTTCTCAATCACAATCGCAAACTGATGGTGGACCAGTTAGAAGACATCGTACAGGTTCAATGGGAAAAAATTCAAATGGACCTTTCGCTAGACCATTACACAAAAAAAGAGGTTCATCTTCCGGTTCATCAGAATATCAACCAAATTCTTCTGTTACTATCAACTCAAATTCGACTTCTTCTGAATCTCATAGAATGTTTTGGACAATGGATGTTGGTGATGTCAATATTTGGTAAGTTACATTTCCACGTATGAAGAAGATAGATATATACCGCGAAAGTAGTGCTAATATCGTAACCAATGTTCATAGGAGTATTGTCAGCACGGAACAAACCACATATACATTCTACGTCCCACCTTATGCTAGTGAACCTGTTGAACCATATGCACCTTTCCCCGTGGCCAACCGAATGTTACCTTCAAATTTGATCGCCGATCATACTCCAGCTAGATACAATCAGCAATTCACATCGCAAACGGAAGCTCCACTGCTGACCCTGTAAGTCATCTTTCGATTATCTGTTCAAATTAATAGAATCAAATACTAATGGTTAGATGATTTTTCCTTTGTTTCTTTGTTTCGTTTGTGTGGACTGTAGATATGGGAAAGGTTTCATCAGAGCTGTCGATGGACACGCGCATCATGTAGTCTATTATGGGACCTCACCTGCAACTTATAATGAAGTGCGATGGTGAGTAATTGTTTCATATCATAGAGGAAATCACATGTCATGCAAGCGACTAACGATAATTCGTTTGCGAATATATAGTCACGAAGTCATGGCAGCCGCTGAACCGGCTTTACCACCTGGAACCAGAACACCAATTTTCTTAGTTAGAGAAGATGGTGGGATTGTGATTCCAACAAATTTAACTTATCCACCTACATAGATTTTTTCTTTTTTCCTACAAGTGTATCCTTATCTCCTAAATTAATCCACATCAATCATCTATTACGAACAAAAGCAATATACAACAATCACAATCAAAGTACATGTTTCCTTCAAAACGCATTCGAGATTTCGCATTATTTTCAACAAACCATAGAATAGATTTCCCTTCATTTGTTTTTACTTTCTTCAAAAGGTCCATTTTCAATAGGTTGGATCGGTATTTTCTCATGGAAATAAAATCAAATTATAGATTCAGACTTTATATGAATCCATATAATTGGCATGTATACACCTATGAACGTATAACAGTCCAAGTCTGCTGTACTGGGGGCTATTTTGGCATGTGAGTTGATTAAAGCGGTGATCCATACACGTTCTTGCTTATTCACTACTCACTGAATTGACCAATGGACATGTATATCAAGCAAGAATCTCATCGTCGTATGCCGGCGGCATGAGTTACTTGTAATCACCATCAAATTCAGGATCAAATCGGTGCGATGAGTCTGTGCAATGTGTATCAAGTGACCACAATCAAACTACACAAAGTCTAGAATTGATACAGTCATCCTGTTTACAGGTATATACAGTAGAACTTTATCTTACTTCGACCACACGTTGATAATATTTATGCTAAGAGACGTCCTTTGGGATAATCTGGCCCATCAACACGTTCCGGAAATCTTAGGGATGATCGAATGTAGGAAAATGAACGTTTTATATTGATCATTTGCAGTAGTGGGTCAATATTCTGTTTTGAGGAGGATAAGGTCGTCTTATCGGGGAAGAAGAGATGTAGCAGAAAGGTATAAAGACTCATGATATTCCTTTTTCATTCTTATCTCTTCTTCGTCTTCTTTTTTCTAACTAAAATCTGTGCAAGTTACTCGTACACTTTTAAGAACAAGTAAAAAACAAGAAAAAAAGGAATAACCATCTTTTCACATTTAATAACCATCATAGTTAACATACTTTCAGATCACATATATAAAGAGAATGGGTATATTTAATTCAATGAAAAGAAGATCATCTTCATTTAAAGGTACGCTCATTCTATGCAAATTACAACATCCAACATAACTAAATGATAATTATAAGTTACTGAATATTCAAAACTGATGTCTGGGTTTCTAAATCAGATACCGATACCGTACGTTCAAATAGAACTTCATTTATATCAGGTAGTAGTAAATATGGTTTTTTTCCATCAAGAAATTCTTCTGCACCTACGTGAGTCATTCAAAATTTTTATTGTTATTCTAAAAAAGAAAAAAGATTTCAAGTCAAATACACTCGCTAATCATTTTCTGAACTTCCGTATCATCATCGATTTTTTTTTTTTCTTTTTGAGACACAGATCAAGATGTTCTTCACCAATTTCAAGAACTCGATCAGATGAATTAAGTTCAATCATATCAAGATCAATCATTTATCCTACTCCTTCTTCTACTTCTGCTTCACCAGTTTTATCACCAGAACAACAGACAGTACCTTCTTCATTAGTACTTGATAATACTCATCAACGACTAGATGACATAGCTATAATAAATACCAAAACCAAAAAACAGCCTCAAAATGAGAATTTACCACAAGGTTTTAGATCATTTTTGGATGATGCTAAAAAGTCTAATCCAAATTATAGAGATGCGAAATTGAATATAATGAAACCGATTTCAAATAATGATAAATTTGGTTTGTTTATGCAAAGGAAAAGAAGTAATTAACAAGATAATTATGAATAAGCAGTATATTGGATAGAATGAATGGAATGATAAATTAATGCAAGAACAATTAAATTTCATTGGTTTTTGGGTTCAAACCTATTGTGTTACACTGTATACTACATTAAATGATCTTTCTTCTAAAATCACATCGAGTCATCATGCATTTTCGTTCATCGAAATATAAAAAGGCGTTATTGTATCGTCATCCTAACGTAGGAATATATATTATCTATAACCATTTAATTTTCTATCATTTCAATTCATTTTATCAATATCTATTTTTCTTTTATTGTATCTTGATCATTCTTCATTATATAATAAAGCCACATTGTGAGCAATAAGTTACTTTTATGCTTTTTCATCATGTTTTTGTAAAAATTCAGAAACGTAAAAATCACCATTCAAACTCAATAGATTTGCTATTCTTGGATGCACTTCAACATGGAACTGATCCCACTCAAAGGCTTCCCCATCTACCAGGACAACAGAATATTAGTCTAGCTTTCGACTATTTTCGTCGCGGAACGTTGTCGATATAGGATAGGATATTCAACTTACCAATTGTGAATATGGGTTGGTTCGCTTTATCTAAATTTTCAACTGTGAATGCCGAAACTGTATAATAATAATCAGTTTCCCATGTTGAGATACAGTCAACTTAGTAGGAATACCTATCTCACCTTTGTAATAATGTTGACATTCTAACCAATAAGCTTCACCTTTTTCAGCACCAGTAATAGCATTTGCCATCATTGTTCTAGGTACAACAGATTGTACGACTACATCAATCAAACCGTCACCTGAAATCGATACAGGCCATTGCATCAAGTCTCTTGCGACCCAGGGCATCATACCAGCGCTAACAGATCAGAGGTTGTGAATTAGCTAATGTTCTTGATACCGTCCATTCTCTTCTCCCGCACTGACTTTCTACCCTTCCACACCAGGTCACATGGCTTGTGACTTTACAAAAGACTCACTAGAAGTACAATATACCTTCTCCATCTATCCAGTTGCCTTTTCTTACCACCTGCAGAGGCTCGTCGACTGAAGCAGCAGTGCCTGTACCGTTACTTCTATTACTCTTATTACTTCTTAATGATCCTACCGAAGATCGCTTTATATTTGACTTGGATGTATTACCTGAGCTGTCTATGGTGATCCAAGTTGAGTTCGGTTCTAGAGGTTTTGACTCTGGTATGGGTCCATTTTCCAACTCATCCTCATCTATATCAGGTTTGGTAGTGTTTTGGGTGGGCGATTGAATCGGTAAAGGAGTTTTCATCGAATCATCTTCACCTGATTTCGGCAGTTGTTTCGATGGTACATTTTTCGATGTTGTCGCTGTAGGATTTGAAGTGGAGTTGATCGATAAACCATTCAAATTTGCTGTCAATGGATTAATACCTGAACCTAAAGTTTTCGATCCCTTTTTTTCTTTTATTCTATCCCTAGCCTTTCTTGACATTGAGATCTTATCATGTTCCACCACGTTTAATTGAATTTTGGTTTTACAGTTTTTATTTGTTATTATACCTTTTAAGAAACCAACCATGAATCTAGTATCACCCATCCATCTTAAATTTTCCGTACCAATATCTAAATCAACCATCAGTCCTAATGCCGTACTTAAGAATGAAAATCTTCGAGTCAATGATGGTAATAACAGTACTGAACATAAATCAATGTTTAATTTTTGACCTGAATAGTGTTCATATATAGTGTCAAGAGTCAGCATCAGACTTGAAGGTCGGGTATCAATGTACATACCTTTAATTATATTCAATGTTGCTAATGGTATATTAAATGTATCTTTCACACCAAATAAATTCGTACAAACAGCATTGGCGGAACCTAAAAAGATTGAATGATTAGTCACCTTACAAGGGGAAGGTACCATTGTTGGAGATTTTATGCACTTACCTGTCGGTATAGGTGCAATAGGTGTTCTCAGTGCCTTTTTAGCGTCCCCTCTTGCTGCCAATCCATTCAGCACCTCATATACCAGTCCATCTCCAGAAGCCGTTGCAATTACACTGATGTGATGGAATACCTTAATCAGTCTACTTGGATATTTTACATATACTCATCATGCTTGAGAGCTTACTCGTAATTCAGTTCGATTGATTTGGCGATTTCTTCCGCATGCAGCCTATGTGTCGTTTCTAATCAAATCTCAGCTCGGATTGTGCCTGGTCACATCTTACAAGGATGAGACACCTACCTCTTAGATCTACGTCACAACCAGCAGATTGTAGAATAGGTAAAACAGTATCATGGACTATACTTTTTGCTTTACCTTTACCGCCAACAGGATTGACGAGTAACAAAACTCTTTTAGATCGCTTCATACCTGACAAGAAAGAATTCAGTATGAAGTTCAGCTTTATTTCCAGATTTCCTTTGTAGGAGTATGTTACCCACCTTGATAAGCATGATTCATGATGTTTTCAATCCATTCTCCAGCTTCGGGTAAATTTATAGGTTCAACCAGAACATGCAATTTGACTACTTTCAAGTTGTTCGATTGTAATCCACTACTATTACTACTACCCAAACTATGTAGATCTAATTTACGGTTTTCTCCCAATTTTGCTGTTCCACTTGAAGCAACAGATAATTTCGCAAATAAGAAATTCCTTAATGGGCATGATAATAACCTTTTCGGTGCTAATTGTGCCAAGAAGACAAGAGATATAGAAGCGAAGTGTCAGCTAGATCAAATCAGAAATTTAGGTGCCAGTCTATCACTTACGTCTACCATCTCTAGATAATTGTAGCACATCCAACTTGTCATCTTCAACAGTCAACAGACCTCTTTTGTCGTTATGTAAAATTACAGGTAAATCTTGATGTCTACTCGACATCTTTTAGGATAATTTGCAGCCTATCAGAGTGACAATAGAGGTTCCCGTTGATCCCTGTTGAGGTTTATTTCGAGGTTGGAATTATGCTTATTGTAACCACAAGTACATACACATCAACAACTGTCTTTGACTTTGATAGCGGTCATAAGATTATCGTATCATCTATAAACCATCAACTCCGGCTAACGGCCATCTCGGCCTGATATATATATATGTATTCGTAATTACGTAACTCTTCCTCGGTGTCGGCTCCATAAATCACGTGATAAGACTAAACGGGATAACGGGATCTGTTATTACGTTAATTGATCACTTAGATCACTAGCTAAGCTAAGATTACTTGATTACAGTTATATATATTTTGTTCCTTGTCATCCTCATTTTATCGATAAGGTAGACGGGACAATACTAGGTAGACATGAATCGCATATCATAACGTAACATTTTCTCACCACTTGGGACGGGGAGCTCACGATAAGAGTATCGCTCATGGCTTCACATTGTTCATACAGGTGTTGAATTCGCCTATATTAGAGCTATTACCATTGAGCTTCATTTCATCATTTCATCATTGTTCTTGTTCTCCTCGAAGCCTCAAAGTACTTGCCAAACACCACTGGGCGGAATAACCATCTTCACCTACCCCTCAAATCATTCACACTCAAATGGTAATTTACGCATACTCGGACTCTTCAAGTGACTATTCAACTGGATATAATCGGCAATACTCTTCCTCCAACCATACCGATACGACAAGTGAACGTTCAGATGTTTCATCTACAATTTTTCATGGCGAAGGATTCCATGATCAATTGGATAGTGGTAGATATGTAGGAAGGTTGACTGACAATAGATCTATCACTCAATTGACCTGGAGAGGATTTACAGCATCATCTATCGAATTTCAACCTTATATCAGTAACAAAGATTAGAAAGAAAAATATCAATGGCAAAGATATGAAGATGAATGGATATCGACTAATACACGTATAGATAGTATTGCAGATCATGTAACAGGTGGATGGAATGACTATGATTACGGTTTACTTGAATCGAGAGAATCTGATTGGATTTCAACTTCCAACGATTTTTATTGGTTGATTTGGGAAATTACAAGAAGATTAACAAAATTGAAAAGAAGTAAAGTTGAATTACACTTGATCAGAAAACTAGAATATACTTCAAGATATTATAAAGGTAATAAACCAATTATCGTTGATCCTCTTCAAAAAATAAGGGAAAAAATTCAAGATGATATTTATCATTGGTTCGATCACTCAAAATTAGATGCAGCCAAAAAATTCGCTTATACCTCAGGTGAAATTTTATTTTATGGAAGGATATTCAGAAAAGATATTTTGGAAACTTCAGTATGGACGAGAAGAGTAAGTCAATTACCTCATAATTTATAGTATCTCCCTTACAGACCCCTTTCTGTACATTTTGTATTTAGATCAAAAGCAGACGCTAACAGATTGTGCTTACTTTGTTGCAGGAACCCGGCTTTGATCTACCAGATTATTGCTTTATACCTCGCAAATACTGGAGTTATCGTGATTCATGGATGGATCGTTTAGTTTTCTCCGCAGGAGACGATTCTGCTAAAGAAGCAAGACAAAAATTGATCAATAGAAGACCACAATTACAAAACTCCAGACGATAGATGGAAAGTATTTCATGTAAGTATCTCCTGATAGGTGTTCTATTCATATTTGAACCGGACGCTAACTTATATGGTCGAAACAGAAATATAGCTTTATCGTTCTGATACAATTCCAGAACTTCAACCTGTTCATGTGAATGTCATTTCAAGATACACATCAGCTCAGCAACATCTTCCTCTTCTCCTACCTTCATTAGCATCCTCAAAATCAGTTTCTGTAACACCGATTCGTGCTGATCTGCTTTTCTTGATCTGCTTTTCTTGATCTTCTCCCTTTTCCAACTGGTCTACTCCAATATTGGCTTTCAGTCACAATGGCATTGGGCTATAAAGTGCATTCAGCGTCGATGGGCAGGATTTACTCAAATTGTTATATGCAGATATGGATATACGGACTTCCGTTGGATTGGTAGATAATTTACACCCGAGAAAAAAATGGTTAGAGAAATGATTTCGTACTTCTAGATATCGAATAGAACCTTTCGGCTTCCATCTGTTTATCAATTAGATTCCCCTCAAATTGTATGATTAGAAGGTCATTGGTTCTATGAAGAATGATCATGACCACGTCGCTTCACAGCATTCGAAAAGTCTCGATAACTCAATTCGACGATGTCAAAGCAACACTATTTAGGCTTAATTTGCGCAACCAATTTAGCTATTAATGAAATCATATGCTCTTACGTATGTTTGGCGTCTACCGAACTTTGGGAGTCGACCAAATCCATGGCACGGATAGTCATATCACATCCGTCCGACTTAGATAGCCTGGAGACTCTTAAGCGTGGTATGCCATTTTTCATGGTGATTGTACTAGTACTTTAACGATACTTCGTTAAACATATTACGAAATGTCCCATCAAATTTATGCCATTCAGGAATATCCTGGAGATCATCCTATAGAATCAGGACATGTGATGCGATGGATAGTATATGAGTATGATAAGCTATAATTATCTGAATAAGACGAACGGCGAACGCGATGAGTAGTTCACGAAATATACATTTCTTGAGAAGACTTTTGGACAAGAAGAGAAATGTATCTAGGTTCTATCTGCTACTATTGTTATATCTTAAATTACCAGTATTAGAAAACATCTACGTGTGTTAAAATATATCGTACAACATTTAAACTAGTCGTAATCACTAAGAGGGAGCGTTTTTACTATTGACGGGGAGTTCGGGAATCCAACACGAATGGCTGACGGGAGGTGTGTTTGTCAGAACATACCCTGAGAGCAGTCTTTACTACTTGGCTGTCTGTAGACTAAAATTTGGTGAAATCTAAAGTTGGGTAAAGGCATGTCCAAGGGATAGTCAAACATGTTTCTCAAATAGGATTCAGTCTGATGGAATTTCATGCGTATCGGAATACTTGGGAGAACATCTGCTCATCAGGAAGAAATCGTACAGTTATACAGCATTTGAAAAAGGGAAAATCCTGATGCTAAGGCATTGTATCTCATCTTCCTTTTTAAATAACGTCATTTTGGCTTGGCATTATTATACTGACTTGGTACTCACTAGTCTAAGTAGTTGCTTTGCAGCGGATCAGTCTATCCACTGTCATGGTAAAGAAGCAATCTGTACGGTCAAGCAGTGTATACTGTAATTGAGTCAGTGATACTGTATAGACATGCTAAATCAATCTGTCAGTCACAACCGAGATTCATTTAGACAGTCACCCTTATTCACCTGACAAAATGCCCCGTGGAGGTTGTTCACCTACTGTATGCATCTAGGTAAAGAATTTAATTCTTTTAATTGCCCAAATCAATCCTATCAAGACCAACATGGTTACTTGACTTCCGGAAGTAAGGTTGATCTCTTTTATTCCTGCTGAAGTTGTGGTTTCGTTGAGTAAATTGGCGGAATTAAGTATACAACCTTTACCACCACTATGACCTAAAGCACAAGCGCCACCTATAGGTGGATAATTATATAATTCTATTGCCTTTGAAGCATTTCCTAAACAATTATACATTGTAGGCATATTAACTTGTTGTTTTATTTCGACTGTTGATCCTAATCGATTACAAACGTATTCGGCACATGTTTGATTACTGAAACAACACCAATCCAAGTTATCCTTGTTATTTTGTGCAGGTGTATTCTCGCACCACCATCCGTCCGACATATTGAATCTTGATTTGGAGTTATTCTGTCTGTAGAAAGCTAATTTGGTACGAGGATGAGATCAAGCTCTTGAATCCAATTGAACAAATTCTCGTTGAGTGAATCAGGTGGTCTACTTCTCAACTTCGATTTGAGCTTCCTTATATACCACTCTAAAGACTTTCGGGGACCGTCGGTTGCACCGCATAACTCCAATCGATATCATATTTTGACCTTACTCTTATGGAATGTCTTGGCGCGTTCCTGAGCTAAGAATAAGCTCTTGTATCATAACGAGTCTATCTACGTAATCGATGAAACCAGTTGAACGGAGATTTTTATTGAGCTCTTAACCTCATAAGAGGTGATATTCAAAGTTACAGTCTAACTCTAGCGTTTTCCTGACTCAAACCATATGGTATTTCGCTTGCATCGGCATCCATTGCCATAACGGCAGGCTTTCCCAGAAGGAGTAGCATTGTTGTTTTATCGATAATTCTCAACAATCGTTATCATATACATATCGCAATTCGTGAACAATCGTTAATCATGCCGTAGTCAAGGAGTTTATATGAATCCAACTTGATCTATTCCCATAGCCCTTCTAACAGTTATTATGGCAACTAATTCTTTGATGAATTCTTCTAAAATCACACAATTATCTAATATGGTATTTAGACTAATTTTCTTCGGCTGTCCTATACTATCAGGTTCTACGTCTTCCTGAAAAGTAGTTGGTCTCGAAGATGACGAATCTGCATTGAACGATATATCTTCATTAATCGCCAAAGAATGATTCTCGCGATCTAATTTGAGGTTATTGTCGTTATTTGACCACGGCCCAGCAGTGATAGCGGAACTTTGCTGCAGTCTTACTTCTTCAGAAGGTAGTATATCTACATCTATACCGGTTTGTTCGTAATGTGATTTGAATGGTGATGGATTCAACATATCCAATTCGTCAACTTTGATTGGTGTGGAGGCTCTGTCTTCCAGATTTGAAGTAATATTCGGACTAGGTGAAAGTGATTTCTTTGGTGTCGAAAATGGATTTGCATTTGATCCCAAGAGGTTCGATAAAGTTGGTGTGAAACCTGACGAGGATGATCTGTTGGGTGTTATCGAACTGGGAGACTGAGATGCTTTCTTTTTGGGGGTTAGGAATGATTTTATACCACCAACTAAACCTGCTGCGCCGGAAGGTCTTTTTACCTTTTTATCAGGTTTAGGTGTTTCAGGTAATGAAGAAGTCCCAAAACCAAATATAGAAGAATGATCAACGTCTAACATTACATTCATAGCTTCATCTAAATGATCAGTGTAAGATAGACCTTGTCTTCTTTCTGATAATAATTTATCAAATGAATCGATATCTTCACGATATTTCGATATAGTCCTAATGAGTTCTCTTAATATCTGATATATAGCTGGTAAAGGTATTGAATTTCTAGCGCTAAATGGGTCTAGACCTTGACGTAGAGGTCCATCGATATCAATGTCCGAATCATCATCATCCGAATCTAAGTTTATATCAGATACACTATCTATCGTATCTTTTTTCGATTTCCAAGGATCAAATTCCGGTTTGATATCGTATAACAACCATCCAGCTAAAGAACGATTAGGACATATTGCTATCGAGCTTATAACACTTGTTAAAGCTACATTTTCATCTGGAGTATTACTGAGGAAATCGCCTAACATTTTCAGAATTGATTTAATGAGGGAATCAGATGGATTCAATCGATGTTGTACAGGTTCTTCAGTTGAATCAACATGTAGAAAAGATTTCTCTGTCTGATCTAGTAGAGACATTGGTATCTGAGCAGAGCGAAAACATTGATTCGATTCTATCAAAGCTGTAATATCCGTCAAATAAACTGAATATCCAGCCGCCATTTCTGCTGATGACAAGGATGGGTCTAAGCGAGTTATCAGGGAGCTGTACAATTCCATTTCCTGTAAGTGGATATCTGTCGAATTGACGGGATGAGGTAAGAAGCTATCCATCGAGAAGTCCAATTCTGTTGGAATAGGTCTTTTGGCTAAAGCAGTAGCAACCGGATCTCGTATTATCGAAAGTAGACCTTTGATAGATTGTTGGCATTGATCTTCTAATAACGTACGAAGTAAGCGTAATGCTGCTGTGGAAGATGCAGGTTCGGTAGAATGTATATTATCTAGAAGTAAATCTTTAAGTGTAAATCTTCCTTCATCTGCGAAATAATCTGCTGTATAGATAGGTTGATCTATGAACCCCAAAGCACCGGTTTTTCTCTTGTTTTTCTTCTTGTCTTCAGCAGGTTGTAAATTGGTTCCTGATCCTGTATCCATCAAAAATGAGAGCAATCTATTTAACAAAGGTCCTTCATCTAAATTTGTGAATAAAACTTCCAAATAAGTCAATACAGCAACTGAACTTCCATCGTGACTTGAACATTCTAAAACTGAAGGGTAAAGTACATTATCTAAAAAGGATGATTGAATAGCATCTAATGTAGCTTCAGCTATAGCATTTCCTAACATGTGAGTAGTTGAAATTTCTTGAATCTCTTGATTAGGTTGACGAATTGCAGAAGTACATCTATGTATAATATCTTGTAAGAAACCAAATAATTTAAGGATAAGATCAAGTTGATCACGAACTTCCATATCTGTTGAACTTTGAGCCCGATCATCTCTATCTGAAGGTTCCAGTCCTGCACCAAGATACATTCCACCTGAACCTGTTCCTGAACCTGATTTATCTAGAGAGGTGGACTGTTCTCTTTCCAATTCTGATATTTCCGATAAACTGGGTACGTGTAATTTCGAAGGTAATAAAGAATAAATGGCTCCTAAGCCAGCAGCCATGACTTCTGCGAAATCGCCATCTAAAATAAATTCACCTAAAGCGTCTCTAGCATCTTGTAGAGGATCCATAGTTGTACCGTCTTGGTTATTTAGTTGAGGACTTCCATTGACAATTTCAGTTGAAGGTAAAGAAGCTATATCAAATAAGAATAGTAATCCCGCACGAGCTGGATCACCTATTTGACCTTCACGATGAACGAATCTGAGCAAATATGAAAAAAGTAAAAACTCGAAGTGATGCGTCGTAGTTTTGCTTGAGGGACCAGATATACCTGTATGAGATGACAAAGCAGGAGATCGAGCCCTTTCGAGCGGAGTAGGGAGTTGAGCTGGATGAGGTTGTAACCAACCTTTATCGTGAAAGAATATGAGAAGTAGTGGGGGACTGTACGGTATATGTCAGCTTCTCTGGCGACCAATCCTTTCCAACAGGTTTAATGTTGAGCTGAAAACTAGATTCCTAACGATTAGACTGGGATGTAAAAGGGAGAGACGGAGCTTACTAAGCAACCATCCTAGAAGCCAAAGTACACATCAATCCAACTAAATCCTCTTCTATATCCTCACTGCTCCCTTTGCCTAATTTGGGACTCATTGAAGCGGCTCCTAGTTTCCTAACACCTCCATCAACTTTTTCTTCAGGTTCTTCACCAATACATGATCGTAGTAGTCTTCGTAGAGGTCGATGAACAGCATTATGAACAAGAAATCTTTCTGAAAGGGAAACGATTAAATTGTTTATTGCTCGAAGTACTTCAGCTGTAGCGATGGAGTGCAGATATCGGGAATCAGCATTCGGAATACCTTATGATTGAGCGTTTGACGACAGTTCGTACACACCCTTTATACCATATGGTCGGTCTGGCTCACAAAGCCTTTCAAGTTGAGATAACAAGTCGTTCTTGAGAAAATATTCCAGACATGCTCCTGTAGTACTAAAATTAAATTAGTCAGCTGTGTAGGCCAACAATATGCAACTGGCAACTTACTCCTCATCCGTTCTATTACTTTCATAGACTAAAGCATCCACTATATGCCTCAATTGATTCGGGACTTGAGTTGACGATATTCCTCTAAGATACGGTTCATCCATAAATCAGTCATTGGTTCTGACCGAAAGTAGCTTGCATGTACGCACCTGACGATTTGTCTTTCATCTGGTTGTTCTAGTGTTTCCTACAATCATAAATCAAATTATAAGCCCAAATTTTCCAGACCCCATAACATAGTTCTGACACACCTTAATTCCCTGCCAGGCGATGTCGAATTCACCCAAATCGTCCGGCTGTTTAACCGCTTTTGATTCTTTAGGTGGTTGTAGTAATCGAGTAAAGAAATTGGATACTTCCATGCTGGCCTTCAAGGCCTCTACACCATATTTTGTGTTCTTTTAATGTCCTTGTCAAGTATGGACAACAACAACAATAAACAATAGAAGTTGAAGGGCAAAATGGTCGTCTAGATCAGAATATCCTTAGCTATAGCTTCTTCGCGCACAAGCCGACATTATTAACCGAAATCATGAATCATCTCTTTAACGCGTATTTTTTACGATTTGCATTATATTACAAGCTTGATTTTGACTGTATAACATACATAAAATGGACAAATCAACATCACTAGTATGCTCAAAACATAGACTTAGAAAGCTGGGAGCACTGCAGGATGATCAAAAAGAGCTTTATCCTTATGAATCACCGTTAGAAAACATAACATCGTTATTTTCATCGCCGTCATCCCCTTCTTCCTCTTCTTCTTCGTCAAGATCAACCTCCACTTCTTCGAATCCATCGTTGAAAGAATGGATACCTAAAGATCCTGTAGTGGTAGGCATAATATCTGCCGTAGGTGCAACATGTATAACTTTAGGGAGTATATCTGGATATAGAAGGTATTGGAGAAGAATTAGAAATGCTAATAGTGTTACTACGGGCATGTTGGAAAGGAAAACTTGGATAAGGGGTGTAGTGACTAGGTAAGCTATTTTCTCGTTGATCAGTCGTGATTAGCTGATTGACATGTTATGATATATCAGTGTAGGTGATGGAGGTGAGCTTTTACTTATGTATATTCAGACAAAGATAGCTCATATACTTTCGATATAGATAATTTGAGATTATATCATACACCTGGTCCATTTTTTAGATATCCTTTTAAGATACGTAGAATACCAAATACAACGAAAGGTAAATTGCTGATCTCTATGTGGAAGCTCGATTTAAACCCAAAGTATGCTGACTTGACAATGCATTTGATACAAAATAGAATTGAAAGATGAAACGATACATATACGAATAGCAGGTGTGGATGCACCTGAAAATGCACATTTTGGACAACCTGCTCAACCACATGCAAAAGAATCTCTAGAATGGTTAAGATCAACTATAATAGGTAAAAAAATGAAATGTCAATTATTAGCAAAAGATCAATATAATAGAATCGTAAGTAACAGAGTATATTTAATGGAATGGGATAAAACAAAAATCGCTTGAAAATCAAATCTAACCGTTTCTGATATATTCATATTTGATTTCAGGTTGCAGTACCATATATAAATAGATTATTGTGGTTTGATAAACCATTACCCTTGTTAATGTTGAAAGAAGGTATGGCAGTTGTTTATGAAGCAGGTGGTGCTGAATATGGTCCATGGGGTTTAGAAAAAATGAAATCGATACAAGCTCAAGCAAAATCTTCCAAAAAAGGTTTATGGTCTTTAAAGAAGTTTGAACATCCAAGTGATTTTAAAGCACGTATGAAAAAACCTGATGAAACTAGAGTACCATCCACAAATAAGAAAACTTCCAAAGGCATACTAGGCACATTGTGGAGTTGGGTTAGAGGAAATTGATCGAATATCAGGATTTGAAAGAGCTATACATCTGAATTCCAACTTCGTAATGACAGACATGACATGACATGAAAAATGCATTCTGGATACAAACAGTAATACTATCTACATTCTTTTCGACATTCTAATCTGGATGTTCGGCTACAAGCTATATACAAAAAACATGGATACTGCGTGAACTGTCGTGATACTGGAAGACATGGTGGGATATTCAGAATAGAGGAGGTAGACGATATGGAAGTAAGAATAATTAGCTAGGCTCAGCCTATCGAGCTATTGATAGCTGTTACCCCAAGCGACCATTGGAGTACGTTGTGATTGATTATAATAAGCGTTATTGCCTTGGCTATATGGAGAAAACCCAGTTGCGGCGGAATTACCGCTATTTGACCAAGGTACAAACCCGTTTGAAGTGATAGTTTCGGGCTCATTGCCGTAGCCAAGCATATGTCGCCAAAGGTTATTTGGATGGTATAAAGATGGAGGATTCATGCTGGAGTGAGGTCGCTGACCAGCCCCGGGTCCATACTGATGATTTGCTCCAGGCTGAAGATGAGTTTGGTGATGGTGCCCGTAAGGTCGGTATGAATGTCCGAAATGTGGTGGAGCAGCGAAAGGATTTCGTGAAACCAAATCGTGAAGGAGTGCAATTGACGATCTGTCTCCAGCAGCGTTGAAAGTTCCCGATTCGCCACCACTTGGCATATTGTGTGATTTATCGGCCTTGAGGACTTGACCGCCATCTTGTCTATTCGTAGGAGTATCTGGTTGTGAAAGTCTCCCCGCTTGTTCGAGCAATTCGGCCAGTGACAGAGGTCGGGCTTGAGTTATCGTTGGTGACAAGGTGCGGGTGGCGGCATAAGGCGACTTGATCGCATCGATGGATTCGTTGACCTTGTGGCCGGTCATAGCAAGCTGCGAAAAAGTTATTCCAGATGGACTTTTTGGAGGAGCAGGTGTCATTGGGGTACTTTCTGCGTCATGCTCATCATCCTCACCATCTGAAGAATGGGCTAAGTCGACTCCAACTTTCTCAGCTATGTGATTCACCATATCGGCAAAGCTGTTGAGTTGGTCTCCAATCTTCGTTACTTGTTGTGAAAGTTGCACATCTTCTGCGGGTTTCGATGGAGCCAACTCGCCATCGGTTTTGAGTGCCTTGGCGAGATCGAGCAGCTTGAGTCCAAATGAAGATGCTGGACTAACGTTCTCAGCTTGCATTATTCGCAATAATCGATTTGAAGCGGTGGTATTGCCAGGAGAAGCAATCAATTCTTCGATATATCCTCGTGACGTGATTCTTTCAAGCTGTTCTCCATAAGGTTTTTCAGCGTCTTGGGAACTTGCGGTAGTGGGAGTAGTTTCATTTTCACTTGCAAGGCTCGAAGAATGCTCTTGAGTTAGATTGAGGAGGTTATCTTCGATGTTTGGGTTGGACGTTCTGTTTTCTGTTGATGCGGCTGGGGTGGGAGTGTCTGGTCGAGACTCAAGGCTTTCTCCGAGCTTGATTCCAAATGTTCCGGTATTCTCCTTTCTCTTACCCTTCGATGGTTGATTCAAAGTGCTTGTTGTTGTAAGATTGTCAGATGTGCACACTTGGACATGAACGTCTTCCGTGATTTCACCTCGTCTAACACAGTTCCACCCACCAAAGCCATCCCATGTTCTTGTAGAAAACCGTTCGTAAGGCAATTCAACGTAGATTCTATCGTTAAGAACAACGATCTTACTCTTTTGAGCAACATCCCGACCAATATATCTGCCTAATTGATCCCGTAAAACATCGATAGTAGGAATGAAGTCGAATATCCAATAATCATCTCCGATAGGTTTGTTATTGGAATCAATGATATAAAACTTGAAGTATCGGTCGAGATCGTACATGTTTGGGGCGTACCAAGGAGGATTGACTGCTCCGTGATGAGGAATGTGAGCTGGGATATGTTGAGAGGGTCCTACCATTGGCATGAGATAGGGGGATGCGTGATGAGGTGAAAGTCCTGGCATTGATGGTGGAAATGTGGGACCCGAAGCCTCCATCATAGCTGCCACAGGATTGTGCACGATCGGTGGCATATTTTGTTGACTAGGATAAGATGATAAAGGATCGTGTTCCTTCATCTCTCGCGGGGTCTTGAGTGCCAGTCTACTGAAAGCTGAATTAGGACCTGTGAAATTTCTTGTTCTTGTTCGTAGAAGACGCTCAGGTCTTATGGTACTACATTTCTCTCCATCAGACGAAGAACCAGGTGGAACGCGACGAACTCTGCCGGATTTAAAGCTATCAAAATCGGGCATATAAGCATACCGATCCACCCTTGACATTTTCACAGGAATTTCCGCTTTATTCATATTGGCTTCAAGAGGTTGAATTTGAACTTCAACTACAGTATTACCATTAGTGAATTCGGGTCTTTCGGCGTCCATTTCCAACATCTTAAAGATAAAATAAAACATCAATATTGATTCTTTCCCCACGTAGTATATCGAATCCAATTTTACTTACTTGCTTGGCTTTCCATTCGTCGTATAGTTGATCTCCGACTTTGACTTGGTGGTGTTCCACAAAATCAGCTTCATCTTCTGGAGTCGGTTTCCACTTAGAATTCTTGTCTTTACATAAAATTCGGAAAGCTGATAGTTTGATAGCTGTACTATCAGGCATCGAAACATCGTAGATCTGCATAAAGATTCTGGATTCTTCTTCCACCGTAGCAGGAAGCTTGACAAAGACAGAACATCGCTTGTGTTGTTTGTTTTGAGGTTCAGCTGTTTCGTTAGGCTCAGGTAAATTTGTTGTTGAAGAATTATCTTTAATTCCTGAGAAGTACGATTTCCAGATATCAGCTAAAATGCACAAACCGTCATACGAATCAAATTGAAGTGCGGTCCCTATACCTACCAAGTTTTCTCCACTCGAGTTTATGGCTGATAAGATCGTAAATAAGCTTCTCTTCGCCGAAGCAAATATCGATGTAATTTACTATAGATCGATCAAGGACCGCTTTGCAGTATCTCTATTGATGACATATTTCAGGTAGCAAGTCAGTGTTTATTCGTGGTATTACCATACAACGAATCTTCATAAAACCTAGATGACAAAAGGTTAAAGATGGGATGGATTTCGGCACAGCAAAGGGGGAGATCGTCAAGTGATATCATCTTACCATATTTTACTCACCTCGAAATCACCCCAAGTCCGATGAATACTTTCAAGTCCTTCTACATAGATGTAGAATACCGAGAGGTTCAATCTTGAGTCCAGAATTCCGTTTCGATCAAAAGGTAATTCATCTAAGTTAGGCAAATGCTCGAGTTTCTGCTTGAAGCCATCATGATCAATCTCCCAAACGGTAAGGTAGATTGGCTTATTCATGATGTTTGTTAAAATGATTATCTGCCCATGAGATATGATATATAGGGGTTTGATGATGAGAAATAAAATAGAACGCAAAGTCAAATTGGTATATATGGGTTGATGGCGAGAAGAAAGGAGACATATAATGCTGTGAGGATGTAAGTACAGTAAGTTGAGGCATGGGTACAGTCAGGTTGAGTGGACTAAATGCACAATCAAAAGGTACTCCTTTAACTTATCAATCTCGTAATTTTTCCATGGGGTAATTACGGAATCTCAATAGGTGCACGTGGCGTCGACTATCTTATCGAGAAATCCTTCATTTTTTGGGAAGTAGGTATGTTAGGAGGTAGATTCAGACTATGCCTTTCCGCTCAACCTCATTCCATCTTTCCATCTACAGTGTCTCATAAGTGGGCGTATTGGTAAATCTCTCCAGGTATATGAATCTATGAAAACGCCCTTGAATCCGATATGCATTCGATAACTATTGACACGCTTTCGCTTTACCTTCTCCATACAAAGCATTCCATATACTTTGACCGCAACTCAGTAATAAAACTATACAACCAAAAGCAGCAACTAAGAAAGCAGGTAATTTCTGTTTAGAATACCAATTACCCCTTGTTAAAACGTAATATGCCGAAGCAGGGAAAATAAATGCTAATGCTGATGCTGATAATCCACCTGCTAATTCAAGCACTATACCTAAATCACAGGTCGTTAAAGCGACTGAAAGCGGGAATAGTCGATAAATCAGCTCTGGCAGGTATACCTACAGAATACGAACAGAAAGAGCGAATTATGCATTGCAACTTACTCGCCATGGTACCGAATACCGTTAGACTAGTTATGATCACATGACGCTTTTGGCTGAACTGAGTCTCCTTGAAGAAATACTCCTCTATCACTTCTCGACATACGTATACCTCCAGGGGGACTAAGGATGGATCGTCAGCTGAATCAATGTGGCAAAAGCAATGCAAAGGCTTACTAGTTGTAGACATGTTTGCCCCAAAGCAGAACCGTGCGATATTGATCACCCAATCATCAGAAGCGAAATTGTTCAGAATGTTACCCTACGTGGTGCAGGTGAGCATACTCATCTATTCAATTATCAACGATGAAGCTTACCTCGGTTTTATCTGTAAACACAACATACCCGGATACAGCCACCAGTAAACAAGCAATCAGACTTATCCCGGTTGATATATGAGTGACGACGTAGAATCTTAAAAAGTGATAATGAAGTCAGCTGTGAGTTCCATGTCTTCGGCGAGAGATCTTCGACTAACCTATCAAGCGTAGGTACATGTATACTCTTGTAAATATAGTTGGAATTATGATGACAAGCATAAGCGAAAGATATTACTCCAATAGCTTGAAAGACTCCAGGTCTCATGAAGGTGAATATTTCTGTTGATGAGCCTCGTAAAGAAGGATCGACCGCTACTGATCTGAAAAGAACAGATACAACAATGATTGACATCGATACAAGAGCTGTATAGGTTTGATTAGCATTCTCAATTGTACATAAGCAAACAAGGAAGCCAAATAGGGAAAGATTCAGACTCACCGAAGGAAGAGCTTTTCGACAATTTCACTATATCTCTGTGCAGACTGAGAGGGAACGATACGAACAATGTGCACAGCGTTATGACAACTCTTCTATCAATCAATAAACGCAGTACTGCATGTTCCGATAAAGAGGGAAAAATGGCGGATATGACTCGGGGTATCGTATCGCCTCTAAACGGAAGGTCAGCTATGCTTAAATACGACTTGATGTTCCAACATACATGATGACATGAAAAGCAGCCGTTCTGTTACGAGACTATTATCAGCTTGCCTTTAATTGGGACTTCAGACAGCAAATAAGCTCACCCGCCAAAGGCAAAAGCAAATTGAAAAAAGGACACAGCCGCAGCGCCTGCGGGTCCGAAGCAATGATGCATTGTCTGTTGCTAGATTGTCAGCTAATGTCGCTTTGAATCTGACAAGTTTAGCTGAGATAATTCACATACCTCTGTATACGAGTCTCTGCCACTCAATTTACTAGTCAATATCACCAGCCGAATTGTCCAGTCCGATATTACAGCTAAGCCTATCAGTAAGAATATACCGGTGAAGAAACCCGCTTGTGATATCGCATAGGGTAATCTGTGATGCGCCTGTATAGTCAGCTTGATTGGCCGGGTGGACAGTAGAGGTGAAGCGGACTTACCCTATTATACCGGCTCCTATAATGGAATTTGCCATCTAAACATATGTCGGAATGTAAGTTGTGGAGTAAACTGCAACAACACCAATTTGCATGAAAAAGCTTACATTTGTCACAGCATCCATCAACGTGCCCCTAGAAGCACTATCTGGACCTTCAACTAAAAACAATTCATGTTCTTCCTGTGATATATCATCTCGCCGCGAGTTGGAAGAGGAAAGTAATGGTGCAGATACATTGTGCTCTTCAAATTCGAAATCATCTTCCGGAGCTTTGAATACTACGTGAGTGGATAAAACATTAGTCTACCTGTCTATATTCGAATTGGGATGATGCAGGATATATATTTAAGATGTATAGTATATAGACTCACGGATATCTCCTCTTTCATCCGCATCTGGATCACCCCCAATGCGATCATAATCCCTGGAACCTCGTCTTGAGCTTTTCCTGGAAGACGGTTTAGAAGCGTTATTGGGAGGATAGAGATTTAGTGAAGAAGCTGATCTACTTGGCCCAGCACTGTCGTTCGCACTTCCATTCACTTTGTAGACCAACAAATCTTCGCTTGATGAGTTCGCCATATCGACAGCTGCCAGAGTGTGGGCGAAATAAGATTATTAACAGGACAAAGATAAAGATCAATGAATGAAAAGGACAAGATCTATCGCAGTCAAAAGGAGCACAGTCTGTTTTCATTTCATTGCTTTGCTTTGCTGGTGTTTTAGATTGTTTATGATGGTGCCCCACATATATCTATATATTTACCGCTGAAACGCGCAGATAATGAATAAACACGCGAGAATCACTCGTTGTAGGCGATCAATGCGCGGGAAGAGAAGGGTGTTGTTGTTGTAAAGTTAGACAGATAAATTGGAATGGAATTCATATACGTAGATTTGATTGACATTTATATATACCACAATCTGATTATACCCCAACAGCAAGGGATTTCGCTCTCTTTCAGCTCTGTCCAATATACATGAGGACCTATTCTATCTTTTATTAGACGATATATCAGCCAGTCTTCGTTAGAGGTTTAACGGGGTTCGAACTCTTTAGACAAGATGTCGGTAACTTCTCATACATCATTTCCACCACCTACACCATCAGCAAGAAGTAACTTTACAATACAATCAACAGAAAGAGATTTTGATAGTGATTTAACACATGATTTAGGGATTGATTCAACATTTGACCTGGATGGAAACATAGGAAATAGTAATAACAACGATGAAGAATCTGTTCATTTTTGTTTATTAGCTGAATTTGATATCGATGCAGGAGCTACTTTGGCACATCAATATCCTTATCCTACAGGTACTGATGAACAGTAAGTAAAAGTCATACATCATTGTACTAGTCATACGACATATAAATAGAGAGATATTGACAATATTCATGTATGAATCGCAATAGTCGATTAGCAGAATTAATGTTACCTGATGGAGCGCACTTGCGCGCAGAAGATTGGACGATATTTTATTTAGGTCAAACACCTTCATCAGCTATAGCACCATTGTTATCACACGAGACTACAACAACGAAAGATGGAAGAATGTCAATTGACTCGTCTTCTGCTTCTGTCAGTGTGGATGACAAGAGAACAAGTATAATGCCTTTGGACAGAGCAACAAGAGGTGTAGCAGGTTCAGGTGGTGGTTTATTATATGTTTTAAATTGTGTGAGGATGAAAGAAGATAAAAAAATGAGAAGAGGTGCAATGGTAAAAGCTATGGCTATTTGTACACCGAATCCTTATATTGGTATTTACAAAGTGAGCCTAAATCAGACCATTCGTATATATTGTACCATACTGATAGGTTGTACCTATTTAGCCATTGTTGCTGCTAGCTTTAGAAGAATACTTTTTATCACCTTCTCCTGAGATCTTAGCTAGACTTTACGATTCAGCAAATGCTATATCCACAGCAGGTATGCCTCGTTTAACAAGATATGAACGTATATTACTACGTTCATCAGAAAGAAAAGATTTATTAGAAGAGAAATTCGGTCTAACAGAACCTCTAACTGGTACAGAAGAAAATTTCGAAGAAATCGCTTCCGAAACGGGTCACATTTTCTTAGAAGGTACGCAGGAGAGTTTACCTAGACCTGCCTCTGGATCAGCAATGTCAAATCATCGTAAAACGTTATCATCTTCGTCAGGTATAAGGATGGGAATGGTTAGAAAAGGTTCATCAGGTTCGACTTCTCAAGCTCATTTAGCTACTCCACCTTCGAAAGAAGGTAGATTAACGCCCGATACTGGTACGAATTATAGTTATGCCAATCCTACGATAGCTGATCAACACAATCACACAAAACGTAAAGGCGTACCTAGGGATACTCATTTTTTTGAAACAGAAGCTAGATTCAAGAAAATCACTGTACCTATAAGGATACCCATGACTGTTTTTGATGAGGATGTTGGTGATGTGAGTAATTTGAAAACAGTAGGTGTTATTCAAAATAAGCTAATGTGTTTTGATTTTGATAGTATTCAATAATTGAATTAGTACAAACATTTTCACATAATATAACACCATTTCCACCACCCTATCATTCATATTTACATACAAACGGATCATTGACGCATCCAATAATATTGATTCTAAATGCAATATTATCAAATAAGAGAATAATGTTTTTAGGACATGGATTACCTGCAAATCAAGTTGCTAGAATGGTTTTATCTGCATGCGCATTAGGTTCAGGTTGTGGACAAGTTTTAAGAGGTTTAACTTCAATTGCGTTTCCGTATGCAAATTTAGCTTCATTAGATATTCTGGAAGAATTCCATAGTGGTTTTATAGCAGGAGTAACAAATCCAAGATTCGAAGAATTACCTCAAACTTGGGATATTTTATGTAATTTAGAAACTGGTAAAATTACTGTATCAAAAAATCTTCAATCATCCACAACGTCAACATCATCATCAAATTCAAATAACACAAGCACGGCGAATGGATCTTTGTCAAGTAGAGAGAATCATAGTAGTCATGTAGGTTCAATGAGATCAGGTAGATCATCAGAAACTAGTTTAGGTGGTAATTCATCAATTATAAAAGTTGAAGATGATCCAAATACAATATCAAACACCCCTCAAGCTAAAATGAATAGTACTGCCAAAGCTGATTGTATAGACAATCAATTCATGGATGAGGTGAGTTGTTGATATTTACGCTAGATAAACATGTACTGCAGCAGCTAACCGGACTGATTGATTTCCGATATATGTAGATATTATCAGCCACTACTTCACATTATGGAGAATCGAATATCAGATTGAGGTTTATTGACTACCTTAATCGATTTGTAAGGATAGCATCGTATCAAGAATATGTGTCTACCGGAACAACTAAAATTGGTTATCCAAGTATACCATATAGAGAAAATGGGAATTTAGGTAGTGGAGTGGTTTTTTCAGATGAACAAAGTAAACAGAGAGAATTGTGGGCGAATATGCATCGGGTTGAAGCTTGGAGAAAAACTTCCAGTTATAAATTATATGCTAAAGTAAGTCGAAAGTAACCTGTCTCACAACGAAAACATCAAATTGGATCGCTTGTAATGACGACGATGAAAATAATTTTTAGGATTGGCAATCGCGTTTAAAGAAAAGATCAGTAGGATTTGATGTACATTATCAAATTGCTAGATTAAGATTAGCCAAAAATATGTCTGATTCTGAAGCCGAAGCTATTTTCTCAGCTTTAAATAATGGTATAAAAAATTATGATCAAGTTATTGAGGTAAGTGACCATCACAAAAACACTTACTATATTTTGGAAGTATAATCACGCATCGTGTTCCAGTTCAAGAATCACAACTGATTGAATTGTGCATGATGGGTTTGTATAGCTGTTAACTCATTTACCTACGCATTGGGGTGGTTTGATGCCGATTGCAAATGGATTATTCCATCGTTGGTTAGGTGTAAGAGAAAATGCCTTAGAGTTGTTGATCACTCTTCAACAATATCCAGTTAGTACCGCTTTCTCTCTCTTCCTTCTGGTTCACCTTTTCTTTTATAGCATTCACACGTATCATCGTTTTATCGATAACCATTGACTAATTCAACGTTTCAAACGACAGGTTGGCAAACATGCAGTATCATCAATGAATTACTTTCACAGAAAATCATTTATACAATTACCAGAAAAGCGTGAGATAAATATAAGAAGACAAAGAGAACAAGAAATGGAAAGAATTAGATTACAAGAAGAAGAATATGTTAGAAATTTACAATCACAATGAAGCTATCAATGATAGTCAAGCAGGAAATACGAATGAATGGATAAATCAATCGAACTCACCTAGTGGTACTGTCCAAGGTGATAATGAGGGAAGTACGAATGTTACACCGCAAGGTTTAGGCAGATCTTAATCCTAGTTATAATTATTTTGGGTATTTTGGATTTTGTACAAATACAAGCATTATTTTAATATATCTTCTGTTGTAGGCATTTATGTATAATATTATCGCAAGTTGACACAAAGCGGAGAATGTAATCACCCAACTACTATCTAGTAGTATGCAAATAGAACAGCATGAAAATATACAGATTTGTTTATTTGATCAATCCATGATATACATTGGCATTTTGTATAAAAGACTACCTAATGCTAATCAAAACAACCCATTTAAAAGTTTTTTACCTGTCACCCAAAAAAATCTCGTTAAAAAGACATTTCTTTAGTTGAAGAAAACAAATTAAGCTGATCTTTTAGCTTTTTTAGCAGCTTTGACGGCAGCGTTGTGAGCTTTCTTTTCTTCAGCGTGTTTAGCAAGAGCAGCTTTGTATTCGGCAACGGTTTCTTTTTGAGATTCAGTTCTTCTCTTTTTAAGAGATCTAAGGTGTCTCTTTCTTTGGAGTCGGAGAGGAGTGACGAGTCGCTAAAAAGGGTGAAAAGTAGATATTAGTATTCACTATAACATTATACGGCCTTGTGATCTTTCTTTTCCACATTGATTAATGAAGCATGTTCGACAACATCCATGCTCTCCAGCATAAATAGACCGAGATGTTTAAAAACTTAATGATAACTCACTTGGATCTTAGGAGCTTTAGTAGTAGTTTTACCGTTCTTCTTGGTAACTTCTCTTCTAACAACGAATTTTCTAACATCATCATCTTTTGACAAGTTGAAGAATTTTCTAATTTTGGTAGCTCTCTTTGGACCTAATCGTTTAGGTAAAACGGTATCGGTTAAACCTGGGATATCTTTTTCACCTTGTTTAACAATGGCAACAGCAAGTACACCAATATCGTTTCCTACGATACAACCTCTAACAGACTATGTAATGGAAATGATAGAATGCGATTATCAATATATGATCAATATATTTCCTATCATCTCCTTTTATGTGCTACCACTAAAACCTGGAAAACTCACTTTTCTCTTTCTTTCACCATCTCTTCTTGATCGGTAACATGAGTGACCATCAGCAAGTAAAAGTCTGGTTCTGTTTTGTAAAAGAACACCTATTGATCATGAGATAAATATCAGTCAATCATAAAACTATTTGCTAAATCCCTATTAACATGATATAACCCCAACTAACCTTGTTTCATTGGGAAACCTTGTTTGTCGTTACCACCGGTAACTCTAACAACGTAACCAGCGAATTCCTCTCCTAAGGAATCAATGGGGACCTCTTGACCCATTCTTTTTTCTAAGAAGACTCGACTAGAACAAGTATAAAGATGGACATGATCAGCATTTCTCCCTTCATGACTCAACGATCGATCCCAGCTATGTCTTATCTGTCTCTCTATCCTTCCACTCTTTCTTTAGCTTTGATTTGTAGCTGTATCGAGCTGAATCTCCGTTTCATTCCGTTTCATTCTAACTCCATATTTTGCATTTCACCTCTTCTTCGTTGTTGGTAGACTGATATTCGTCGACTTACGTCTTTCTTTCATCCTCGAAATCAACAAGTTTTTGAGCACCAGTGGCTGGGTTGGAGAAGTTGACCTTCATTTTGTTGACTTTAGCTTGAGGGATAAAGAAGAATATCAAGATCTTTTGATCAAGACAACTTTTATTGATATTCGCAAACCATGCAATGCAAGGGCAGACGGACAGAAACTGCAAAGCATGCACAAGCTTGCACAAACCGTGTAACAACCATACAACACCCCACAACCCATCAACCATAGTCACAAAAATCTTATGCTACTAAGCTACTGCACATTTTTCGTATTTACGCCACTCGCGGTAATTTCGTTCTCGGAGTTTGGGTTGACATTTTTCGGCGTTTTCAAATTTCATTTACAGTGAGAATCGGTAATATAAGTATACATGATTGAGTGGCGTTGTTGGTTAGAAACTTGGAACTTAAGATATTTTGATAATTTTCATCTGCATAGGAATAGGAGAGTACCGCTACTTGCTGTTATTGTTACTGTTACTGTCGCTGCTTTGCTTCACCCTACGCTTCCGTTTGCTGTTCTGGCTGAAATCATCTTCGACCAAATTTGTTGTTGCTTACATAGCTCCTTCATCCATCAAGAACTGCGTGAGTCTCTATATATCACTTGTATATCCCAACTTGATTCTAATACCCGTTTGTCATTATACAGTGCGGCTCCCCCTATCTTCCTTCATTGGTAAATCAGCAGTAACAACAAAAAAAAGTCTTCAAAATGGGTCGGTAAGTTTAGAATTTTCAACATTTGGATTGTCAGATGCTTTAGCAATATGGACATGGAATCAGGCGGAGAATCTTCAAGTCTTCAACCAAAAATCCCAAGTCATTTGTCACCTTCATGATATACTATTAGACGAAGAAGAACGATTGATGATTGGATATGGAAAGATAGAAGATTGAAATTGCTAGAGCATCGTGTACGGTTACGGCTGTACAGATTGCTGACTTTGTATGTTTTTCTTTTTTTGGGAAAATAGAATGCATTCATCAGGAAAGGGTATGTCAGCTTCTGCTCTCCCTTACAGAAGATCTCAACCAGCATGGTCAAAAGCTACTCCAGAAGAAGTTTCAGACCAAATCTTCAAACTTGCTAGAAGAGGTTTATCACCATCTCAAATCGGTGTAATCTTAAGAGATTCTCACGGTATCCCTCAAGTTAAAAACGTTACTGGTAACAAAATTTTAAGAATCCTTAAAACCAATGGTGAGTATTTTTGCTATCTGAGTCGTATATTCCCAATTTAGAGAATAGTAGAAGGTCAAGTAATTACCGGTGGACTGTATGAGACGGATAGAGTTGGATAAGAGAAACAGACAATATCTACGTTCACATTACTGATTATTTCAATTGTTTATAGGTCTTGCCCCATCCATCCCAGAAGACATGTACCACCTTATCAAAAAAGCTGTTGCCGTCCGAAAGCACCTTGAAAGAAACAGAGGTGACAAAGATGGTAAATTGTGAGTAATACATACTTCACTTTTTATAATTTGATCTCAGTTTCAATATCGTAACTCTTTTTTTTTGGTACCACATCTAACATGCTGACCAATTATCACTTGTATCATCTAGCCGAATGATTCTTATCGAATCAAGAATCCACAGACTTGCCCGATACTACATCAAAACCCAACAACTCCCAGCTACCTTCAAATACGAAGCCGCTACCGCTTCTACCCTTGTCGCTTAAACAAGTTAGTTTATCGGTTTAAGAATGTTGAGGATTTTGTAGAGATTGATTTCTGGGATGCATGGATCTTTCTTCTCCAATCGGTTGTTTTGCTGTCAGCAAATCAGCTATGTCTATATTTGAGATCGAAATAGTTTTGCTCGCGTGATCAGCCAGGTTTTTGCTGAAAATGAGAAATGTCATTTATCGGGAGCGCCAGGAGTTCAACTGCGGGTTTCCCCCCCAAGGACTGTTGCAAGGTTGCGTGAGTGATGGATACGTTCAAGAAGACAAGGAACAAAGTTTATGGGTCTGGCTGAGAGTCAGAATCTGATGCAAAGTGGTTTTGTAGCTGGAAAAGCTAGTAAGTCAGTCTGGTTCTACTGTGTCAGCTCCATATTTTACGGCACTTCTCATCTTCGTCAAAGACCAATATGAGTAGATGAAGTGATACATATTCTGAAATTGTACAAATCGTATAAATGCGGGGTATATACACAAAGAATCTGTTTCTAGGTCAATTGATATTATTTATTATTGCGGTTTGCGGTTTGCTAATTGCTAATTGCTGATTGCTAACGATATACTTCCTTTCCATAGCGTTATCTTTTGAATATTTAGTGAGCATATTTACTAGTATATTCGGCAGCTCTTTTATCGAATCCTTTTCTATCGGTAGTATATTGTTCGGCCTATATTCATCACAATTGGTTTGCATGTCAGTCATATATCAGCTCTTGGAACGGGGGCAACTAACGATAGAAGAGACAAGTGGATCATCAGGATTAGGTGTTTCAATCAAGTTGTAAATCGCTTGAAGGACTAAGTAGATTTAAGATGAAGATTGATTAGCATATGAACCTTTTATTTATACCTTGGGAAGAAAACTTACCACCTGACATTTTAGTAGCAGGTTTCCAATTTTCAGTTTTCAATAAACCGATACATAAGCTAATACAGGAGAGAGAAAGAATCATAATCAGTGAAGTGTACCGAGAATAGAACTTAAAAGGTACATTCTGTAGAAAAGAAAAGCTGTGAAAAGATGAACTTACTTGCCATCACTATCAATATTAGGATGATACATTTTAGTCTTAAAAATTAGCTAAATTAACAAATAAAGCAAGGGAAAAAGCCTAGATTAGCTTTCCTCCCTTTGGACTTTGTCATTGAGGGAATGCATAGATAGATAAGTAGCTGATAGATTCAAATGTTAAAGCATGATAACTTAAATGTAGAAACTTACAACGGGAGGCTTGAAAGGATAATCTTTTGAAAAATCAGCTGATAGTTGGAATTTACCTTTATGATAAGGTGTATTTGGCTGACCATATCATATTAGGAGATGTATTAGCAAAATGATTTTACATTGAAAATACGCTTATCTAGATCTTTTTCGACTTATGACTTACAGGTCCTGTTATTATTATTTTCCAAATTTGAAAATTATCTTCATCAGGTGTAACTTGAATACCTTCTGGAGGTGAATTCATCAAATCACCAAGTTCCTATAAATTCATTTGAGAAGATCAGTACATCTAATCGCCAAAATTGACTTTAAATAAGTAGAACCATCTCTCTTGATTGAGGATATCATATCAACTCGCACCATAGATGTGTTGTATTATATTCATGCTGGTAATTGAATGAAAAAGGAAAGGAAGTAAGGAGGTCGAAACGGAAAGATGATAGATAGGTAAACTAACTTTTTGTATTCGTCTAGTTGATGTAGATGCCATTATTGCTATGACTCCTCCACCTGTACGACTTTATTTGATTCTTCGTTCTTTATGGATGCTTGATATTTCTGTTGACTTTGCCCGAGTATCGTTGTAATTACTGCTTGTTCGAGATACTCTGATAAAAAGGAAGATTATTGATCAATTGATGATGTTACCGAGGAACAAGTCCTCATTCTTTCTTTCGACCCGTCCAACCTCCACTTTCATGCTTCCTTAGGGTCATTCGTCATTGCGCAAAGGTATGTGGCATGCTATCAGGCTATAAGGTTCACCTCGAATTTTGATTGTGCACACCGTAATATCAGATTTCACCATGCATGTCAAAGCATGGTCTGACAGGAGGCCCCTTGTAGTGCAGTGTTGGAATTGTTTTCATCATCAACATTAGCGTTAAAAGAGACTAACTTGTTTCAGATCGAATCGATATGATGAAGGGGTTATACTAAAGATACACGGCAGAAAAAGGGGCATCAAATAAAGCAGGGTACCATTCTATAATCGAAAAAAAATATATGCACAGAAATACCAAAATTACAGATTGCTGTAAATATAAAGAATGGAGAAGCTGATATCATGAGCTAAATTCCTGATAAAGATACGACTTTTGGCAAAAAAGCTGAAGTCGATTGAGTTGTCTAAGGCGTCCATATCTAAATGATGGTAAACTCTCATTAGCTATTTTTCGCTAAAATTACAAGCCAATAACCTCTATAATCTCACTTTGATAGTTTGGTCCACACTACCAGTAGCTAAAACGTTAATTCTCCTTGGACCGTTGTCTTCCTCCTTTTTCTTAGTTGTATGTCCATTAGTCAAGTTATCTGTTGTATTTTGGCTGGAACTACCACCTATTAAAGCTCTACCCCATGTCATCGACGTAACAAAATGACCATGAGCATCAACTGTTTTCACACATCTTCCATTTACTAGATCCCAAATCTTTATCGTTTTATCATCCGATGCTGATAACAGATATTTTCCTGAAGGATGGAAGACTAATGCTCTTATCCAATTATCATGACCGACCTGCATTTAGTGGGACACATTCAGCGTTTTCTTCCTTGAATTAGAGTGAAACTAGGGAACAATGAAATGAGGTGATTGATCTCAAATACTTACAAATGTCCGTAAACATTGGCCTGATATCGCATCCCACAACTTTATAGTTTTATCCCTCGACCCCGTAGCTACGAATGCACCAGGTAATTTCGCTCGACTATCTCCAGCTGGTGGGTTCTATTTCATTATCGAACCTGGTCAGCTTTATCCGACTATTTATCTTCCAGATCCAGATAGGAGAGCTAGAAAAAGCTCACCCCTAAGCCTGCTAGCTCTCTTATAGCTGCATAACAATTCGTAGGAGCGAATATAGCGCATTCCAGTACATGCTCATGACCTCTCAACTCCATTTTCGTTTCACCATTCAAGAAATCCCATATACGCGACGTCTGTGAATTATAAAAGCAATCAGTAAATGCTAAAGCAAATGAAAGACGTGGAACAAACTCACCTGATCATTCGAACAGCTCACTAACCACTTTCCATCATCTGAAGGAACCACTCCACGTACCCATTCCGAATGACCTGTGAATGTTTTCACGCAGTAACTAATTACGCAAAGAAAAGTTAGTCAAAATACTCAAGCTCGTCGCCTAAATATCTTAGTATTGATGTTAAACGGATGATGTGGATCACGACAGGGAGCAATCGAGATCTCTTCGGAAATCACTCACCCACTCGCAACCTCCCATACTTTTATAGTCTTATCTCTACTTGCAGAAACCAGTTTTTCACCATCCGGAGTAAACCTTACACTTGACACTGAATGATCATGCCCATGCAACGTTTTAGAATTCGTATATTCATTTGACGTATCCCATAATTTTATCGTTAAATCAGATGAACAAGTAACTAGATCGAATCGATATTTATCAGTAAATTCGCTCATTATTCGATAAGTCCGTATAAATGAAAAGTTAGATACAGGATAATGTCATGTTGTGGACTATGGAAATAAAGGAAAACCTGGTATGAACTTACCCATTAAATTACCTTTTGAATCAAAATCAACATCATTAACAGATTTAGTATGACCTTTTATTGTTCTTTCCATTTCACCTGATTCCCAATCCCATATTTTTATACTTGAATCTTCTGATGTACTTGCTAACACTGTCCATGTTGGATGAAATGTTACTTTTGTTATTGGTGCTCTATGTGATGTTAATGTTTGTTTGGCAGGAGCTCTAGGTAGGAAAGGTGCGCTTGAAGAGGAAGATGCTGTTGATGCTCTGGTAGGTGATGATAATTCTGCTAGTAATGATGCATTTCTTGATTCTAAATCCATTATCTATAAGTCAAGAATAGTCGATTGATTAGCATTCATTACATGTGCTTGTATACCGAATTTAACGGAATTGAGTGGAACGACATTATTTTCTTTGTGCAATCATAGTCTGGACGATCCTCTTTGGCTAGTTGAATTACATTATTTCCTTCTACAAATATAGTCTGGATGAATCTCTTCTGCCTAGCCAAATTTACTCGTCCAGCATCTCAAATTGTTCCGTACACTCTGTGCCCCTCTTCACACATATTCGGAAGGTATTCAATCAACAGTGCTATTAAACTCACCTTTTTCTGCAACCTTATCACACTAGTCCATTTTTTCTCCAATAACCCTATCCATCTAGCTTTGGGATTATCTACCTGAAATTCTGTATTATCCGTTTCTCTCTTTAATGCTTCGTATGAATCGTTTAATCCAGCCGAATGTAGGTATGATAACATTGACTTATGCCTATTCCCGTTTCTATTAGCTACTTTGTAAAATCAATTTTCAAAGCATTTCATCCTCAACTCACAGCTCATCCTTCTGACGTTCAGAGAGGAGGCTCGACATTTCAACTTATCTAGTCAAGCCCCCAGCAATAGTTTGATTGCTTGAGTAGAGTGCGAAAAGCTCCAATAGCAGTCTTTCCTGATGTATAGACTAAAGACGAGATGTCCGGGTAATGTCCTTCATTCGACGTCGTGGTGTCTTACGGTCTGAGCGTAATTCTCCTCGTTGTTGATAGGCGAACAGCTATATAACTTGCGTTCGAAACCTGTGATTAGAATATAGGATTGATGCTACAGAGAAGTGAGATAAGTTGTTGATATATTGGAGTATGAACAATTCATTAGGATTATAGAAATGATGATGCATATTTGGCATTAAGTGGAATAGAGGCACGTCCACTTGAAAATTCACGTCTCGAGATTTAGAAATGACTTTATTATTTATTCAATTTACCCCGCGTTTCCTCATTACACAACGTTCTACATAATCATACAGAAACAACATTCTGCATCGCTTTGCTATTTGTATACTATTTTATCTTATGCATGAACACTTCTGTATCACTCACTAGCTCAAAGATAGAACAGTAATAATATGGAGATATTCAGCGGGCAATATCATAAAGCGACTGAAGCGTCACCCGGTGTACTATTACTTGAATTTAATAGGTATGAAGATATGGTTATCCTCTAATTCTGACTGTATCCTGATATTTTCGTTATGGTGATATAGACCTCCCGTCAATGCGTTCCACGATGAGTAAGCTATATTACGTATGTTCGACAAAGATGAAAGTGCTGATGGCATATGTTCAAAGCATGTGGAAAGAGCTTCGCAGGATTATCGATACGATCTCGCATACACCTGAAATCAGAGTAATCGTGTTATCTTCGGCCCTGCAGAATGTCTTCACAGCTGGACTAGACTGTACGTAGCATCGGATATTAATTTAGTGGGAGGCCTGTCATATTAAGCGGCTAAAGAATGGTATGGCAATATAGTGAATGCACAGAGCGAATTGAATTCACCTTCATTGGACCCAGCAAGAAAAGCAATTCAACTAAGACAGCATGTTTTGGTGAGTCTGTCTAACGAAATCTGCAGAACTTGCTCCTGATCAAATGTTCTGCTTCGTCAATAGGATTTTCAAGATGCCATCACTTCATTAGAACGATGTAATCAACCTGTTATATGTGCTTTATATGGTACTTCAGTTGGATTAGCTATTGATTTAGCTTGTGCATGTGACATCAGGTTAGCAAGTAGTAATACAACTTTTGGTATATTTGTAAGTTCTTCCTTCACTTTGAACTTTCAAGTTTTAGTTTTCGTACGCTTTTACGCTTTGGAAATGAGATACTTACCGCTATCACATGTCCTTTTGGCAGGAAGTAAATGTAGGATTAGCAGCAGATATAGGAACATTACAAAGATTACCTAAAATAACTGGAAATGAATCGAAATTGAAAGAATTAGCATTAACAGGTAGGAAATTCAATTCTTTAGAAGCTAAGGAGATTGGTTTTATAAGTGATATCAAACAAGGTGGTAGAAGTGAAGTCATAAGTAAGTTTAGGTTATCACTTCCGCAAACGTCCAAAATCCCTACTTTGTCTTTGTATTCCAGATGATAAGATTTTATCCTAACGACGAGGCGCTGATATTCCAGTAATCTAGGCGCAGCCATAGATATGGCGAAAGTCATAGCTAGTAAAAGCCCGGTAGCTGTTATAGGAACAAAACATCTAATCAATCGTGAGTAGGAATAACCAAGTCACCAATTCACTTGGCAAGGCCTGACCGAACTTTGATGCACCTCTAGACGCAAGGGATCACACGTAAGCCTGCTGCTATCTAGTGAACTCAGAGGGCGTTTACCGTGGCTGAGATCTTGACACTTTGCGTGAAATAGCATCGAAGAAGGCTTGAGATATACCGCTATTTGGAATGCGTAAGTGTGAATCACCATCTGACCCTTACTGTCAAGTTATAACTGACGTCAAGTTCAATACCGTAGGTCGATGTTGCAATCGGTAGTGAGTGGCTTTCCAGGCCATAATCGTATTTTCGACACCACAATTCATTGGTCTAAAACTGATTTCCATGTCTATAGGACACCTCAACGGCTATGAAAGCTGTAATGGCAAAACAAATCTCCAAATTCGCTCCCATTAGCAATACACCTCAATCGGAACTATCAGCTAGGGCGAAATTATAAAAGTGGTACCTTTCTCGTTTTCCATGAAAGCCGAGACTATTATGGAACAACAGATTGTACGACGTGGTATTAGTTGTATCATTTGAGAAAAGTTGTAGTTATGTCATAAATGCATGAATCGTTTCTAATTTCATGTTCTAGATTTACTTAAAACATTAGTCAAGAAAGCCAAATCATCCTCTTGATCTTGTTGATGTTGTTCTTGTTCTTGCTGTTGTTGAATTTGTGATTGATCAATTTGAGGTATACTACTCAATAATTCACTTTGTTGTTGTTCATTAGGCGATTTCAAAGGTTCAGGTAATTTCCAATTTTCAATATAATTCACACCACCTGAGAATTCTTTATTTATTGATCCTGATCCCGATAAGAATGATGGTTCGATTGAATTTGACCATTGCCATCTAGGCAATTTTTTGTATTTGATTTTGTTTGATTCGGATGATCTAGTTGAAGGTGGTATCAATGTCGATAATGATTTCTCTTCCAAGTTGAATTGTCGTTCCTATGATATCTCATGGTCAGTATGTCTCATTGTAGAATAACGATTTTTGATATAGAGTATTCTTCATACAATCGCATGATAGGATCTCCCATATATCCCTCTTCACAAGAATTGTTACAAAGTTGAAGAGATCATGACGGCCTGAAACTCACAAACGCATCAGGTTTAAATTCTGCACCATAAAATCTAGCTTCAATTTCAGCTGCTATAGTTGATTGTTCATGTTCTGCTCTTAATGCTATGAATTCTTTAGTAGCAATTGCATATGCTTCTGATATAGGAATTGATCTTGTCTTTTGTAAGTTAAGCACGAATGAGATAGTGCTAATTGTAGATAAGTACAAAAGAGTCAATAATTGGATATTTTAGATGTTTCACAAGATTAACGTATATTTGATTAGATTAGATAGAACTCACTCTTCAACAGTAGGATATAAACCTCTTTGATCCAATTTTAACCATTCATTACCATCGATTTTTGGAGTTTGATCAATTTCTTGTGAAGTTTCAACTAAAGAGATAGGTCTTAAAGCTTCAAAAGGAAAATCTTTAAAAAATTGTCTTCTAATTTTATCTTCTAAATAAACGATTCTTTCAGATTTTTGTTTTCTTTCTTTATATTTTCTTAATCTATCTCTTTTTTCTAATTCTCCTGAAGGTATATAACTTAAATCGTTGAATTCTTCTTCTTTCTGTGAAATATTTTGTTGATATTGTGGTTGTGTAGGTCTTTTACGTTGTGATGTTTGTCTTCTTGCTGGTAAGACTGGTGGTGGATTTGATAAAACTGGTATATACCATGTAGGTGGTTGTGATATTACATTTCCCTGTAATAATCGAGATACCGCTTGAGGTACTTGAGATGCTATTCTTCGCATTCTGACTGGATATGTATCTATGTGATCTATATGGTAGGTTTTATTTGTTGAGATTTTGTAAATAATTATGACTTTTTCAGCATTGAGATATCTTGGTCTTCCTTCACCTACATCTCTCAACATTCTCGGACAAATTCTCATAAATTCGAAATCTACCAAATTCTGCACGTGGAAACCACATGCCGGATATATATATATATTCAGTGACGATGATGTTAAATACGCTGTCGCGTCTAGATTATAGAGGTTCGATTACTGCTGAAGATGATGTATAATTCAACCTTCTTTATTCATCTAATCTATCATATCTTTTATTGATCATTACCAATCTGCAGTCATAAACACTATGTCGCTCAACCAAAGGAAACAGGAAAGAGACTTCTCAGCTGAAGTAAAAGCCTTGCAGCCAGAGGTTGAACAACTCGCCAAGGTGAGCTTTTCAAGACCTCCAAGCTTCAAGTCAAATTTAAGCTAACATGATTATATCGTCTAGAATGGGAAACTACAAGAAGCTGTAGATCGAATCTCAGCATTGGAGAAACAGACTCGAAATGTAAGCTACATTCTCCTCTCTATGTTCCCTATCATTCGAGGAAGAGAAGCTTATATACCAGCGCAATGCTATATAGGCAGCAGATATGACATCGACTGCATCATTATTAACATTATTAACAAGATTATGCTGGGAACAAAAAGATTTAGATTTATTAAATTCCCAATTGACTATATTATCTAAAAAACATGGTCAATTGAAAGAAGCTGTTGTAAGAATGATTGATGAATCAATGAATTATCTACCGGCTCTCAAAGAACAAAAATCACAAGGTAAATTCAAGAATGATAAAGATAGATGGTTAGAATTAGTCAAGACTTTGAGAGATATAACCGAAGGAAAGGTATGTTATGCCTTTCACGCATCATCCAGCTATTAATGGAGAAACAAAAGCTTCAGGAATTGTAACTGATAAGATGAATAACATCGATTATATAGATTTACCTTGAATTGCCAAGAGCAAGATTAACAGTAATGTTAGCTTCTTACCATGAAGAATTATCTGAAACTGCGCCTAAAGAAGCTTCTTGTGAGTTAATCAGTGCTTGTATTATACAAGGAACCAACTCATATATTATCATAGCTTCAACTGCTCCCACCCCTTCCACATCCACCACTACAACTGATAAAGACAAGCCAAAACCTGAACCGGTCACATCGAAGGATCACCTTGATGTAGCAGCAGACTTGATGTCAGATATTCAAGTGGAAACTTACAGTTCAATGGATAAAAGAGAAAAAACTGAATTGTAAGTTAGCTTCATACTTAGTGTCTAAACGCTAAGCTAATATATATTGACCATAGCATTCTCGAACAAATGAGATTAGAATCTCTGCGCGGTAATTGGGTCAGAGTACGAGTAGGGTCAAGGAAGATCAACAGAGTCTATTTGAAGGAGAAAGATAGTCAGGTAAGCTGGCGAATCATGTTTGTTAGCAACCATCCAGCTGATATCTCTATCAAACCGAATCAGGATATCAAACTACGATATTACGATTTAATGGTACAATTAGCTTTACAAGATGATGAATACTTAGAAGCTTGTTCAGCTTATCAAGAAGTTTGGGATACAGAAGAGGTTAAAGCTGATCCAGCTAAAGAGTTGAACGTGAGCTGATCGAACTTGGTAATCGAAGAGATATCCGATCAGCTAACCTACTTTGGCGCTTGACAGGTTTTGGAAAATATTATGATATACGTTGTTTTGGCACCATACAACAACGAACAATCGGATATGATACATAAATTGTATGCTGATCCGGCGTTACAGAAGGCTCCTCAGCACTTGTAAGTGTGATTGAACAGCAACGTTCAGTCCTATGACAACTTCACCCTTTCTCTCCTATCCGACTATATTTATCCGCGTAGTTTCTTGGCATAGAAATGCTAATTGATCACTTTCTTGCCATAGCGACTTGGTCAAATGCTTTGTCACGAAAGAACTCATGAGATGGTCAGGCATCGAGCAATTGTATGGTCCAACATTACGTCAATCACCTATATTCGCATCAGGTAGTACATTAGGTAAAAAAACAGGTGTTAAAGCTGAAGGTAAAAAACCTGAAGAGATTGAGAACCCTGGTCAAGTCAGATGGGAAGAATTGCACAAGAGAGTCACTGAACATGTGAGTTTGAGGGATGTTTCAACATTATCGTTATGATCTGAGAAAGGGGGAAAGACAATTTACTAACTGTGCACTATCATTCTTACTAATATAGAATATAAGAGTAATATCAACATACTATTCACGAATCACTTTCAAAAGATTAGAAGAATTATTAGATTTAAATTCAGCTCAAACTGAGAAAACTTTATGTAAATTAGTTGTGGATAAGATTATTTACGCGAAAATTGATAGACCAAAAGGTATAATCAACTTTATAAATAAATCAAAGAATCAAACAAATAATCAAATCTTGAATAATTGGTCAAATGATTTAACGAAGATGTTGAATTTAGTTGAAAAAACAAGTCATTTAATTTCCAAAGTGAGTTGTTATGAAACTTCTTTTTTCCTATTTCTATTATAACAATCTCACATCGTTATCATCATTATAAAAATATTATTTTTGTTTGCAAGGTTGGAAAAATCTGACCGCTGACTTTTGACAAAATTCTGAACCTCACAATAGGAATATGCAATGCATGAAGCTAGTAGAGGTAAAAAGATTACTGCTTAAATTGCATGAGAAGCAAAAACGACAAGAGAGAGGTCAGAAGTGAAATTGGGAGATGTGATAAAATACGTTAATGGTGCTATAAAATGGAGTAGGATGAGCACCGTAAACGTAGATGTAGTCGTATATACCCAATACAGATAACAAATGGTATAAAAGATGCATACATTACCTTAAATGCAAGATTATCACGATTTAGTGCAACTTCAATGGAAGAGGCAAATTGTCACAAAGATAACTCGCTTGTGATTTATTTGATCGTTCAACCAATTACCATATCCCATGTCAGTTCATTTTGCGAGATACACCGATTCATGTTTGCAAATTGAAGCGGAAAGCTTTGCATTCGGTAGTAATCGGTAATTATATGTGCGAAAAATAGAAAATGAATAACATGTTACTAGCTACAGAAATCAAAATTATAAAACCGTGTTCTTTTTAAGCTATACAGAAGTCCGTCAAACGCTAGATATATACAGATTTTGTACACTACAATCTGAACGTCGGCAAATGTACAACAAAGACAAAATCAAACGAGGGGAAGCAAGGAAAACGAATAAGAAATGGAAAAATCGAGATGAGAAGAAAACCGAAAGCTAGCAAGGATAAAGATATATAAAAGATATAAAAGAGATAAATTAAAGATAAAAAGCAAAAACGAAAAGACAAGATTGTCACAACAAATCAAGTGAAGAAAGTCCGATTCCAATTCTATCTCTGATCCATCCAAACAAACGCCCTCCTACTATTGAGTACATTTATTTCCTGACTAACCCTTTGCTCATCTTCTTCAAACCCCATTTACCTTTAGATTTATTCTGTTCATTATCAGTTAACAAGTTTAGATCATTTGGTCTAACAATATGGCCTCCTCTCCAGTCATTTTCAATTACAGTATATTCTCTATTATTATCATTTTCATCGTCCGAATCATCATCGTTCAAAGGTATTTTAGATTGATACCTATTTGAAAATATTGATACATATGGTGAAACTCCTAATGGATTAGTTGTTGATCCGCTTCCCCCAGCAACTGAAGATGGTATTATCGAAGATGCAATTGAGTTAGATTTACTTGTATTGTCATTATATCTTGAGGTTGTATTCGTGATGATAGAAGGTGGAGATATACCTTGATATCGAGTTGATAAGATATCAGCTATCGGCGCAGGAGCTGTGTGAGTCCTGGAATGGCTGGGTACTCCTACACCACCCGAAGTCTTTCTGGGTCTTTGTCCCGTAACAGGATTGGTAACGACGGGTATATGGGAGTATCCTCCTTCGTTATCCAGATTTTCATTAGCTGTAGCAAAACTCATGATGGAGTTTGCAGCCATGCTATGCGAGGAAGTTGGTCGGGAATATCGATGATTATTGGATGGACCGGTAGTCTGCCACATCTCTTGAGCTGATACGGCTCTTTGTCTAGCTCGCTTCTGGGCATGGCGTGTCGACGAAGGTAAAAGTGGTTGAGCTGCACTCAGAGCCGCCATATGTTTTCTATAAGCATCGGCTCGTTTATCGTAAATATTGTTGATTGATGGCAAAGAAGATTTGGGTGCATCAACGCTGACCAAGGGGACTAATGGATTTGACAATGCTCGAGCTGTGTGTGATAATAAGATCAGCTACAGATCGCATTCAAAGATGTCATTTGCTTGTAAGCCTATCCCTACTTACGCTGTATTTGGCTCATACTACCAGGACCTCTTCTTTCCCTTGACCTCTCTGAACTTTGACTTGAACCATAACTTCTATTCGAACTCTCAGCGCTGAAGAAACTTTCATTATCCTCACTTCTTCCAGTAAAACTTGTGGGAGTTTGACCAGAGGATCTCCTTTCAATTTCAGCAAATTGCCTTTCTATTGCATAATTTTCACCATAAGCAGCTAACTGCTCAGCTAAACTTCTACTGGAATCTAATGAAGGTGGTAACTGTGCTAATTGCATGATATCACTTTCGTTCTGTTTGACCGCCTCTTTAGCTTCTGCATGTGATGATATCGTTCTTTGTGTTAATGTTCGACGATTCAAAGGTGGAGCTACTTCATCTTCAGGTACAGGTGGAAATCCTCCACTTGCTCCTACTAATGCTAATGAAAGTGCAGAAGGTGTAGTCAAAGATGTAGGTGGAGTCGAGGTTGATTGCGCATAGGAATATCCCATTCCGGAGGCTGTAGATGCTATTGAAGAGACTGATTTCCCACGAGGTCTACCGTCCAAAGTTGACGCCGCTCCTGCTCCCGGTAAACCCCTATTTTGATTACGTGGGTCATCGGTATCATCTGTCATGCTCGTCATACGGAATGAGGCTGGAGGAGTTGACAGGCGTGAAGAATCAGTTGTCATCGATCCAACACTTGCACCACGCAACCTTCCGATGCTTTCGTCCTCCGTATCTGCCGTCGGTGTAGAGTCATTTACCGTCATGCCCGAATGAGGTGTAGGTGTACTATCATTATCATCTTCTCTATTTGGTTGACCGATATCATGATCTTTCAATTCGAAACCAGGTCCTAAAGCATCGTAAAATTCTTCTTTCTCGGCTTCTAATTCGTTGTCAACCTCGGCTTGTCTTCTCTGACTTTCTCTTCTTATCAATCCTGAAGCAGCAACCTTTCGTAAGTCAACATCATCGTCCCAACCTAATCCGTTCACTCTCGGCGGATTGAGTGATCTAGTGAAATTTGTCATCAAGGGGCTAGACAAACCGCCAGAGTGTGTAGCTGACCGACGTCTAGAGCCGCCTGGAGAGGTTGGACTGGTGGGCTCGTTTGCGGGAGATAGAGGTGAAGAGGATATAGGAGATTTGATAATTTCGGTTTTGACCCTTCTGATACCAGCTTGAGGGAGTGATGAATCTGAATCGTCATCGTGTGCCCATCCATTGGCCAAGGGACTAGGAGCGATGACCTCACTTCCTGTTCTAGGACGATTAGGAGGTCGTTCGCCAGGACTCGAAGCAGCTGAAGATGGAATTCGAGGTGTTATAGCTGAACCATCAGGGAAAAATCTCGTCTTGGTGACGGGTGCTGAGAGAGGCATTTGTCTGATTTGAGGTGTATCTTCATCTTCATCGTTTAAACTTATAGCTTCTAGTATAGAAGGATCAATGCCAGAATCTTCGATATCTTCTAGGGTATTTGTCGATTGATTTTGTCTATCCATCTCCAGACTGGCTCTTTTCAGTCGTTCTATTCCTTCTTCAAGATCCTCAGCTGCTATTGGTTTCGTAGCTTCGGATTTCATAGGCGGACTGGGACTTCTTGATGGTGGCGAATGACCTCTTCTAAATAGACTTTTTATACCTTGTTTATGACCGTGTCCATGCTTCTTTGAATCTGCATCATGCGATCTCCTTCTACCTCTGAAGAAACCACCACTGGACGTATGTGAAGAGTCGTCTTGAATATGAGTCTGACTATCTGAAGCGGAGTCGGCTGAAGATTGATTATTGTCTTTATCGTGATGATGACGCATGACGGCACGGAAAGTTTGACCTGGATGTACAGCTTTCTCCAATATTGAAGGTAAAGTAGGCCGGTGTGAAGAAGTTGAGTTCAGCCGACTACGCTGAGGAGGTAGCCCTGCTGAATTCGGAGGAGAACCAAGTATTATTGAGGTACCATTGCTATGGCCTGATTGACCACTTCCTACTCTGGTCAGAGAGACTGGACTACCTTGTCCTGACATCTCACTGTTCGTCCGCACTAGGGGTGCATCATTGCCTTTCTGAGGCGAAGGAGATCCAGGTGTTTCCATATCGATAGGCGATTGTAGTGAATCATTAACGGAAGAGACGTCGCTTATCGTAGAGAATCTAGGTACCGTATTTGATCCGGGTTCATATACTGGTCCAGAAGCTTCGGATCCTGGTGTATCTGGAGACTCTGCGAAGGCGTATGCAGATGGGCCAGTTGAAATTTTGGAGGTTCTTCGTAATAGTCCTCCTAAGCCATGCTTTATCTTCCCACCACCCTCAGATCCAGTACTTATCAAGCTAAAAGCTCTTTCTTTGCCTTTCCTAGAGCCGATACTCCAACCATATCTAGTATTGACGCTTGAAGTTTCTTCTTCGGGTAACTGAGATGATGATGCTGGTGGTGAAGAAGATTCCGCTTTATCTGAATTCGATGGATCATTTAGAGCATCTTGATGTCGAAGATGATGATAGACATGCAAAACTCTGACTACGTCATCGTGTCCATTGATTGTAGCTAGATCTTCAGCCGTATTGCCGTTTTTATCTGGCTTAGTTGGGTCTGCTCCTGACGCTAGAAGCATTTGAACGATAGGAGCGTGACCATTGGCTGCAGCGAAATGCAGGGGCGTAGAACCTATACGGAGTGCCAATAATCAGTCGACGTTATTTAAATTCGCATATCGGCATATGGACCTCATTTGCTACTTACCAGCTGTGCCGACACTGGGAGCAGTACCCTTTTTCCCATCGCTATACCTTCTCGGTAACCTAGGTGCATTCACGTCCGCTCCGTTCTCGATCAACATTCTGACGACACTGACACTGCCGCCGGAGCAAGCAGCGTGGAGGGGAAGAACACCATGAAGAACAGAATTGACAGGTTGGCCATGTGTCAACGCGTAATGTACTAATCCAACATTCCCACTTGCAGCTGCAGAATGGAGTTCCAAGTTGGGGACTGGTAACGCGCACGAGGAAGTTTGATGATATAATGGTATGGCGAATAAGAGATCAGAAGTGTATCGCCGCGGTTCACGAGGGCGAGAGACGTGAGGTGAATGGAGTAATGTGGGTAACAGATTGAGAGGCGGATGATAGGCAGATAAGAGAAGTGACATAATGATTGGTTAGCGACGATCAAGGTGAATTAGAGGGTAAATAAAGGAGACATCGAATGTTTTCAAGTGATCGAGAGAAATATAGCGAGAAGGCGAGATTGGTAGACGAATACGGGAGAATCATAGATTGTAAATTTTCGTGATAGAATGGTCAGGTAAAAGCGACGATGATGTTTTTGGGAAGCGATAGGGTGCTGATCAACCGGTGAAACGTGTTTTAAAGGTGTCAAAGGATGTATGTATGGTAACAATGCAGGCTGCCTTTGGGATGATCGGCAGACTGGCATTCCATTGACGTGAATGACCGGAATGAAGAAGGGTGAGACCAAGTATGAAGCCAGACAAACATTAGGAACAGGTAGGATTGAAGCGACACTTACAATCAAGGACGACATCATATTTAGCTTCCAAGTCTTCCCTCTTGTGAGGTGATTTCATATTATTGAAGTTACGATTGATTCTGACATTCGGTTGCTAGCTTTGTAATTTGGATTTGGATGATCACTTTGTTCCTGCGCTTTGACCTTTTTACAAACTCTTGTTCTTTATCTTCACCCTGTTGAATCGCTCTCTGAAACTATTCTTTGTCGTTTGTAATGGTGAATTTTACTGTCCGTCGCGTAACTACAGATCACATTCAGGTATCCTTGAGATAATATTTTGAGAATAGATTAATGTTGTCAAATGCTGTGTTGTTATTAATCGATAAGGCGGAATGCTTAACGCGGGTTCTACTAATCTTTTGATGTTTCAGATAATCGCAGGTGGAAATCCTTCGTTCTCTACCTTGATTTACTGATTTTGGGTATTATAGATAATACAATGTCCTGATATCATGTATATGTTTATATGTTACAGAATGATTAAAGCTGAAAATGTGAACATGAGATATCCAGGTATGTGAAGATGTTCGATCGATAGGATATTTACAGTACATCACATTGCTAAGTGAACCAAGATATGTGACAAGTAAATCATATGCGGGTACATACGGTGATTGATTTACCTACAGGTAATACAGGTAGAGCAGTTATGATGATGATTTCGAAGTGAAGGAACGTGAGAAATAATATGGGATATGGCAGAAAGTGATATAAGCTTTAAACCCTGAAAGATATCACCATACAGTCTATAGAAGATCAATGTTTTTATGACGACGTTGTCTTTTTAAACCCCTATTTTAGCCTGTATTTTTGTTATCCGCGTTAGGGTAATCGGTGGATGTTACCTTATTACCGGGTAACTAAAGCTACATACATATATATACAAGTGTAATTTAGACATGATGTCTTCAGGGTAAATTATGCTCCTATCGTTTCGGACATGAGTTTTCCATCCAAATCAATAAAAAATGAAGTGACAAAGTCATGAAAATAACGGCGCCGCTGAATAAACTATTTTTGGCAGACATACCACGACACTAAAGTGAAAGAAAAGGCTAGGAAACAGAAGGAGAAGGACCAACAGGTTCAATCATAGAGCGAAGAGTAAGGCAGCCGTGTATCTGCTAATGTCCATAATGAGTACATATCCGATTTCGAACGTGTTATACCACTAATCTATATGTCTATTTACACTATTATTCTCTTCAATCTATCTATATTCTATGCTATACTTGAGGTGCATCGGTAGATTTTCTTGAGACATTCCGGTGAATACCAGGGGGAAGTGTGAGAACGTAACAACTTGTCCGCCCTAGAAGGAGAAAATGCCTGAACCTCTTCTTCTACCACCACCGAATGGATGAGTTACAGCGGCACTAACAAACAAACCGACACTATCAAACGAAACAGATCAAAACAAAATCAGCATGATGAGCAACCACACATCCCCTGGACGGAACCGTCGCAAACAACTTACGTTAAACCGATAGCGACTGAAACCAATTGTTGAGCGACATTAAATCCAGAACTATAGGCAGTTGAAGAACCATCACTTGATTCAGCAGCAAAATTGAAAATACCACCATTTGATAAACCTGATGGAAGTTGGAACAAGATACCAGTCACAGTAACAGGGAAACTTGAACCATTTGAGATTCTACCATATATATTACCTAAAGTACCAACGACGAAACTACCAATAGCTGATGTCATATCTGATCTACCTGGGAAAGCTAATGATGAGAAATGATTACTTGACCATCCTGCTGCAGCAACAAGGACCATAATTGGCTAAAAGTAAGTGAGAGGGGTGTGGTTAGCGATCTGACAATTGGTGAAGCTTGGGGCAAGGGGCATAGCAGGGAGGTTACACTATACATACCAATTCTTTAGCAAATAGAGGTTGTTGATTTCTTAAAGAAAGGAAGAAGGCGTAAGCAGGACAACAGAGGATATCTGTTATAAAAAACGATATTAATCAGCAATGCACAAAATATGTTGATGAATCAGTAGGGACTTACACCAAAGAGCCGATGGAGTTACTTGATACCATGGAGCAGCATTATGAGTATTGTAGCAGGTGTAATCACTGGCATTTAAGACCTGTAACAAAGTAAAAATACGATATCAGCTCAGTATAAAAGGACAACTCATGTTAATCTAGAGCTTACGTCATTGCTTGTGATCTTCTCATATAAGACTGCTCCAATAGAAATACCGAAACCCAAGAAAAGGGAGTAGATGACACCTATTAATGACATATGATTAATAATCTTCATTTGCTTATGAACACTGAGTATGAATAACCTACTATATCCAATTCTCACAGCACCTGCAGTGATATTCCTAGAAGCTAATTCCAATGCACCACACAGCACAATATAACCCTAAAATGTCGAAAGGCCCATCAATTAGTAGATATTCCACAACGAAATCTGTTTCTACTGGACTTACAGGTAAGATTAATACAACACCACCACTGACGAGCGCAGTATAACAGAAAACTTCGGTCGATGCCAAAGCAGCAGATATGAATGAGATGACAGTAGCGATAGCGATTTCAAAGACATTTGAGAACATGTCGTTTCGGGCAGCTAACATCTGGACACCGACAAGTAGAGCTCCCAATGGCATTGCCATCAATGCGTCGACGAATGAACTGTTTAATGGCTGTTAGCTCGAATCCCTTGATATGATATGTAGAAATACGGGAACACTTACCCGTAGAAACCAATGACAGTGATAAAAGCAGAACACATAGCACCAATGATTAAAGTTTGCCACCAATTATAGTAAACAGGAGTAGTCATCAACACATCCAAGTCTTTACTGGCCTGTTCTACGGACATCTTATCATGTACCACATTCCAGTACAAATGGTGGGTAGCTAGCAATTTACCAAGATCTAAACCTGTAGCTTGTTTCAAGAACTTGGTTTCGGATGTGTGTGTAGCATCATCACCAAAGGAGATTAACATTGTTCCAGGCATATAAACTACTTGAGCGTTGATTTCAAGCACTTTGGCTGTTGCTTGAATTTGTGTTTCAAGTCGATGAGAAGGTGAACCGAACCTGTACAGAAGAGGGATCAGTCATGGTGCTCATACAACTTTGGGTGACTTACATCATCAAAGCTCTAGCAAGTTTCATCAAGAATTGTTGTCTAGCTAAAATAGCAGCAACGTGTTGAATAATCTAATAAGAGATCGGAATCAACATATCAGTATACTACACTACTTAAAGGCAAATGCAATGTGGGTAGAATCGAGATAACTCACAAAAATCTCTTGTTTCTTTCTAGCTTCTCTAGCCTTCTTTCTTCTTTTCTTTTCAGCTTCCCATTCTTTTCTTCTTCGTTCATCTTCAGTTAAAGGTCTTGAGAAATAATCTGCTCCACCTTTTTCCGGAGGTGTACCTAAAGGCGTTTTGGCAGCATTTAATAACCATTTTTCTGCTGATTTGATTTGTTTACCACCTTCCTTTAACGCATTTACAGGTAATGAAGCTAAAGAATCTAATTTCAGTCCCGCAGATTTCGGTCTTTTCTTCTTTTCCGTCGAACCTTGTTTCTCATGACCGACACCACTTGGTGTCAAGGTAACTGAAGATTGGTTATATCTTGATGATAAAGTTAAAGAAGAATCATCATTCTCTGTTCTTTGTCTCATTCCAATTAAATCATCACTTGATAAAGCTTTCTTTTTAAATGATAGATCATCTTGTGAAGGTGATTCATTATCACCATTTCGAGAGACTGCTGTGGATGAATGAACTGATGTAGGTCTAGATCCAGCTCTAGATTGTGGTCTTGAAGGTGGTCTCCAGTTTTGAATTTTTCCTCCACCTTCTTCAGCTTCTAGATTAGGTGCAGAATATCTATTCAACTGATAACCTGGTCTTTTAGCTGCAGGCGCTAAAGCTGATCCTGCAGGTGTAGCTGCTCCAGATAAATTTGCTGTATTTTGAATTAAAGCACCAAAAACACCCGCACCACTTTTAGCTGCATCAGGTCGTTTGTATTGAAGTTGTTCTTTTGTGCGTTGGAAGAATCCTGTAAAGCCAGGTGAAGGTGGTGGTCTTTCACCATTTGACATTCTAGATGGCTGAGGTCCTAAAGGTGCTCCGGCAGTTTCAGCTGTAACCGATGCTCGATGTGGTTTATCATGAATCACCACTTCAGCGGGAGTACCATTGGAAGCGGAACTGGAATTCGATTTTTTGCCAATTCCCATAAATCCTTTACTTCCTTTTTGAGATTGCTCAAACTTCTTTCTAGCAGTCTCTTCCTCAGAAGAGTATTCGTCATCTGAGTTAGGTCTTGACGAAGCTGCGGAGGTGGTACCAGATTGCATTCCATCTTGTTGACCGTAAAGAGCGAGAAGTGAAGACAACACTGATGCTCCTCCCGGCATACCTGGTGCACCACCTCCTCCTCCACCACCATGAGCTAAAGCAGCAAGAGAAGGTCGACGAGGTTCAGGATATCTTGCAGCGAAAGCATCTTGAGAAGCTCTTTCAGTGCCTTCTTGCTTCTCTGGATCTGCGGTTGTCGTGCCGTGCAATCTTGCGCTACCAAAAGCTCGATTGACATTACCAGATGTTCTAACTCTTCTCCTAAGTACTCCCCATTTACCAGTATGAGCTCTGACTAAGTCTGAAGCAGCATGATGTTGATTCTCATCTTGAGCAGGCATTTGAGGAATGTTGGGTAAACCATCTCTCTCGCCGGGGTCGATATAGGTTGGAACATGTTCTCTCATACCATTGTCTTCAAAAGCTTCTGGATTAGAATCCTGACTGGTTACTCTTTCCATAGGTGGATCTACATCTAATCTATAATCATAGTCTTCATCGGTTTCTGGTCTAGTTTCACTCCCATCTGCACTACTTTGTCTACTAAGAGAGCTTGGTGGTCGATGGTATCTTTTGATAGATCCTGTTCTATGAGCTTCTAAAGCGTCTCTAAATTGCTCGATGTTTCCTTCATCTAACGTATGTGGGGATGAAGGTACTGGTTGCAGTGGATGTAGCTGAACGATATGAGAATCTGATGTCCATTGTACACGTCTTTTAGGTGTTTTGACTCCCGTATCAGGTGGAGCTAATCGTCCAGGTGTACCATTCTGTGTGCTTGCTCCAGGAGGTGAGACATTGGCAGAATGAGGAGATGAGTGTTCTGGAGAGAGGTTGTGTGAGAAAGGGGAAGAAAATCCATTACCGTTTTCAGGTGAAGGTGAAGCATCTTCAGTATTGATTTGCAAGACTGGTGCTGAGGGGTTGGTAGTCGACTGGAAAGGGTTATCGGGTATCGACATGGTAAATTATAGACAGTGTCTGAGAGTTAGCGTGATGTAAGTAATGATTTAGTTGGGAGTGATTATGTTGTCGATCTTCGTTCTGATGGAATATAGTGATAAGTGCCTTCGTGGCGATAACAGATGATGGTCGTCGAAGGAATTTTCGTGATTATTTGCGTTGATGTATAGTCGTTGACAAGGTTGAGATGACAGATATAGTAACGATACAGATTTTTAATATAGGTTTGATGTCTAAGAAAAAGGCTACAGTATTTTGACTTTTGAGAAGATGTGAGGGAAAGAAGGTGAGAAGATGGGAATGAGGAATGTCTGCTTGTTAAAAGTCGAAAAATATGATCTGATCTGGACTATAAAGCTTTGATCAGCAAAGGGCTACGAGATGATCCTTCGAGGCTTCTCCGCAAGTGCCAAAAAAAACGAGAAGATGGAGATACAGTCACTTGGAGAAAAAAACCTATGATGATGTGATGTGCTTATCGCAGTTGTCGATGGAGTTACTCACAGACCGCGTATATGGAAAGCTCTGTTCTTGACTGAAACGACACCCGTAAATTTTGTTGAAAGAGAGAAGTAAACGAGGACGACGTAGTACGATACGAGAAGGAAAAAGGGTTTTCAAGTAGTCTAAATCCCAAGATTACAAAATATATTTCAAGGGTTTATGTTTCGGTAAATAACCTGATGATATAAGAATTTTAGATTGTAAAATCTTTCAAATGCACAGCTTTGCACAAGTGTTGAATATCTGGCAGTGTCCTTGTAGCTTTGGATATATATATATATTGTAGTTGATGTACACAATGAGCGAGGAATATTGAGTATTGATGGATGATGATGAAATTCAAGTACATCCAAACCCCAAAAATATACAAAACATCGCGAAAATGTACAGTGAAAATACTCCGCGAAACGAAACAGTCTGTACAGATACCTAGTAGATAACCTACAGACAGGCAGAAAAGCAGAGAGACTATCTGGGTATTGCGTATACATCAAAGGATAAAATGCTGCTGATTACTCAATTTCTAAAATTCCGCCGCCGGTAAAAGGGAGAACTCCAAAGCGAAAATACAAAAAATGAAAAAATGAAAAAAGCTTGTTTTCGCTTTTCAGGGACATACTGTATGAACTGTAGTAGGAAGTCACGGTAAATTACAGCTAAGACCACTTTACCTCAAAACTCGAAGTGAATGGGGTGTTGGTTTCTTTGAGGTATTTGCGTGAGAAAAGTCAGATGTATATAGCTGTATAGAGCTGCATACTGACTGTACACCAGCACAACACATCTCACATCCGCAACTATTTTGGATTTACAAACGTTTCTCATTTAAGCACTCTATCGAGATGAAGTCTACAACATACACGAGAGAGAACCTTGACTGAATAAAGTTATGTTTGAGCCGATCCGACCAATTCAATGAAAGCTCTGTTTTGCTAGCGGCACTGTACTGTTAAAACCGAACATTCGGTAGGCAGATTACTGCTTCTTTCTTCCTGCTATTTTCATTCATACATCCCGCGGTTCTTCCTTCATAGAACTTACCCATTCCTCATCGTACCCCTTCTTTTTGGTAGTCACAGCTTGAAGGGTGTGATAGAGAGATACATGACGTCAAGTCGGGCACCGATCACGCTGAGTGTTTTAGGCACGTGAGCTTCAGCTTTTGAGTCGAGCTATACTTTTAGGCGTCCACGCTCAAGGATCACTCCCCAGCATCATAGGCACCTCACGGATTCCACCGCGAAATGTTTGTTGTCGATATCTGATACGGACGTGTTTGGTCTGGGAATTTCAGAAGGTGACATGCTTGTTATAACGCTATATTATAAGCATTGCTTAGAGTAACAAGTCTAGTGAACGACTCTTAATTATAGTGAAGCACAAGCAATAATGTGGTTGAGTGATGGACAAAGTAAGCTCATCATTCATCCCTATTGCATGTGAGGTTGTTAAGAAGCACAGGGAACTAACCATTCTGATGTGTTCCTTTAAAATAGAAATCGGTATTGCCTTAGTGGCGTTTGGTATATTTTTTCAGTTCCTTGGTAAGCCATCATGTATCTCATGAGCTGAGATAGTGGAGCTGACCTGTCCAAATCTTTCTGTTTGATAGGAATAATGTTATTTTTCGATGGACCCTTATTAGCCTTAGGAAATGTTAGTATCGAGATTATTGCTAAAGTTCGACTGTTCCGTTATATTGAGTTATTAATCATTAAGCCTGCTATATTGAATGCTGATAATATTGACCGTTCATTTACTTGACAGATACTATTCTTATCGGGATTACCATTAATTATAGGACCTACCAAAACATTCTATTTCTTCTCTAGAAAAGAGAAATGGAGAGGAACTTTATGTTTCTTTGGTGGGATGTAAGTTATATTATCGAATCTCTGCATTAAATTGTCATTTAGTAGATAGAAAACCCATTCTAAAATAATTTCTAAAGCTTCAAGAAATAATGCTAACTTACATTTGAACAAAATAGATTGTTGGTATTCTTCAAAAGACCCATTATCGGTATTATAATTGAATTTGTTGGATTTATAGGTCTATTTGGGTGAGCTTACACGTTCTCCGTTTTGTCATATTGTTTTTCTTTCCCTTTTTGTTGAAAAGACCAGAGATGCTTACCTCATTGACATCGTTCTGCTATCATTCTGTATAATTTTTACTGATGATACATGTGGTTGTTTTCGCAATATAATAGATCATTCTTCCCTGTAATCCTTCAAGCACTAAGACAAGCTCCATTCATCGGTACTTTCTTATCTTTGCCGTATATAAGAGGGGTAAGTTGATCCATTTTGTTCCATTAACGATAATTCAGTATAGTTAATCTTACTCACAATCTCATGCCATATAGGCTGCAGACAGATTAGCGGGTGTAAGGCAAAGTGCGGTATAGAATCATATTTCCTCCTTTATACAGAAGCGAGAATGAAACAAGGGTGTCGTGGTAATCAATGTCTCTTCTAACAAAGCATGCAAATCACATCAAGTAGTCACCCAGCTGAATTGGATCTGTCCCTTGTTCATTGCTATGCTGGCCATTCGCGAGTCATGTTCCTCTGCGGAAGCCTTTTTTAATGTACATGAAGAACTGACTGATAAGGAAGATGACGTTGCACTGTACAATCCAATATACATCCTAGTAAGATATACAAGCAGGGAAAGTATAATTAAGGAGAGTCTATCTACAGGTTTCGTTAAGATGGTCTATGATCGACTGGATAGATCAAATAGGATAACATATTACAGTCAGGCGAGTACGGCAGTATAGCTGAGGTTATTGTCACAAAAGACCTATCAAATGAGTGCATTTGATAGGACCTGAATGGTGAGATAGGGGATAATGTTGATCAGGTTGTTAAATCGGATGTATGATAGATGGATTGGCCCGCTACCCAAGAATATGATACAAATACTCTTAAGCTACTTCACTATATACTTTTTACGTCTTCTGATGGGACGTTATAAACGTCGTTCTCGGCCGAAACGGCTTACTGAAAATTCCAAGTATATGCACTTTTGACTTTCTAATTTAATGAATAGGATAAATCACATTCCCTTCTGCTTGAAACCACTCCATTGATCTTTCTGTTTATCATCCCAAATAGGTCTGAAAGCATCTTCAACAAAACCAGTCGTTTCTTTCGGACTTGCTTTGACAGGTAAGACAGAAGTATGGTATGGTCTATCCATATCTTCTCCTTCATCTAATTGTTCTAGATTTTCTGCTCTTTCAGGTATCGTAGTGGGGAATGGTATTGGTGCAAATCCAGATTCTTTCTTATAACTGTTATTGCCACTGGTATTATTGAATTGAGGATAAGGTACTCCTCCACCATTCTGGTTGTTGTTGTTGTTATTGGATGATGATGATGAAGGTGAAGGTAAAACAAATCCTTTTGAGAATGATTTAGGTTGAGGTGAAGATGAAAATAGGAACCCTGTACCGGGTGGTGGTGTGTTCCACGATGAAGCTGGAGCAGGTGGTGGTAGTGGTACACCATTTCCACCGCCATATCCAGATGATGTAGTCGATATAGCTGGAGGTGGTATCGGTCGATGTTGTTGGTAAGGTATAGGGTTATTGAGTGTTTGTGCTAGTTTGGCCTGATTCGAGTATAGTGAGATGCTATATTAGCTGCCTATACCATTTGATAAAGTTGACTTTCAGAAGCCCAAACTTACATGTAAATCGCGGAGATCATTTCCCTGTGGTCCAGCACGCAAATCATGACTAAAAGTAGCCATCAAATCGTCCATTGACGCCATCATGGAGGGAATTGATGTTACAATCTTATTCGTAGTGTATCTTTGATCGTCTGATGGGTGTGTCTGGCTTATCTATGCGATAAAGGGTGAAGCTGAGATTAATTATGATTGAGAAAGCTGGCTACGATACGGCCTTTCTTCTATTCAAGACCTATATGGTAGGACGGTCTTCAAGATGCTGAATACGGTTGTAGGCTATTGACGGTATTTATAGGGTTTTGCGAATGGTGTTGAGTTTATTGGAAACACAACTTTCAAAACAGCCCCTTTGTCCTCGGAGTGAAAGAGGGGTTCGTTTCGGATTCTCTAAGTTGGAATAGGAAATAGAACGTTTCGGAAAGGATGTATGTTAGCGGGTTTTCGATCGCTCAGAATCTAGATTCTACGAGTAAGCAAGGGAAGAGCATGTATTTAGTTATTGTGCTGTATGATAATGCCGACACTTTCTGATCTTGTAAAGGTGAAGGATGAAGGATATCTATCGGATGCGGGAAATAAACGTGTTTCAGATATTTGGTGGATTGACCGATTATATGTAAGTTGATCCGTTAATTTACAGTACTGTTATGGCGATGAGCAAGATGTGTATATCTGTGTATATGCGTTATATATGACTTGCTACATATGCTGTTGAAAGCAATAGATGATGGAAGAAGTTTATGTTTAAAAGTTGATAGATAAGAGAAAATGTAAATGTAAATAACATACCGGATAAAGCATTGAACGGGGAATACAATAACAATTAAGATAGTTATATAGTTACAAAATTGTTATTTCGGTCCAAGTCGGATAACTTTTGATTGTATACTGGCATTTCATGACAACTCACTTAGAGTGGCAAAATCCTAAAAAGGTTGATTTCATATGAGGCCATTTTGTAATAAGATATCAACCGGACTTAATAATTACCGAATCCCCGGATTTCTACTTTCCGCATGACTTTGTATTGGATTTTCAAGTTTGTTTGATTGAGCGCAGCTACTGAATACGAAAAATCTTCTTACTTCTGCTGCAGAACAAGTTGGAATCTAATGATCGCGCAAGAACATAAAACCCAATAAATGAACGTCGAGGGGATCGAGATTGTTGCAAAAAAAAAGGTATAAACCTGCAGAACAAAACAACAAGGGCAAAAAGATATCTCCCCGGGGCGAGTCGAACGCCCGACTTTCAGATCAGCAACTTTTAGTAGCTAATTACAGTCTGACGCTCTAAACCACACTAAACTACGGAGAGTCAGATGAGAGCTGCTGCAACGCGCATCTCTATATAGCGTACAATTGCTTGACAGCCTAATTCTCATATGTAAGTGTCATGCATACAATGGTACAAAAGGTTCAGGAAGCTACAACCAATATACGTAAATTACAAAAAGGGACTTTGGAAAGGACCTTACACAGAAGATTCTATTGACTCGCTAACGGTCTGACCTGAACTTGAAGTGGTTTACCTGTGTCCGATCCGCTAAATTCAAATCCTTCGGCTGCACCTCCATCCCATCCCCTATGAACATATTGAGGCGGGTGGAACATGTCACTATAGTGATGATGATGATGGTGGTGTACGACTTGAGGAGTATCACTTGTATTTCGCGCCATACTGTCTAGTCGTTGTCCAGCTTGATTGCCCCACATCTCATAGCCTGAACCAGTATATTTACCATAATGTTTACTTGTTGGATCACTGAAGTTGAAACGGATTAGCATCTACTGTAAAATTACTGTCTGTCCTTCGACTCTTCGGACTCACTCGAGCTATTTTGGGATGGTCTTGGCATTAGCCCTTCAGTCCGCTCTTCAATGGGTTACAAATAGGATTTCGTCAGACGAAAGACTTACACTAGCTGTGGATATACAACCGCCTCTCAACCTTAAAGGCTTCTGCTCCTTATTTGTCTTTCTTGTCTCCGTTCTCGGCGAGCTTTCTATCTCAAATAAGTCTTCGTCAACTCCTCAATCACCTCGTGGGTATTTGCATATATGTCAGTGTTGCGGTCAACCTGGGTCAACTTACCGCTTTTTTTCGAAGTAAATATTTTTGCGATTTTATTCTGTAACATCGGAGTAGCACAGTAAGGTTGGGTTGGTTAATGTTCTAAGTTTATGCTTTGAGTGTGTTCGTATTGGTTTAAGATTCAGTATGAAAGATGTATTACATGCATAGTTAAAATGGGAAAGAACGTCTCATCTCCTACATCCATACTTATATTAAATGGAATCTTGTCTGGGTCACCGTGAAGACCGAAAACAGCACAAGATTCTATTTATCCATACGACGACAAGAACCAAACATCAAGTACAGAGTGAAAGAAAAAATCTGTCGCGACAGAAAACCGGTAAAATACCGCGGTTCATAACGGTCCTATTTTTACAGGTTACGGGTCTATTTTTCCATTCAATTAAGCTTAACGTGATGATCGGAATCATCACCGCTTAATTCCAGGGCTATCTATGCGACAGCGGTATTTTTAAAATTCCACCGACTTGACTTGTATCTCTTTCTTTGTTGTAAGCAAGATGATCATAACGGTGATGCGATCTCAAAATAGGGACTAAACTGATTGTGTTCGAATGATACGACAGTATGGCGTGTTACCTCGCATATTCAAGTTATGAATTATGAAAATTTTACTTCATCAGCAGAAAAGACATCTCATACGCACAATTGCATCCAATAATACCACTTTCAAAACAGGGATTTCTACATTTAATCAAGCATCTTAACTAATTTCTCCCATAATTGTTTTCTATTGCTTGAGTCACTTGCCCACGCACCCATAGTCATAGGTTTCAATTTGGAATCAAATAATCGCAAACTACCCGAGTTTTGATCTCCACCTTGTCTAGTAGATTCGGCTTCTGGATGGAACGTCAGCTATAAATGCATATGAACAGTCGATAATCAGCTCTACCTGACAACTCGACTCTGAAATAGTAATAATTTTGTAACGCGGACTTACATAAACTGGTGCTGCCGAATAATCATCTGGTGTTGCACTGAATAAAGCAAAGGCGATTTTAAAAGCTATGTTGAGTGGGAAAGGAACGATGAATTGTCCTGCATCTTCAGATGATACCAAGCCTATATTTAGTGTGTAGTGTGTGTTAGCACGATACCTTGATTTTGCCTGATGACGAGGTCTTGCGCAAATGCTCAAGAAATTACTCACCAGGAAAAAGATGCAAGAAAGTATATTGAGGGTGTTTGTCACTCAGCTCCTGTAGCGAGTTATGGGTGATCAACACGAGTTATCGACTACAAAACATCAAGAACTCACCTTTAAAGACGCATCTAAAACACAACTATCTCTTGCACTTTGTTCCATAAAGAACCTAAATCTATATTTATTCTCGATTTTCTTCTTGTTTGTAAGTGATAAATCATCGATAGATAAATCAGGTAAAGTCTGACCTGGATTGGCAATACACGTCAAAATGGATTTAGGCGAGAGTGTTTCTGATTCATGTAAGAGATGGATCAATAAAGGTCGTGAGATTGATTGTATGAAGAAATTGGTATCTTCTCTGTAATTGAATAATCATTTTAGTCATGATTCTAAACTCGAAGAGCAAAAAGCAGAAAGAGGACGGAAAGACTTACCCGTCTTCTCCACCTGTAACATCGCCTGTAGGTGGCCCGTTTTGTGTTTGGATCTATTTAGCCAAAAGTACCAGAGCAGATAGGTCTTAGCTGAGAATGCATCACACAGCTTCCGGATTCAGGACTTACCAAATGTTGAATACAAGAAGATCCACAAGATTCAGCCAAATCTTTAGCTAGCTGCTTGATACCTGTTACCGTACTGGCAAAGGGTTATTCCGTTTTTTATCAGCTATATTGTTTATCTCTTACGTCGACAAAGGGGAGTTTTAGAATGATACTAACGATACATCACCCCTGATGAATCTCGCTTTGATTCTATTTTCGCTATTATCTTCCACTAATTTAGCTATAGCTTGGCCTCTTTCTGAGTTTCTACCACAAATAATTACTTGTGATACACCAAGATTATTGGTTGTACTTATTCTTCGAGCTATACCTGCACCTACACCAGAAGTTCCCCCTACTATAACTACAGTTTGATCTGATTTGTTATCGGAATTGGACGATAATTTATCAAGAGCGGCTTTAAAGTCTGTCATGGTGAACGATGCAAGGGTCATTGAAAAACCACATGATATGTAGATGTGTTGAGGTTATCTCGCATGATATATATATCGTGAAATAGGTGAGGAAAGACAATGGCTCAGAATACCAGAAATGATAACTTCGGGGATCTTTCGTAGAGATTTACGTTACTAATTCGCCGAGGTACAAAGATTAGATCTTTGAACAAGGGGGAAAACGCCCGTCGGTCAAGCATGATAAGCTATAGATAACTGACATTAAGTCTCTGCTCTTATCTGATGCATAATATGTAGATGTTCGTCGATGTTAATGCATCATATGATCACAGACATACAAGCCGTGAAACGAGGTCTACTTCATACAATTTGCCATATTATTCCTTCTTAACATCCCCCTCCTCCACCTCCTCCGCCACCACCTGAACTTGAAAATGCCCCTGCAGATACAGCATGATCGTGAGCGGCGTGATGGTGTCTTCCGTGCTTTCTCGTCGTATGCATGCTTCTATGATTTCTACCTCTCATCTTCTTGCCGTATTCACCATATCTACGATCTTGATCGCTAAACTGACCGTCGTAAGTTATATCCTATCTCTCTAATTCATAATTTGTTTGGACGAACTTACATCTCGAACTGAAAAGTATATCGTAAATTCCGTTAGCAAGAAGTACGGCAAGCGGTCAAAAGAGACCGAAGGAATATGCAGTGTAAGAGCTTATACTCAAACCTGAATCAGTACAACATCCTCCTCTTAATCGTAATATCTTATATCTACTCTCCGTCGAGTCTATTGATTTTGTATCTGATCCTTTGGCTGATCAAATCACATCAACAAGTGCAATTTCGTTATTGGCAGAAAGCTATAGCCTGGAGAAGCAGTACTCACTCTTGAATACTCGTTGGACAAGATCCAGGAACACCATCTTTGGCCGGAGTATTTACTGAAATATGTCGCGTTTTGATCAGGAAGTTTATTCAAGTTTAACCTACCGAAAATATGGTGAAGAGAAATTAGATAAGAAAGCAAATTTTGAAATCATCAAACATGTAGCGATTAGGTATATTGTTTATATGCTTAACCGCCATAGTAATGCGTTCCTTGGGGCTGGGACAAATCTGATGTTGGTGATATCATCATGCTTATTTGATCAGCTGATAATATACAAGCTCCATTCGCACACAGCATATTTAGTGTGCCTGAAAAGAATCTTATCATCCTTCAGTTCTTCCTTAGGATCAATCAGAACTGCATATCATTTGATGCAGATCAGTCACCAGGATTTCTTCTATATGTCAATAATATAATACATTCTTCTCGTGCACGGTCAAAGCCGCAGCTGATGATGCTCCGACAGTCACAAGAATTCCTAGCAAGCTCCTCCTCCACCTCCGCACCCAGGTTTAGCTGTGTGAACCGTGACATGCTTTCTACGTTTCTTTTGTGGTATATCGCTATAATCATACATCATCATGTCATTTCAACATTCTGTGTTGAACCATATATGATCGTCAAAAGACTTACTCATCGTACTACGGAGTACGTCGTTGAACAGGCAAGTTTCACGCAAATTAGTTTATGGTAAACTGATACAGAGGTGAAACTTACGTATTTACTACCACAACAACAACAACAGCATCCACCACCTCGTAATCTTAGAATTGTTCTCCTATCTTCAGATTTCGTCTTCGAAAGGGGATATGTTTTGGTTTCTACACATAGGAATCGAGATCAATAGCTTGTATAAGTGGGAGCGATCACGGGGATAAGATTCACCTTTGTTGAATTTTGCAAACAATTTACTGAAAATCATCTTGAATAGATATTCTGCGGTTGTTTTCAACAGAATTTAGACTTAAAAAGTGAAGTAGACGTTATCTACATACATATACACTTTCATCAGCTCGTAGGAAAAATATTTGATGTCCTTCGACAATAATACTTCTTGCCGATGCACTTCGACATAGCATCACGACTATGCTTGTATGTGCCTTGACAACGGTGCACCGCCTTTGGCTTCATCTCATCAAATGCCCTGACCTTGTGTGAAACACCTTTTCTCCAATGATTGTGATTGATGTTGCCAAAAAATAATCTGATCACCTTATGGTGTTTGGCGATGTTCGTTTCCACCTAAATATCCATCGTGGTTGTTTCAGTTCATTATTCGTTTCTTCGGATACTGCCTTTATTTTGCATGTCATACACGTCACAGTTTCGGTATACCAACGTAACCATTTGGAGTACGCTATGGTCAGCAGTCATATACGCTCGACTCACACGTGATCCGAGATAACCAAGGCTTCCATTGCAATGTTCAGCTTGTTACGATATCTATTAAGCAACGGAAGAGTCCCGAAATGGTATGATGTCGCAATTTAATTTCGTGAAGGCTTTTAAACACATACCAGGAAAAAGGCCTTTATAAGAGGAGGACTACAACGTTTTCACCTCTACTACAGCTGATCTGGATTGTACAATATTGGGGATTGCGAACTCAACTATGTCAACCTTGGCGTACAGCATCCCTTGTCAACATGACCTTTGTTCGAAGGCACAACCCTTACCCCGAAGGTTACGAGGAACCTCGATCGGTATGCGTCGAAGCACCTTTCCTCTCTGGAAAGTATCACGCTATACCCGCTGAATGCGACATGGAGAACACCAATAAAACCTTTAGCTTCTCGGAAGTATCAAAGCAGTACCTGTATTATCTTAAAATTTTCGAAGAGGATATGATTGGAGAAGTCACTTGGAGCAGAGACCATGTCAGTGTGCTGTGGTAACCACTCACTTCGGTCCCTGAGCCGAGATCTATCAAGCTGACAAAATATAGATACCACCTTTCGATATACCTGAGTACATTTACAAGGAATGCGCATCTCAGAAGCGCGGCATATCTTGCACAGATAAGCTCTGTTGGTCCCCCTATTTCAACTCCTGGCAAGGAAGGTTTTATAGTAGCTTCAGAACTACACAGGTCATAATGGAGGCGAGAAGAGCTTTGATAGGGGAATCAATTCATCAGCAGTGAGTCTATGACAGTAACCAATATCGTATCGTGCTTACACCACATCCAATTATCCGTAGATCAACCCTCGTACCTGCTATTGCACCGGTGCCACGAAGACAAGCGAAGCCCAAGCCGTATGTTGCGGAAAATCGGGAGTCCAATGATAAACAGATCATGACATGACTGGTATCAGGTTGAAGCCTCATATGAGTTTTCAGTCCACTAATGGCAAGACTACAACACCTGTTGAAAAATCAAGTCGACGACTGGAAGGAGTTAACGTAAAAATGTATCCATTTTACCTGCCACTGACATTTACGCATGCGAACTCGCTTGACTGCCCTTTCCCGTTTGTCACTTAGTAGCGCGTCACAACATTTAGTCTGGAGTCTGCTTCCATTTTATGAGAGATTGACCTTGTGTCTCATGTCTATCAGCAGCGGTATGAATGGAGTACGGAGCAATAGTAGTACATCGAGCTCAACCAGCAGGATATCAAAGGCTATTCCAGTCAAAATGCCCGATCTAGCCGCCAGATGCCGACGGTCACCGCGTTATTGTTCCCATGTAGAGATAGTACTAGCGCGTCTCCTTCATTTCGCACGGATCAAATTGCTCGTTTCATCTTGCTTGAGCAATATAGATTTTTCTTTTTGATTATAGCAAAATAATAAAGCAAGATGGTATTAGCATACATATCTCTCAAACATGATTTACCAACCGAATACAGACAATACGTTTATCTCTATTAGGATGCCACTATTATCAATTTCAACGATTCAACAGTAAAATAACGCTATATACTGTACGATGAAGCTCATCATTCCACTTACCTGATCAAGATCTTGGCATTCAATGAACCTGACTGTTTCGACATCAGCGAAGATCAACATTTAGCCGAAATGAACCTTATCTGTCCTTTTTCGAAATTATGGCTTTTTTTCTTTGTTTGGAAAACACGACCTTTCACCATCAAATTTCCCATTATACCCCTGCCCCTAACGCCATTTGACTGTATGATGTTGTTCACAGGCTCACTAATACAGCCATTAGATCATCATGGGTTGACCAACGTGTATCAAAATGATCCAAAATTCCCTTGTTCGGGCCGGAGGAAGTCTTCCTAATAGCTAGAAGACAAAGAAGGATAGGGCGGATTAGGGTAGGATAAGAGGGAAGGACAAAGACAAAGAGGGCGTAAAGTTAAGTAAACTTCCTAACTGTTTTTCCTTATTGAGACTACAAGTGAAGAACTAAAAAAAGTCCGAATAATAGTGAGGTCGTGTTTTATTATACTAATGTTGGATCAGTTTCATTGTACCCTCAAAAACTCACAAGAATAACTGATCTAGACCCTTCGTTATACTCATCACATACACAATATAATGTTCAAAGCAATCAAGCTAGTGGCTTTTGGTACCGCTCTACCCTTGTATACATCAAAAGGATCTTCATCAATCTCTTACAGTAGCCCTTGAATGGCCTCTATAATCGGACGGACAAGGATGGAAACTTCGCCAAAATAATCATATCAGAATGAAGACATTTTGGGGCGGAAGCGGCAGTTGACAATTTAGCGTTAGTGGGAAATAGCAAAATAGGTAGATATATAATACGGGAGAAATTATTGATATCCATCAAAACACGACTTTTAGGGTAAGTTTCCTTAAATTCAATTTATCTATCTATCTTACCAAATCATCTAGTCATACCAGTCTTCTGATACAATTATGTTATTCTGTCAGTCATTCTTTTATCCCTTTAACCCCCCCTTTGTCATTTCTTCTAAATCACTACAGTGCCTCATCATCATACAGTGCATTTTCAGTAAATTCTAATTTACATTCATTGTTCATTTCTCATCTATTCCGATTGTTTCCTTCCTTCTATTTTCTCTTCTTCATAATCAGTCCATTGAAGGTTTCGCCGCTTGTTATCGTTCTTAGGTTTTCTTTTTGCTTTTGTACGTTTCTCATTAGGTTCCCGTTCTATTAGTTCATCTCAAAGTTAATTCGGATTTCTCTTGTCTCGTCGTTATCGCTTTTTTGTTGGTTTCTGTCGGTTTCAGCTTCTCATCTTATTCAGCTTTTGTCATCGCTTCTTATTTATTATTCTCTTACAACCTGTTTTGATCCATTTTACCATATCAGATTATTACGACATAACGACAACATACGATCCATAAACGAAACCTTCACGAACTTGACGGTCAAAAACTAGATTTCCACTACCGCAACAACAATAACCATTAACGGTACTTTCTGAAACCACTTCACTACCTCGTCAACAAGTACCAATCAAAATTAAGCAATCAATTTTCTTATTTTTCGCTAGTATTCGCAAATCACTCACGTTGATCATCCTATTGTAAGTACCTGATTCTCCGTTATAAATCTCTTATTCAATTGTACCTGATCAACCAATTCCCATCATACACTTATCACACGTCATGTCCCATATCATATCCACAATCATCCCCAAAGAATAGAATAATTGTCATCATTGTTTGTCGTTATTATATCCGTTTTTCGGGTAAGACTTATGAATATCATTCACGCTCAAACCTCTTTATATCTACACTCGATTTCCCTTTACCATCCTTTACCTGTACCTGTACTCTCACTTTACATATCCATCTTTTGATCATCATCTTTCGCTAACTTAGAGATAATCCCAATAGCAATACATTATCCATGTCGACGTGTGTGATGAGTCACAATACACCTTTCAGTACTACTCAAGATAGAAATACCGAATATCAGGACACCTCATTCAATACCACTTTATCCGACGATCTATTCGATTCCTCTTTCTCTTGTAAGCGTTTTGACTAATCTGAGGCTATCATGAGCTATTCGCCGACATAATTGATGTAGTCCTGAATCAAGATCCCAACAACATGGATTACTACATCGCTACTCCAGACGGTCAGCGAAGTCCAGAACCTACCAACAGTCATATAAATTCTCATAACAATCAAGAGGCTCAAGCTCAAGATCACATCGATACTATAGTGGTTGATGATGGTATGTGTATTTACGCAGATCCTTTTTGTTGTATTTGCTGTGCTTGTGCACTGATTTCAACTTTTATTTGAATAGCTACCAACAATCATATCGACAATCAATATCTTTCTTTGTCTCCTCTGACTATGTCTGATCCTCATACTATTTTTTCTCAACCTACATCAGCAGTTGAAGTTGTTCCTAGTCCGTATCCATATCCACCATACGCTATGACCTATGATCATACAGCAGCTACAATTTCCACTCACGAATCGCAACCTGTACAACATCCTACCCATTTCCATCCATATAGGTCAAGTAGTGAGTGGTTTACCGTATAGTATAAGCATTCCTCTGTTACTACAAGCTGACGACATACTTATAGCAACAGGAGATTTTGCTAGAAATCCAAGATCACCACCCCGTTCACCTGCTTTATCCTCTTCACCTCATGGTTCATCATTTTCACAAAGATTATCCTTTGGCGTACCAACTTCTGTTAGCCCGTCTTTGGTCAGTCCGCAAAGTATAATTGGATCACAACTATCAGATGCTAGTCCAAATAATCCTTATATGTATCAACTCCCTTTAACATACGGTACACCCTTAAATAGTGTATCAAATCTTGCCAATATCTCGCCAACCGGTCCAGGCCTGTCTATGGTTGCTGGATTTCCTGTACCTATTTCAACTCACAGCTATCAACAACAAATTAGTCCTCCCATCAAGGGAAGACCTATAACTCGTGGTAGACAAGCTAAAACAGCCACCAAAAAGAACGTGAAGAAAGAAGATGACGATTTGAGCGATGACGATGATGAGGATACTACTGCAGCTGGAAGTGGCCTAGGTCTTTCCGCAGTTGCTGAGTAAGCCAAATGATTTCTTACTTCTTCCCATTCGGGTGAAAATGTGTCGACTAGACATTTCGATGCCTCTTGTCACCCCTTCTTCACCCTCTGCTCCTCCTGTTCCCCCTCCATCTACACCTCATCAGATTCTGACTGATATATCGTCTTGATCCTACCAGTAATAACGAGAATCGAGGAGCACCGGTTTCGTCTAAGAAAGAAGATGTTCGAAAAGCCCGAATAGAGAGCGAGCAGGTGAGCTCGTCGGCGGTGCGCGAAGCTTCTTGCTCGGTGCCGTTGAGGGCCATCATATCCTAAAGAGTAGTAGCTGATATGGGACATGTAGAGACGACGAGATGAACTTCGAGAAGGCTTCAAAAGGTTGAAGGAAGCTTTACCGCCATCAAACCAAAGATCTTCTAAAGTCAGCTTGCTTGATAGATGTAGGTGCATCCGCATTACGAATCTTCCCATAATCTAGCTAACGACTTGCCTTTATAGCTGTCGCTCATATCCAATCTATCGACTCTGCAAATAGATACCTGTTGGCTGAACTCGAACGAGCTAATAATGAATGCAACAAGCTTCGGGAGTAAGTTCCCCATCTGACATCTTGAATATTATGCTAACAATCGTTGATAGTATCCTCCATAACGATATCGTTCTTAGACAAAGAACCGCTTCTAATAGTCCTAATTCTGGCTCGCAAGCCAGTCGACCTCAATAAACGCACCCCTCGACCGTTGCCTACATATTACTGTACTTTCACATCATGAGCGTGACGGTCGTTGGCTTTATTGCCTCTTCTACGACATCTTCTGGCCTTCTCACCATCACATCAAGCTGTATACAGAAAACTGTTCATTGACTATTCAATTTACGATTTTCATAAACGTTACGACAAGCACACGACTTGAACGATTGGAACCACTTCGATGTTCAACACTAATGAACTTTTTTAATCATTTCTTTGCTATTCTTGCTCTCTATCTGTTTACTTGCAATTCCTCTTACGTTTCTCTTCAAAATACTTTTCCCTCTCTTGCTTACTATCTGATCTGCCTGGTTTCTTCTTGACTTCATTTCATCTCTCAACATCTCAGGATTTTCCTTTCTACAATCATCTCTGGCATGTAGTTATTTTGGCCGGATCCCTGTCTCTCCATCATGTGTATACAATTCACCCTCCTTTGTGTACCACCTTCTCTTCTCATTTATGTCAATACTCTCACCCCTTCCTCAATTCCTTATGCAGTGCATTCTCTCAGAACAAGCTTTGTTACATTGTAGCTATTTTTCCAAACATAATTGTTGTTTTGTTATCATTGTTTTGCCTTTCTGCTTTCCACGTTCCTCTCTTTCTCACTTCGGTTTTTGGTCTATTCTGCATCGCTCTTATCTTATCTTAGTTCATATTGTCTTTTCCTTTTCTTTGCTTCTCTGTTGTAAGATAATCACCTTTTCTCTTTTATACTTGTTTTTTACTTTACCTTCGCACCATAAAAATCAACAAACAGACAACAAAACACTCGTCATCCAGTTTCAAACGGATATCGGTAATCTTTTGGAAAAAACGATTTTCTTCATTTTCCCCACGGAAAATGTATGGACCGATTCGACTATGTTTCAGATAAACCAAATCAGTACTTCACAAACATAGCAAATTGAGAAATAAAATCGGTAGTCTGGTACTTTCTTCATCTATAAAATTCTGAAAATTTAGATGTATGGGCCGATTTTATACTCAATCAACATTTTCAAGCTCTATAACTAGATGTTATAATGGAATCAATGTCGGTAGTCATTGAATGATTGCTTCTTCTTGCCTTTGACAGGTTTACTTAGATGGACCGATATTAATTCTTCAAGACCTTGTCAGAGTACGTGAAGAAATATGGAAAACATTATCGGTAGCTTTTGAAAAGTTGCTTCTATTTGCTATCTTTAGATAAGGTAAAAAATGCTTAGATGGGCGGATAATAGATCTTCGTTGGTTTGGTACAAGGTGGTCGGTTAGTTTAGTTAGTTGATTTAGTCGGTTCGGTTGAACTTAGGTTTTAAGGTTGATCATCCCTTTCTATCTTTCTCCGTTTAAATTTGGTCGACCAAATATATGGTGGTTTCGCAAATTACGAATTGATATGGTTCATCATGAAATAACGAAAGGATTCGGTTCAGATGTTATAATATCCTCATTACTATACTACTATTTATACTATTTTTATACGATTCTAATGGCTTGATGAATTTTCAATTTTACTGCAAACGTGTATCTATCTTACGAATACCTTTTGCTTCAGAGATGCATGATTTGAGATACGAAATAGGAAAGCTAAAATAATACAATTTGAGATTCACTAAATTTGCTATGGAAGAAAAGGTAAAGAAAACACAAAGCTGAAAGGAAATAGAAAATTTACATGATGCATATTCAAAAACCCACTCCCGTTGATCTTCCACAGTCGACTGCCTAATACGTCATTCATCTACTTCTAAGCACATCTAACGTTAGAGAGTACAACGAAATTGTTTCGACTGAATCTTAGAAAACGATTTATTGGCTTAGTAACCACCTCCTGGTCTTCTCATCTGGACGGAAAACAAGTAATAAGAGAGAAGTTAACGTAAGCGAACGAAAATCAAGAGTTTGATCTTGGAATGATTAGAATATCTTAACTCACGAAATCAACGAAAAGATCAAGACAAACCATATCTTCATCTTCATCAGTGTAACCTCTGACTTGAACTGAGAATTTGGCTGAAGAGCACAGAAAGAGATAGGATGTTAACAGTTATATCTAGTTTGACTGCATACATATGTTTGTGGTGTTCATCTATACTGGTAATCCAACTCACCTTTTGGAATTTCTTTTGGTAATTCAACAGTTTGTTTAACTTTGTAAGGACCAGGTGATACTGGACATTGTACAGAAGCGTTGGCGTTTTTACTACAAGTTAGGAAAAAAAAAAAGACAATGGTATATTAGCGACGTTATGTATAAAAAATGAAATGTTCCAGTCCATTAAACCGAATATTCCGAAGGACTTACGCTTCTTCACATACATCGAATTGCTTTTGTAATAACTTGATTAAACCGAGTTTTACTGTAACATCGGCGTATGCACCATCCTACAAACGGTAAAATAATCTGCATCAGCGGTATTCCTAAATATTATCCAGTCTTCGGTGTTTTCGCTCGACATACCTTGATAGGTTGGATAACATCTGCTTCTACTTCTACAGTAAGGTTCTTTCCTGGAACAGGTGGATCGGGAGTAACATGGATAGACTTGAGTTGGCTATAGAAGAATGTATATCAGCTCCATATCAACGTAAAATGTTGATGTCAGAGCTGACAATGCACTCACACTGCATCAGTTGCGAGACCTGTTAGATCGTTGTTACATCCAGTCAGAAAAAGAACGTGCGATAAGGCGTACAAAGGAAGATAGTAAAGGAGATAATGAGGTAGAGATAGTGAAGTATATCGAGAATCAGCGTCTTTCTTGCATGTCGGAAATTGTTAACGACTTGAAAACTCACCACAGTCTACATAACTCCATGAATCCATAATTCTAATTTCCCCATCTTTGACGTTAGATGTAGATACCTTGTTGCCACCTGAAACGAGTTCACCAGCCCATCCGAGAGCATCAGCAGCTAAATTTGCTGATGCAGCGGTCGCAAGAAGGGGGACGAGAGCAAGAGAAGTGAGTCTCATTGTGGTTGATAGGAGTATGAGATAATCTGAGTGAGGTAGAAAGGGATTATGAAGATGAGAGGTAGATAGATAAGAGATGATACAATACGAGGATAAGGGAATGGGCTGATACGATGAGCGATGATGACGGAAGGAGTAGATTCAATCCAACCGGACAATATAATCACCTCTGAATGTTGTCTTAGTACAAGCGGTTCAGAAACACTTTCAAGGGTAACTTGTCACCCGCTCTTTTTACGTAAAATTATCTGTATGATCACGATTTCGAAAATGGAAACAAGTGAACAACAATCATCTTTGAATACTAATTTGGAAATGTACTATACATGATACCAGATGAAGATTTATCCTATCATGCTCTATATATCTATAAGTTTTGGTTGCCCTAAACCTTCTGGCATCGGTCGACCTAAATTAGTCATCCACTATTACAGGTACTTGGTCGGACCAAAGTAGGATACTATGACCTCTGTGAGGGGAATTTCAAGGAAATGACGGACATGTCCCTAAACTCCATAAAAAAGTTGATTTATTTATTTTGACAAAAGTTGGCCACCATGAAACGTTCAACCGAAATTATACCATTTCAGTACGAATATTTACATTTTCTACATATGTATTGTCATTATCAATTGTAACTCAAAATGTCAGCTACATTAACGAAAAAACAACAAAAATTAGCTGCTTTCAGAAATAAGCAAAAGGCTAAAAAAGCAGGTGCACAAGATGAGACACAACCTGATTTACCTGAACAAGATTTATTAGATGATGACAATGATGAAGAACCTAAAGAAGAGGATAAAACAGTTTCCATAAAGTCAAATGATAATAAGAAAAAGAGAAAGGCTGAAGAAGAAGAAGAAGAAGATGTGGAAGAGAAAGATTTAGATGATAAAAAAGATGTAGTAGAAACGAAGAAAAGTAGTGAGAAAGGTAAAAAGAAGAAGACTGCTTGGGATGAAGATGAAGAAGGTGAAGAGAAGAAGAAGACTAAGAAAGATATTAAACAGAGGTTCATTCTTTTCGTTGGTGAGTAACAAGCTCTGCTAAGATTCAATTACATGTCTTGCAAGACTCGAATTGACTAACGAAACAATCCTTTTCATTGTAGGTAATTTAAGTTTCAAAACTACGAAAGAAGAGATAGAACAACATTTTGAACCTTCATTAGGTGAAAAACCATCAGTTAGATTATTAACTACAAAACCTACAAAAGAAAATCCTAAAGTTAAATCTAGAGGAATAGCATTTTTAGAATCAAAAAATTCTGAATTAATGCAATTAGCATTAAAATTACATCATTCAAATTTAAAAGGTAGAACTATAAATGTTGAATTAACTGCAGGTGGTGGTGGTTCATCAGATAATAGAAAAAGAAAGATAAATGAAAGGAATAACAGAGTTGATTTACAAAGAGAAAAGAAAGCTGAAAAAGAACAACAAGAACAACAAGAAAATGAAAATGGTGAAAGACAGGAAAGTAGTACAGGAAATAATGATAATAATCAAGGTGCTAGTAAAGATGGTAAAAATAGAATTAGAGGTGGTAGAAGAGTTAAATCGAAAACTAAAGTAAGTTTGAGTCTTTTATGCTATTCTTTTTCCATTCTAAATCGCACTATCCCTTTTTATTATAAACTACTTGCTCTTGCTTAATCTCCGCTGTCACACAATTCTGGAGGTCATTTAATTCTTCTTGTTTGATCATCGTCGTATCACCTATCTTTGTTCTCGTGCCATCTTGGTGAACATATGCTAAATATACCTTAACGCCACATAGTCCACCGACGATTCGACTCCATCAGCCAAACGACCACGCACAGATCCAAATGATCCTAATGCACCTTTATCAGGTTGGGCAGCTAGAGAAGCAGGAACAATTAGAATACAACCTTCTTTCAATTCTTCTAAACCACCAAGGCGAGATTTCAATAATAATAACAATAATAGAAGAGATCAAAACGGCGGTGGTAATGGTGGTAAATTCCAAAAGAAGAAATGGACTCCTACAGGTGCTAACGCTCAGCCTGTTTCATGAAAATGTTTATAATCTTGTATAACATAGTTTGGTCTGGATTTATATATAGGATGAAATCGTATGTGTTTCGATATGATAACATTATTTGTACAATTTATGCATTTTTTACATCATTTACATTTAACGTTACATATAACAAGGTCTTAACTGCTCACGATCAACGTGATAGTTTCCAAAACAAAGTAACTACAACAGCTTGTGCCATATGCTATCCAAAAATCTATAATCATGAAATATCGTTGAATCTCGTATATATCTATCGTAAACAAATGACCAAAATACGTGTCAAAGATGTATGAGATGAATGATAATGATCACTGGGAATAATGTGTTATTATGTAAATTTAAACAGGATCAACGTTCAAGCATGACTGCCGTTTTTGCACTGGATCGAATCCAACAACTATCAGCGGTTGCAAACGACAGGGACTGTTTTAGATTCTAACTTACCGATGAACATACTTTATCCTTGGTTCTAGTTTGACATTTACACTTTGTACATTCACATTTATGATCATCTGGTAGATAACCTGTTGTCATATTTACAGGTACAACCTTCAACCCACAAGGGTAATCGAGTGGAGGTGTTAATGGATTTGTTAAACACATCTTCGTTAAATTATGTTGTTGTCACACGATAAACAGTGATAATCGATTTAGTCGTTGGGTTCAGGTTCGGGAAGAGGGATGTTAATATCAATAGGTTGTAATGGTTTTCTAGGTTCGCTATACACAATTGGTGATGAGAGTGTGCTTGGGATTAACGTTCTGATCAATATTACCTTTGAAGTAAAGCTGGGATGAGCTAGAAAATAGTATGTTTGATAATTCTTGAATATTTACAACTTGGAAGAAGGTTTACGAGGTGGTAAAGGCGGAGGCTGGAGTACGGGAGCGGGTCTGGGAGGCAAAGGAGGAGGGTTTGAGGGTTTCCTAGGAGGTAATGGAGGTGGATTTGACAGCTTGATTTAACTTGAAGTTGGAGGAGGAGGATTAGAAGGCCTAGGAGGAGTTGGACTTTTATCTACGGTTGTTGGGGTTATTGTAGTCGTTTGAAGAGAAGGGGATGGTCGAGGGATCGGGGTTTGTAATTGGTCTTGATGGGACACCTTGGAAAATGGCTGTTGAAGATGGGAATAAAGCTAATTTACTACTATCTCCGTTAGCTTGAGAAGAGTTCTGTTGAGAAGAAGATGCGGAGGTGGAAATTTGGTTTTGATTTGGGTTGGACGTGTTGGGCAATTTTTCTTTGGAAGTAAAGGTATATATACCAGTGAAACAAATTTCTCTCCTAGGGAGCCTTGATATGATTTATATGATAAGAATTGGATTGAGTTATCTTGAATTTGAATTTGAGAAGCAGTGTTTCGTTGAATCAAGTTACCGGAAGAGGTTGAGGTAATTCTAAAGAATGACAACCTTTATATATCTTGTAAATGTGGAAATTGTAGTGTCATTTAACGTTTATCGTTTGATGTAGCTCTAAAGTATTCTTTGAGAAGCTTGAAACTTAAACGAGGGTTCCTTTGCACTGCGTTCTACACCAAGATGGAAGGTGAACAAATTATAAGAATTTTCTCCTTCAAACACAGGAATTTGAGAAGCTCGAATGTCGCCTAAACCGTTGATCAGAAGTTTTAAATTGCTAATAATGACATCTTGTGAGGTAAGCAGATCTTTATATATGCTTCTTTACTTCTGATTCTGATTCGAGTCATCTAATGTTCCTGAGGAAGAATACCTAATTGAGTAAGTCGTGATGCTAGAAAAGAAAGATTTGATCAAACCATAAAAACGTTGTTTTTTTAAGGCGAGCTGAGAATTAGAAGTCAACGAATCTGCTTGTATATATACAAGCGAATCTTGACGTATCACCTCCGATATAGGTAGATTAATCCTTGACGTGTTGATTGATGCTGTTTGAGTTCGTTGAATGTGGTAGTCTCAGGTACATTGAACAACGTGATTCCTTCGTTTTTTTTGGCTTCTATTCCTTTCTTGAGTCAATTAATGATGTTGAAACTAGAATCCTGTTGAGATCTTTTTGATGAATAAACCCGATCGATATTTGAATTTGATGAAACACAAGAAAGCTGTGAAAGGGTTGAAGCCAAAGGATGTTGAACGAGTTATCTGAGATTCAGTGAATTCTGACTGGAATCAAATGATAAATTAGTTATAAATAAAGTATAATAAACTCGTTTGAATGAGATGTAAAGGAATTTTGGCTTCCAATTGACAGTAAGAGTTGACAGTAAGAACGAAAGGAATTGCCTTAGATATATTCTAAATTAGAATATTTGAAGCACGCAGGTCGGATTTTTCAATGTTGAAAAAATGGTAAGAGTTGAATACTTGTAGTTTATGGGTCGTCGTTTCCCCCTTACTATATTTACATAATTTCCTCGTTATTTTACCTGGACTGCTGTATACATTCGTTGACCGGACATTCGTCTCCTTCCTTGGCTACCATTTTGATTGTTTGTTTTTTTACTTGTATCAAGGGGGAAACACTTTCTAGCGTGTATCTTTTGAAAGGGTGAACTGAATGCTGTGCATATTAAACTGTACCGAGAACATTGTATTTGGATTTTATCTGGAGTTCCCACGGAGAAGCTATAGAGAATTGAAGAATAAGTTTCAAATTTATACCTTATTGCAGGTAGAATAGCCAAGGACATAAGATAAGACAATCAAAATATAGCATCCCAAGGTGTAACATGGAAATATTTGAAAGGAATGTGGTTGTAGGCTGTTGGAAAAGTTGAAAGTCCAGAACATGAAATGGATTAGTCCTATACTTATCCATAGTATAGCCCGTTCGTTAATATCCGCGGCGCCGCAACTTTATTTCCGCCTTTTTGTTCCTTCTCACAAGAATTAACGGAGATCATACTACATACATGATGTTCCTATATTATCCTAACAGTAACCTTACTGGCTTCGAAGCTGGAGGGATCAAATTCGCTGAAGAGAGATGAACTAGATCTGCAAGCAAGATATATTCAATATCAATGTCCTCCTTGTGCCAAGAAGGTCTCGTTTAAACCCCATGTGACAAAGGAAACTTGGCAATGCAACATTTAAGCGCTATTTGGCGGGTCTAGGCGATATCACAACACGAGAGTAAATGGGCAAATGGGACCAATCGATCTTAAATTTGAGCTAAGCTCGAAATGACGGATACTTGCGTGACTATTTAACAGATTTAGACAAAAGAAGACAAAACAATACATCTCCTCATGTTAAAAGTGGTAAAAAAAAAACAAACAAAACAACCCGTCTTGTCATCTTTTCATGATAGTATTGATAGTAGCAAAGGTAAATCACTTTGGCTTGTTGAGACAAAAAGCCCAAAAGAGAAATGAGAACAAGATGATATAGCTATGTATATATACGCTGAAGAATAGCCTGAATATGAATTAGATTATGATAAATATGGAAAGTCAAAACCAAAATTTAAATGCTATATGTATACCTCGTAATTCTCCTGTAGAGAGCTAGAACCATTTCACAAATGACAAAAGAGAATGAATATCATAAAAAGTAAGATAGATGTTAAAATAAAAGACAAAAGATAAGAAAAGGAGACACAGAAACGAAACAAAATAAGATGTATACAGATGAATAGAAATGAGCGAAACTAAAAAAGTCGTAGTGGGATTGAAGCAGATATCATATTTCGAGATGCTGGCGAACAGACCCTCTGTGAAACCACTTAAGCTTTGAGAGCAACGGGAGGAGTTTCAATAGATGCGAGAGCGGCAGCAGCTCCTACGGCGGAAGCAAAGCTGATAGGGGCCTTTTTGATTTCTGGAATTGAGGCTGGAGCTGGAGTGGATGAGACTTGAGCTGGAGTGACGGCTCCCGATTGAGCGGCTGAAGAAGGTTTGGTTGAAATGATGACTGCGTCAGATTCAGAATCGGAGTCCATAGTGACACTCTGTATGAGGGGGAATCAAACGAATTAATTAGTGGTTGCGAAACGCAAAACTGTATTATAAGTAAATACTTACACCAGCTTTTTCACTCTTTTCACTTTCTCCATCAGTATCAACAGCTTTAACTTGAGGAACAGGCTCAGGTTTTGGTGGAGCAGGAGCAGATAGAACTTGAGCAGCAGTTTTACCATTCCAAGTAGAAGCATTGTTAGATTCTTTCTTTTCGTTTGGTGGTGTAGTTGTACCATTAGCACCACCTAAACCAAGAGCAGGGAACTCATGTGCTTGAGGTACACGTTGGTTTAAAGAAGAACCTTTCCTTTCACCAGCACCGTTTGAGGCTGATCTTGGGCCGTTATTAGCGAAATGTCCATGTCCGTGACCATTAACTTGAGGTGGTACTCTGGATCCAGCTCTTCTTGGATGTCCATTACCATGGAATGAAACGTTTGATGGAGCTGGTGAATGTGATCTTGAGTTATTTCCATTTGCATGTACTCTCTGTACTCCAGGTTGAGATGCTGATCTGATTATATTTGGTGTTGGCGCAGCAGCTGAAGTAGCTGCTTTGGTAGGAAGAGCGGTTGATGATTCTTGATTAGAAGCTTCTGTTTCACCTTCAACATTTACAGTAGGAATAGCGGCAGTGGTGGATTCTTGTTGTTCAGCAGTTGAGGGTGATTCACCATCAACAGCAGGTTTTGATTCTGATTTGTCGCCAGTTTCGGTTTCACCGTTGGCGTTACCATTCGTAGCATTAGCAGAAGCAGAAGCATTGATACCTTGTTGAGCTTGTGCAGCAGCCATTCGTTGATGTTGTAAGAATTGTATTTGTTGTTGGTGTTGTTGTTGTTGTCTGAAAGAAGGGTCATTTGGTCCACCGTTCATCATTCTGATGCCTCTAGGTGGTCTTGAAAAAGTGGGAATAGGAGGTAAAACACCTCTTACTACGTCTGGATGTCTTGAATCGTTACCTTCGGCATCTAAATGAGGGAATTTACAGAATTCGCCATTTCTACAGTTACCTTGATTGAAGAAAGCGCATGGTGGTGGGTTACCATCTTTCCAACTTCCTAATTTAGCTGATGATCCATTAGGTGCTGTAGCAGATTGTCTATTCATCCAAGGTTTTGGTGCCCCCGAGAAACTTGGTTTTTTACCATGTCCACCAAATGATTTGGAAAATTGTTGTTGTTGATTAAAACTTTGTCTTCTAGCATGTGCTGCTGCTGCTGCAGCTGCTGCGCCGGGATTAGGAGGACCATTGATAGCTACAGGAGGTAAAGGTGGCATGAAACCATTAGGAGGTGGTGAAGCAGCAGCAAAGAAAGCTTCAGCAGGTGGAATAGAAGGTAAAGAAGTTCCCAACATTGAAGGTGAGATTGATGACATACCAAATTGTGATGCAGAAGGAGGTGGTGACATTAATTCAGTAGGTAATTGTGGTTGGAAACCTGGAACGAAAACTGGTGCAATGGCTGATGGTACATGTGATTGATGTTGTTGTTGTGGTATAGATTGTTCATGCTGGGTATTATCGGTAATTGATTCAGACTGTTGTTGTTGTTGTAATTCCTGTGCTTGTTGTTGGGGTATATCTGATGCAGGTTGTTGTTGTGATTGATCTACTTGAGAAGGTACAAATGCTTGGTTGTTTGGAATGAAATAAGGTGTTGGTGGGTAAGGAGCTGGATAACCATTTTCATAACCTTGAGGTACAAAGTTGGCGGCAGGAGCTGGACCAGAAGGGTAGAATGGTTGAACTTGTCTAGGATGGAAGAAAACGCATGAAACTCCGTATTTGCAATTAGGGAAATTTCGACATGGAATGGTTTTTGATACTTCTGCTGGAGGAAGGTTGTTGGGGTTACCGCCATTTGGTGAGGCTAATAAACCATCTTTTCTAGATCCAGCTGGTCCAGATGGTGGAGGTGGCATAAACATTCCTCTTGGTTGTTGTCCATCTGTAGGGTAGAATCCAGGTTGTTGATAAAACTCTTGTGGGGGCATACCCATGAATTGAGGTGGCATACCGTACATTGGTTGAGGGTATAGTATAGAAAGCATTAAAGGATCGTTGGTGAGTCCAGGAGGAGGAATTATGGCTCCAGCTGAAAGAAGTTCTCTGACAACATCATGGTGATTTGCTCTTATAGCAAGGACAATAGGAGTGCATCCTGTATTGGCATCTATTGATGTATTACAGTGATTAGGGAGGATAATGGGATACTGATAGGACATTTGACGGATAGAAGGAGAGTAAAAGTACGTACCAAGAGTTTCCAAGTTCTCAAGACCTCTTGATAAAACAGCTCTGACATCTTCTAATCTACCTTCGGCACAAGCAACATGTAATTCACCAAGGTTGACGCTGCTCATTTGACTCTCAAATCCATCAATTTCACCATTAGAAACTTGTTGTTGACGTTGTTGTTGTTGTTGTTCAACATGAACATTTCCATATAAGTTTTCTTGCATGGTAGCTGCTTGATCAGCTTTGAGTTGTTCAATGGGAGTTTGAGCCTCGACTTGAGGAGCTGAAGAAGCGGGTTCAATAGCCATTGTTTTCAGTGATTAATTGTTCTTCTCCAAATCTACTAAGTGTAGATTCTTCTCAGATTTGAACGTAGAGATTTCAGCAATGTATCACGGCCAATTTCTTTCGAGATGTCACCAGTCAAATTATCTAAAAAAACCCGAATACAATCCTATTTCGTTTATATGCTGATACAAGAGAGTATTTGATGTTAAGCTTTTTTTTTCACAGTCGGAAGTAGAAGTTATTGTTGAAAGTGCCGTATAAGAACTCTTTGTTTTGTAGGTGAACAGCCAAGACTTGTTGTTTCCTTGAAGTTTTTGTTGTTGACGGGTGAAGGAAGAGTCTTTCTTGAATAAGTACGGCTTTTATTATTTGTTTTATGGTAATAAAATCAAGGATGAGAAAAAGTTAACAAGTAGTAGCTAAACTAATCTATCTTCCAAGGTTAACTATAACTAATCTACGTATTCGTACTTCCCTTATATCGAAGACCAGGTTGTACAAACTTTTTTTTCTTTTTTTTCGAGGGTTTCTGAAAAAATAGCAAAATATCCGGTATGATTTTTTCTATTTACATATTTACATATTTACAGATTTACATATTTTATAGAAGGAAACCCTTAAATTAGGTTAACACGGAATTGTATTCAAGCATTACAAACTGTTCCTAATTCCCCATAGGATTCGTATTCGCGTCGGAACAGTTCGGCTGTATAGTTTTTGTAATGAACCATTAGAGACTCGTGGTTCCCATGTACCTGAAGAGTTTCATTGTTCCTGAACTTGAAACTTGTCATATAACCGGGAAAGCCAACAGAAGATGTCAAGCTGAAGGGTGTAGAAAAGTGAGTCGCATATTTGTAGACCACATGATAGTCCCAACTTTTACTTTCAATACGAAGTCGTATGCTGAATAGTTTTGCAATTATTGGTAAAAGTAATAATAAAAACGTATGTGCATGCATGATGATGATGGTTTTATCGTCTGTTTCTAGACTTTTTGATGTTTTCATTCCCCCTTATGATCATTCCATTCGTTAAGATTCGTATTCACGGTTGGTGCTGATTAGTCGTACATTTAATGGGATTCGCCTCGCAGATATTTATCTGCTCTTCCTAGTGCCCAGATACAGAAGATGAATTTGAAGGCTAAAATCAGAAGAGCTTATCAGTCAATTTGGGATTCATTCGCTCCATACCATTTTAACCATTACTTACCAGGATAATCAATAGCACAATTCTTGTTGAAAATACCTTCAGTATCCTCTTGTTCCCATCTACCATCTGGTTGTTGTCTACTCATAATCAATTTACAAGCTCTTTCGATTACAGATTTATCGTCGTATTGACCATAAATCAAAGCCAATACGGCCCAGGCGGTTTGAACCACTTGCGATTGTTCATGTTGAGCGTATTCTAGATTCACACAAGACTGATTTACAGTTTTATCGTTAGCGAAAACAAGACAAAAGAGGAGAATGGAGAGAGGGAAAAGAGGGGAAAGGCTTTTCATTAAACCATGCTACTCACCATATATGTTTCACCCCATCCTCCGTCTTCCATTTGCTTATCAGCTAAAAAGCTACATGCTCTTCTGACTCTTTCAGAATTAGCGCAAGTCTCTCCTGCAATACCAAGCGATTCAAGCGCGAACATTGTAGCGTATGTGAAGCAAATACCCCTATAGGGAAATTAGCCTGAATTAAAGTATGATTAGCGAAATTTGCTTACCATGATCCATACCAAGATCCATCAGGTCTCTGAACATCATGTAAGTACCCAATCGCCTTATTGACCGTGCGTCTGGTATACTTGATTAGCGCTCTGAACATTAGATGCACCGGTAGTAAAGAGACGGGACTTACTCAATATCTTCTGGTCGATAACTTGGATCGAGTTTTCTGAAATATGTTAATGCAGATAATACTGACGTAGTGCATCTGACAAATGAAACAAATAGAAGGTTTGATCAGCTGCTCTCTCCCAGACTTGTCGGTGAAGTCGTCAGACTCACTCGGGATACAGATAATCAACCATGATACTTCCGAAAACTTCGGCTGCATTGAGATATTCCATTCTTTCTGATCCTCTTTGCAATTCATAACTTGCATATCCGCCCGATGGATTTTGCATTGATAATAATGTATCAATGGAGTCCCTCATTCTTGGTAAGTCTATGGTTTTAGGTGCATATGGAAGTGATTGTATAGCAATGACCGCTTTGAGACCTTCAGCGGTACAATCACTGACCTGAGTAGTCGAAATAAGATAAGCTCCAGTACCTATAAAATTGGATGAACTTTGACAGATGGCTCATAACTTACAGTATAACCTTGTTCTGGAGTAGAGAAAGCCCAAGCACCTTTTGTTCTATGTCTGTAATTTTCTTTATACCATTTTGGGTTTTCTCTAATTTGAGCTTTATCTAACCAATCTAACATTTTCAAAGTAGATTCGTTATTTTCTGCTTCATTTGCTAAATTAGTTTCTACCATAGCTTGTGCCATAAATGCTAAATCCCATAATTGACTTCCATTTGTACCCATCATCATCAATCCATCTTTCCCTAACCATAAGAAATCATCTACTCTACTTAAATGTTTTTTGAATGCTTCTGAATCTTTACCTTCTTTTGCATACCTACAAACCATATTAAATGCTTTTGAAACCGGTCCAATAGTTTGATATCCTGTATTTTCATCTTCATAACATACCAATTGATATGCACGTCTATTAGCTAATTTTCTTAATGGTAACATACTTGAAAAACATGGTATGTTGGGACAAGCTTCATAATATGCTAAAAGTCCATGAGCCATATCCAATATTGGATGATGTGGATTATATACATCGATTGGGTTAACATTACTTCGCTGAGCCGACCATTTGATAGATTCATACGGTTGTGTGTAGAGTTCCTAATCATATCGAATCAGCATGTCATGCGAATTGCATACAAGGGCATGGATGGCTTACTTGACGTAACGAAAATACAAGAGGTGTAAAAGGTCCAACGAAACGGGTACCATAAAGATAACTCATAGGGGTAACTAAACAAACAAAAAACTAGATTAGCTGAAGAAATACGTGGTATGAAATATGGCGGAAGAGATACTTGCATGTTTGCCTTACATGAATCCACTATCATATTTTGAAAGGTTAGTTGATATTTTGCTTCATGTGATATCGTCATGACTTACCCATCTCCAAGGTGCAAATGGCAACCAATCGGGCAACAGCCTGTACTCCCATTACTTCAGTTCTGTACATATATAGGAAAATTGAAGCGCATAATGCTTACCATAATTCTGGAGGTATACTACCTACACCATCCCATTCATAAACACCCAGGACACTTAACCATACTTTTCCCCAACTTGGTATACAAGTTGCACCTCCTAAAATTTGATAAAATCGCTCGAATCAGTTATTTTTGGTTGACTCAAGTGCAAAGTTGAAATGATCTTACCCATTTCATGTATCAAAGCTCTAATTTCAGTCATTGGACCTTCATCTGGACCCATACCTAGTATACGTAAAGCTACATAATTCATAACTGTTCCATATACTGTTGGAGGAGCAGCTGTATGTCTTTAAATGCAATTATAAGCATGAGATCTCGTTGATATATGATAGACAGAAATGAAGTGATATTGAGAAACTTACAATCCCCAACCACCTTCTTTTCTCCTTTTATTCAATAAATATCTCTTGATTTCAGTTTCCTGCTCTGGTAATAGTTTCTGTCCACATACATGTAAACCTATGATCAATCCAGGGAGAAGGAAGAGTGGACCTAAATGATTTGTTAGTTATTGAATCGTTGGCTTAATTCTGTACTCGAAAGAATCTCAATTATCTGTGAAAAAATACTCACCTCCATATTCGGTTGAAAAGTGACCATCATGACTTTGTAATTGTTTATAAAATTGATAACCATTTCTTGCTGAATCTAATGGTGTTTTAGCTTTCGGTAATTCTGGACATTCCTATTTTAAATTATAACATATCATAGTATCAGCTACCACCGCATATAAAGCTTGATTCTACCCCGGAATGCTTGATGATTCGATTGTTTCGATGAGGTTGGGTTGAGTTGTAAAGTGGAAGAGTGAATACAACATATATTTTCTGTTTTGAAATTGCTTACAGTATCTAAACCAATCCAATACTTTTCAGTTACATCTTGTGGCCATGCTTCTCTTTCTTTTTCATCTCTCAAATATACCCATTTCTGTTGTCCATGCGAATCTTCGCCAACTTTTAACCTCCATCCTGATAAATCAGTAGAAGGGAATTTGAACTCCATTTCTCTTTCAGTTTTGTGAGATTGCTTGGTTGGGTTGAATAGAAATGATCGATTTCCTGAATTCAAGATCTGTGTGAACTATTCAGATTGCTACGAGATAAGAATTTGCGAGTACTGAACAAATGTTCAGTTTTGTATTTACTGATGGTACCCACTATTGGAAAGGTGTTACGAGCTCAAAAAGCAGGAATAAACAGACCATAGTAGTTACCGGTCGGCTATCACTGCTTAACCTTATCATTTCTGGATCGTACCATAATAACCTCCGACTGGCGTCATAACAAGGTTTCCTCGTAACAATTTAATACTCTATGCGAACGTGTATCAACCTGGTCAGGTCCATATGGCTTACAATATGCTACATCGAGAGAAGCACTTCTGTGAACTGATACGCTTCGAGGCTCTACGAATCAATATCCTAGAAGCTGCTTCATACGTGCACAACAACGACAATTACAACTTCACTTCTCTATGTGACATGACATTACTATTTTCAGTTCACATAGCATTTTTCATTTCTCTTAATTTACCCATAACATCGACTGGGTCGATTTTACCTGTAGCTTTTCTATAGGTGTAACGAATCACTCTCATCAGTATACCTCATCATCAGATAGTGTTGAATCAGGTCATTCATGAAAACTTACTGAGCTTCAGGTCTTTCAAGTCTCATAAACACATTCCACTTCTTTTCATCCCCGATGGTTGATTTACCGGTCGTACAATTGTCACTTTGAGCTTTGTTGAGTAATCTGATCACAAAGTTCTCTCATATAAGCAAGTTGTCTAATACAAGATCAAATTAGGCTGAACTTACCCTTTCAAAGCTTCATTTTCAGGTTCAATGGTTAATCCAAACTTGGCACTTCCTTTTGTATATTCATGACCGTTATATACAATAGTATCATCAGGCAACTTGGAAAGTTTAGTCAGTGCCGCATGCATTTCTTCGGATGTACCTATATTAAGAGATCAGCTGGGATTGCCAAGCATGTCATTAAGGGTTAAACCTAGAACGAACCTTCAAAGAAACGTCCACATCCAGCTAAGAAGAGTGTATCTCTATCCGAGGTAAATAATCAGCTGTGGTTTAAACGACCGATGGTGCTATAGAAGCTGACTGACCCTGTGAAGACACCTCTCTCTCCAGTCTTCTTATCTTCGATAAAGAAACAGATTGAATCCTGAGTATGACAAGGTGTATGGTAACATCTGAGAAAGTTAAACTCAGCTAGAAACCAGCAAATGGACTGTGAATTTATAGCTTACTTTACATCAATGTCTTGACCAATTTTGAATGTATCTCCATCTTTCACTACAACATTTGTACCTGGACTTTGTTTTGATCCAGCATATGCTTTGAGATTAGGATGTAACGACAACTGTTGTGTAATTATAATTCAGCTACGCTAAAGCCTCTTATATCCCTTGCGTCTCTTCTCCTATCTTCAGGTCTTCATGCTAGCCCAAATCAAGATTGCGTATGAGTCTACCAGATACCATATAATGAATATGCGATAAAATCACGTACGCATTACGCAGTCAAGTTATATCTGCAAGACACCCGCTTACAACCCCTACCGAACCACTCAGCTACTCCCCCTTCCCCCCTCCTCATGATAATAAAGATAATTGTGACTTACAAATTTAGAATTACCACCTGAATGATCATCATGATGATGAGTAGTAATTAAACTGGTCACTTCTACACCTTGTTCCTTGGCTGCTTTTGAGATCTTTGAAGCATCATAAGGGTCAATTACCGCCGCTTGTTTTGATGAGTCTACCAAAAGATACATCCAATTATCAGATCTTGCTTGAATTGGAATGACTTTCATTTTATTTCTATAGGTTTCATCAATAACCGGTCAATATCAATCTCAGCGTGCACAAAGGTGATCAGCTGAATTCAATCTCAACTTACGATATTGTACTGCTGAATGATCTTCTTGATGTTGTTGAAGCTTGATTGATATACTTGATCAAAATGGACATAGCTACAACTATGGCTGATACAACAAGGATAAATCTCAGAGGTCGTACAGCTATCATTTCATCTTACAACTTAGATTCAAGCATACTAGTTACCTGACCATGAACCTACCAGACGTCATTTATTGGGAATCACCTCCACCCATCATGTTCATCTGCCATTAGCCTATAAAAGTTATTTCGTTCCCCCATTTTGGTCAACAGCTTCGGCTTTCCTGGATCTGAATCACGTATTGAGTTCCCGTGTCTCGCGTTTGTGTCTCACTTTGGCTCGCCCAGACTTTACTTGAATTTAACATTATTATGAGAAGCGGAGAAGGCCACCTATTTAATGTATATATGTGGTGTGCCGTTTGAACGTTTGAACAGGCTGACTACGGTCGATCGTTGATTATGGGATTATTGGGAAATAGCACTGAAAACTGATCTTACTCTGTTTTGTCACATTGAACATTACTTTTAATTATCATAACTTTCCTGGTTGTATATCGGATTTTATCTCGCACTGGTCAAACACTGTATTATCAACGTTGTAGCTGGACAAAAGTAACAAACGAAACGCGAATACACCTAAGGAGACATATACCGACACACGTTAAGAAGACGAAAACGATAAAATATTCAGATTCAGATTCAATTGAATTGAAATACGATGATGGGATTTAAAAAGAAATTGACCTCTTTCCTACCTTTGGATGTAAGTTTCAAATAAAATAGCTTTCATGTCTGCTCAAAATCTTCACAACTTCTGATGGGCAAGAATACATTACTGATAAACCCAAATTGACTCATGTAGGCTCAAAGTCGATTACAAAATGTATTAACTGTAGAATGGGAAGGTCAAGGTAAAACAGTTTTGGTTGAATTACCTAATAGTGATGTGAATAGAAATGACAATAATGAAGTTGAAATGGCTGGATTAACTTCGAATTCTGGAGCATATGGTAGATTGAATGATGATGAATACGATGTAAGCTTCAATATGAATTATAACCTATGATTCGAAGATTTACTTACGAATAATCTTGATTATAAATAGGATGATAGATCATATTCCAGACCTTCCAGATCACAGTACAATAATAATAATAGTGATTCATACTATTCCTCATCCTCATCATCATCACAACATAGAAAACAATCATCATATTCATCAAAAAACTTGCCACCTTTACCGCCAACAAGTTCAGGTTCAGCTTCTGGATCAGGATACAATACAAGTTCTTCTTCATCAAAAGTAGGATATAGAAATCAAAATCCATTTGAACCTGAATATAATTCACCACAACCTTCATCATCTTCAACTTATTCTTCTTCTTCAAGTCCATATACAGGATTTACACCTCAATTTAGTAATCAAGCTACTTTTGGTAACAATACTGAAATTAATTCAGGAGGAAGTTTAAATAGGAATAAACAGAAAACAATCCCGAATCCATGGGGGAAAACTTATAGAGCAGATGATATTGATTTTTTAGGTGATGATTTAGGTAATAATAACAATAACAATAATGGTTCTTACGGTTATAACGATTATAATGATCGGAATGGTTTACGTAGTCCAACTAGTTCGGCAGGTACAAGAGATAGTCAAGGTAGTAGTAATGCCAATAGTTTAGAAAATCCATTCAGATAAGATTGTTTGCGCTATATATTCCTCATTAGGTTGAAATGGGGATCGGTAAAAGGGACATTTCCTAAGTTAGATAGACCTGTAGTTTTGTATTTTTCATTCTTTTTGTTCCTTTCTTCTATATCTTGTAATCCGTTTGTATGACAAAAATCTGATTTTCCCCTCTTTTCTTTTACTTTGTTTTCGTTGTAGCATCATGATTCTGGATTATCTATACCTTTTGTATTTTTGTACTAGGGACATTACTAGAAATGCTATACCTCACAGATTTCATAGGCACTTTAGGCACTTTATGGGTTCTGAATCATCTTTTTAATCATTCATTCGTCATCATTCGGAAGCATGTACAATATGAGCAAGAACAATCTATAAATCTAATTCACTATCTTCAAAATTGATTGTATCCGGACAGTAGCTATGAAATCGCATCAAAAACACCACTCCACATATTATAGTTCCATCTACCACCATCTTTGATTTCTTTCCCTTTGCCTTGAATGATAATTTCTTTGTTATTCTTTAGGATTTCAAAGTAAACTTTACCAATTTTGAATGGAATAGGTATTAAATTTACCGACGACCCGACATTTACAATAATAGGTTCATGAGCCACATCTCCATTTTGGACATGTAAGGTAAATTTGTCATCTAACGAATATTTTGATCCGGGTAAAATGATGAAAAAGTTCAAGAGATCTTGTGCCTATTAAAATCACGGTTATGATCAAAATCGATAAACATCAAATCAGCACTTAGCTCATGTATGTATAATGGTATCTCAATTGCTGTTATCTAACGTTGATAGAAGGACATACCCATTCCGAATGATCAGGTTTCCCAACATGATCTTCAGCCATTAACATATTTTTACTTTGAGTTCTATACCAAACTATCATTTTACCTCTTTCGTCTGCTTCCAAGGTCGATTCGAGATTATCGTTTTTCGTTGAAGGAGGACGTTGTACTTGATCTTTCCATTGCTTAATGAAATATTTCGTCATCATTTTAAAACCTTCATGATTCATACCATTTGTCCAATCTTCTGAGCCTGGTTGAGCACCTAATATAGGTCCTATATAATGTGATTCGCCAAAATCATTCCATGATATGATTTGTAGCATCTCAGGTGATTCCCAAGGTGGTAACGATAATAATTGTAAGAATCGTGTTGGAAGCAGTAAATCGTCTGATCGATCTGTTGTAGTTGAACAGCAGTTCTGAATTAGCCGTATATCCATTGACCAGTCTCAATTGGCCTATCTCGATTGGCGTTTTATTGTACGTGCTAATGCGACAGACTTACAAATCCAATTTCTAAGTTTGAACGCAATGAGATATAATGAGAACTGATCAGCGATTACATTCTGATAGTTTGGCTAGAATTACTCACTTGTTCCAAGCCCATTCACCTTCTGTACCATAATGAGTGAAAAATAAAGGTGATACTGATGCCATGTATGGTTTTTTCTATCAATTAGTTACAATTAGCAGTAACTCTTCTGTGGTGCGTAACAGAGAGAGGGAGAGTTATCGACTCACATGCTTTAGAAATGGCTTATCAGAGTCTAGATTGACTGTATGATTTCCCATTGGCCTAAACATTTTATAATCAGTCTATAGTGAACTTGATCTTGCTTTGATTGGTAAAGATGAACTCCTTGAACTTTCGATACCCGACTTACCATGCACCATTCCAATGAAAAGCTCCATCAACGTAATTTTTTTCCAGAATTTCTTCAGGAGGTAAGAAGAATGAAGGTATGAAGAAGACCTAAATATCGTTAATCAGTTCAGTTCAGTGTTCCATTTGATTTTCGTTTTTGCGTTCCTTTTTCAACAGAACAGACAAAGAGAATCAAGCATATCTTATGAGATGACTTACTTTTTCTCCTAAATTTCTTCCCACTTCGCGAATGACCTTCTCCCAGCTTTTATCACCTAATTCATGTCCTCCAAAAGTACTTAAAACTATCCTATCTTTATCCCATTTAAGTTGTGATTTTTTACCAGATTCAATTATTTTTGTGACTTTGTCAATTAACAGCTCTGGATCTTTTGGTAATACCATTAAATCTAGAGATAAGAATAATTTCAATTTGTATTCTGATGATCGAACTATTCTGTAAGCTATCGATGCTTGGTTCAATTGCCATTCTTCGGGACCAAGATTTAATGCTAATGCATCTCTATATAACTCTTCCCATCAGCATGCGATCTGAAGGGATTCCTTTTATAGGAGCGATCACTCACAAACCTGTATCTTGAGCTAAATCAAAAGTCTTTATCCAGTCTTCTTCTGTGAATGGGTAAGTATTTCCTAGCTATATTGATCCAACAAAATTAGGTTCATATTAAAGCGGATACATCTAACTGGGTAGAATCAATCAATCTTGACTTACCATAAAATGAGCAACTGCCAATCTAGGTCTACCAATCTCGCCATCTCCCTTTCCAGGTCTATCAACATCTCCGACTCCCCCTTTTGGACCTTTTGATTTACTGAACCATTGCATTTTTAACGTTTGAACGGTTAAGAGGAGAAATAAGATTGCTAAGATTGGTCGAAAGAATGGATGCGAAGTTATAGGCTTCATACCTCTAATCTGTTGTCCACCTCCGACTAGCTTTCAACTAAAGATAAAGTGGATAGCATGAATCTATTTTGTTGATTATTTGCACAACATCATTTGTTGTAAGAGTACAGACTGACATTCTCAAGAGTTCAAAGCCGCACGATCAAAGAAGCTCTAAGGTGGTCAAGGCACCGTTCGCGTTTGATTTGTTTGGTTCCGTCTCCTAGACTACGACTGTAGCAACCAATACAGTATATTCCTTGAACATCGTAGCTGTGAACGTTTGCGGGACTTATTTATGCATGATATTTCATGTTACCTTTCAAAGTCTGGTCTAGCAATATCTTATGGGAATTACAGGCTTAGGTGGTTCATGGATCTTGTCTTCTTGTTCAAGCTGTCTGGATTTATTCCCCTCAATGATATTGTCAATGCTTTTCCCTTTAAGAAGTTTCACTGCTTACGCTTTGGTCCGCTCCAACAAGGGCTGTCAGTGGAAAAGCAAGCGAAGAGAACGATACATATATAGCATGTCGCCTCATCTTTGTGTGCCCAACATCCTTCCTTCAAGTACATCTTCAGCTTTTCTTTGATCTCATTCGGTACTCGTCCCATACACCAAGCGACGTTTACGAACAAGAAGCATCAGTCATCAATTCGTAGTGACCAATTTGGCTCGTCGGCGAGAATTCTTGGAGGATGGAGAATATGTTATTCGGATTCATGACGACACAGCTTCAGTGAATGTAGATTCGAGAAGTAATGATTATCATAGTACAGGATCTTCAAATGAAATATGGCAAAGAACGTTTACCAAGGAATGGTGTAATCCCAACGATGAAAAATTATTTTAAGGTATAAATGAACATGTCAAAACTGCCTCTAGCCGGCGTTCAGATTCTGTTCTTTATGATCCATGGGTATGAACTACCTCAGATATAAATCGAGCAACATGGTAATTCAGTACCTCTACGAGCGTCTTTGCAGGGGGTATGTCATAGAGTCGGCGATACTGTTGATTGATTAAGGAGAACCAGGAGAGCAGTCTATATGTTTGACAGATATATTACATATTTGTTAATGTTTTATGTTCTCAAAAATGCGTATTCTATTCCGCGGTGTTTAGCGCCGGTTAAACCGGGAATATACAGAACCAAAAGAGGTTATATAGAGTAAATGTTATTGGTTGGCCCCGCCTTCGGTAAATATAGGTAAAGCTGGAATCATTCAAACATGTCATCAGCAACCGGTGAATGCTTGTTCCTTGCTTAGCGATCATCCCAATATTTGACTCAGCTCTTCTCGTTATGTTGAGTCGAGAATTGAGTTGATTGTCGATGCATAGAGGACAGAAGTCAGCCATCATCGAATGAATGTCTTTTAAAGAACACTGTGAATATTCCTCAATCTTTCAAGCTGATTTATATTTGTTCAAACGCGCTAATAGATAAATAGGTGAGTCTCTAGGAAGAAAGATCTTGTATTCAGGCAGTCAGGTGCCTGTGAACATGATATGCGATTTCCGGAAACGCGGTGATGAATCTAGGGATGAGTAATGATTAATCACCTGATCTGGAGAGAGAAGGAGGACTAGCACTACTCACTGTATTCCACATCCAATCACATTACGGGCGTTTCCCATACCCCATACTATACCCACCTTTCTATCCCACCTACAGTACTTTCTATATATCCCAAACACGCATGCTATATATTTGGATTGTTATCACTATACATAATTCTGCAATAGGAAGCTAATATTAGATATATAGTAGATAAAATGTCTTTGAGAACACCAATGCTTAGAACAGCTTGTGCTAGAAGAGCTGGACAATCTGTTCAACTTAGAACTCAAGTCGTAAGAAGAAGATTCGCTTCTGGTGGACCTGAAGTAGTGAGTTTACCCAACGTGTATACATCAAAGCAGAATTACTTCAGAGATATACTATGTAGTTAGAAGTGCTCAAGCTGATCTATGCATGATTTCACTTAGAACCCACCACCACCTCCTAGATCATCATCCGTACCATACTTATTAGCTGGTGTTGGTTTAGCTGCAGCAGGTGCAGCATATCTCTTTTATGGTACAGATGGTACACCAAGAGAAACTGCTAAAGAAGTTGGTTCAGCTGCAAGAGGTGTCGCTGCAGCTGCAGAAGGTAAATTAGGTTTAAGACACAGTCAAAAAGATTATCAAAAAGTTTACGATAAAATCGCTGAAACTTTGGAACAAGAGGGTTATGATGGTATGTTTTATTCTCTCATTTCTTCAATGATACCTCTCTCTTTCTTCTGCTACACATGAGTCACGCCTGTTCTTATACCTTTCACTGCCTGCCTTATCCTGTCTTTCCTCATTTCGACGCTTGTTTCCTCCCTTACTCATCTCACTCCCCCTCCCATCGTCTTACTGGTTCATTTCCCGACCATTGCCTTACCCCCCTGTCCGTCCCCTTCAAGCTTGTGTCGTGATATCCTACGGGTTCGAAGGCATTTGTGTCGATAATTCTGTAGTATCCAGAAGCGCTGTGTTTTACTGATGCAACTTACGTACTGTGCTTTATAGACGGTTCACTTGCTCCTGTCCTCATTAGATTAGCATGGCATTCATCAGGAACTTACAACAAAGAAGATAACACCGGTGGATCAAACTACGCTACAATGAGATTCAAACCTGAATCTACTCACGGTGCTAACAATGGTTTGGTAAGTGTTTTCATTCTCTTTCCGCATACAGGATTCTCACGAATATACTAATTCTCAAAATATTCAATATCATCAGAACATCGCAAGAGACCATATGCAAAAGATTAAAGATGAATTCCCATGGATTTCATATGGTGATCTTTGGACTTTAGGTGGTGTTGCTGCCGTTCAAGAATCAGGTGGTCCAACTGTACCTTGGAGACCAGGAAGAATCGATGGTTTCGAACATCACGTTACTCCAGATGGTAGATTACCTGATGCCGCTCAAGCTCAAGATCACTTGAGATTCATTTTCTACAGAATGGGGTAAGTTGAGACCATCTTGTATTCTTCATCAACTTGTCTGCTTCCACCAATTAAGGATATCTCTGCTAACTCCTTACCTCCATATCTAGCTTCAATGATCAAGAAATCGTAGCTCTCTCAGGTGCTCACGCCATGGGTAGATGTCACACCGGTAGGTCTTCCTTCGTACTAATTCTATGACCATTCGTGCAGAAAGCTGATTTCAGATATCCAGACCGATCCGGTTTCGAAGGTCCATGGACTTTCTCCCCTGTAACCTTCTCTAACCAATACTACACCTTACTTCAAGATGAACCATGGCAATGGAGAAAATGGTAAGTCTTTTCCAGCGTACTCATCAGTCTTGTATATACACATAGATACTGACCGGAATGGCTGTCACTTACAGGAAAGGTCCCGCCCAATACGAAGACAAAAAGACTAAATCCCTTATGATGCTTCCGTAGGTCTAATCATGTTTACTTTTTCAACATCTAGGTTCAGCTGTTAACATCCCCCTTCTCATGCAGTACCGACATGGCTCTTGTCAAAGACAAATCTTTCAAGAAATTCGTTGATGTTTACGCTAAAGATGAACAAGCCTTCTTCAACGAGTGAGTCAAGATGGTTTTACGCAATGGATCCATTTTGCCGATCTCGCTAATCATGATTTGCTATATATGCTTAGTTTCTCCAAAGCATTCGCCAAACTCCTTGAACTTGGTGTACCAACATCTCAATTCGCTGGTGAAGCTTGGAACATGGGTAGTCAATAGATCAGATAGTATATGGGCTGTTTTCGAGTGAAGCGATTTTGTATCGATATCTTAAGGTTATATAGGTTCTCTAATATAAAATGATACAAAATGCATGTACATGTGTATGAGTTTGGCAAAGCCCCACATTCATCTTTGACCGAAATTCGGACATTCATTGCAATAGCCTATGAAGGTAGATGTTGTTGTTTGTGTCAGCATTTGATTAACGTATGAGAAGCGCTGTAAATTGAGGTTCGTCTATTTTGTGACAGGACAAAAGATATGTTTGTGTATGGGTTCAACCAACCGGCCGAAAGCTAGTTGTACAACTTCGGCTATATACGAGCGACCAAAACCGAAGTAATTGTGATAATTCACAATGATGTGGCAATAAATCTCGCTTTTTCTGCCACGGCTTTGGTCGGATTATTACGGTTATATGACGCATAAATTGATCAACCTATTAGATTACGAGGAATACATAATAAACACTACAATGGTCTGCATGGAGTAATTCAATCACAAGGCATCTATATTATACCTACCATTTGTTAACGTGTTCATCTTTTACATCTCCTTTTCTCTTTCTCTTTTTTTCATTCATACATACCAATAACCAAACAAAGTTTATATCAAAAGATTAATACGACCTTTAGAGAGGTGGTCGATTATTCTCTTATATATACGTACTGATAATTGAAGTTAGATCAGTATTACCCAAATATCTCCCTTCTGATTTTATATCCCATCCTCTTAGAATATATTTAAATTAGCCAAAATGGTTTCCTCAAGATTCTTAGTAAAAGGAGCTCAATCCTTAACATCTAGATCTTCTATGTTATCTAGATCAATGGCAACTGTACAATCATCAATAGGTGATAAACAAGTACCAATGTCAAACCTTGAAAAGGGTAAATTCGTAAATTACGCTAGAATTGAAAGTAATTTACAAGTAGTCAGACAAAGGTGAGTTTGAAATTCTCTTTCCACACGTTTCATTCTATCCAGAGAGTTTCGGAAAGATCAGTTCCAGGAGTTGAACTGTATTGCACGATGTGCACAAATTTGCTGGACTGGTGGAGAATTGAAAAGAGTCTCATATGATTCGCTCTTTCCCACCGGCTCCACCTCTTTACCGATTCTTACAAACATCCATTTCACTGTGCTAAGATGAAGAATTGCTGACATGTTTACTCCTTACAGACTCAACCGACCTCTTACTCTCGCCGAAAAAATTGTATACGGTCACTTAGATAATCCTCATGAACAAGATATTGAACGAGGTGTTTCTTACCTTAAACTCAGACCTGACGTGAGTGGCGTTTTCTTCACGTTTTCTACAATTACCAAATTTCCAGTATGTAGCTAATTTTGCTGTTGTTTTCTGTTAAAAGCGAGTTGCTTGTCAAGATGCCACTGCTCAAGTAAGTTGAATGATCTTCAGCGTATTCGGGGATTTTACCCATCAAACGCGTCATTTTGATGAATATGACATGCTCACAGTCTGTGCGTCTCTTAGATGGCTATCCTTCAATTCATGTCTGCCGGTCTCCCTCAAACAGCCGTACCAACCTCAGTACACTGTGATCACTTGATTCAAGCTCAAGTTGGTGGACCAAAAGATTTAGCTAGAGCTATTGACATTAACCGAGAAGTTTACGACTTCTTGGCTACTGCATGTGCTAAGTACGGTATCGGTTTCTGGAAACCTGGATCTGGTATTATGTGAGTTTTTCTCCTGTCATAATTCGAGATCTTAATTGACATGTTCGTACCTCTGTTATATAGCCACCAAATTATCCTCGAAAACTACGCTCTCCCAGGTCTCATGATGATTGGTACCGATTCCCACACACCTAACGCTGGTGGTCTCGGTATGGTCGCTTGTGGTGTTGGTGGTGCCGATGCCGTAGATGTTATGGCTGGTATTCCATGGGAACTTAAAGCTCCTAAAGTTATTGGTGTTTACCTTGATGGTAAAATGTCTGGATGGACCACACCTAAAGATATTATTCTTAAAGTAGCTGGTATTCTTACTGTTAAAGGTGGTACCGGTGCCATCATTGAATACTACGGTCCCGGTGTAGAGTCTCTTTCATGTACCGGTATGGCTACCATCTGTAATATGGGTGCCGAAATCGGTGCTACCACCTCTCTCTTCCCTTACAACAAACGAATGGCTGCCTACCTCCAAGCTACCGGTAGATCTCAACAAGCCGCTTACGCTCAAGAATTCAACCACAATTTACAACCAGATGAAGGATCTGAATACGATCGAAGAATTGAAATCAACCTCTCTGAACTTGAACCACACATCAACGGTCCATTCACCCCTGATCTTGCTACCCCTATCTCCAAATTCGCTGAAGAAGTTAAGAAGAACAACTGGCCAGAAGAACTCAAAGTCGGTCTTATCGGTTCATGTACCAACTCTTCTTACGAAGATATGTCTCGATCTGCTCACATCGCTAAAGAAGCTGCCGACCACGGTCTTAAAACTAAATCCATCTTCACCATCACCCCCGGTTCTGAACAAGTCCGAGCTACCATTGCTCGAGATGGTTTCGTTGACACTTTCGAAAACGTCGGTGGTGTTGTTCTTGCCAACGCTTGTGGTCCATGTATTGGTCAATGGGATAGACAAGATGTTAAGAAGGGTGAAGTCAACTCCATCATCTCATCATACAACAGAAACTTTACCGGTAGAAACGATGCCAACCCAGCCACCCACGCTTTTGTTGCTTCCCCTGATCTTGTCACCGCCATGACTTTCGCTGGTTCCCTTACTTTCAACCCCTTGACCGATTCACTCAAAGGTGCCGATGGTAAAGAATTCAAGTTCTCCGACCCAGCTGGTTTCGAACTCCCTGCTAAAGGTTACGATGCTGGTGAAAACACTTTCCAAGCACCACCTGAAGATGGTACCACTGTCAACGTTGCCGTTTCCCCTTCATCTGATCGATTACAACTCCTCAAACCTTTCAAAGCATGGGATGGTCAAGATATCATCGACGCTCCCGTACTTATTAAAGCTAAAGGAAAATGTACTACCGATCACATCTCAGCTGGTGGACCATGGTTGAAATACCGAGGACATCTTGAAAACATCTCTCAAAACTGTTTGATCGGTGCCATCAACGCTGACAGTGGAGAAGCCAACAGTGTATTAAACCAAGAAACCGGTGACTTTGGACCTGTACCAACCGTTGGTGCCTACTACCGAGACAGAAACATCCCATGGGTTGTTGTAGGTGATGAAAATTACGGTGAAGGTTCATCTAGAGAACACGCCGCTTTAGAACCTAGATTCTTGGGTGGTAGAGCCGTTATCTGTAGATCATTCGCTCGTATCCACGAAACCAACTTGAAGAAACAAGGTATGCTCCCATTATGGTTCAAGAACGGTGCCGATTACGACAAAATCTCTGGTTCAGATAAATTATCTATCGTTGGCTTAAACGACTTCAAACCTGGACAAGATATTAAAGTTGAAATTACACACAAAGACGGTTCAAAAGATTCATTCTTAACCACCTCATCAATTAACGAAGGTCAATGGGAATGGTTCAAAGCTGGTTCTGCTCTTAACAAAATGGCTGCCGCTGCTAAAGCCAGAAACCAATAGGTTATATAATGATATAATAGGTTTTGGTTTTCATTAGTCAGATTCTCATATCATTTGTTTCGAGTAGCAACAGTAGCAATATAATTTAGCATATATCACAATCAACTTTCATACCATTTCTCTCTTAGCATCTTTTCGTTTTTGTCATCTTTGTTTTTTCGATCTTTTTCTTTTCTGTCAGTTTGGTATGTTTTGGAATTGTTTGAACTTTCTCATAAAGAAGTATCAATACAACAAATAAAGTAAATAAAATACGAATTTTAGGTATTTATGTCTTAACTCGATGCCACAAAATTTATGATTCCAAAAATATGTTCGAGGTCGCATGAATTTAGGACAGCACGACGATCTGAGATTTGATGTGTCCATCTAAGTACTGTACCAGCAGATTGCAGTGTTCTCATTGTTACTTACTTTCCGGCTCGTTGTAAATGCTATGCTTGTCACTTTTACTGCATCCTCAATATCACTTTTCAGATCTAGGAGGCTTGTGATACTTTCTCACTCGTACACATGTATACATATATATCGAATCTCATTACTCTGGGCCGAGTCCAGTTAGAAACGCGTTTGATTTAGCATAATGGTTATCTTTCATATAGAAGAGCGAAGTCGTGAGACGTTACTGCAATGCAATTCAAGAAAATGCATGAGAACAAGATGGATGTACGAAGAGGGTTAGATTTGTCCTTTATAGTCCATTATAGTACTGGTAAGTCACGCATTAAACAGCGACCACCTTTTCCCCCTCTTCACGATTATTCGAGTCCTCTTTCGACCCAACGTTTGGTAGTATAACTGTACCGACGTATTCCCCTTCTTCTTGTTGTCCAGACTCTCTGTATTCACTGGATGCACCAAGCTTGAACCACAGCCAGCCTGTTATAACGATCGAAGCGCCTATCATGGCAAAGAGTGTCCATAATCCAGGATAGCTAAAAATAAGAGTACTGTAAGTCACGAGATCGATGAGATGCCAAAAAGGAGATATACAAACTCACTAGTGAGGCGAATATTTAGCTCTAAATAGATACGGCGCTACAGCTCCTGCACAATTGGCAATGGCGATCATGGCTCCAGTAGCGATTGCTGTTGACGTGGCTCCAGCTACAGTGGCTGTTCGATAAGCGATAAAAGGGATGACAGCGGCGTTGGTACATGCAATAAAGCAAGTTCCGACATATCGACCTCCAACACCTTTGACAGATGCTAAAAGAATATAGCCGATAGCTACTAAGACAAGGCCTCCAATGATATGTCTTGGTCGTTCCTTTCTTCTATCGGACCACCAGGAATTACCAATGATGACGAAGAATGCGAAAACATTGGGAGGAACGGTGAGAAGTTGTGCTTTATCTAAGTGGGATTAGAGTTGAATGTCAGCTGAATCCAATCGTACTCGAGCTAAGATTATTCGTAGCCCACTTACAGCCTTTGAATCCCATTGAAGATATGATAGTAGGAGCGAAATATCCAAATGCGTTGAGGGAATTAGTCATTAGGAAGTACTGAAGAGAGAAGATCCAGAAATCCCAAGACTTTATGGTAGCAAAGAAGTCTTTTTTATCGAAATGCTTGTCGGTACCTGACATGTATTGATTAGCACGGGCGGAATGACTACTTCGTAGAAGGCGTACCTTTGGGAGCGTATGGACCCATTCGAGTTATAGCCAACTCTCTCTCTTCTTCGGTCAGGAATTTCGCTGTTTCCGGGAAATCGGGTAGGAAAAAGTAGATAAGAACACCAACAATGACAGCTGGGATTCCTTCCAATACGAATAGCCAAGCCCATCCGTAAAGTCCTCCTAAACCTGACATAAAGGAGACACCAGTTGCGATCAGACCACCAAATGCACCTGCAACAGCGATTGATGCTGAGAAGATAGCCATTCTGGTACCCCTTTCCGACGGTTTATACCAGAAACAAAGGTACATCATCACACCGGGCTATGTATATGAGGAACTATCAGTTTTCAGATTTTACATGTCCAACATCATGTATCACTCACAAAGAAACCAGCTTCGCATATACCCAGGAAAATACGACACACAATTAAACCAGTGTAGGACTTTACTGCAGCAGTGCAGATAGTAACGATACCCCAGCTAACCATGATTCTAGCGATCCATTTGCTTGGTGTGAAATACTTCAAGGCGATATTACTGGGGAACTCAAAGAGCACATATGGGCTGATCGGAAGTTTAGCGAATACTGCTCTAGTCGATATCAGGACACGAACGATGCAATAACTCACATGAAGAAGATTGCGACTACCAGGTTATATCTATCCCCGGCCAATTTCAATGTCTCTACAAGCGATTCTCCCGGTTTATCGTTATTAAGGGTTCGTCTATGGAGAGTTTCAGTGGATCGTCGATCCGTTTGGATGATGCTATACTCACGCATTACCCAGATTTGTACGATCAAGATAACTATTTTCAGGTATATTTAGATTAGCTTCGAAATGCGATGCAACGGTCCACTTACTTCAGCAAATACGCTACAATAACCCATGGCATAATATGGAGATCCAATTTTCGAACCAAACGTTTCTCTAGTTGAGCTGACATGTTGCACGATTGATTGAAGCTCGATTTATGATGATTGTGGTATAAAGTTATCATTGCGATGCTTCAAATACAGTACACTTGACCTATTATATACATTTTCTGAGCGTTCGAAAGGATTGAGCAATCATACTAGCCGAAGATAAGAAACGCTTGACTTCTGCTATCTGTGGTCAACATCTGCAATCACATGTAGTAAGTGTACGGCATGGCAGGTACGCCAAGTTTCATGGTCAAAAGATAAGAGTTCAAACCACCAATGATAGACTAGACAGCTATCGCAAAATGGTAGAGATAAGATTACTTCCATCGTATATTTCGGAGACTTGACAAGGCACTTAAATATATCGCGAGAATTACCGAGCCAAGGCAATGAACGGCTTATTTTGTTAATTCCGTTTAATCCAGCTAAGTTGACGATAAGGCATATCCTCGACATGAAGTACGACTACCCCAATATTCCGTAAATCCAATAAGACCATTATATGTTATGATATACCGATTCTGATAAGTGTATTGTATAGTACATGAGCCATATTCAAAGTGTAGAAAACGGACAAAGATCAGGATTTGACGTAAACGGTTTCTTATATTAGATGGTAACTACTGTCTTTAAACTTCCAGTATACTCCAATGCAAATCAGGAGGACGCTTGGAACACACATATCATAAATGCATGAAATGCATGAAATGCATGAAAAAAGGTTGATCACGTTGCATATTTTTAGCGATACTGGGATTTTTGTTTTACCCAAGAACTAATTTTTGTGAGGAGAAGGTTCAAAGCTATACAAGGAAATTTGACAACAATAAATATCAACTCGATATTCTCCTCCTCCTCCTCTTGTTCCTGGGAAAAATGAACAAGTATTATAAAATCGAGAGATGGAGAGGTAAACTTACTTTGTACCTAATAAATGTGGAGTTTCTTTATGTTTCTTTAACAATCTTTCTATCGAATCTAAACCTCTATCTAATTCAGATAATTTTGGACCAAAACTTAATCTCACAAAATGATGACATGGTGAATGGAATAAATTTCTTCTAGATGATGGATTAATATCAAAGAAAATACCAGGTACGCAAATTGTTTTCTCCTATCGAAATTTTTTGTAAATGAATTATTTGATATATCAAGTTGTCAATACATTATTTACATTTTGTCTCTCTCTTATTGCAGTAGAAGAAGGTATTTCAAATGACACTGTAATGTAATTAAAACTCACCTTTAATAATTCTTCGAAGAAAGTTAAACCGTTACTTAAGGGACTATCTAATCCTTTCAAGTCTAACCAAATGTAAAATGTTGCAGTAGGAGGTACCGTAACTTTTAATCCCATCTTCTCCAATCTAGATAGAACATGATCTCTCTTAATTCTGAATGCTTTTTGTAAAGATACCTAGATCAACAGATATTTATTTACTCAGATAAACCAATACAACAATCTAATCGTAGCAAGAGGGGACAATAAAGCGCTAACAAGAGATAGTTTCAACGTACCTTATCTTGCTGTACTCGCTTGTAATCTAATAAAGGTATAGCAGCTTTTTGTAAACTGAATATAAGCATATATAAAAGTCAATACTTCTCTTCGCAAAGTGATTGTTGACTATAGTTATTCCAGTCGAGGCTTTCCACTTACACATGAGAAGCACCACCATCCAAGAAACTACCGGATTGTGAAATAGCGCTGACTACACTCTTGGGTGCGACCACCCAGCATACTCTCCATCCTGGTAATCTGAGCGATGAGAGGTTATGTCAGTAACGATTTGTAATCCGGAAACTTGTAACAAACAGCATCAAGGGACATATGAACTCACCTAAATCCTTTAGTCAAACCATTGATCAAGATGACAGGATCCTAGGAGAATGTGGTGGTCATTTTCTTGATCAATTTATCAATACAACCTTTATCTCGCAGGGACTTACTTCGTTAACATCTTCAACATATCTCGCACCACTCAGAGAAGTTCCTAAATCTTTTGGATCATCTGGATATTGGTACCTGTGAAATGAACAAAGAGTAATAAGCAGCCATATCAGTAGAGCATATATTACTTGACAGGCGGCTGATAAGTTACGTACCAACTATAGAATTCATCCAATATAACGGTAGTTTTCTCCCTTGCTAGATGTACAAGATCACGAAGTTCATCTCCTGAAATGCATTGTCCAGTTGGATTACGAGCTGTGAGAACAAAATATCGAGGTATTGGTCAGGTATTCCAAGCAGAAGAGGGAGTGGGAGCAGGTTTGTACTCACGGTTAGAAGCGACGACAACGCTCAGATTGAGGTTCTCGATCTCCTTTTTAAGCTGAGAAAAAGGCAAGATTAGAAAAAGAAGACATCGCGGAAACTACTCTACCAGCTGAAGTCACTCACTCCTTCTAGATTGAGTTTATATTTGTCCTATTCACAACGATGTCATTACCATGCACTTCAATCCAAACCCAATTGATATCTTACCTTAGCATCTAAAGCGGTTGGAATTGGGATAAGTCGCTTGAACACAGATAATACTTCTGAATATGTTGTATCTTGAAGGGATGACCGTCAGTGTGATTCTTCATCATGTTCTAGAAGAGAAATATCTCGTTTATAGCCTCACATTCAGGTATTTGGTAACCTACATATTATAATCATGCCGATAATTTAGCTCCTGCACGAAAACGTATCTCAAATGGAAAAGAATTTACCGCAATATACATCTCCCTTTATTCAATTAACATTTGATCAACTTTGACCGAATCACACATATTTAGAATCCTAACAAACCACTCACAATCACAGCAGCTAATCTAGCCATACCTGCTCTACCTCCAGGTGTAATACAAACATTCTCATAAGTGTATTGTGATTCTTTTCCTTGTCTGTACTCCTCATTATACAGTTTCTTCATTTCGTTCATCAAAATTCAGTATCTAAGAAACCTAATCAATAGTTCGATCTTTACTTACAGCTACAGCTTCCCTTAATTCTTTTATACCTGTAGTAGGTCCATACTCATTAACTTCATCTCCCCATTGAGTTAAATCTATAGTTTGTGGTCTAGCTGGTCCTTCAGGCAATGGTCCTACCTAATTTCATTATCATTTTGGTTAATAATCAATACTAATCGATTAAGCCCATTGGTAAATCGAATTCTTTCTGATTCAAGATACAGTAATTTGTTTTACTTACTTCTGGAGCACCTTGACCTAAATTTGCCCATTCTTCATTATCATAAGAATAACCATTTGCCATAGCTCTATCCGTACAGTATGTTACACCTGTCGCACCTGGATGTAAAATACCAGGACTAAAGATATAACAAGAATCAAGATCACAAAGGTAAAAATAATCAGTTCAATCCCATTCCATCATTTGACTCCTTCTCCTTCTCCTTTACGGTGTAGGTGTTTATATAAAACGATATGTCTTGACAAGATTGGGGCATTATCATGTAGAACTTACATTTGTGGACCAGATTCATCTGATTCTTTCTATCAAATCAAACCACGACCATCAAAAACCATAATTACAATCAAGGATGAACAAGAATGAAGTTCCCTTTCATCCAGCTGAATTTGGATAATATGTGAATGTGCAAAAATTCATGTGACGACATACCTTATCACCTATATATTTCCTCAATAATTGATGCGCTTCAGAATCGACTTCATGATTCATTTCTTTGACAGCTTTTGATCCCAATCCTAACAAAGATGACATATTCCAAATCGGTTCCTTAGTTTTGAGTTTCTATCTATCAATCAAAATAAAATAGGTGTTGATAGGAAGTTTTTCCCAGGCGATATTTGCAAGTAGAGCAGAAAATGAAATCAAGTGGAATAGGGAGAAACTTGATATACACTCTCTCACGTCTCAAATAGCGGGGAAAAGAGATGGACACAAGAGAGTAAGAGAGTCATAACGATACTGCAATCAATCACTGAGCTGCTCGAAAGCATTCAGCATCCTTAAGCAAAACCCAAAAATAGCACAAACACATAATTTGTTTCACGCACAAAACGTCATCTCATCGTCAAGACTGTACCTGAATGTCAATCACCTTCCTTAAATTGTTCATGACGAGTAAACTATTGGCCATTCCAACGGATATAAATTCAATGCCAGAAATACATGAGGTTATCAAAAATGCATGATTCAATCTTTGTGTTTCTTTGATTCTAAACTACATATTTTTTCCTATTTAGACTGTATAAGCTACATACTTTTTCTACTGCTATCCCGATTTGATATCTTTGAAGGGTATATTCCATGATTTCATTTGGGTTGTGTCTAGTTCTTCTTCTTGTTACCTTTTTCATCAATGATATCAGCTTGTTGTAAAGCTTGTTGTAATAATTTAGCTAATGAAGGTGAAACTTGATCAACTTGTTTGATGAGGTCTTTAGGTTCTCCTGGAATGTATTGAGCTACATCTTTGAGTTTACCTTCGAGTTGTTTAGCCTACATAAAAAGGGACATTGTCAGAATATCACTCTAGATCGGAAGTCAATGGCAGGTTCCAATCACTTACCAAAGCTTCAGCGTCGACTTTACCATCTTTAGCTTTACTCTTTAACCAAGCTTCAGCAGTGTCGGCTGGAAGACCGGCTTTACTGGCAGCTTCTTTGAGTTGTTTGATGAGTGAATCAACATCGGCTGGAGCGGCTGCATAATTGATACTGATTAGCTGATGGCACACCAGGTTTCGTTTCAAAAATAGAAAAGAGATATGATTACTCACCTTCCTTAAGACCTTTCAAGAAAGCATCAGCTTGATCTTTACCATCTTTTCTAGCATCTTCAACTTTTTTATAAATTTTTGAAGCGGATTCTTCAACTTGTTTCAATTGATCACCACCTGCTTCTTTAGCTTTTTTAATTAAAGAATCAAAATCGAAATCGAAATCTTTAACTGATTGAGGTAATTTACCACCGATAACAGCGATTAAACCTTGTGCTGAAGCAGGTAAATCATCTTTTAATTCTTCAGCTAATGATTTCCAATCTAAATCTTCAATTTTACCTTTAGCATCTTTAACTTTTGCTTGGACTTTTTCAATTATTTTTTTGGCATCATCACCACCAACGTTTTTCAATTCATCTAAAGCTCCGTCTAAATCTTTTCCTTTTAATTTTGATAAGAATCCTGCAATTCCACCTTCTTGTTGATCTAATACTTTGTATAATGCAAATGCTCCAGGTGGTAAAACAGCTTGAGCATAGGTTGAGAGACCGGTTGACTATTCAAAAGGGAGGTAGTATGACGTCAGCTCACTAATACTCATAGGACCGCCATGAGGCAATAAGGATGGTGATATTCCTTGGAGCTTAGGTATCCGTTCTCTGTTTTGGCTATAAATCTAATACAGCAAAGCAAAACTTACAAGCTGAGAAGCATTTTCTTTAGCACTCTTTACACCTGCATTGGCGGCAGCAGCGACATCTCTAACTGGTTTGAGGTAAATGAAACCACCAATACCAACACCTAAAACAGCGACTAAAACAGCCATCAAAAGTGTGTTTTGTGATGTTTGTTGTTCAGCTTGTGTAGCATATGTTCTTCTAGCTGTGAAAGCTCTTGAAGATGAAGCTGTAGCTGTGATAGGGGAAATTCGTTTTGGTAATACTCGAGGTCGCTAAAAGATGGTAGTTGCGAGTTAGTATACAGCCTGAATAGGACCAATGTAGAATGCCATGACAACTCACCATGACTGCTCGTGGAGCAGCAGCTAATCTCATTGAAGCAGCAGCAGGTCTAACGAATGACATTGTGATTATAGTGATGTGAAATTGGTATTGAGAAGGGGATGATATAAATTACTTGTCTAATTGGTATAATTGTTATAAATGAAAAAAGGGGAAAAAGTATAAAAGTATTTATCAAAGTACAGCACACCACAAATTATATATAGTTTGATCTACTACTATATGCTACTTACTACATTATTGTTACTACCATACCAACCAATAGCCAAAGCCATTAGACCCAGACCCGTAATCTTGTTCTTTTTCTTGTTCCAACTGTCAACTTACGGTACTCTGAAAGGATGTGTAATAGGTGACGTTGTCAGGATTAGCGCACTGACGTCATTCCCTACATTTCGTGATTCACTGATGGTACCTGAAGTTCCAGTTAATACTAATATACGGATTCGGTCATGCACGGTATTATAACAATTATATTATATTATTATTTATATTGGTCACCAAGGGGATCAGCATGTAACGTCATTTCTATTTCAGACTGTAAAAGCATAAGGTTTTGGGTAGATGATGGAAGTACCAGATCTGATAACATACTGTCAGTGGTCTGGGAATAAATGAAAAAGGCGCGACTGCTAAGGTAATCAAGCGCCAGTGTGAACTACATGGAACTACATAGGACAAAATACCTTATGGATGGCAGCAGAGAACGATCAATGGTGATCTTAACTAGTGATCTTAAACACTTGTTGCATAGTTGAGCACATGTTGAGACAAGATATCGTATCTGAATTCCAAAGTAAAGCTTGGTCTATACATATATATATATACATATATGTATGGGTTGTCATACCCATCTTATCTATCTTCTCTGTAATCCATTTAATCTATCTTTCAAACTTTCTAACCTTCTTTCTAGTGATTTCTCTTTTTGTCTTTGAAGATATAATTGATTTTCAGGTAAATTTTTTCTTTTCATCCATTTATTTGTATTGATTGTGGAAGAGATTGGAGAAAATTGTGAAATATCAATAATTTTCGAATTTATAGTTTTATGATCAATAATTTCTTTAAATAATAATTTTGATTCAATTTCTAATTTATGTTTTAATATTGATTTATCTGTAGGTGTTTTTGGTATTTCCCATTCTTCATCTGAAGAGGAAGAAGAAGAACTCATTGATGAAGGTGATTTTGGTGATTGTCTTTCAATTGAGATATTCAATTCTGGTAACGTTGATTCTGAAGTATATTGTAATGCAGATAAACAATGTATATCATTGTAAAATTCTTTAGATCTCAATAAAGCATTTTCATGTCTTAAGAATCTAACGGCACTTCTAAGATTTTCAACTTGTTCTGCTAATTGAGATGATTCTAGTCCTGCTGAAGAAGTACCTAGTACAAGTGGTTCAATAATATGCGATCCTCCAGGTGTAGATGTAGGATTATTACCTAGATAGATTCTGTCAGCTGGCAATGCCTCCAAGTAATCAATATATTCGGCAGCTTACCTCTATCTCCGCCGTGACCTTGACCTTGACTCTTTCGCAATCTAGCATTTTCAGCTTCCAAGGCATCTTGTTCAGATTGAAGCTGTCCAATAGCATCTTCATACACTTTCTCCTGTTTCTTCGCTTTTGCAACATCGTTTTCGAGCTCGATAATAGTGTCAGCCTACAGATTAGTATTCGTTAGCTGTTCTGCTCTCTTCGCAGTAGAAAACCACGGTCGACTGACTTGTTTCCTTGATGCTTCCAGACGTCTTTCAAGTGTTTCTACCTTGACTCCCGCTTCTTGCAGGTTTTGGTCCTTCGTACATTTAATTTTTAGTGAGCTATAATTCTTCACACAGTGATATAGCTACACTTACTCTTATCTTGACCTCTCTTACCATATCCTTCAATTCTTCAGATAGCATGACGACTTTTCTTTCGGTATCCGCATTGAAAGAAGCAGCTTCTTTAATAGCAGCTACTCTTGATAGCCAAGGTGGAGGAACATTCACTATATATGCAGAAGAACATCAGTCGACAAATTGATAGACTGATTTCCCAGTTGACCTTCAACTCACTCGAGACTAGTTGTCCATTCTTGACAGCTTCTTTGACTTTAGGAAGTATACCGCCTAATTCATTACCTAATCTGGTGACAAACATGGCGATCAATTCCCATGGATGGGCGTCTGATGATGCAGATGACTCCGCTGTGATCTCGACAAGGAATCTCTCGATATCAGATAGTCGTAGTGGTTGTTTCGATGCCCGAATAGAGGATACGTGTGCGCCAATCCGTTGAGCGAGCTGCAGGAAGTGAGCGAGGTCAGCTCGGAATTACGTCAACAAGTGTATCAGCTTACCTGAACAGCCAAATCCACAGCATTCGATACGCTGTTTGCTAGATGTCCGAGTGCTACCGTAAGTTCGGGTAGGAATGCTGACGAAGCCAATACAGTTTCCTCAACTTGAGAAACAAGTTTACTGAAAGGCAAAGTCAGCTCAACCAAATTCGCCTCCATCAGCTGAACTTACGCTGAAGGCACTTTAACCCCTCTAACGAGATCCAAGATTCTCTGAACAGGTTCATAGACACCTTCTTCAAGGGATGAATCCTCGACATCAATTTCGATATCTAAGATAGGGAACATATTAGTCAGCTTTGACACTCCTTCATGGGTCATCTCAATTGATGATTTCCCAGGGTCCACAGCCGAACTCACCATCTTCTTTGGTCAATCCTTCAATAGCTTGTCTAGCAAATCCAACAGCAGCTGCGAAATTATCTAAATCAGAATCGAAATTCCATGATAGAGATGATTGTTGTTCTCCAATATCCAATTGTGGTCTATTGAATGAAGTTTCCGATAAATGATCGAATTGAGCTATTAGACTGTTGATTCAAAGCCATGAATGTAAGTCACTATTTCTTTTTATTATAAGTTGGAAAAATATCCTTTAAATAACTTACCTTGATAATTCCCTTGCACAATCACCTTCGTTGAATTCATCATTTTTAACATTATTTAACCAACCATCAACTCTGCTTTCAACTCCTACAACTTCACTTAAAAGTTTACCGTAATTTAACCAATCTTCAGGTGAACATCTTTTAATTATACCATAGAACTTCTTATTCAGTTCAGAGAAATGTCTAAGTTTACCTTTTAATTCACAAACTCCTACCAAAGCTTCAGAAGAAGCTGAATGTAAAGAAGTAGGTAATCCATGAATTTGACCAATGACTGATATTAACATATCTACCTTTGATGAAATTCGATTGAAGAACAGATAGATTGTCGTTGAATCCAGTTCAGTTTCCGTATAAGCATCAGGTAAATATAAAGTGATTATCCTTAGATGTTCAGCAAGTTGAGCAGCTTCAAGTTTCTTGAGCTCCAAATCTACAGTCTTGGATTGAGCTTTGACAGCCGTGGACTGTAATTTCAGGTTGAGATTCATGAGAGCTTGCGCTTCTTTCGAGGTAGAAGCAGTTTCAGATTCAACGGTAGCCTGTTGCATTCGAAGGGTATCGATTTCGCTATTCATAGTTTCAGCTGACTGTGAAGCATCGGAAAGCGCTGGCTGTAGCTTACCTCTGCAGACTGGATACAAGCTCCCTGAATTGATTGATGGTTGCTTCCATATCGAGGACGACAGTCTCTACATCGGTTGCTCGAGATTGCTCATCCTGCAACTGAATTGTCAAAGATGCTAAACGATATGGTCAGCTTAGCTGAGGTAAGCAATGCGGTATCAGCAGCTCACCTATTTCTTCATTCAGCACCTTTTCTGCCTCGACGTGATTTTCTTCCAATTCGTCGTTGAGCTCCTTCAGAGCTTCCAGATCTTCAATCGTAATCCGCATTTCTTCAATTCGCTAAACGGTAGGAAGTGTCATGTCAGTAATGAAATAGCTTGTACAGTACGAACGGATAGCTCACCTCGCTCATTTGCAAATTTCGCTCAGTCAGTTGTTCCAGCATATCTTCTGCACCAAGGGCATCATCAAGCTGTATTTTCAAATCCTCAACTTGAGCTTCAGTATTTGATAATTTAGCTTCTGCGAGTTCCAATTGGCCTATACAGAAAACCATCAGCTGAAACGTGACTAGAAGTCATTACCAGCAAATACATACCAAGCAGATCCTCCTGAGAAGTGAGCTCTTTTTCTAATTCAGATACTTTCGCTTTATGCTCTCTTTCAGCTTCTGTTGAAACATCACGCAGTCTATATAGCATTATCAGCTGATGGCAGCATTGGGGACTAACGCTAAGCTGACCTGATAAGAGCTTCTTTTAGCCTTTCATTATGTTTCTCCAGCTGTACAAATGCTAAACTGGTTCTTTCGCCTTCCAATCCTGATATTGGTTTTTCATATTCGGCTAAAATCAAGCAATGTAAAATATCAGCTGCTTGTCACTCTTCTCGCAGTGTCCGAGATTGACAGCTGAACTACTCTGACAGGTTTTGAGGTTTAAGTATGAACAATGAACATACCATTTTCTTCCTTTAAAACGGCAACTTCTATTTCTAATTCTTCTAATCTTTCACTCAATTTCTCCTTTTCCAATTCTGCAGTTTCAGCTTTTTCTTCAGCTACTTCTCTATCTAGAGCAGCCATTTCTAATTGATCCATAGCTTCAGCAGCTTTAATTTCTAATCTATTATTTTCAGATTGTAAATCCCTCGAAGATTTTTGTGCAGTTATTAAAGACGATTGAATTTCTTGAAATTTAGCTTGCAGTTTTACTCTAGCAGCTCTAAGTACATCAGCTTCGCCCACTCTACCTTCTAACTCTTTGATTTTCTCTTGATCTTCATGTTTTCTATTTTCTAAAATCCTAATTTTTATTCTCAATTCTTCTAATTCCCTCTTTTGACTAAATGCACTATCTCTTTCTGGTGAATTTGACGGAGTTTCCTCTTTTCCTGCTACTGTCTTGCTTGTAGGTGGTTGTTCAATAGAATCGGGAATTTCGAAAGCTGGAGAAAGGGTTGATGAAATTGATCTTGTTGGTAAACTTGGTCTTGATGCTGTTCGTGTCAAGGAGGATGTGGGAGAGACGACTCGTTGTGCTGATGTTGCTGATGGAGGTGGTATAGGTGAGATAGCTTGACGTGGTTCTGTGAAAGAAGAAGGAGGTGGAAGAGGGGGAGGAGACATGTTTCCTGTACGTTTAGGGACATCTTTGGATGTGTCTTCAAGCTCGAGTTTAGTTGTCAAAGATGTTGAAGGTCTTCCAGCTACTGAAGGTGGTCTTTTGATTACACCACCTGTAACACTTGTCCTGCCACTAACACCTGCTCCAGTAGCTGGTGTAGCAGTAGACGATGCTCTTCTACTTATTGATGGTTGACCTGGCGTTGAAGTAGGTTGTGAGACTGCACGAGGAGGAGTAGCAGGTATTGAGGGGCGGGGAATAGGCTTTTGAGGAGAAGATGCTCTTGATGGTCCTGCCGAAGATAATCTAGATGTGGGTGTTGGAGGTGGTCTCGATACGGAAGGTGTCGTTGTTCCCTTTGAAATGGATCCTCGAGGCTGAGAGAAGGTAATTACGTATGAGTTAGTGAACCATTATTTGCACATCAATATAATATGCAGGTAGATTGACGAGTCATTCGTTTTCTTCCAGATCGAATTGTGGAAAGGTTCTGGATGAGAAGGTCCGATGAATAGCTCACTGTGGATGGCACACTCTTAATTGGCATTTCTAATATTTTCACTTGACTTGGTCTAACAAAAACACCATGATTCGGCTGACAATCGAAATATCTTTCACCTTTAACTGAACCATCATTCTTTCCTCCCGCATCAAGCCTATTCACAAACAGGGTTTATATGTTCAGCTATTCGCAAATCAAAAGATTAGTTGAATGTGTTCAGAACCTACAGTTCTACTCCGACCCATTTCCCAGCTGCGAATCCTGGATTTGAACCTGTCCATCTTACATGACCTATACCAGCTGTTACTTGCACTTTAGCTCCTATGGGAGCTTCTACTGTCGTCATATTGTCTGTTGATTCATCGTTTCTGGCCAGCCAAGTGAGAGATCTAACCTATATTATTATTATAAATTGCAATGGTCATGAAATTCATATATCAAATATATAATGGTTGCTTTTCTTTCTCTTCAAGTCATCTTGAAACGCGTCAAAAGTCAAAGCAAGAAAGCAGAATGAATATAATGAGGGGGCCCGTGCGTAAAACATATCAATATACAGTAATAACAGTAGGTGATGTGGCATATTTCTTTACCCTTCCTCATTCAAAGTAGAGGTTTTAGGATCCAATATGAAACCAAAGTGATAACGCCACGTGCTCGAAATCATCGTTTTCCTTGAATCCGTCTTTTGAGCTCTTTTGTTTCTGAATTGATGGAAATATTATATTATTAACTTTCAACGTTCGCTCGAGGCAGTTGCTCATAAAACATTACATCTTTTCTAGATACCATCTCTCAAAAATTAGATTATCACCAAAAGAGCAAGATGTCAGTAGCAGTACCAAAGAAAAATTTGGCCGATTGGCATTCACCTTCAACCCGACCAGAAGTTATTCATGAATTGATTCATGGTGTTGGTGAGTTTGATAATCTCAAAACTGTTTTATCTATAATTGTACCATCTTTCATATGGCAGTGCGGACCAGATATCATACAGATTTGTATTTTACCCATCGTCAAAATCAAATTGCTAATAATGTTTACCTGCAGACCGATATAATCCAACAAATTTACCATTCATGGAAGAATACTTATTATCACAAATTAAAGAAGGAACATATGATTTATTTGCAAATTTAGCTATATTAAAATTATATCAGTTCAACCCACAACATTCAAATCCTGATATCATAGTACATATTTTAATCAAATCTTTGAGTTCTACTGTACATGGACCAGATTTCAATCTATGTTTAGGTTTATTAAGAGAACCTACTGTAAGATGGAGATTTCTCATTTTGAATCAGCTTGATACATGAAAACACAATGTATCATTTTAGCTCTGTATGATTATGGGGATATCGTTGCTTACTCGTTCTTTTTTCCACCGTGTATAGGCTATTCTTCACGATATCGAATCAGACGATGAAGCATTAACAATCTTAATGCCAAAATTAACACAATTACATGACTTGATTAGAACTTGTCAATTCACTAAATTCTGGAAGGAATTAGATGATAATTCTGAAGCTTACAACCGTGAGTCACTCTCATCACTTGTATTCATTATGGCGTCACAGCAGATGTACGGATAGGATATCACTGGAAATACATAATTTATTTCACTAAGACTCTTTGAATTGATTATAACTTATCCCTCTTCTAACTATCTTCATCATTATCATCCGATGATCGCTTCTTCAGCGTCAGAAAAATCATACAGAGGATGGTAGAATCAGTTTGAAATCAAGCTGACACAATATTTCTCTGTGCTTAACCAAACACATAATAGTTCTCAAAACCCGATACCTCCCTCAACACGCTTCACCAATCGATGATATACGATATCAATTTTCATTATCAATTTCATCATGTTTCTCTTCAATCTCTTTAAATCAATTATCAAAATGGTTAAACTTATCTTCATCACAAATTAATCAATACGTAACAGAAAATTTAGGTTGGGAAGTTCAAGGTGATAATGTAAAAGTACCGAAAAATGGTGATAATGATGTTAAAGCTGGTGTTGTAAAAGAAAACGTTCAACTTAGTCGTAAGTCCCTTTTTCTTTGACTTTTCCCAGAACGAACCATCCTAACATCAATATTACTTGAATGGATTTTCCGATACAATTTTGGATATTTGCTAATCTGACCCTTTTGCTTAACCGTAGAATTGACAAAACTCATTGCTGCTGCCGCTTACTAAGGGAAAATATCCGAATTACTAGTTTGGAAGGATTAACGTGTATATAGAGCATAAAATATACATGCATGATCATTTGGCATAACGAAATTTATGTATTATGCAAGTCCAGATGTTCTTTGCATAATCAAGTTGAATCGATATGGGTATCACAAACCTCAATATATACTTTTGGTTGTGGTAACGTAGATTTCAAATTTCTGAACGGTATCTTCCTAAACGTCGACTATTTTCTCAAGATGGAGTCTAAAAATGTATCTACATCAGTATGATCCTGTCCAGCATTCTGGTGGGGATTAGGGATATCTATTGTTTTGGAAACTTACTGAATTTCTGACAACTTTTTCACTTCTCCCATAATTCTCTCCCTTTCCCTCTTTTTTTTCTTATCGTTTTCGAATTTGTCGCCCGCTCTCTTTTTAACCACTTCGACCACCTCATCTAAGCCCATCCCTTTTCTAAGGGCAGGTATGACTTTAGTGGAATATTCTAAAACTCTGAGCTGGGCATACTTGCCTACGACACATGAGTATTCCAATGCCCAACTCATCATAGCAATACCAATATTTGCTTGGAGTGACGCACACTTGATTCGATCTTCAGATATGATTGTGTCGTGAAGTAGCCTAGGTATTGTACTGGTAGGAGATGAAGTTGCTGAACTAGAAGCTGACGAAGTACTAGCTGAAGCTGAAGGTATAATAGCCAATGGTGCATTGAGATAACTTAAGAAATGTTTATATGACTCTTCTTTTAGTTTCGCAAGGCGAAATTTAGAAGGGCTAATCAGATCGGATGGAGGTGAAGAATATAAAGTTGTCATCTGTTTAACGAATTCGGTGGTTTCGGCTTTATTCTTCGTTGTAAGATTTTCGAGTTGTTCACTAAAGTTGCGATAACATCAGAATGAGATAGCTGTAGTGCACAGTATGCGCTTGCGATTCTGGCAGAATCTTCCAACAGATGGCGACTTACAGTATATCATCTCGTAAAGCTATATTATCCTTACATATCTTTCCAGCTACTTGTAACAAAGAATCGTCTACTTCGTCCCAAAGCAATTTCACATGATTTAAGGCGATTTCGTGCCATCGCTTGACATAATCTTCTTGAAACAATTGCATGACACCTTTCGAATCGATATCATCAGGATTTCTACGACTTGTGAACCTAGTTTGACGCTTAGCCTTTCCACATCCTGAGCCGGTAATTGAAATATGATTCACTTACTCTTTGATCTTCTGCAAGAGAATATCAACAGGTATCTTTTCTGCTGTATCCACATGAAAACCTTGAGTTTTCCAGAAGGATTGGTAATGACTGTCTTGGTCACCTTCATCTTCCATGAAAGGAAGGAATTCCGGCACAGCTTTCGTTATGTCCTTTTCTAGTTCCGTTTGTAGATCGACTAGTTTTCCAGATTGATTGGAGCGATACATTCGATCTTTAAGTGAATCTGCGAATTGATATATGATGTCGTCATGCAAGGCTGCTACCGGATCTTCGATAGTTGGATTGGCGGCGAGCCACTTGTGATGATTACCCATAAACTCTCGCAATGTCTTTCGAAGCGTTATCATACTATATTCATTCCATCATCAGATTACTTTATCCAGATTCAAAATAGATCAGACTTACGTTTCTCTTACTCTATCTGCAAACAATTGTTCCAATTTCTTCTCTAAGCCTTCGATACCAAATTTCCTACCTACTTTTTTTTGAACTTTAGTCCACTCCTCTTGCATGAACAGCTCGATCTCCTTATGTCGGACTTGCTGAAGAGAGATATTTTTCTGTCTTTCTTCCGTTGAGCGAAGTCGAAGTGGCCACCAGTGACCTTGAGGGACGAAATCTCCGAAATGTTGACCAATACCGAGAATATAATCCATACAGGTTGATCCATTCTCGTCCATCAACGGAATGATACCATCGGCTTTGGTGATGATCCCTAAGGTAGTTTAAATCATAAGATCAGCTTCTGGTAGTATCGATATTCCAAAAAGGTTGCCTACCTATGGTTCTTTCGCCGGTAGGATCATATTTTTTGGCCAGCTTAATCTCAGGATCAGCCGACGTAGCGTCTCCTATTCAACTCGAAGATATCAGTCTTGAGTGTGTTGACTTGTCGGATCACAAATAACTTACGTAAATCAGCAGTCAGACATAGAACAATGAGATTCTGTGTCTGTGAGATGCTTTCTGCCACAAGCACTGGAAAGGCACATCTGTTAGCGATTTATGCATCACGCCGATAGAATTAAGACCTTCAACTTGCTTTCTGGAGTGGGATGACCATTAAGACCTAAACAGCATGGATGTCAGCAATAAAATCAAGGCTCAAATACGCAGAGGCTTACCAGGCAGGTCTTTTATATCAAAGTTTGGTCTTCCAGGACCGGAAACCTATCGTTTCATTTAGTAAGTCTGAAAGAATAGAGCAGATCAGAAAGACTAACATTGATTGCAGCCACATTCTTAGTGAACTCAGGCCAGTCATTTTTACCTATTGTCCTATCTTCTAATGGCATATCCCTCAAAACTGACCACGGTCTGATGAAGGATCCTTATGGTCAGCTTATAGCATAATATTGAAAGCTTATAAAAGTTACCTGATCATGTTTATTCCTCCATCAGCCCTTCGTGCTTCTTCTCCAGCCCAGTGACAGATTTCACTCATTTCCTCTTGCTTTTCGATGGACTCTGCAAAAGGTGTGATATGAATTTTACCGGTGTCCGAGTGAAGGACAATTATATGAACAGCTGCGGAGAATGCGAGACCGCCTCTCCTGGACGATATGAGAGTACGACAACTACGATAACGGAGAGGATCATATTAGCAATGGTTGTGGAGTACTATCAGTATGGGTGGGCAATGTGACTGACCAAGTAGCTCGACGTATGTGACAATATAAGTCAATCTAACGGAATGCTGCTGATCAACGAGATATCGTGGGTAGAGTAGATGTGATCAGCTTACTCTAGTAAGAGCACTCAAACTATAGATGGACAGTAGTAACATCAGCTCACTCAACCCATTGGATACAAAAACAAGGAAAGATCTACGCGCTACTTTTGCCTGAACTTTGTCCACCTACAACACATATCCTTGCAGAAGGTACTTTATCTTCCAGAGGACTGTAGCAAGCAAGAAGAGATCAGTTCGCGCAGAAGGGGCGAAATCTGAGGGTTGACAACTTACTAGAGCATTCTTAGTTGATCTTGAGCTTCGAGGTAATTCTTGATTTCATCGTGATTGGTGCTGGGTTCATGTTGGACATCTTTTGAAGACCTTTCGGTACTGGTGGAAATTGGTGGAGAGATTTCCCCTGGTGACGGGATGCTTGTAGACGATTGCGGAGTGGGATAAGCTCCCAAAGGAGCATGTTTTGCGAGTTGATGAGAGGGGGTGGACATGTTATGCCGTATAGGCGTAGGTGTTTGTGGTGTGTTTGATCTCTTGGTTCGCATTCTTCGAGGTATGATTTCTAATTCTTTATAAATGTAGATCCATTTATGCTTAGGTGTCATAAAATTATTTAATGTAATTGAAGTAAAATATGAACGAAAACAAGATCATCTCGCGCTAGAAGTCGCTTTATATATCTATATGAGAAAGTGATAATTCAAGGTTGATATCAGTGTACAACACGACAAAGGGGCGCAGTGCGTGACATATTCATGAGCAGACTAGTTTCGTTTACTTGACAATATCGTCAGCTCTCAAAACATTCCCGGTCATAGCTTCATGTCAAGATGTAAGTGACAAAGTATCAGTAAGATGGAGGAGACATTGCGAAGACTGAGCTTATGTCATTTGCATTTGCTTACTAAGAATGTTATCTCATAATGCATAACGAGCTGAACAGCCGGCTCCCTCTTCACCTTCACTTGGCTTCCTCTAAGAGAGATGGGGATAAACGATATTGGTAATGTCAGCTATGCTATATCAACATACCGTCAGCTCGACAAGTTAAATAACTACCACTCACCCTAATCTCTATTTCTACTATTAAAAATCTAACATGATCCGTATCTTGGCAACCTTCCCTCCTTTCCTCAAGCTGATGATCGTCTGCTTTAGTGCGATATGTTGAGAAGCGAGAACATTACAGATTATACTAACGCGTGATTTCGCTGATCTGTCTCGAAAATCATCTTCATTCGTACTTGTGATTTTGATCTTCCTGGTATAGTAATTTTACCGTAATATTCAGGGTAAATAAGAGTTGTAAAATCAAAATCAACCAGTTGAATCGCTTTTGCCTCTACTCCTCTCTCGCCATATCTAGACAGACGCGTCTGCCCGTTTACCTAACAATAGCAACCTTACGCTTTTTGTTATCCAAAATCTTTGTGGTTTTTGTTAAGTCGCAAAGTGTAAAGTCAAAGCGCTTGATCGTAACAAACTGAGATAGCGATGAATGAACATTACTTTCTCTGAACTTCTTGGAAGAATGGACTAAGTGCTATTGATATATCGTTTTGTACCTACTTGTGATCAAAGTAAAATAGTCGATCAATCGATATATAGCACGCAGCAAGTATCATCAGGACTAGGGTCCTTTGGACAGCAACAATAAAAACAATCAAACACGCGTTTCACATTTTACATTCAAATTCCAACTATCATCTACACCGTCAATCAGGTGTCATCGACTCTAAGTTACATCATCTGTTATACTTTAGCACTAAGAACCCTTTCTCGCCCGGTCCTTCTGCCAATAAGTAAAAAGAGTGAGTATCATCCAATTAATCTTACCGCTTGGACGTTATAATCTCTCTTCCTTTGGTATATCTTTTCATGTCTCACATTCGCTCATTTGCAGATCAATCAAACACTTGAATCACTCTCATTTCGACCAACTCGTTCAATCACATTCTTTTTAAGGCTTGAAGCCGTACATCAATCACCACAACGTCTTGACGACGAGTTTAGAAGGGACAGGTACCGATAAAACCAAAGCACACGTCTTCATCCAATTCATCGTATCGTCGTCATCATCATATCAAATCATATGGAAAGATCAACTACATTACAGTAAAGCACGGTCCACCTATACGCTTACTGTAACTGTTTAGGAACAACCGACGCGCTTTGGCCTTTGTCATCATTGTTGTTCATTCGGGTTTGATCCTTGTTACTTGTGTGTATACACACTAACTTTGCGCTAAGGTCTTGTCTCAAACGCCAAACATCGACAAGCAACAAAAACAAACAGAAGAAGAGAGAGGACACTTATAAGAGACAACATCAATTCTCCCCCTCTTCTTTTCATCAAATACCCATCAGCACCTTGTCAATTTACGTTCTCACTTATCTTCTTTAACGACTTTATACGCCGCCGACTATTACATTCATTCAATACTATCACGCTCATTTAACGACCTGTCTCTTAATTCCACGTTAACGAATACATCTCTTAACGAATCAATAGCAAGAAAACATCAATCAACTTCATTCAAAGGACCCTATTGTACATCTTGCAAATTTCACTCAACTTTCACCTTGTTTACACCGATTTCTTATAATTTACGTTAGATATTTAGGATGTCATTTTTAGCTCACGAACCTAGTTCAAGCTCATCATCTGGATCAGAGGAGGAGAAGAGAGCTCAGAGATTGGCCTCTGCTAGAAAGAAGGTGAGTTATCGCTGCCATTTAAGGTATTTTGCCTGGTGTAGACATCCGTTTTTTTCGTATCCTTCCTAAATGGGCATTCTGCTGATGACTATCTGACGTACAGCTACACACGTTCCGTGCATCTCGCTCATCTGAAACTTCAGATCCTGCTCCTATCGCCTCTTCATCTTCATCTTCCTCAAAAACCTCCTCGCCTTCCAAGATGATGCCTCTTACAACTGAAGCAAGCATCAATTCGCCATTCTCGTTTCCTCAGTCGCATTCACGATCTTCAAGCAAGGAAAATATCCAGGACTTCGCATTTGAAACCCCAGCGAAGCCATCGCATCGACATAAGAGATCAGATAGTCAAGCTCATCGTCGACAGAGGTCTTCTATTGCCATACCGTCAGGAATGACTTTAGGTCAAGGATTAGCTAGACCTACAGTAATGGGTGTATTTGATGCTCCGAAAGAAATCATCACTACACCTGCAACCCCTTTGCTTGAATCACCTGATATACCACCCGAACCAAGTATAGAACCTGATGAGAACCACGAAGAAGTCGCTGCGAGATTATCTACCTTTTCGTTTGGATCTAAACCACCAACATCGACTTTTCCACCTAAGAGACGACAACATTCTCTGAAATCGTCTCAATCCTTGTTTGCTCCTGAAGTGATGCCTTCAACTTCACCTCTCGCCTCTCCTACCTCTTCTGCATCTGTACCAAATCTCAACAGATTATCCACACCACTATCTCGACCTCCAAGTTTTCTTCTGACTCAAGCTACGCCCTTCTCATTTGGCTCACCTACATCTTCTGCTCCAACGAGAACAAGTCTTGCAAGCTTACCGTCATCGCCTCCTACTCCAGCTAGGAAAAGGCATTCTCACACTCGGTCCAACTCGATTTCACTACCCAACCTCAAATTAGGCGGCACTCGTCCTAATTCTTTGGGTATACCACATTCAAACAGTATTCCTTCTTCACCTTGTTCCCCTACAAGCACTGTTGGCGAATCATCCAATCGACCTACGCTGACTAGTCCCGTGACCGCTCAGAGGTTGAAATTTGAGCCTTCAGGACGAGGTGCAGAAGCAGAAAAAGAAAGAGAAGAATCACGTCGCAAAGCCTTGGAAAAGCTTACCGGTGGTCCAACACTTGCAAAGTCACCTGTGATGGAGCCGCAGATATCTGAAATTAGTCTGCCTGATCTGGACGATGAAGATACTTCTTCTGTAGCTTCGTCTAATCGACCATTATCTGGAGCCTTCGGTTCCGGTTCAGGATCCAGTTTCTTCAGCAGGCCCTCATCTCTCACTCTTCCACCTTTAACATCATCGACAACATCCACATCTTCCGCTTTGTCGTCTTCTCCTTTCTCTTGGGGCTCTCCAAATGAGCAGCAATCACCTACAGAACGATGGTCAGGCTTTGGGTTCGGTCTAGCTAAGGATTACGTCAAAGAAGAGACCGTCAACTTTGGTATGGATATCTCGACTGCTATGGCAAAAAGACCTTCGATCAATCGACAACTTAGTGCTTTAGCTGAAGTGGATGAATCTGAAGAAGATGAAGGTGATTTTGCGGATAATGAAGAACCAACTGACATGGCTAGAACGTTCTCTGATGAACCGGACAACATATTGCCTCCTCTTCAAATTGAACCAACGCCAAATAGACTACGAGAGTTACGTTTAGGATCATCAATATCATCTTCCACACCTCGTCAAGAATCTGTTGATGGAGTTCATACTTTTTCCTTTCCACGACAATCAAGCACTTCCCCTTCGGCGACCTCGCCTACTAAAGCATATGGATCAATAGGACGAGGTAGACCAAAGCCGCTGCAAATCAATTCAACACATTCTACACCTTCATCATCAATGACTACACCTAAATCTGCGGGCTTTTCTTCTCGTAAGAGAGCTGCTCCAGGTTCAAGAGGAAGTTCTATCTCATACAAAAAGGACGATAGTTCTTCTTCATCCCACGATCTTTCGATAGGTAACGGTCGAAGTGTATTTTCACCAGAAGCAATATCTCCACCGCCTGGAAGTCCCAAATTTTCAGGTTGGGGTAATAATGCAGCTAGGTCAAGTGCTCGACCATGTCCTAGACCAAGGACTCTCGTTGGACTAGGAATAGATAATACAGGATTTGGAAGAGTATTAGGTGAACTTGATGAAGTGGACGAAGAAAATTCTCCTACCCCAAAATCGGTAGCAATGTGGACTTCACCAATTCCAGATGAACATAACGTTGAAGACGATGACGAAGAAGATTATCCGACTCACGGGAGTCGGGATAGTCTTGCTGAAAAGATGTCATGGAAGGATGTTCAACTAGAAATGGAGATGGAACGAGAAGCATTAAGGGAAGATGTCGAATTATGGAAAATTAGATGTGCAAATTTGGAAGAAAAGCTTGATATCGAGAAAAAGGAGAGTACAATACTAAGGGAGAGAGTGAGAAAACGTGAGCTATATTGGCCATCTCACATCTGTTGTCTTGTTAGCTGACTTCTTCTTATTTTAGTTGGTGATCGTTTATCAAGCGTTTCTTCTGTCCCTACCGAACGATCCTCATCCGACTCTCATGCGACTGAATCGCGTCTCATAGCTGAAATGCGAGAGCAGTTATTTCATTTGACGACATCCCTCGAAGTCGAACGAAAGGCAAAAGAAAATGCTCTTGCCAAATTAGCGGAATTGAAAAGGCCTTCTCAGCAACAATTCGAAGATGTTCTTGTAGATGACGAGTTGACCTTGACTGCCAAACCAGATTATAATAATCAACCTCCGACCTTCGTCGCCTCAGCAGATGCTACCTTTTATCCTATAATTGAACAGCCATCTCCTCCTACAGTGGAAAACCATGTTTTATCAATATCAACAAAACCTCTTGCCGATCCAAATTTAGCGCGAATGCAAGGATGGGGATTCCCAAAAGAACCATCTCCTACCAAATCACAACTACTCGAGAAATCCAAAAAAAGAGAATCGTTCTTTGGCCTATCAACAGTCTTGAAGAGAAGCGTCAGTGCGGACGAAGCTGAAACGCATAATGGTGTGGACCTACCTTGTTTCGTCTTACCTAATGATGAAACTGTCAATACAACTTCGCCAATACCATATCAATCATCTTTATCTTCATCAACATATGGTATATCATCTACTTTTGAGCAGAATGAATTTACACCACGATCAATCTCTGAACCAATTTGGAAAAAGCAGCCAAAACCAGTAGAAAGATCAAATCCAAATGAAACTGTTCATACGATAAATTCACCTTCATCATTTTCATCGACATCAGGATTTACAAATTCAGCTGTATCTTTCATATCTTCCTATTTACCCACAACAACTGGAAAATCTTCTTTGGATGAATCGCATTCACAACAACAACAACAACATCAACAACGTAAAGAGAAAACAGTTTATATACCTAAATTCATAAATAAAGAATCTCAACAACGTAAAGTTAGTCAACACCATAATGAAACTAATATGGCGAAATTAGATTATAGACATTCTTGTAAATGTTGTACAGGACCGATCATTGAATTATAAGTAATAATACGCTGGAAGCTCACAGAATCTTACATACATTATCATCAACCTTATAATATGAATTATATTATCCTCCTAAAGCGGTGTGAGAGGGGGAGTACTTGTTATATTAGCTTAGAAACACATATATCTTATATTGCTTACATGCATATGCATTTACTATTGTAAATTACCTTATCTATAGTGTTCACGTGTTTTTCCAACACCCACCTGTCAGATATGACAACAACGGATTTTCGTTAAAGCCGTAGGATATATCCATGTTGACTTGATGAATTCTGTCAGTTCTTTCTGCAAGTTAATCTTGTTGTCTGGTTGATCACATCGTGTATGGGCACTTCCGGTCCATTGACAGTCAAGATATTATGCGATATGATGAACTCGAACCTTAAGCTGCTGAAAAATGTATACGAATCATCAAAACGAGTACGACGTTTTTCGCCACAAATATCGATTTAGTCAACCTAACCAAGTTAAGGTTAGAGAATATTATGCAGGTATACATATATCTCTACGCAAATGTATATAGTAGTCACTGAAGAGTGCAATCCTCTTCTTTCTTACTTTCTTTTCTTCTATCTTTCTTCATTTCCACATTCTAAATTATCCTCTTTAAATTTAGTGCCCAATAACTACCACCTAAGATATTTATTCCAATATCACAATGATTTATAATCCACTCGTATCAACTACATCAATGGATAATCATGGTATTATCAGATTTACCAATCCAACTGGATCAAAAGGATGGAGAAATTTGAAAGATGATACATGGGGTATTGAAGATTGTTTAGGATTTTCAATTTGGATTGATCAAAAAGGTAATATTCATGTTGATCAAGAACGACAAAGACAAAAATTCCTTGAACCACAAGTCTCGAATGAAATTGAAAATCAAATTCAAATACCACCATTTGGACAAGATCAATATTACTATATAACAAGAAGAAATTGGTTTACATCAATTAACAAAGATGATGATAAAGATAATTATCAGATTAATTTTAGATATTGTACATGCTTTTTAATCGTTAGATCAAAAGGTGATTTTTGTTATCAAGATACTAAGATGAATTTTACACATATTGATGCGGAAGGTAAAGTAATTTTTCAAGACGTTTATATTCCAAAAAGAGATAGAGAAGCTATAAGACTTGAGAAGGAGAAGAGAGATCAAGAAGAAGAAGAGAACAATGAAAACCTTTCTTCTAGAAAGAGTACAAAATCAAATTTATGGAAAAATCTCAATTCACCCACTGAATTAATTACTGATACCGCCACCATCGTCCAAAATGTTTTTGGGATTGTAACTGTTAGAGTAAAATATATGATTATTGATTGTGGTAAGTTTTCACCATTTCGCCAAGATACTCGCAGTATACATATGATACAATAATGCTATACAGAGGCTGATGTAAAATACTGTATATCCAACAGAAAATGCCAAAACAAGTAAAACTAAAATCGGCAATTTATGGGTTCATGAGCCAATCAAACGGTCAAATAGTAGAAAAATCACAAAATCACAGACTGGAATGGTGAGTAAAACCAAACATTTTCAGTAGAGAACCCTGTTAATAGTTTGTCAAGCTGACTGACTATATCCACATTTTTGGTTCTTGGACAGCTCAAGCGGTGGCGAATCTCTTTTGCAAATTCCCATTTTTGATGATAAACGGGAAGGATGCGGTGATCAGGGTGTTTATGAAAAAGCTTTCCAAATGATTTAGTTTTATTGGAGCGATATTTATTGTATTTTGATGTAGTGATGACTCAAAAAATGAATGAAGTGATATCGTCAAGCGAATTATCTTAGACAAATCACTGTGGATCATTGAGTCTACAGTAGTTCATGATCTGTCATAACAAAGTGTGCGGAATTATAAACTGTAGTACAGTTCATACAGAGCTGCTCGAAGAACATGGGATATATGTTATGGGTCCGGATCTTGACAAACCCAATCCAGTACATGGATTCAAGTTGATTCAGGCCATTCATTGTCATAATACTCGGAATCGACCGAGTAGCCTAAGAGCAGAAACACATGGCGCATATCAGCTGAAGAGTCTATCTCAATCGCCTTCGCGACTTTGACTATTGTAGTGATGTACTGTAACTTTTGGGAAAGCGAGCTTACCTTTCTTAACTTTGACGTGTTTCCAGCCTGAAAATATACCTCTATGATGCTACACGTGATTTTCAGTCAATTGTCATTTGAGAGAAGAGGCAAAGAAAGAAACGCAGTGGCTGCTTGTACTCAGCTCCAGGCTTACAGGTTCGAGTATCGTGATAAGTGAGAGAATATACTATGATATGAGATATATTGAACTTGAACTTACTTTAAAGACATGTCTTCCAAATTGATACATAGAAATTAACTTTCTACCTTTATGATCGTAATCTCTCGGTCTCATATATCTGATTTCACTACCACCAAAAAAGCCGGATGCCATCCATCCTTCAAGCTCGGTATCTATTTTACAATTGAGTAAATCAGTTTAGTTCGCACATACACATGCTATAGATCAAGATGTCACCGAAGTTGAGAAAGATGTAAGTTCGATCCTGCGCTCACCAGGTGTGAAATGGACTTTTTCCTCATGAGGGATTTTCTTCTCAAGTGTAACGTCTGAAGCACCAACTTCATAACGATCTGTTGTAGAAGTAACTACACTTGCAGTTGATACGGAATACCCGTCAGAGCTACTGGTAATACTTTCATCTCCCTTTCTGATCAAAGGAGACTTCTCATCAAATTCTTCAGACATGTCGATCGACGAAGTGAGATATACGAGTAATAATAATATCGTAACGCTGAGAAGAGCTAAGATTAGAGCCAAATTGAATATGGAATTTACTTAGGAGAAAGGGTCAGTAAAAATAATGTATGAGATCAAATGGCAGTAGTCTCACAGCTAGAAATTGAATGTTTGAAGGTTATATTGAAATAAAGGGAGTAACAATTATTGCATGTATCACTACATTGAGTGGGTATATACGATTCAGCGTCGTATCTAGGCCAGTAAGTCATGTTGCAAGTACGCACGTTAGATGTCGAGCTGCATTACGAGTACCCACGTACGATTTCACCATACGAGTACTGTATAAATCTGTAGTGTTATAAGAATTGAGCTGAAACAAATCGTCTTCCTCCCATTTTGACTCTTACCTACTATCATCATAATCATGAGCATCGTCATCGTCGTTTGCGATACTAACGGCTCCGCATGGTCTTTCTCATGTATGACGCTGTACTGTACCACGACTCCGACGACGGAAGTGGCTCTCGATCTGCAATTCAGCCTTGCCGTATCAGCTGTTGCTCAGTAATTGATACATGCTGCCAAAACATGTTGTGTTATCTATCGATACATGAATATTTTATTGTTTTATCCCATTATTCGCCCGTTTCTATTACGTCTATGAAGAGTTGTCTCTGCATGACCAAGCGCTTGCACCTTTGTTTGCGGCGTACGAGTCTTTGATATCGATTACAGCACCATATGTCTATTGAATTGGTATGAGAAGTTATTAGCTATTTGTTATATGGGTTTGCGAAGCCACAGATAAGGATAGAGGTAGAGGTGAAACGGACGGAGAGAAGGATTAAAAGTTGGGTTTAATGGAATTAGCCAAAACTTACACCTGCAATCATTAAGAAAGAACCTAAAACAATGACGAAACAATTCCAGAATAAAAGGAATTTATATAATAAAGTTGTTGTAGATTTTCTTTTTTCCCAATTATCATATAACCACATTCCAGCCATGAGTTGTATACATAAAACAGTACCGAATAATGCACCGACAAGTGAAGCGATACCGTCAAATACTGGAATAGCACTATTGAAATTCAATCAGAATGATAGAACATTTATAAGCGAATTCTATTCTATCTGATATCCTTTCATTCTTCCTTGAGATTTATATTGAGGGTTTAGACTTACCTAGCAATGACATATGAGAACAAAACACATCCAAGGACACAACTATACCACACAGCATAATGTTTAGGTGAATTCTTAGTCAAATGTTTTGAACCCCGAAGTAATCTGACGAAAAGTAATTTAGCTGGCAGCTATATTAAAAGATGATATCAGCTTCTGTTCTTCTCTGGATTTACATAGCGAAGGCGAAGAAGAAGGGTTGCAGCAGGTTGTGGAAGAAAGCGAAATTTTTCATATGAATCAGACATTGAATGGCAAATCACTTACATGAGTAAACATCATTGCAGTTACAAATAAACCAGGTAAAGCTAAACCATAACAAATTTTCTTCATTGTTCCACCTGCACTTCCTAAAGCTGGACTTGCTACATACTGACCACACATATAATAAACTACAATACCTACTACAGTATCAACTGAAGTGACGAAACCTTGAGATAAAAGCATTGATCTTGTATATTTTCTTTGGTCTCTCATTTCAGATACAATCCCAAAGCTGTATAGTAAGTTTATTTGTCAGATCTACAAGTTGTCCTGCGTGTGAAAATAAATCTAGGAGATGTTCATGTGAAGTTAATGAAGGAATATTAAAACCACTTACAAAGCAGGTGTACCGGTAAAAGCGAAAACTAAAGCTGAAACGGCTGTAATGGCTTCTGTAAAAGTGGGATTACCAAAAATTACTAAATTTTTATCCCATGATTCTGGTGCTTGAGGTGCAGTAGCTGGTCTGTCTTCAACTCCTACAGCAATGGTCAAAGTGATTACTGTTCAATGCAAAATATAACAGATTCATTTAGCTATATAAACAGAAGTCTCTGAAAGATATCGGTAGGTAATAGAAGAAGGTCTAAAGTAATGATAAGATGAAGATGACCGTCACTTACAAGCACTCATGATCGAGACTAAACCAACCCAACCTAACCAAGAAATCTTTCCTAAAGTTTGTACACAAGCTAAGAAGAAGGTAACGATTGTTGCTACAGCTACAAATACTGCTGTACATGTGCCATGAGATGAAATTGCATTTAATCCAATTGAAATACCTAATAGACCAGATGCCGCTACACACGTCATGACTGTGACATAACATTCTATAGAATTAGCCTACTTTCTCTCTCTATGGTAAACTTGTATGTCTGTCAATTTTAGCATAATCGGACGGTTATACTCACAAAGCCAATACATAACAGCTATCACATCTCTACCTATTTTACCTCTAAATAATAGATATCCAACATCGTCAATACCGTCTACACAAATACATGTCAATCAGCATAATGTCCACCCAGCTTGTGGTATATTCACTATTGAAAAGCATCATTTACTTACAGACTTCGGGGTGCCTTCTTTTGAATTGTCCCAGAACATAATCGGAATCTGTCAAGGTAATATATGATCATCGATGAGATCGCAACTCCCCTTTCGCTGATATTTGTGCAATATTGAAATGCTTGGTAATTTGGAAATTATACTTACAACAAATAATACCTGAAATGATCCATAAACATATTATACCTGGCACGATACCCAAGACAGATAAAACTGAAGGTACACTCAAAACTCCTACACCAATTTGTGATTTGATTAGAAGTACCGTTGTGCCTAACCATCCGACCTGCATTGAGAAATGACAATGGAATACTATTAGTTACATCAGATCTTTTTTGTATACCTTAAAATATATATATATATATTACTTACATTACGATAATTTGGTCCATCTTCACTTATCGTACCGAAAACATCATCAGTTTTAACAGTTTCAATATCTGTATCTGAAGAATTTCTTGAATTGGATAATTCAGCCTCAGTCTTTTCCTTTGATGCTTTGTTGAATCTCATGATGATCAAGCCTTTTCGTGATATCCTTATTTCGAGAAAAGGAAGACTGTGAGACGAGGCTTCGGAGGTGTTATCGAAGGAGCTGTTAAGTGTCTGGCTTGTTTACAAGCTGCTTATGAGAGGTAAGTAAACTATAGTAGGCTGTTTTCCATCAAAGTGGAAGAGATAGAAAATAAATGAAAGAACAGAGGCCCATGTCCAAACAAGATGGGATTGTGTTTACATTCGCGTGTTTCCATCACATCCCACAAATTTTCAGTCAAGTCATCTGCTCTTGATGATCCATTAATTAGGAGCCCACTAGCGAGGATGGTGTTGGACCTCTTTTTGTTTTTACAATAAATGCAAATTTGTTAAATATATCCGCTTACATTTACCACCTTCGTCTACCGGTACGAAATAAATATGTGCCAAGTCGTGTCCTGTATCCTGGAAACTATCCGAAACCCTTTGAAAATGACGACTAAGGCTTGTCTAGGACTGAGAGCGCAGGTAGCAGGAGAGCAAAAACAGAAGAAGAGAATTAACTTATACAATTTCCCTTATTCCGAATCCGATTTTTTCAGGGTAAAAATCAAAAACACCGAAACCGACCTGTAGTAGCAGATTTTCTGGTTGTTGTAATTGTTAAAAGCACTGAGGTTACCTTGATCTAAGGCTAAAGGGGAAGGTTTCTGGGGTCATCTCATTAAGATACCTCGTTAGCGCTCATCTGACCTTTATTCGCCGGATATCTAAGCTCTAAATTTTTGGCTCACTCAAGTTGGTGATGACGAAATACAGGATGCGTAGGATATTTCTCGCTTGACTTTTTTACTTACATTCCTTCAGGTATTGTAATTAGTAATCATTGGTCAAACGACCATAGCCAACTAGACGATGATAATTACAAAATACGTCAGACATCCGCCTACAAGATACTCCGAATAACCCGAGAAAATAGGCTATAAGCTTCCCACTTCACTAGTCCAATGAAATCCGGATATACAGGGGTGTGGGTCATTCCAAGGATCGTTGCGGCCCTTGTATTTGATCATTCAACATACCTTAGTAGTTATCATACTGTATGCACAGCACGAGGTAGCTACGATGGACATCGTTCAAGAATGAAAATCGCTCGGTGATGGCTTTTAGACTAATGTATGGTAGGCTAGAACTTAGAGCAAGGATGGTTACAGTCTTGAATTGACCAATACTAATCAGAGTTTTTATACACCTTTTTTTGCAAAGCAAATTATCTATATAGAGCAAAAGATCCGCCTTTTTATCATTTAACGTTTCTTGTAGACACATGCTTTTAAGATATCTTCACCTTCTTTAACTCTTTCTTTCCAACCTTTTTCACCTTTTACAGGACTCAGTGGAACTTGACTTTCCTTAGTAAATTCAAACAGAGTAAAATGTGTTGAGGGTGATTGTTTTTCTTGTAATTTGAATCCGAAAGATTCAATTTTTTCTATAAATGATTCTTCGGTTGATTCGAATCTTGATGATACTTCCGCTACGTGGAATGTGCCTCTACAATGGTATGAGTTCGGAAATTAGTTGTAAGGAGAATATATATGAAATCGTTATTACTGAAACTCACCCTTGTTTCAAGATCCTACAAGCTTCGTATATACCTCCAACCCAATTTTTACCCATTAAACTTAAACAACAAACTACAACATCAACAATTTCTGAAGTTGTTGAATTTGAAGATCCATTACTGTTAGATTTGTTTTTCTTCTTATTCTTTTTGTGAGTAGCTTCGGTCGTTGAAGTGGTTTGATTTGACTTATCGTTGATACCACCTGGTCTACCTGGTAAAGGTACTTTTTCCAAAAAATCAGCTTGAACAACCCAACCTTCTGATATTTTATTACTATCTTCTTCTTGTTGTATATCGGTTAAAATACTTCCTGGTACACCAGAATCACCAACTAAATCAAATGACAAGACTATTTTACCTGTTGGCACTAAAGCTTTAGCTAAACCCGCGTCACCACAACCTAGATCTACTATAACAGTTTTATCAGGTAATGTAGATAATGATTTGATTATATAATCTAATGGTGGTGATGGCCATCCTGAAGTTAAAACTCTATGTGTCATGTGGTACTATGAGATTTTTGAAAGTAGAATAAGCTTCACCAACTTCCATTTGCAAATTAACCCTTTAGTTTGATTTTACACTTACGTCCGCGAATATCTTAGGATCCCTCTTCATCATTTCGACAGCTTCTGTTGAAGGAGTAGTATATAATTGCTCATTGATCCATCTGAATCTTGCACCTTCTAATTTCGATTGCATTTTACTTTGCATATCTGTTAAGCCTTCTCCACCAACTTTGAGTTTATTGGAAGGTGAAGGTATAGGTAGCTCTACAGTTGCAGAATTATTCTTTTTCAGTTTTGGTTGAGCCTGTGATTTATCTAAGGTTTTACTCTTCTTGTTTGAATTAGGTGTTGATGCTGCTGCTGCTGCTGATTCTTTTCCCTTTCCTTTTGGTGTTTCCACCTTATTACTAGCTTTTTGATTATTATTGTTGCCGATGCTTTGTTTACGATTATTAGGATTAGGATGATTATCAATTTTCTTCTTCTTTTTACTGCTCAATCCTTCACCCATATTTTCAGTACCAACTTTTTCTTTGAAATCTCCCTTTTCCAACTTGTTCATCAATTTTTCTAAATTAGCCTGTGTAGATTTAAGTAAATTCGCATCATGATGTGCACCTTGAGGTTGTCCTCCTCCGCCAAGAGAAGCTCTCTTCCGTTTGTTGTTTCCATTGTTATTAGCATTACTCTTTCCAGATTTGGATGAAAATGCCGAAGTTAATGAGGTTGATGGACCGGCTTTTGAGGAACCTTCAAATGATGATGGAAATAAAGACATCTTTATCCAAATATCTGGATGAGTAAATTGATTAATCCTGATTGAACTTTCCGATAGAGATGTTAGAGCTCGCTGTGAAGTGAAGATAGCTTGTATGATTAATCTCAATCAGAAGAGATGATCGAGGAGGGTTTCATACGATTTATAGGTTGAAAAGCTGCAAACCTATATAATTTTATACAAAAAAAGTTGAATTTCAGATATGGGGCACCAAATAAAGCTATATGAGAAATTTGATTCCGTCCTTCATCTTTCAGCTCTTTTGCCATCAAAGACAACAAAGTTTACATACAACCTTTTAATTTCTTTTCTCATTATTCTTCTGAACCATTACTGAATCCACATAGTCGTAGATAGGATACAAACAGGTTAGAATGGGTGAGCTACTACCGACTGTCACGTGAGGGAAAAGTAGCGAAGCTGACCTTATTTGTTCTATAGATTACCAAGTAAGCCTTCTTTCCCTTCTTATTCTTATGGAATCTCTTACTTATGTTCTTTATACAGAATCGAGCGGGTGCAAATAAAGGTGGTGGTGGTGTTGGTAAGCTCACAATCGCCCCATACAACTAGCACATTTAACTTACTTTACACTGTCAATGTATACAGCCGGTGCATCTGAAGCAGCAGTAGATAGAAGAGAAAGGTTGAGGAAATTAGCTTTGGAGACGATTGATTTAGCTAAAGATCCATATATATTAAGGTGAGTAGGATTCAAGCCTTTACTGTCATTGTCATTATCATTATCACTATCGGGATGGCGATTCTTCGGTGCAATAATTCTCTGTCATTGCTGATGTCACATACTTTATAGAACACATTTAGGTACATTAGAATGTAGATTATGTTTAACATTACATGTAAATGAAGGATCTTATTTAGCACATACACAAGGTAAAAAACATCAAACGAATTTAGCTAGAAGAGCTGCAAAAGATAATAAAGATGCTTCTTTGATGATTACTGCTGCACCTAATGCTGCTGCACAAGTGAAGAAAAAAGTTTTCGTTAAGATTGGTAGACCAGGTAAGTTGATTTCTTTAAACCTGCTCTTCATTCTTATATTCCAGGATTCAGCAAAGAGAGGATCGATTATCCTTACTGATATCAAATTTTCCCCACAATCTATTATAATTGTTCTTAAACATAAAAAGTCTTATCAAGACTTGATGCTAACAATAACCCCTTTTCTTAGGTTACAAAATCATTAAAATACGTGAACCTGTTAGTCAAAGAATGGGTTTGTTATTTACTGTCTCTTTACCTGAAATCAAAGAAGGTGAAAGACCAAGACGTAGATTCATGTCTGCGTTTGAACAGAGAAGAGAAATACCAAATAGAGCTTTCCAATATCTCGTGGTAAGTAAATTATCACTTTTACTTTTTGCATTCACAATCAAATCTCATATTTATATTCATATTCTTGTTTTTCCATCATAATGTCTTTCTTCATTTCTTATCAATTCAATTTGCTTTCTGTGTATACAAGAAGAATAGTGGAGATAGCTGACAATTGTCCTGTATCGTCCTGATGATTGATGAAATAGCTCGCAGCAGAACCATATGAAACTATAGCATTTGCAATACCATCAAAAGAAATGGTTGATGAAGATGAGGATTCTGAGTCAACTTGGGAACATTGGGATCAAGATGAAAAAGTTTATAGTTGTCAATTTTTATTCAAGTAATTTAAATAGAATTCGCTAGGAATACACTTTTAGCTACATGTATAATTATGTATAATTTAGCATCAATCTAGCTTTCCGAACGACTGCTGAACGAGCGAGTTACCAGATGTTCTTGATTTTTCAAAGAAGCGCAATCATGTATTGTAACGTTGGAGGGTTTCTTTATAATTCTCCTCAGACTCTGTGTCTTCATGATGGCTATTATTGTCGATTAAATCAGGAAAGAAGGATTACACAAACAAACAAACAAACAAACAAACAAACAAACAAACAAACAAACAAACAAACAAACACACAGACAAGAAATAATGAGTTCAATGGTCGACAGTCCAGTACACTGATTATCTTATTTCATATTCTTTCGGTACTTATCCTTTTCGAGGCGATGGAGCATTTACACGAAAGATTCTAGCTTGCAAACTTGTAGAATCATTCGAATGAGCTCTTAATTCAAGGCCTTTCAACCTCATCCAACAGCAAGAACAACCCGCAATGATGTCTGCTTAAGGCTGCTATAGTAGCTAAGCGACATAGAATGCATGTATTGATTGAATGCGAAGATGCTACTACATATATAAAAGAAATTGTCCATATTTGTTATTCTCTATTGAAATTGTTACGTTTTACGAACTGATATTGCTATATACTATACTTGAATGCTTTTTGAAAGGGGTTTTTATAAACATCGTTACGATAATCTCGTTAAAACAGATGAGGGTTAATGTAAATGCGAAATTTTATTGTCCATAATGTATGCAATTGAAAGAAGGATTTATGAATGGTTATAGGGTTATTGAATGTGAGGAATTTTAGACGAAGAAAGCAGTGAAAAGACCTAAACCAGCTATTATGTAGCCTGGAATGACTACATTGGAGGCTGATGAAGATTTACCGGATTGAGACGCAGCAGCGGCAGCAGCTGTAGCGGCTGAACTTGAAGATGCTTGTGATTTTGAAGCACTACTACCAGATGTGGTAGAAGCTGATTGTGCAGTAGTTGATGCTGATACAGAAGCAACTGAAGAAGAGGTTGATGATTGTTGAGCAGACGTTGAAACATTTGCTACAGCAAGTGTGTTGGCAGCAACTGACATGGTTGTTATAGCGGCTGAGTTGGATCTACCTGAGTTGACATACCAGTCCATGTTGAAAGCGTCTGCAACGTTTTTGAGTGTCCATCCGTTAGCAGCGATATTTGGGAAAATAGTCTCAAATACTGAAACGGTTTCGTCTCTGGTTTCATGTTCAAGTAATAAAAGACCTTTTGATTTGTCACCGGTTAACCATGTGTTGAGCTGAGACACAACTGAATCATGGGTGTATTGTGGGTTACTTCCGATGGCCCAATCAGCGGAATCGGTGTTCCATACTACGGTTTCTAGGCCGAAAACTCCTTTGGCGATAGCTCTAACTCTGTTGTCAACATCCCCGTAAGGTGGTCTCCAGTATTTTGGAATTCTCCCACCATTCAGATCACTAATAATTTGCATTGTCCAACCAAGTTCACCAAGTACTCCTTCATTGGAAAGAGTCGTTGCTAATGGGGACAAAGACAGCATTAGCAAGATGTAGCAATCACGCAACTCAAAGTCGTGGACTTACTGTATTGATGGGACCAGGTGTGTACAGCAATGTGGCCACCAGCGTTAACAGCGGCTTGCATACCAGTTGGACTAGAACAAGGTCAGCATGAGAAATGTTGTTAGAACTACGAGGATTCCCCAGCTTACTCGTAAAGGATGTTACCACCGATCATGAAATGAGTAGCAGCTGTTGAAGCGTTGTTTTTGGCCAAGAAATCGTATAAAGCTGGAGAAGCATTTGTTGGTCCATCATCAAATGATAACTGGTTTGAGGAGGAGACATAGTGGATCAGTATACAGCACTAAATATCTAGAAAGGCAATCAAATACATACTGCGAAAATACCTTGACCTGGATTATAGAGATCTTCTTTAGTCGTACATTCGTAGGTAAAAGAACAGATTTTTTCGTCTGACGGAGTTTCACCATTTGCGTAAGTTGGGTAACCGTTGTTTGGTGTAGCGACCGAAACATCTGGTAAAGTGATTGACTTCAATTTGTCTAACCATGCTTGAGGTAAACCATTTGATGGTGGTGTACTTCCGGCAGCAGGGTAATTTTGGGTAAAATCTGTTAGTGATGGTGAAAAGGTACAAGTAAAATGATCAGCATAAAACAGAAATAGATTGGAGTTTTGGCTGACATGTGTTGATGTCATCCGGTAAAACTTACTTGCATCAGAAGGACTTGGTGTATACCTTTTACTGAATAACTCATGAACAGATGAATCTCTAGGCTGTAACCATGATTCATCTAATGGTGTAGCTGATACAGCTATGGCCAGTAAGGAGAAAGTTGAGAGTAAATTAGTTGTGAACATTGTTATTGTCGGTTTCGCTTGATGTAGCTTCTAATTATAAGTGTATATGATTGTGTTGGTAAGGATACAGGTAAAATTCCCCGGGCGCAGTATAATGTTTGATCTACTGTTTTAAAGGAGATCGACAAAATTATAGATCATAAAATATGAGAAATCGAATTATTAACCCAGAAAACGATGTTTACCGAAACTGATTAAGGAGGATAAGAGGATGAGAATGGTAAGAAAAAGAATAAAAGAGTGTGATTATGTATGTATGTATGTATATTATATATATACGAGAAATGAAAAGAAAGAGGATTCAAGAGAGATAGCTTACAGCTTTTACGGCCTTTTGATAGATTTTATATTGGGTCCGTGCTGTGTTTTGTATTTTTTATGTTTTGATGGGATGAAATTGATTACGGTTTTGTTTGTTTACTTGACTTTTAACTAGTTCAGGGTCTGTTATCGGGAGGATGATGTGTACCCCGCCAAGTATGCCGCAAGAGAATAATATACGTATAAATCCCCGAAATTGGATCAGGCGAATGAGCTGAACAGATGAGCAAAAAGCGGTGCCTTGAAACAGGTCCTTTGAGCGAAAACAACTATGACCTAAACAAAAACTAAAAAGTCAAATAGGTCAGCATATGAAAAATATCATCAAAGGTATCTCTAATTTGTTCCAAGTTGAAATGATACGGTATCTGTTCTATAGACACTACCGGAGTGTCCTTGATTGTATTTGTTTAAGCGGAAAATCAAGTATGAGGTTATAGAAGGCCAAAAAGTAAAAGGATAATGACAGGTAAAAAGGGTTGAAAAGGCGGTGTGATGGAAAATGACGAGAAAATAATATGAAAAAGTTTAGGAAAATTCCGTTCTCCCCCTAGTTTGCTCACATGTTAGATAGGAATTATTGAAATAACGAAGACAATCCTGTTGATGATGATGATGAAAGCGATGACCGGGATGAGTTACAATAAAAGTGATTGATACTAAGAGGAATTGATATGTCTTTGCCGGTGACTGATTTATTTTCCGAATCAAAATCAGAAATCATATGGGAGAAACAAATGACAAACAAAGGTTTTATTTAAATCCTATAATCAAGACATGCGATGGGTTCTTTATCGATCAGAAATACTTTCTCGCTTTGCTGTTTGTCAATTGCCAAGCATCATGAATTCACTTTCAACTTGTGCCCGCACAGTTGTGCTCAAAAGTGCGCTTGTGCTTGTTTGTCTCTTTCACATGTCGAAAAAGTGAATGTTTGTAATGTTCTATCCGGCAGGTCAAAAAGGTTTCAGACTAACGTTATCTGCTTGTCTTTGAACGGTACCTGACCAGCTTATAGAATACCTTCCGGCCGCTTGCTACCGTGCTTGTCTTGGGTTTAAAGAAGGACTGTAACACGGTTACGTAAGTCAGAAGTCAAGACGAACCGCTAATCTAGAGATAAGCTACAAATCTGGGATGCTGCTTAGAATGCATTGCAGCTTGAAAAAAACCCCTTCATATGATTGGGAGAAGACGCTTCTACCCTGTCATCTATGACGCCTTGTAAAGCCAATAAGAAAGAAGGTGAAATTGCATTCTACATATCCCCAGATATCAATCAACCATGGTCAGTCGCGACTCGGAAGAGAGTGGAGGTAAAAATGTAATGATCCGAAATTTAGAAGAGCAGGCGAACTGATTGTTAATGACTATATGAATATTTGTATGAAACAAACGTTTCTAATTATAACTAAACATCATCATAATCTAGTACAGAATGAGACGAAGTGCTATACGTTTATCAGTCTTGCCACCGACCTTAAGAACGATATTATCAACTACTACTCCAGCTCAAATCAACGCAGTCTCATCCTCATCATCCTCTTCAACTTCAACTTCAACCGATAGTAATCACACTGCTGGTAATGGAAACCAAGAGATTACAGTAAACGGGTGGATCAAATCTATCAGAACACATAAAAATGTTTCTTTCGTAGAAGTCAATGATGGAAGTTCAGGCAGAAGTCTGCAAGCTGTATTGAAAGGTAAAGGTAAAGCTGATGGGTGAGTTTCTTTCAAGTAAGAGTCAGCGGATTCTGAAAACATGCAGAATAAAGCACTATAATTCAGTAACGGGACTGACTGAAAAGCTAATCAACACCCACCTAACAGTCTGACGAATGGAACGAGCGTGAAGCTTATAGGAGAATTGAAGAAATCAAGAGGTCAAGGTCAAGATGTTGAATTATCAGTTAGAGATATTGAAGTTCTAGGTGAATGTGATGCTGAAGTGAGTATAGACAATTGCAAACTTATTACGACAAATTAGCAAATCAAGTTGATACTCAAATTACGGCTGACATTTTGTATCATTTGTTATTTAGGCATATCCAATACAGAAAAAGTCATTACCACCTTCAGTATTAAGAGAAAATGCACATCTAAGATTTAGGACTTCACAAACTGCTGCTGTGATGAGGGTTAGAGATGCTGTGATGAGAGATTGGCATGATTGGTTTGAAGTGAGTAGTTTGTGTCAAAGAAGACTCAGCTTCCCTTTTGCAACGATAGAAAACTGATATACATCGAAAATGTAGGAAAATGATTTTACACATATACATACACCGATTTTAACTGGATCAGATTGTGAAGGGGCAGGAGAAGTATTCACTTTATTAGATCAACCTAAATCGTCTCAACCATCGTCATCTTCTTCTTCTTCTTCTATAGCAGCAACGAAGGAAGATAGATTTTTCCCACATAATGTGAATTTAACAGTGTCATCACAATTACATTTAGAATCACCTACACATTCATTAAATAGAGTTTATACTTTATCACCTTGTTTTAGAGCTGAACCAAGTTTAACTTCAAGACATTTATCTGAATTTTATATGTTAGAAGGTGAATTAGGTTTCATAGATACTTTAGATGAATTATTAAATGTCGTTGAAGATGGTATTAAACAAACTCTTACCAAATTATTAAATTCAACTTCAAATAGATCGGTTAGATTAAGAGATGATATAAAAGTTATATCGAAATCTTTAGAACAACAAGAACAAGACAAGCAAGATTCTGAAGTTGATATACCGGCAACACCTGTGAATAATGTAGATCCACTAGATCATTTAAATCAGATAATATCTAAACCATTTACACGGATAACATATACAGAAGCATTAGATATTTTATCAAAAGAATTACCTTCCACGACCAATCAGGAAATACCAAAATGGGGTGAAAGTATATCAACAGAAAATGAAAAATGGTTAGCTAGCTATTTTAATGGTCCATTATTTATAACTAGATATCCTAAAAATATCAAACCTTTTTACATGTTACCCACATCCACATCCACATCTGGGCCAGTACAAAATTGTAAAGAAACAGTAGAATGTTTTGATTTATTGTTTCCACAAATTGGTGAAATGGCAGGAGGATCTTTACGTGAACATGATCATTCCAACTTAGTAAGATCATTAAAGGAAAATGGTATGAAACCAAAACAATATGATTGGTATTTGGATTTAAGAAAATATGGTTCAATTAAACATGGTGGTTGGGGTATGGGATTCGAAAGATGGATTAGTTATTTAACTAAAATTCAGAATATTAAAGATGTTATTGCTTATCCTAGATGGAAAGGTCATTGCAAATATTAAAAACAATAATAGACCATATGAGAATGATAGATGATTGCAGTATAAAGCAATCAAGGTTTATAGATATGTGAAATGCATGATAATAAGGGGATTCGGTATATATCACAGCTATACAAAGGATGATTTCAGCACAACATATATGATTGTCCTTATGGTAATGAATATAAAATGAAATGATCGGAATACATATAACGTTTCTTGGAGGAGTTTTATGGATGAGTCAAATATGATATTACACTAATAATTCTTGTTAAATCTTGTCCTAATCGTAATTTGGTCAACTATTCAACCCAACCATCAGTTTTTCTTCTTTTCATGGTAGTTCTGGTTGAAAGTTGCATGGTTGTGCATTGATTGGAAAGATCAGATCCAGCATCAGCGTATCTTTCGGTAAGGTATCTTTTCCTTTTCAATTCAGTATTTTTGATGGCAATAAGCTTGTTAAGACCTATTAAATCACAGGTCGTAAGAGTCTGTGATCAGTTTGTAAGCCATTCAACAAGACAAATAACTTACCTTTTTCGATATTTTGGAAATGAGCGGCAGTGAGATTGAGATTGTTACTGAGTTGATGGTGATGGTCTATATACCATCGTCAATATCAGCTGTCTATACAGAATAGGCCTTCATCGCCAAAAGAGTTCTCACTCTTTACGCTTTCCCAAGTTGGCGAAAACCCAGAAACTTCAGTCAATTTGACAACATCTTCGAAGATCTTTTCTCTATCGATAGAAACAGAGATGATAGACTGATGGTCTAATAATGCAAAAGGAATCTTGAATCTTGGTTCTGGTTCTGGTACGGGTTCGGGTTCGGGTTCATCTTCAAATTCCGGTTGATATTCATCCATAACTTCCTCAATTCTTCTCGAGCCCTATATTGTAATTGGTGCTATATATCAGTATAGATACGGTGTTCAGAGAAAGGGATGGTAATAACTTACATTGGCGGATGGAGTAAAGTTGAATGAGTTTTCCATATCTGGCTCTCTTCGATGAGAACCACGTTTGTGAGGTGTGACCGGATAGCCACCAACTCGTTCTCGCCTATCAGTATAATCCATATACTCATCCTGCTCGTCACCAAAAGCATCGTATTGGCTGTCTGGGAGATAAGATCCGTTGTAGAGAGCAGTAGCGGAATAGTTTTGGCGATTAGCCGATCTCGAACTTGGTTGTGCACCTCTTGCTGTTTCTCGAATGGTGTTGCCGAAGTGGTGTGAAGTGTTTCTAAGGTTAGATACCGAAAAACCAGGTTGTCCCCGATCAGTGGAAGAATGATACCTTGCATCTTGATTGTGAGCTTTAATACCGTTACCTTGATGATTAGGAGGGTAGTCATCTTGCGGTCCATAACCAAAAGATTGATTTTGGGGCATATTCGGGATCAAGTTGGTTTGGGCAATCAGGTGGCTAGACGATTGCATGCCTTTAGGCTTAACTTGCGGCTCTTGAGCATGAGACTTCTCGAGCTCATAAGGATCTTCGAAATTGTCGACATCAGGTGCCATAACATCATATAATTCGGTTGTTTGGTCTTGGAAATCGCCTCGAGTGATACCAGGAGCGGGACCGTAAAGAGCTTGTTTACCGATATTAGCCTCATTACGTTGTTTAGCATCAATGGCAAGTTCTTGTTTAATCGATGACTAAGGTTTCGAGACTTGGTCAGTATGATCGGTCTTCACAATGCTCCGTTCCTTACCTTGACATCTTGTATTTTTGGTGAAGGCATTGTATCCTTGTTAGCAAGATCTGGGCTTTGCTTCATACGGTTTCCGTCGAGTGTCTCTGGAGGTTTAAACAGGAGAAATGTCGATCAGCGAAATACATACCGTGTCATGGATTTCAGGAAGCTATCACTTACTATGGTTTTCTTTGTCTTGATTAAGAGGGAAAGCAAAACCACTGTTTGGAATCATAGTGGTTGACTTGCTAAGTTGAGGCTTTGAGGCTTGGAATTGAGCGGAAGGACCAGCTTGTTGAGCGGCGAAATCTTGCTTTTCTATAGCTTGAGAATTGGATGATTCAGCTCTTTGATCGCCGGTCATACCTTGATTGTGAGATGAGTTAGCAACTTTGGCTTGAGAAGAATGAGTATTACCCTTTTCAGTATTTTTTGGTTGTTCTTGAGGGGTAGCAGATCGATGTTGAGCTGTTCCCGAATTAAAATGTTGTTGATGTACTTGTTTTGAGGTTACCCGAGGATCTGTAGGTCTAGATGGTGGTCTAGAGAGGGCTTGAGATTGACCTTGAGCAGGAATACCTTGTGTGCTTCCTTGTTTGGAGGAAGGTACCAAAGCACCTTGATTAGTGTCTTTCGACTTATTAGTTCCAATCATATTGATAGAACCGAAGTCAATATCGTTAATAGGTGATATTCTAGCTTGAGGTGTGTTATTGTTATAGTAGTGAGTAGGAAGAGGAATTGGTGGAGAAATATTAGTAGGCAAAATGTTCCGGTTGATGATGTAAGTTCGAGATGAGGAAGCAGTACCTTGGGGACCGACGATATTCGAATGTGAGCGGAGAAGGCCAATTTGCTTGTTGTAGACTGTCAACATCACAGAGCGAAAGATTCTAGATAGTCAGTACATTTCTGTCAGCTTGAGAGATTGAAGGCGGAAAAAAAGGAAGAAGAATCAATAATTTTGAACGGGCAGTATAGGCTTCACTTTTGATTAGATGATCTGAATACCGAATCATGTTCCCTGACGCATAAGGATGCAAAGCTACCATGATAGTAGCTCCCTATCATGTTCAATAGGTAGGATTTGAATTGATTGGTACGAATTTCATACTCATCAGGTGAAGGAAAGGAAGGATCGATGAGAAAAAAGCAAAGGCGTAACGAGAAGCGAAGAAGGAGAAAATCATTCTTCTGGGAATGAAGCTAAGAGAAACCAGAGCTTCAACTCACCTTTTCAGAAGTTTGATGATTAAGCAATATCAGACCGTAATCTTTAGAAGAAGACAAAGAGAAGAAGAAAAGAGAAGAAGAGGAAGAAGTAGAGGAAAGATGTCCTAAGTACGAGTAGTTGGAGGAGAAATGTAATGGACAGGTAAAGTGGAGGTAAGATCAAAAGGCATACACGTCAACTTGAGTCGCCACTCTCACGCCTAACATACCGCTAAAACATAGAGAAGCCTATCATCGGCTACTGATTTCTTCGGTGGTCTTTTGAGAGGTTCAGAAAAAGTTCAAAATCAATTTCGATAATTATACAACAATCTATCATACTCTGCTTGCATTGAACAAACATATCTGAAGGGTCGTAATGGATTCGTACCGGTTCGTATGACGTGAGTGTATAAATATAGGTAAAACTGCCTTGATTGTTTGCGAAGTTGACCTTGTATCTTCAATCAGATTTGGTGTTGAACAATGTCAAATAAGGTCAAAGTCGTTACTTGTCTAAGTACGGCTTTAAGACCCAGATCACGAATACGATCACCATCGTCTATATCGACCGTACCAAAATGGAACAATCATAATCAGGCCAATCTCACGATATATGATCCCAATTTACCTGGATGTTCGAAATGGTTTTCATCGATAAACCCATCATCCACAATATCTCAAAGATCATTCTTCACTCCCAATACTCAATCGCAAAATCGACTACACACCGTCACCAATCAGAGCTCATATGATGACGGGCACAATATCGAAGAGGAAAATTCTTCAAGAAAACATCATGTCAAAACTCCCCATCTACCTTTACCACCTTCGTTACCTTATTCACCAAACTCATATCCATTTAAACGACATCTAGAGATATTATCATTATCTTTGTATTCGACACCAGACGAATCTTGGTCAGTCTATACGGCTTTACATTCATCACTTGGACAATATATACCGGACGAGACTTTCAAATCACTAATATCGCATCAAGCAGATCATGCAGAACAACGGAGAGCTTGGCATAGAGTGAAAGCGTTATTGAGGTTAGCTAAAAAATGTAGAATGTCTTTGGGTGAAATAGATTCCGAAACTCTCATCAAGGTTTTGAGATTAGGTTTTAGAAGATATCGAGCCTTGCCGGAAGATGGGGGAAAGAAAGAAGAAGATTATAGATTGATTAGGATACTATGGTCGACTTTAGAGGAAAAGCTAGGTGTAGCCCAGATTCCTCATGAGGTCAAAAGAGGGTGGTTAGGACTTCAACATGTTCGTTTGCAGATTTTTAAGAAAACGAACAATATGAACCAAATGATTGGAATAGAAGAGACCGCCTTGGATATGGTAAGGAAAGGAGCAGCAAGTGAATTAGGGTTCTATATGGGACAAATCCTGATCTCATCTAGTGGTTCAACGAAAGAAGGCTTAGAACAGTCTCTGCGAAATCTCATTTGGTGCATCGCTCAGGGAGTTGATATCAAACAGGTTCACTTGCTTAAAACCATTCGAAAACTAGGTAATATCTGGAGTGATCAGGGAGAAGACGGTTTAGAGAAATTAAATGAGAAGATACCTCTAATGATGAATTCGCTAAATGTAGAAGCGGTATCCAATACGTCTCGTATATTGTATCAAGCATTAGGCACGGCTACTAGAAGAGCCAGAAGTAGAGTACAGAAAGCTTTACTCCTGGTCGAGGAAAACAAAATCACTATAGGAGAAATGATTTCAAGAGGAATATCAATTTCTATTTCTGCTCAAACGGATACCATCGTCAAGCTCAAAGCTGCTATACGCTTGTTGGAACTTGCCATTCAGAATAAGGACAATAGTTGTGAAGCCTTAATCTCTGCTATCACTATCGCATTATACAACGCCAAAAAGACCGCTACCACCGCCTCCGAAATCGACAAATTGATCATCCAATACGCTCGCCTAATTCACGAATCCCAAATTACCGTACAACTTCCATCACAATCTATCATGTCCCTTCTTCGACTGATTCTCTCATCTCTACCTTCTCCCGAAGCTTATATACTATCAAGAAAGATCTATCAATATGCTAGATCAGCTTCGCCACCTTTTATATGGTCTAGAAAGAACTCGGCGTTATGGCAAAAATTGTTCAGATATTCACTTTCAACATCTGATCCACAATTACATTTCGCTTCTAGATTATATACTGATTTAATGGCTGATGGTATTCCGATTAGAAGAACAGATGCTTTAATGTTGATCAGAGCTATTGGATCAAAATCAAGTCCATCAAGAGCAATCTTATTAGAAAGACATATCAAGGATTATCTTTGGTCGTCTTATGGCTCAAAATCACCATTGATTCTAGCCCTGACGCAAGGTTTAAGTAAAGGTGGGATCAAGGATACAGATTTAGCTTTAAATTTAGCTGCAAGAATTTCAGAAGGTAAACCATTACAATCATCAGTTATCGAACTCGTCATTGGTCAATTATCAAAATCTACAAGAAAAGGAGATCGGCTCAAGATATTTCACCTGTTAAGGAATCAACTCACTGATGATAAGCATACAGCAATCAAAAACTATAATACTGTTCTATCCTATCTAATCAACTCTTCCAAGAGGAATTCGATATCTGACGACGTCGAAGAAAGCCAAAGCCAGCATCAAGGTCAACTCAGTCATTCAGAAGGTTTGGCATATGCGATTTACTTGTACAGAGAAATGATCGATAAGGGAATTAAACCAAATGGAAGAACAATATCAACTATGATTAGATCATTGATCGATTCAGGTTATTTAGATTCAGCATTATCCGTATTTAAAGCTTGTACCAAACAGTCTCATTTACATCCAGATAATTCATTCTTGATTAAATCAAATTCAGTTGGTAGATTGATGGTTAATTTAGCAATGAATAATCGATTCAAACAAGCTTATGAGGTTGAGAGTGATTGGAGAAAAGTATCGACTACTCGAAATCAGAGATCATGGGATAAAGGTGTCATCGGGGCAAGACTCTTAGTAGATATTAAAAGCGGGAAACAAGTTGATGTACAGGAGGTCATGTTGAAAGCCGGCTGGGAGGGTAAAAAAGGTTTTTTGAACTTTTTAGAGACTCTCAAACCTCCTTCGCCCCCACCACAAACAATAGAAGAGAAAATAGAAGACATTGTCAACCAACCAACAACGGAGGATAAACACTTCAGTAGAAGTGAACGAGTACAAACATCATTTTGGGATAGTGAAACCAAAGCGATTCAAGAGCGAAAAGCTATAGAAGGTAGAAAAGAAGGAATAGATTCTTGCATGTCATCGAATCTAGGTCTCTTATAATGTATCATTAGTATTGTCAACAATCATATAATATCTGCCAAATCATCGAACTGTTGTACCCATTAAAATTTATCATGTATATTCAGATGCATTGAACAATATTCGGATCGGATGCAGAATGGTCCATAAGAAAGTGACATGTAAGTGCAGCAAAAGACCATTCCTGCAGGGTATTTTGTAACGTTTCTCCTGATGACCGGCGGTCTACAGTCGCGTTCATGTTGTTGCTATGCCCACAACAAAATTCGTGCGTAAAAAGACCACAGTAATCCGATCACTTGGAATTTAAGGATATCGGCTCCGAAAGGACATCCACTCGTAAGGTATAAAAGCAGACGTCGTCGAAGATAAGGGTAATAAAAGATAGGATATGTATATTAAGCTGACTAAAGTAAAGTAAAAGCAAAGTAACATTTTGTAAAGTATGTTGAGACATGCACGACACGACGCGACTGTTATGGTACCTGACCGTTGATTATAAGGATTATAAGGAAATGTTCACGTTTTTTACCCGGGTTTGGCGTGAATTTTGTTGAGAGAGTATTGAAGGATGAAGGCCGCCGGATTACAAAGTAATTGATTCATTATCAATAAATATTTTGCTTACCACAGGTCTCGGCTTACTACTTGTAAACTAGACGATAAACTACGATAGACGTGTATGATCTTCTTCATTTTGATTTTCTACACCGATGTTTTGATGAACAGCTGTTTGCAAAATACACGTTTGACAAAGATCTTCAAAGATATCGCCAAGACCGATACACCCTGTCCGTTTTAGTAGTATAGGTTCAACACTGCCACTACCTTTCAGTCATATACTCAAGACTGACACTTTCACTGCTTTCATCACTTGGACAACTTCATGATTAATCACACTCCTTTGATATCAACAAACTTCTTTTCATTTTGTCTGTAGACGCATATTCAATTAATCGGATACCGTGTCTAGAGGTAACACTCCATTGAAATAAACCAAAATTTAATATTCGGCGCACCAACCTTTCACCTCGACACGGAGTGAACCAAATATTCAATCAACCTTTGAGAGCTTGACGACCCAAAACATAGTAGTTTGAACTTTATAGACGTATGGGCATCATATAGGAACTACAAAAGCGTACATATTTAGGTTGATAAGTTTTGGTTCAGCTGTGAAATTCACGGTGGTCCGTGTGACTGTCACCATCAAATCAAGTCAAAATCGTCAATTCGGCTGCCGATGTGCAAAGTAACCTTAGGCTATTAGTTCTTGTCATTTACGTCGACTTGAACTTTCAAAATCTCAACCATATAAAGAAAGCACTTGCAATAACACAGTGAACATAAAATTGGTAGTAAATTTTGGAGACGAACCAGGTAGCGGAAAGAGATATAGTGTAAGTTTGAACAAGTTAGTATATGACCGTGAAACGATTGATTGACCAAATGATGATTTTCTAGTCTGTTGAGTTCCATAATCTTTCACAAACAAAACTGCACTACATATAATCCACCATGTCTATTCAGCAATCCCCATATGAATCCAATCCTTATGCTTCTACATCATCAACTCCTTATTCTATGAATCCTTCATCTTCATCATCTCGATTAAACCCGAATCCACCTCAACATTCATATTTCAACAATGACGATACAGATGAAGAAGAAGTATTTGACCCAGGATCAATTGATCCTGAATTGCGACTTAGAACAGTCAAAACAGCACATTCAGTATTAGCAGAATCCATACATCAAGAAGAACAAGCTGAAAAAAGAGCTAAAAGGAGAAATCTATTTAAGAGTATGAGAAGGAAAACATCAGGTTTCTCTACGAGTAATAAGAAGAAAAAAATATCTGTAATTGAAGAAGAAGAACCTTCAACAGTAGAAAGTAGAAGAGGTACAATGACTTCAATAGGTACAAATACAGATTCAGAATTTGGCGGTTCACCTAAAAAACCCGGTCCTGGTGTAACATCAAATGACACGGAGACCATACCTACCATAGTCGAACCTAGTTTAAGTGATAGTCTTAAAGGTAAAAAGAAAGAACAACCAAAACAACGTAGAACGATATATGTTAACTTAAAATTAGGTTCATTTCTATTAGATAAAAAAGGTGATCCAATAACAAAATATGTTAGAAATAAAGTTAGAACATCGAAATATACATTAATAACTTTCATACCAAAAAATCTATTTGAACAATTTAGAAGAGTAGCAAATATTTATTTTTTATTCTTAGTTATAATTCAACTATTCAGTGTATTTGGTGCACCTAACGCACAAATTGGTATGTTACCTTTATTAGCTATTTTGGGTATGACGGCAATAAAAGATGGTATAGAAGATTGGAGAAGATCGAAATTAGATGATCAAGTAAATAATTCTGCTACAACAAAATTATCTTCTACTGATGGCTGGAGAAATTACAATCAACCTAAAGATCCAAGAAATTGGTTTGAAAAGTTGTTCAATATCGGTTTAGCTCCAGGTAAAACTTCAAAAGGTGTTAGAAAGTTGAGAGAACGTGAAGGTAGTGCGGGAAATCAAATTATGATGGAAGATAATCAAAAGTCATGGAATCAACAGCAACAGCAAGATGATGCAGATGTTTTGATCGTAGATAAAGAATCTTACCCATTATCGACCATGCCGTCAACAGTTGTACCATCTTTAAATGTAACGGAATCTACAACACCTGATATGCCTAATGAAGAAGGATTTAGGCGATCTTTGATGTTAAGGAAAACTTCCAGTAATCCTAGTCTGGCATCTCGTCGGAATAATGGAGTTGTAGATTGGAGTAGACCAAGCTCTGGTAGCGCAATTTGGGAAAGAACTTTATGGAAAAAACTGGAAGTTGGAGATTTAGTATTATTGAGAGATAATGAACAAGTTCCAGCAGATATCATTGTACTATCAACCTCTGATCCTGATAATTTGTGTTACGTCGAAACGAAAAATTTAGATGGTGAAACAAATTTGAAAATACGTAAAGGTTTAAGAGCTACATCGACAATATCATCAGAAGAAGATTTACAACAATCACAATTTATAATTGATTCTGAACCGCCTCATGCCAATTTATACACGTATAATGGAGTACTTCGTTATACACCTGCAGACCGAAATGGAAAAGCCGAACAACAAGCCGAAGGTATAACTATAAATGAATTACTTCTAAGAGGTTGTTCGATTAGAAATACAAAATGGGTTATAGGAATGGTAGTTTTCACAGGTGCTGATACTAAAATCATGCTCAATGGTGGTGATACTCCGTAAGTCCATTTCTCGCAGGATTTCTATGAGAGTGATGATCTAGTGCTAACTATTTACTGCAGATCGAAACGAAGTAAAATTGAGAAGGAAACAAACTTTAACGTATTAATGAATTTCGTCGTCTTGATTGCCCTTTGTTTGGCGACAGCTTTGCTTCGTAAGTTCATCTTAAGTTATCGCCTGGATTCGGCTGATAATGATATGCCTAGACGGATACAAACGTTCATTGACAAACACCAGTTCGGAAAGCTACGAGCCTGATTCTCATGCTGCTGACAATATATACCTTGACTCCTTCATTATTTTCTTTTCCTGTCTTATCGTATTTCAAAACATTGTACCAATTTCTCTTTATATCACAGTAGAAGTGGTTAAGACGATACAAGCATACTTCATCTTCCAAGATGTCGATATGTACTACGAACCATGTAAGTATATCTTCTTTGTGTTCATGTTACTCAGCTAAAAGAACCTTTCTCTAGACGATACCCCATGTGTGCCCAAAACATGGAATATTTCCGATGATCTTGGCCAAATCGAATACGTTTTCTCGGACAAAACAGGTACATTAACCCAGAATATTATGGAATTCAAGAAATGCTCCATACAAGGTGTTATATTTGGTGAGGGCATGACTGAAGCTATGATGGGAGCTGCGAAAAGAGATGGTCAAGATACTGGACCTGCAATGGAAGATCAAGAATTGGAATTAAAGGAACTCAAAGCAAAGATGCTTAAAATGATGAAACACACTATTCGAAATAGATATCTACGTGAAGATCAACTTACCCTCATTGCGCCAAATTTGGTTGACCATATGGCAAATCCTTCCGACCCCCTTCAGCATCATATTATTGATTTCTTTCGGGCTTTAGCTATCTGTCATTCAGTTCTTTCCGATGCGCCAGATTCCTCAAAACCTTATGAAATCGACTATAAAGCTGAATCACCGGATGAAGCTGCTCTGGTAGCAGCTGCTCGAGATGCTGGATTCCCTTTCATCAACAAAAACAATAATTCACTCGATATTGAAGTTCTTGGTACGCCTGAACGATGGACACCACTACGATTACTTGAATTCAACAGTAGTAGGAAAAGAATGAGTGTAATTGCCAGAAGTCCTGAAGGTAGAATCATCTTGTATTGTAAAGGAGCCGACAGTGTCATCTATAATCGATTAGATCCAAATCACGATGAAAATCTGAAACAAACAACTTTAAAAGATTTAGAAACATTTGCTAACGGTGGTCTGAGAACATTGTGTATAGCCTATAGGGAGTTATCAGAAAGTGAATACAAGGATTGGGAAAAGAAATATGATGCAGCAGCAGCTGCAACAGTTGATCGTGAAGGAGAAATTGAAAAAGCAAGTGAATTAATTGAACATTCCTTAACTATATTAGGTGCAACGGCATTAGAAGATAAATTACAAGAAGGTGTACCTGATGCAATTGCAACATTACATAAAGCAGGTATCAAATTATGGATCTTAACTGGAGATAAATTACAAACTGCAATCGAGATTGGATATTCCTGTAATCTGTTAACAAACGATATGGAAGTTATGATTATTTCAGCGGATTCCGAAGAAGGTGCAAGAGCTCAAATTGAAGCTGGTTTAAATAAAATTGCTTCAGTTATTGGACCACCACCACCAACTACACCAGGTTCAAAGAAAATCGTTAATCCAGGTATGGATGTTTCAGCTACTTTTGCTGTAGTTATAGATGGTGAAAGTTTAAGATACGCTTTACAACCAAGTTTAAAAGGTTTATTCTTAAGTTTAGGTACTCAATGTTCTGCTGTCATCTGTTGTAGAGTATCACCTTCTCAAAAAGCTCTGACAGTTAGACTTGTAAGTCAGCCTCTTCCAAATTCACATGTAGTCCACCGCTGATCCAAAATCTTCTCTAGGTCAAAGAAGGGTGTAATGCCATGACACTCTCCATTGGAGATGGTGCAAATGACGTCGCCATGATCCAAGAAGCCAATGTTGGTGTGGGTTTATTCGGTTTAGAAGGTTCTCAAGCTGCCATGTCAGCCGATTACGCTTTCGGTCAATTCAGATATCTAACAAGATTGCTATTGGTTCATGGAAGATGGTCATACGTCAGAGTAGCTAATATGCACTCGAAGTGAGTTTAGACAGGGTACTACAAAAAATCAATGCGCTGACGAATTTCCTCAGCTTCTTCTACAAAAATGCGATCTTCACCATTTCCATGTTCTGGTTTTTCATCTTCAGTGATTTCGATGCCACTTACCTGTTCGAATATACCTTCCTGTTAATGTACAACCTTTTCTACACTTCTCTACCAGTGGCAGTTTTGGGTACTTTCGATCAAGATCTCAATGCTAAAGCGGCTTTGGCTTTCCCTCAACTCTATAAAAGAGGAATAGCTGGATTAGAATATAGTCGAACTAGGTTCTGGCTGTATATGCTGGATGGTTTATATCAATCTGCTGTGATATTCTTTATCCCTTATGCTAGTTTAGGAGGAGGGGAAACTTGGTCAGTAACAGGAAGAGATACCAATGCACTGAACGATTTTGGAACTGCTATTGCCGCCACGGGTGTATTAGCTGCAAATTCATATGTCGGAATCAACTCTAGGTATTGGACAATCATAACATGGGTTATAATTGTACTTTCAACTTTATTAGTATTCATCTGGATTCCAATATACTCATACTTAGCAGTAAATTCATACTATGGAGAAATGGAAATAGTATATTCAACATTTACTTTTTGGGCGACTATTTTGATAACATGGGCAATTGCTATAGGACCAAGATGGTTTGTTTCAGCATTTAAACAATCTTATTTACCTAAAGATTCAGAAATTATCAGAGAATCTTGGATAACTGGTCAATTGAAGAATGAATTAGGTATAAAACGTAGAAGAAATAAAACCAAAAATCAAGAAATCAATATTTCTTCACCATCGAAAATTGATTTGGAACATGGTAATAGTAATAATAATAGACCAACAAGACAAACTAGTTTAATCGATCAGTTTTCATCAAAATTAACAGGAAATAACAGTAATAGTGAATATGATAATTATGAACCTACCTCAACGTTTAGTCCTCAGAAAGATTACTCCAGATCACCTGTTATGTCAATCTCAATGAGTGATGATCAACAATACGGTTCAGGCTCAGGTCAACATACACCGAGAAGTATGTTTTCTTATCCACCTTCACCAAATCTTTATCCTCCACAACAACAACAAACATCAGGTAATTTGATTAGTGTAGAAAATTCACCTAACCCACCTTTGAGTAATTTACCCAATAACGATAACGACAATAACGGTGTAAATAATACTAGTAGACCTTCTTCGATGTTATTACGACAATCTTCTGATCCAGGTCGACAAAATTCGAACACTACTAGAAATGCTTTTGGGTCAAACTCACAGAATGACGCTTTTGATTATAATGGATATCAACAACAATTAGGATCACCTCGAACAATGACTAACGCAGAAAATGAAATCAAAAAAGAAGTTAGAAGGTTATCTAGAGATTCAATAAGTATAAAACGTGCAAGTTTATCAGGTGAAAACTCACCTATTAGTCCACAATATCATCATCAACAGCATCAACATCAACATCAACATCACACTCTTTCACCCACTTTGAAACGTAGATCAAGTGCACCTATAAATTCATTTGATACGTTCCAGGAAGAACCTGATTTATTCGCTCCTTCTTCCTCTTCCAACGAAAACAACTCTAAAAGTTTAGGATATAATGATAGCAGATCAAGAAATAATAATAATAACGTGTCAACGAAAAGTCCCTCTTCTTCAAGCCCTAGAGGTAATAGACCAGGTGGTTATGGTTTTGCAATATAGGATGAAGTAGAAGGACATTTGTCTGGAGTATGTATTTATGTGAACGTGCCAAAAACGACTGATCTGATAATCAATAAATATGCATTGTTTAATCTTATAATTCATTAGTAGCAATATATGGTCATGTAACCCAGCTTTAATCTTTCTCTTTCTTTCTCTTAAATATGATTGTATTTACGAAGCTACAAAATTAGCTAATTCTTCGAATAATTGTCTTGCTGCATTATCGTGGGCTTGTATTCGCTCAAGATACATATTAATGTCCATTTCGCGTTTGTGTCTCATTACGGTATGACTGAAATCAGATGAAAAGTTGGAAAGCAGATGGTTAATGTGTTGGATATTTTCCAAAATTTCACCTGAATCCTACGATGGATATTAGCAATTGTCAGATTCATATGAGGTGAGGTTGCTTACCTTGTTTGAATCCAGAATCATATAGATCGCGGCAGTTGTACAAGAAACTAATATTGATATCCATGATACCACGTACGCGAGACGCTCCCAGCTATTAGCATAAGGATGAAGTTCTTTTTTGGTAGGAGTGATAAAACCATTACAGCATTAGCTACGGTCATTGAAAAGTGACACCATTTTACTTTTCCAGCGCTGTATGTAAACATAAGTCTGTTAGAAGATCCCATACATGAAATAGCAAAAAAATTCAACTCACTCTAATGTGTTTATGTTCTCAAGAACGTAGATGATAATTACAGCTGCACCTAATATCAAATTGGCGATAACTGGAGGGGAGTCAGCTTCTACACATAAGATGAAGCAAGAATTCTTTAGGTAAAGATTGAAAGCTGACTTACAGATAAGAACAATTTGACAAATATCTTTATCAGGTATACGTGATTTTGAAGTTGATTTATTAGCTTGATTAACTGGCATTGTTGGAGTATTTCCAGTTTCCGATCGTGACATTGGTTGAGAAGAAACGACAGGAGTTTCTGGTCCGTACTCTGCTCTATATAGTGAAGTGAAATGTCAATCAGCTTGCTTGAATCAAGAAGACGGATTATAGTAACCGTTATAGGATAGTAAGCGGGAAGAATGCAAGTAGATGACAATCGTACGAAGAAAAATGCTTCACTCACTGCGCGGCGGTAACGCTAAAATCAATTAATCAGAAATAGATCAGTACAGTTTCTCATGCCATTATATTCGAGAAGGTGGTTGGAAAGAAAGTATATTAACTTACGCTAGTATAGAGCTTCGGTCAAATCCTTCTTGTATTGTAGGCATCTTTCTTTCAGTATTTTTGAATAGCAAGAGAGAAACGCCTTAATGTGAGCTATTTATACCATTTTTTCACCCTTTTCAACTTAATGACAACTCATCGTCGGACAAGGAGAATATCACTCGCATGACTACATGGCCACCGTATATGGCAAGCTCATGGTTATCTCCGCAGCACTTAGCAACTTAACCGAGCAAATGTACAGTTAAAGTTTTGGGGAGACTCAATCTTGTTAGCCTGAAACAGATGATCGGTCAAATTGCGATGGATTTGAAAACAAGAAATTCGCGAATTGATCCTTCTTCTCGTAAGTTGACTCATCAATGCGGAAACATACGACTAGGAACTGATACTATTGTAAGCATTCTCGTAAACTTAGAAATTTGAAATATCGATAAAGTGAACAGCTCACTCACGCAATCTGTAGCATTTGATTATGTACAAGCCAAAGCCCCTGAATTAATTGAATGACCCGCATAGCTTGAATTAGTTTCACACGATATTACCTCCTCATGGAACAGTATATTCGTAGTAGTTTTCAACTCGAATTCATATATGTATTCTCTGCCAACATTCCGTTTTCCCCGAAACCATGATCGGAACGATAGCCGTTAACAAGGAAGCTGCAAGAAGTTGGTATTAACATTCCAAATCCGATTCCTGAAGAAGGTTTGCACTTACCTAGTGCAGGTACTAACAACAATCGTACTACTAACGTTGAAATACTTGAGAAAAGAGGGTAGTCCATTCCAGTAGAATAGTCCTTTCGGAGATCAGGCAACCCCCAAAAAATCCTTTCAGCCGAGCTTTAGAAGCGAGCTGTCTTGATGACGGCTTGGCAAATGATCCATCCAGCATTGATCAGACTCATCTCCGACTCAGCATCAGATCGAAAGTGAAGTTGACTGATCGGATCACGAGGTGTTTCCCGGCTAGGTGAACGGGTTATATCGCTATTGCCAATGGACCTGATCGTGAACAAGCCGAAAGGTAGTTATGTTGATTCTAGCTCTTGAATTAATCTATAGATCGGACTGTCAGGAACATGGACTGCTTGATAGTCCTTTCGATAAAAAAGCCCAAAGCTTATTTACCATTGTGTTTGAACGAAGAAAGTGAAGATAGACAAAAGCCGAATGCATTTCGGTTAAGTGGAAGATAGCCTCAAGCGAGATTGATCCAAACAAATGGTACGCTTTAATAAAGGAATTTGACGGATATCACCGTGATCTGATGTCATGCTCATAAGCTTGACTCCACTGAAATTGTCTTCGATATTAAGCTTTATTCATACAGATAATCTAACGACGATGCTGATCGATGCGGCATTGACTATACTTTGACCTGGTCTAGTCAACGACTTGACATCGACTTGCAGATGGTATTCAAAGATCTAATTTAACCATCCCCTACATGTCGCAGCACCACACAAACATTGTACTCTGAGTGCTGGATCAGATTCTAAGGGGAATTTATAATCATACAAGATCTGCGATTCGATTTCAGTGAACTGACCTGTATATGACGCAATAGTCGACTTACCTCTTCTCCCGGATACAGACTTCTTTCGGCATAGATGACAATCTATCAAAGCCAATATAATCAGCTATTATACCTTGCTCACAGTAGCACATACCTTTGACTGGCCATTTACTTTGATTATTTTTGCATTGGCGGATGGATCACAAGAGTGATTTATAAGTCGACTATACATGGCGGTTTGATCAGCTTTGGTTAGCACCCACTGATAAATGAGCAGTGCGAGCTGAGTAGGAAGAGCACAGGATCGATCATGGTCAACAGCGGTATGACGATAAGGGGCAGAGGATAGGATAAGAGCGAAATGTAGAAAATAGGGATTGGTGAAGAAATATCTAGATGGATGTTGAAATGTGCCAGTAACAGAGCGGGGTGTAAAGAAGGGAAAAGTGGGAGTCTGTATAACCCACCTAACACTGCCTCTGAATGTAGCATCGCAAACGACGTCATTATCGATTCTAAATAGATAACTCGAACCTATACCTTGTTTCATATATCTTTGTTCTCTTACATCTGCTATAGCGGCTCTAACTAATTCACCAACATATTCACAAACCATTTCACCTTTTTGAATGATTTCCATTGCATATAAACCATAACCTTCTATAGCTGATCTAGCGAACTTCAATTGCTTTTTACGGATTCTTAATTGATTAAATGCAAATAATTCTGAATCTGTAGTATTTCCTCCTCCCGTAGAAGAATTATTGAATGCTGTAACATGTCTATTTTGATCTCTACCTGCTAATCTAGCTGTTCTACCTGTCGTAATTCCTTGTCCAGTATTTGCTGCAGCAGCTTCTTCAGATATCGTTGCTGATGTAGTCGCTTTATTACGTTGTGGTAAATATTCTGATTTCGATATTTGTGCTATCTTCTTAAATCCTTCTGCTCTCCATGAACCACTGGTATGATATAATGGATGTTTCTTATCTGATAGTGATTCATCTTTGTTTTTCTCCTGTCCAATCTCAGATGCATCGGCATCAAATTCAGGTTCTTCTCCTTCTTTAGCGGCTGACAATGCTTTACCAAGCCAATAGGCATCTTCTTCATCAAGAATCGTCGAAGCGATGAATTTATCAAATTCAGATTTAGGTCCCTTCTTTTTACCAGTCGCCTTTTTCACTACTTTAGCTACTTCAATTTCATGTTCGGCTTCCTTTTCAGGTATAATTTCCGCAACTTCAGGTTCTGGTGAAGGAAGAATTTCGACAATAGGTTCGACTGTAGGAACAGGTGAATCCAATCTTGCTTTTTTGCTTTTCTTGGAGACTTTGGCTTTTCCAGGTCTTTTCTTACCTTTGGTAGTCTGGATTCCGTTCTCCTTTTGTTCTTCGATTACTGTGACAACTTCTTCTATTGGAGGAGCGGGCGAGATCGAATCTTCAACTATATCCATAGCCATATCATCCTTTTTGTTTGATAATTTCGTCGTTTTCACTGGTGGAACAGTTTCATTATCGGACAAAGAGGAAGTCGATGAGAACGAAGGTATTCGTTTTTTAGGTTTGACGTGTACAACTTTTTCCTCATCATCACTACTTTCATCAGATTCCATGATTTTCTTTCTCAAATTTTCCACCTTTGTTCTATCGGCTTTTGGTTCAGTCGGTATAGGAGCTGATTTACTCTTTTTGGTGATAGTCAAGAATTTCCAAGCCCCTTTTTCTACTTTGTTATTGCCCATAACAGCTTGGTTCTCCTCTTCATCCGGTTTCTTATTAGCCGTTGCAATTGAGGCAGAAGGAGGTGATTTGACGCTTAAAGCTAATCGGTGTCCTTGAATTGTAGTCCCGTTCAGTACGACTTGAGCTCGATCAGCTGTAAAGTTGTTTGAGAAGAGAATATACCATCCATGATGATTATGCAATATCTATCGAGTGAATAAAAGTTGTCAACTAGGTATAGCAAATAATTGCACGCCACGAAATCGACTCACTTGAGAAGGTTTGAAAGTTTTAAAATGATCTTTGACATAACTACTATTACTTTCGGTTGGGGAGAGAGAGCTCGAGTCGATGAAAATATGTTTTAAACCATTGCTTGATGAGGCTTGTTTAATCCTTTCAACCGCTTTTTCATCCTCTATAGTAGGTTTGAACTGGGGCGCTGTTTTCCCATTAGGTCTTCTACCCCTGTGTGGTGATCTATCTCGTGGTCGATACGAAGGTCTAGAATGATAATCAACACTATCGGATGAATAGTCTGACGAGTAGTCGGAATAGGGTGTTCTGGATCTTGACCTCGATCTTGGACGTCTACTATCTGGTGTGTAGGAATCTGAATAATCATATCTCCTTCCTCTATCATAATCTGATCCACTTGTATGACGAGAAAATGGCGCGGCTGTAAAGGATGATACTAGATTCTGGACTGTTGTATCCGGCCTAACGGGTAATCCAGATGGCCGAGCGAGTAACATTGTTGAGGATGATGCTGCTGAACGTGATAGCATTGTGGTAGGTCTGGAGGGTAATGAAACATGAAGAGAGGGTTCATAAGGTGGATTTTGTTGATATGATTGAGGTGTTCTGTGTGGTCGATTAGGTAAAGATCCTGTTAAGGGTTTAGGTATAGGAGGGATGATTCTTGAGACGGAAGATTCGTTTGTTGCTCTTGGAGTTTGCGCACCTGCTGACGACGGTGTACTGGTTCCTGCTGCTGTAGGTTGGATAAGTGAAGGTGTAGATACTGATACAACAGGTTTAGGGATAACTTTAGGTTTCGGTGGATACCTTCTAAGCATTTCGTCTTTTACTGCTCTTTCAGTTCGTAAACCTCTTCCATCCAATACAACTTTGATCTTTTCATTTCCATTCAAGCTAATTCTTTGCCCATCACATACTTTAACAACTTGACAAGCTACATCATGAGCTGTACCAGTTTTTCCATGAGGTGGTCCATCAAATTTCACCCAACATATACCTAACTGCATACCAGATTTTGTGTCCATTTTAGCGTCAATGTCCTTTATTCTCCCGTATGGTCGAAGAGATTTACTAATCTGATCTGTAGTTGTTAATGCGCTCAAACCTGTTATCAGAACTGCTGTAGGTGGTGGAGGTGGTTTAGGTCCTGTTGAATTCTCATCCCACTATACATGTTGTTAGTCGCTCATCTCATCAATTTATTCTGATTGAGAGAAAAGCTTACCTCATATTCTATCTCATAATAGCCCGAACGACATTTCGTACTTCCCTTACCCTTCTGCAATTGATCTTTCGATATTTTCCGTCTCGGATCGCTCACTTCTATCGCTTCACCATTCTCAATCCCATCATATCTTTTGCTTTCCTTTCCTTCCTTTCCTTCCTTGAATACAAGGAAATTACCTGTACCAGGTCTAGGACGAACACATGCTGGAGCAACATAAGGTGGAGGGATGTAAGGTGGTGTAGGAGCTCTCGAAAGTGGTGCTGGAGGAGATTTGGACAAAGGGGGTTCTATAGATAAATCTGCATCCTTCTGATCTTGCTCATCTTCTTCATGTGGTTCTTTCTGCCGTATTGATAAATCCCGAAAATGGAAGGACGGAGGAGCTAAAGGAGGCATAGACGGGCCTGGAGAAGGAGGTGCAGGTGGAGGCGGAGAAGGGGGTTCTATAGGTGGAGGCGAAGGTGGTGTATCGTTATTTGAAGGTGGGGGCGGAGGCGGTGGTTGCGATATTGGTTTTGGTGTTGATGATGTTGATGTTAAAGATATCGATATAGGGGAGGAAGATGCGAAGAATGATCTAGGTGCTGATGGGGGTCTAGGTTTTGGAGGTGGAGGTGGGGGGAAAGGAGAGGATGAGTGAATGGGGGGAGAAGGTGGTGGAGGTGGTAAGTCATCATCTTTATCTGACGGTGGAGGAGGGGTTGGAGGTTTCAGTATATCATCTTGAGAGGGCGTAGGAGGTCTTCCATGAGGTGGTAAAGGTGGTGTAAGTGGTCTAGCATCAAATGGGGGCGGCGACGGGGGCGGTGGTGGTTGAGAAGACGAAGGAGGTGGTGGTGGTGGTGGTGGAGGAGGAGTTCCCGCCGGACTGATTTCGAAAGGCAATTTCGCATCTAAATGTGGTGGTTTAGGTCTTCTGATTGATCCATTCGTATTTGCAGGTAATGAGAATGATATAGATACTTTGGCTCTTTGACTTTCATCTACAGGTAGAAAATACGATCTATAACTATTATCATTGTCCACTTTATTTTTATCTTCGGATAGCGATTTAGTATGCCTTTTCTTCGGTGATGTAGGTACTTTTCTAGACTGCTGTTGATTTGATTCGTTCGTTGTAGTAGTTTTTGAAAATGCACCTGCTGTACTTGAAGAGGAGGAAGACGACGATTTGGGCAAGCAGTGCAAAGCGTTTCTATCAGGTGAAGGAGCTGAAGGTATATCTATTTTGAAAGGGGTTTTTGGTGATATCAAAGACGATGTTTTACTTGTGTCACCTACAGCACTTCCATTCAGACTGGACGTTGAAGTTGAAGATCCATTGAGAAGTGAAGAAGGTGAGTTGACTTTACTCTCTTGACTATTGAGTCTAATTCTTGATGGCCCAGCTTCACTTGAGCTTGCAGATATGTTCGGCGAGGAATGAGCTTGAGGAAATGAGAATGAAATTCTATCATGCTTGGTGTTTAGTAAATTACCATTCACTAACGCTGCAGGTCCTGATGGAGGTTGTTTATTTGTGCCATTGACATTTCGTAAAGCTTTTGGACCTGTAGGTGGAATTCTAGGACCGGTTGGAGGTGTACTGGTTGAATATGTTGTTGAAGGTGAAGGAGCCATGGTATTGGCCCAGATCTATATTATCGACTTCATGCGGTAAGAAGACGTCCGCAGCTATTGAGGTGAGTCCCAGGCTTTTCGAGTATAGTGATTGAAGGTATCACGCGTTTCGAACTTGGCCTTCGACTTTTATGTTACAACAAGAAGTGATGGGAGTAATAGATGTACAGTCCCTGTCGATAGTGGACATTGACTACTTCGAGGATATGTTGCGCAAGGTAGTCATCCCGACTAACATAACACGAATACTACTGGTACACGAATTTGTCAATTCCAAAAACCGCACGTATTATGTGACGAATCGCGAAGATATGACATGATGATGTGCATGTCAGCCACGTGACCGAATAATAGATATGTACTTAATTATAGTCTATTACTACGTACCCAGATGATATCCTGTCTTGCCGGAAACATGTCGACACTGAGTAGAGCATAACATAAATACTTCATTGTTACCCAAGTAACCGATTAGTTACAACTTTTTAAACCGAGTCAACAGCCTTACATCATGCCGCCTCATGTAGTAAAGTATGGTAACGATGATGAGAAGGATTTGTTTCCATCAGGTCTTCCAGATATCCCAGATTTGACAGGAGCGAGTTTTGTACTGCACACATCCTCTCCCCCTTTTCTCCAAGAACATCTATATTCAAATGCGATATTATCCTATCGTGAGGAGGATATGACATCTTCGTCCTTCTTTCAACGAAATTTCACCAAGCCAGCCATCTATTTCACTTCGGTTAGAACTCAATCATATCCTAGAGTGAGTGATCAAAAGCTAGAGGTTACCGGAGTCTTGCAATTAATCCTGGCTCGATACGTAGATATCTATATCTCGTCAAGAATTATGTCGCGCTTGGGTACTAGGATTGAACGGTATGCGCTTCCATAGTCACTTGTTTACGCATATCTGGAGGACATGCAAGGCGTTGAATGAAAATGAGAAGGATAATCTATGGATATTGAGACGCGCAAAACAAGAAGTGAGTGGCTTATGTGCGCGCATTGAATATGTGAGTGGTGCTTACACGATCAGCTTTAGTGGGGAGGCTGTTTTCGTAGGTACAATTAAATGGGCCAAAAAATCGGGTTCTAATGTTACTTTCAGTTGAACTCGACTGGGCTTTGGGAGTCCTTCGTAAGTTCGAAACCTCTCATTATTTACTTCAAGAATGGAAACCGGTAGAACACTTGGACCTCCGCGATATAACACCTCTATTCAAATCTCATGATGGAAATGAAGAATTCGAAGACATTTCTGATACGTTCATTCATGCCGCTCATCACCTTATCAAGCTCTCTGAACTTGGTTATAGCAAGGAATGTTTATCTTTAGTCGAAGTCTCTGGATTTGATTTAGATATTCTCCTACATTGCTATGTACCGGGTTTAGGTCTTCCACTCCCAAAATCGAATGAAGCACCAAGTCAAGAACTTCAGAAACAAACTTTGTCAAGTGAGGCTAATCTTCGACATCTCAAGCCATCTCCGTAAATCTTATATTTACCAACTTCACTTCTGTTAAATACTGTATGAATGATTACTTTACCAAGTAGAACTGTGCATGGTAAGACATGAAAGTGGTTTTAGCATGTGAAAATTCGATATTTAGAGGCTTGTCCCATCACGACAACCTTGCATCTGTGGTACGTACAGTAGATACTTGTAACGTACGTTTCACTTTCCTGCAGTCACAACGATCTACTTCCACACTGACGACAGGCGCGCCTACTGATGACATGATAGATACACTGGAATTCTGTGAACGGTCTCCCCATCGCCCACTGCTTATAAGAATGATGACTTGGAGTTACCATTGTAAGTCATCGTGGACGTCGCACAGCTGAATTGCATCTTATCTGTAGCGACAGTCCAATAACATCTGGTTCGCTCGACTACTACAACCATGGATGCTTCCCAAATTAACATAACTGTATCAGATCGAGGTAAGTGCATAAGCTGATCTCTCCTGTGTTTGCCAGGAACTCACTAATGCACCATCGAATTCAACCGGTTTCTCAAAGCTATAAATGATCGCTGCGCCAAAATAACAGATCTCAATGCCGCATCGTGAGGCAACCCCCATCGGATTGACAAGCCGGCCAAGAATCACCAGTACCGCAAAATCCGCGCCATCTAACAGGGAAGAATTTGCTAGTACTGTGCGACATTTTGTTATAGTAAATCATCCTTGATCCTCTAGCTGATATGGATCCTATTGAAACACTTGGATCTTGAAATAGTATAATTGGTTGGACTTGTTATCGGATAAAGTCGCTCTTTAATCCTTTAATCTCATTATAGATATAAAGCTTGCTTGAAAAAGGGTGAAGAGGCACAGAGTACAGTAGATATGTAATTTAATGATTTGATTCCGTGCTATCTGATAAAAAGAGAAAGTACTCTTTGACCTAATGCTTAATTTACCCTGAATCACATATATGAGAATAGAAAAAACCTCTGCTGAACTGCGTAGTCTGCACTTAAAACTGAAATATAACCGAACATCTAGATATCCCATCCCCCCTTTTTTATATCAACACACATTTACATCTACCTCTACTATCAATAAACATTTTTACTGCTCATGTATCGGCCGATGTCTTTTTATTGTAGCTTTACCACCTGTACAAAAGCTCAACCATCCAACCAAGCTCCATACAAAAGAAGAAAAGGTACACCCAAGGTTCCATGATACGATAGAAGCACTCCACAAAACGAACAAAGATCCTTCTAAATATTCTAGTTGCCAAGCTATACCTATTATCACCCACCGTAGCTCCTTATCGGCCGACCTATGATCAATTGTATTCTTCCTCAGAGTGTTCAGAATAACCACTTTAGGAAAGTCAGATTATGAGATTTAGTTTATCTGATTAGACAACCAAATTTTCTTTTTCGTAATCAAGTTATTCAGCACGCTACTCCCCCCCGAGTCGGACTGCTTCACCTAATCTAGTCAACTTCACCTTACAACGCTGCAAAGCTATCATCTTTCATTTCTGATACAATCATTTTTTTTCCAGACCAATTTGTTATACACAAAAGGTGACAAACATCAATTGGCCGAAACTAGCTTAACCATTTACCTAAACAACGAAAAGAATATAGGAGATGTCTGTAGCTATACCTCAAGCTAGACCAATGCCTACACCTACTTCTTCATCATCTCGTCCACTCGCCACTCGACCTCCAACAATGTTACCAAAGCCATCTAATTCATCTCAAAATCAGAGGGTACAACCTCGTCCATCTGCACCCCTAGCACAACGGCCTATGGCTCCTAGACCGAGTTCATCCAGTACAAATGCAAATACCCCTCAAATAGCTTCAAGACCACCACCACAAACAGTAATGAAGAACAACGTCAGTTCATCGTCGAAGATCCAATTACCACCTAAAGGTACAATATCATCTGCACCTTCACCTTCTTCATCTTCAACGCCTTCTGCTACACGTCCGGCAATGCATTCTAGAAATTCATCAACAGCTTCAACAGCTACAACATCATCAAACATGAATAATAATATAGCTCCTTTAACACCTGTAGCAGGTAAAGATACTTCTTCGTCAGCAGGTAAAATATTCGCTAAACCGAGTAAAGAATGGGTATTACCTGAAAGAGCTAAACCTGGTAGAAAAGTTAGTGTAGAAGAGCCGGATAACGTGAGTAATAATCTCTTCATTCCTCAACCAGTGCCATTAAAGTAATAAGGGCCGATATTCTCGTCACGATGTTATAACTAACAACGCACTTATCTCCGTAGAAACGTCAATCGCAGAATAGATTATCGCAGAGAGCTCATAGAGCTCGAAGAACGGATTACATCCAAACTTTGGAGGAAAGATTGAGACAATATGAAGCGAATGAGATACACTCCAATGTCAGATTGCAGGAAGTAGCTAGAGCTTTGAAGAACGATAATGAGAGGTTGAAGAATGAGTTGAACAGTGTCAAGATGCAAATAATGGAGTTCAATGGTGAGAAGGATGTTTGGGAACTAGAAAGAAGATCGTTCAAAGACTCGATCAAACAATTGAAAGTTGAAATTGACACCTTGAAGATGAATGGGTTGAGGAATATGAATGATAGTAAACCTGCAACTACGACAACTATAGTTAGGATGGAGGTTGATCAGAATACGATAGATTCTCTAGTACCTGGACCTTCACCAAGTCTAGCGAGAAGACAATCACTATCACATAGACACTCTTATACTAGATCCAATCCAAGTCAACAGAATATCGCTATTATACAACAACAGCAACATCAGCAGCAGCAATCGAAAAAGGATTTAGTCGATTGTCCAATTTGTCCAAATCCTGATCCAGACTGTCCATGTCAACAAGGTTCAACATCATCTGTTACCCAAACTATAAAGAAAGATATTACATTAGCTCAACCATCATCATGTGGATTATGTCATTCCACGGACGAATGTTTATGTAGAGTAGTAGTAAATCAGCAAGAACCAGAAGATATCAAACCTATAATCACTTCACCAAATATGTCATCACCTACAAAATCATTTAAATTAATGGACGACGGTTGTGGATTATGTGCAGGTGGAGGTTTTTGTGCATGTAGAGCAGCTTCAGAAGTACCTTCGAACAACTCAGGTTCATCAGGTATTACCAAAGCTGTTTCAATCGGAAACTCATCTTCTTCAAGTATAACTACAACAAATATAGTAAGGGCTACAAGTTCAGCCTCAGCCGTGCCATTAAGGTTGAAATCCAAAAGTAACGCAAATGCTAAACAATCAATCTGGGCACTGAATAACGTATCTACAGCACCGATCACTAAATCACCAAAAACCGAAGCTGTATGTACAGGTGATCCAGATAATTGTGATGCTTGTAGAAATGATACATTTGGTGAGTCCGTTTGACATTATTTGTTGGGATCAATTTTGAACTGATCATCTACGACGAGATATAGGTCAAGAATTTTGTCGAAGTTTATTCGATGAACCTCATCCTGACGCAACCGAAGGATTAGAGGGTAATCCTACTAAAAAAGGATGTGGAAACTGTAACGGACCTGGAGGATGTATGTCGATAAAATCATTACTTTCACCTACAGTTGATCAATCCTCAACATCTAGTGGGAGACCCACAACAGCAGCTACATCTTCTTCTTCAAGTAAAATCATAACTCCTCGACAGAAATATCATGATGATTTAGATGATGAACCACAATTGTTGGCACCATTGCAAATGGCTTGTTGTGGTAATCCTGAACTATGTGGTGGGCATAATGGTACAGGATGTACAGGTGAAATTGTTCTAGGTGGACTAAATTCAAATTCAGATGATTCAGTAATAGATAATCATATTGGATTGAATTTAGAATTAGATAAACCAATGGTTCATCTTCATGTTGATCATCACCACGATGATATAGATGGAAGTGATCATACTAAACTACGACCCGACCAAGCATGGAAACAATTAAAGGTAAGTTGACTTTCGATCCCCATTACTTCAGTTTGATTTGGCACTTGAACGCTGACATGCTGCGAATTCTTCTTCGCTTAGGCTCATCCAAACGCGAAATTCGCTTCATTGGCATTATTAGCTGATGTGGTAGCTCGAAGAACAAATGTTTTAGGTCAAATGAACAATAATAACTCACCTTCACCTGCACCTTCTTCACCTTTATCTTTACCTTCAACAACACAAGATTATAACCACAGCCAGTCCAGTCATGCTTCTTCTCTACCTCTGCTGAATAATACAAACCATTCTACATTCAATCATAGTCATGCCCATAAGAGAAGAGCTGGAGGATTTGATATTGAAACTTCTGCCGTTAGAGAAGCGTTGAAATATTTAGATAAAGCTACACCTGTAGGTTCACCTGCACCTTCAGATTCACAGAATCAAGGTATAGACGAAAGAGGTTCTAAGAGAAGAAGATTTTGATGCGGAGATTTTTCGTATCGACTACAAGGCGATGAAACTCAATAGAGAGAGGTAAACGGAAAGGGGAACAAAACAATCACCTAGTATAGATCATGTAACGAATTTATAGAAAATTGTATTTTAGCCTTTTTATCTGTAGAAGTTCAAAAGTTCCTTTTTTGGAATCTACGAATGCTGTTGTTCGAAACAAATGCATTCTCTATATATGTTACTACCAAAAAATACAACTCACAGACAGGAATCGCAGTACCGTTTATTGCCACTCTTCATTCAGCATATTCTAGTCTGAATATACACAGACAAGACACTTTTCTTCCTTTTGCGATTCACTCCTTTACCGTGTTTGAGGTTCCGGTCTTCATTTCTGAGGTCCATTTAGGTTAGGCGAGGTTCAAGACAATTTGACAAATCTACGACGAGATAAACCATTAGATAAAAAAGGTAGAAGAAAAGGAATTATAGAACTTACGTAGCATCAACTTGTTTAATTTGAGGTAAAGCTAAAATGATTTTCCTTCTATAACCAGTCATATCATTCAATTGACATGGATTACCTTCCAAATAAACAGTTTCTAAATTTTTCAGTGGTCTTAATTGTTTATCTAATGAATGTAAATTTGGTATTTTATTATAACTTGCCTATATATATTGCAATGTAATGTTATCATCTTTTTCTCCCTTTGAATATTAATCTTGTTGAACTATTTTCAGATCAGAAGGACATTAGACTTACCCAGAATTCTTCTAATTCACTTAAATGTGATACACCTTCAATTTCTTCAATCATGTTATTTCCAATATCAAGTGTTTTCAATTTAATCTATAGCCAAGAAACAGAAATGAAAGGGAAAAACATTTCAATATCACTTCACACAATTATCCCTTTTTGTTGGAATCTCTGACGGGATAACTTACGTTCTTTTCCAAACCTTCAATTTTGGTTAAACCATTATGCGATAAATACAATTCTTCAAGATTGACTAAAGCTTCTAGATTTTCCATTTTCGTTATTCTGTTTGATTGGATCGATAGAATCTTCAACGATGAGAAGGTTGAAAGGTTCTATATTGATCAAAAATCAGGTGTTTAGCTATATACCTATCTGATTGTTTTGATCAATAACCCCATTATTGAACATTATATACATCTTTCCCCAAACCCTATCCCAGCTTTACTATCTTTTGTATATAATCGGGATATCTATCTCAAAGCAAAACAAGTGAAGAGTGAACTTACCTCTAGAGCTCTAATTTTATTCTTACCTAACCATAATTCCTCTAATTTCACCAAATTGTCTAAATTCTCAATAGTTCTTAATCTGTTACCTCCAAGTTCTATTGATGTCATAGTATCCTTACACCAATCTAATTCACCTTCTTCGATGTGCGATATCTTATTCTGTACCAAATACAGAACATTGAGTTTATTCTGAGAAGGTAAATTTGGTGGATGTCGAAGGTTATTGAATGATAAATCTAGTGAACTATCAAGGAGAGCAAGCTGTTAATACATCTGAAAAGCAAGATGTCATATAGGTATTTTTGAATGAAGTGAATCCAGATAACAAAAGAATAATAACCTGAGTAAACTCACGTTAGATTTACACAACCTTTCAATTCTTCATCAGTCACTCTACTTCCTAATCTATTATCATATAAATCTAATTCTTCTAATTCACTTAAACCATTGAATACACCTTCAGGTAAAGGTGATGAAATTTCATTTTGTCTCAAACATAATCGTTTTAGATGTTTAGAGAATCTTGAAATATTAAGTGGTAGTAAAGACGTAGACTTTAATCTTAAATGCTGTAATTGGAGATCCTACATGATGTTATGCAATTAACCGTTAGCCAGTCCAGCGTATAGTGAATCCATTCCGAACTCACTTCGGTGTCTTCAGGATAATCTTTCAAAAAATCACCATCGTCTCCAATGTCTCTACCTGCTCCAGGCATTCTAGGTGGTTCTTCATCATCTTCAGGCTCAGAATCAGATGCTGGGAGCTGCACAGTTTCGATTGGACCTAATCTAGCTCTAGGTTTCTTGGGTGATGACGATGTCGTATTTTCCAAAGGTGAACCTTCGACTACCTTACCATCTACAGGTTGTTCAGGCTTCAAATTTGTAGAAGCAGTTGGAGCTGACATATTTCTAATGGTGTGAGTAAGTCGTGTGGGGCGAGAATCAACCACAAGGCAGTATAAGAAGAGAGAGATACAATATCGAGGAATGAGGAGGTAGAGTACTCGTAGATGATACAGATGATGGAATGCTTTGTTCGCTCATCTCCTAAACTTCTTCGGATTGCTTCCGACGGAAAAATATCAACCCTCAAGCTAAGGGATATACCTCAGACTAAACCGATAACTTTCGATGTAATCTTCATTCCACTTTCCATGCATGACTATAAACACAAATGAATTGAACACACACACATATATATATATATACATTACGAAGATCATACGGGCAATTAGATCCAAGGCAATCTCCTCCAGCTTGCCATTGGTTTTGTTCAACGGGTTGGTGAGAACCATTATCAACGCCTGTATGTGGTATGTATCTGATCAAGAGACCAGTCACATCAGACTTGAGAAGAAGGGTCATTCAGTTTCTTTTTAGAGAGGTTTTGAGTGTAATCCAAGTTTTCAACTGAGTCTACATCACCTTCTTTCAATTCATATAGATCTTGATTGCGGTTAATACCGGTACGTTGTGGTTCCATCTGGAAAGACTGCAATATCATTGACAGTCAGTCAGTCAGGGTGACGCTGATTATAGTTCTCTGTATTCATATAGGCTTACCTCAGTATGAGTTTCAACATCAATATGAACAGTAGCTTGCTGTAATCGACTTCCACCAAGCGCGTATGTGTTGGGTTTCTAGCGTGGAAATAATTGGTTTGTTGTTTAGCCCAGCGTGGTGGCTTTGCCAGGAAAAGTAGGTCGACTTACGGTATCAGCAGAATATTTTTGACCTGGGTGAGAGTCGGCATCTTGACGGAGTGAATAACGTGAGTTTAATGTAGCTAAATAACCAACTTCATATGCCTTTGGAATGGCGACACTAAAGTAGAAAGAATATCAATATTGATATTTTGTTAAAAAAGCATTTGAAGCCTGAAATAAAAAGTAGTACATTGTATGATACTTACTCGAAAAATATACCAAGAGTTGAAGTAGGTTTCAAAGACCAGGAAATAACAAAAGCTGTCATACTAGATATAGCAAGCAAAACGAAATGGTGGTTAGAGGATAATTATGGTCATGATCATAGGATGATCAAGTAGCTCACACAAGGGTTGGAGCTAATTGCGTTTCGATCGTGATTCTGAATACCAAAAAGAAAAAAAAACGTTGTTTAGCAATATCTAAACGAAGTAGAACAACATGAAAGGAAATTAAGACTTGATACTTACAAGAGAAGTTTCTTGACTAAAGCATCAGTATGTGACCATCCTGTTCTTGATCTCCATAAACCCCATGCCAAAGTTGCTGTCATCAAAACATCTGTACACAAAGTGACTACTTGCCATGCTCTGACAATATCGTTAACTTCCTATACATGTCAAATATCAAAACTGATTAGCCGTTATTTTTTTAGATGATTTTCCAGTCAATTCGGGGTAATCAATCAATCGACTTACACCAGCTTCAAAGATAGTTTGCAAAGGTGCTGCAACGATTGCGATAGCCATTGTCAAACCTGCTTCGGCGAGGCTAATGTTCTCATAACTCATCAGGAAGATGTACCAACATCAAAATAACACAGCACTGCTGTGATAATCATCGCGTTTGTAATGTAGATGATGACTTACATCATAAGACTGAATAATATCAACAGACACTTGTTGTCTTGATGTAATCTATAAGCTCTCAAAGCGTAGAAAAACTGGATTGGAATACTCTAATAATAAAAATTTCGACTCCGCTTTACTGAGCACTGGTTTATTATTGAAAATTCGGTATGTAAACTCACCATGATGACCCCAAGCACTGGCCATAGAAGTGCTATATCAACAAAGGTGAAAACGATAAATCTTCCGAAATCTAAAGGAGCAAGTGAAATAGGTAAGTTTTAGCATACATTTAGTTGGATTAAACTCAAGTTCAGTGCCAGAAACTAAGCTCACAATAGACAAAACTTCTCATGTTGTAGAATATGACAGTACCTGTCCATAACGTAGATGCTAAAGCCACCCAATGCTTTTTTACATAAATAGAATGAGCACGACGACAATCGCTCCAAACGCAAGGTATACTATACACTGTAATTTTCCTCGACTCACTGTAATATACTTTATCAATCTACCTTCAGTTGCGGAAGAGTATCTACACCAATCTATATATTGCTGTGTGACTACACCAAACAATATAGCGTCCCATAAACAGCTAAAAATTCGATCGATAATCACATTAGTGAATACAGTTCAATAGGCTATAGTATAAACATGAAATGAAATGAAAAGAAAGTAGTAGAATGGAGAATGAATAATGATGATTTCGTAGATTGATAGTATAACATACCCAACTAAGAATGGTCCTAAATTCATTCCTAGATCCGAGGAAAAAGCAGCATTTGCCATAATTTCAATCTGCTCTGGTGTCATCGCTGTAGCACCTACATCTGTGGACATCTTGTCGAATAGAATCACGTTCTGTCGCATGTGAGATCGGTTAAATAGGTTACAGTAAATGAACGAGATGACGAATATTTGGTAAATCCTGTTACAGTAGTAGGCTAATTGATTCTAACTTTTTCAAGATATCAGATATGTGTACAGCTCAAGTTACTGATATGAATATATATATCCAAGCGATACATCTCATACTTCACCGGTAAGAAAAGATTTTCTCTTCGATTTTACAATCGTGAGATGCGATTAGGTTACTGAACCATCAAACCATCGCAAATGCCACTTTGTTCCTTAGAATTTCATTAGTGGTTGTCAAGGTCAAAGAATTAGTCACTTTTTGAAACATATAATAATTTAAGTACCTTCAAGACGATCAATGCTTCATCACGTTTCCAAGGGAATCGATCCCGTGTCAAAGGGAAAAAACAGCTGAAATGATCCGAAAATTGTCAGTTGATGAGGTCCCTCGAACACATGATCAGAATACATAAAGTGTTATCCTGAAAAGGAGCGGACTATAAATTTTGCCTGAGAGCTATGAAACTGATGGGTAGGTCGATAAGCTTGAATCACCTCGGTCATCGACACGTTAATTCCGAGATAATGATGTCCAAGCGTAACATTAGCTCTGTATTGAGGTATCCAGGAGACAAATAACTTTCTTGCCAGACTACACCCTACAGTATGAAGAAACGATTGCATACTTCTTTACAGATGGACAATTGACCGTGGAAAGGAAAAAATGAAGTAACAGTCTATACCTTAATTGTAAAAATTATAAAGGTCAACGATACAAGATTGAGAAGAAAGATCCACCATTCACACTATATTTAGACCGTTATTGACTAAAGTCGACTGAGATTGAGATTCATTAGGTGTAAATTCTAAATGCTCTACCCATTGAGTTGGACTTGATATTTCCGCTTCTTCATATATTACAGGTTTACGATTTATTCCTGGAGGTGTGTTTTGTAATTGGTATGACTAACAATCTGAATAAGCTATGTTTTACAACTGCATGCTTTACATATGGGTTTGATCCGAATGGGAAAGTTGATCAACTCACTTCAGTATAAGTTTCGGTTTCGATCTTCACAGTCGCTTGATGTAATTGACCGAAACCTGCGTTATATGAGTTCTGTTTCTAGAAATGACTTAATATATTCAGTACAGCCCCAAGCGTCAAAGCTAATCAAGAGAGAGAATTGTAAATTTACCATTAAAGCCGGAGGGGTCATCTGTTGAGCAGAGATTACCGATTGACTGGCTCTTCTCAAACTGACCCTCGAATTCAATGTTGCAAGGTAACCAACAACGTAAAATTTTGGAATGAGTTGTCTGTGGCGATATGATTATTGTATTGTCAGATACTGCTTGTCTCACCTGTTATAATGAATAAAATTCGCAAAGGATCTTAACTTACTCGAAAAAGATTCCCAAAGTGGTTGGAGGCGAAATGGCAAATTCTATTACAAAGCCCAACATCCTATCACAAAACAATGTTGATTAGAATCCTTCCTGGAACATACAGTAAATTAGCGTGACAGTAAATGTACTTACAGTATGGTCGGACCTAGTTGAGTTTCCAATGTAATGCTATTTCGAATGAAGATGGAAGTCAAAAACTCGTATAAGGCACAAGAGATATTTCATCAAACTTACAGCATCAATTTGTTGACTAACGCATTGGTATCTGACCATCCAGTTTTCGATTTATATAAACCCCAACCGATACTGGTTGTGATGATCAGGTCAATGGCTAATGTGAGACATTGCCAAGATTGAACAGGTTGTACAATCAACTACACATTCAGATTTAAAAATCATTAGTCTCTATAGGATACTTCCGTCCTTGCTAACTCACTTCTGCTTGTAATTCTGAGCTTATCCATTGACAGATGACTAATATCCAAATGGTCATCCCGAAAGATGCGCAACTGCGATTCACAGAGGTATAGACTCTAGTTATCTCTGACTGTTCAAGTGTGTGACACTTTTACATGTTGGACTAGTTTACTTACATCAAAGTACCAAGTAACCCAACCAAATACCAATTTCTTCCGTTTAATCGAAAAGATCTTTCGGTGTAAAATATCTGAACTGGAGCTGAAGTTATCCATCCTAGTATAGGTACTACTTGAGGAAAATTGACCTCTAAGAATGCTCTATATTTTCCAAAATCTATCGAAGTTTAATATCGAAATTTAGCTGTGAGGGATCGGTGTATGGGCATCGCCAAACGAATCACTCACTATAGACAAAATTGTGCATACCATAGCTTATTTCGAATATCGTATATGCGATAGAAGCTATAATTAAATAATGCTACACATTGGCTTCATATTAGCAATTAGAAAAAGTAAGTGGTTGTGAACACGCTACGTACTGTTAAATAGGCATAGCTTTTCCTCTCCGAGCTATTTGAGAATGTCCACCAAGTGATATACTGCTGGCTTACAATCCCGAATAGTATGCCATCGATTATAACTCTAAGTTCAAGTGAACCAAATCAGCAGCAATACGCAAAGATGGTGAATACCGTCCTTTCGTTAAAAAGTTCAATACTCACGCTAACAAGAAAGGCCCGATATGCCATCCTAAATCACCACCAAAAGCCATTTTAGCTATAGCTTCCACTTGTTCTTCCGGCATACCCGTTATATCGATACTAGGCATTTTGACTTTTGGGTTATTTTGGATGAAAAATCAGTCGAAAGTTGTAAGCGGAAATACACATGAGGAAGAAGTGAAAGTCGATATCATGATAGATATATGACTATATGATCATGTAGGATATGTATGCAGGTGTTGGACAAAGAATCATATCACCTGAAGAATATATCTGAATAGAAATTAGGTGGAGATCGATTAATGCGATTAAAATTGTATAAAACAGTTTCTTGTCCCTGATTAACTTTTTTTACCTTTTATGCAGTCGCCATTGTTAGGAAGATCCACTTCATTCATGGGTATCAAGATCTGATGAAGTTCATCTACCGTCTGTATGGATTTGCCAACGAGCAGTAGATGATTTGGAATAACCATAAAAGACTGAGTTAATCGGGTTTCAAGTTATACTTAAGCTTGGCGAGTGATTGGACCCGATGCCTTGAAATACAGTGTTTAACTTGGCTTTTTTACTGACATTGTATGAATCGTTAATTGTTCAGGCTCAAAACATTTAGAGGTCCGTAACTTGACGATGATGTTTAATCTATTCGTTTCTAAGCCATATCAAATTAGACATATTCAATGATTTGGCTAATACATTCTCAAAGGCTTCGTGATGTAGAAAAACATCATTTGAATGGTAGGCTTGAATATAACTTAATGAAACCGGAATTAGCGAGATTTCCAGGAACGGTCAATAAGTGTCCTCCATCCTAGAGACGGTTATCGCATCTTGACCTCACGGCCAATCTTGCTCTTCAATGGTGAATCATTCAGGGAAGACTTTTAGCGTACGCCACTTGAATAATTATATAAAAATACGAGTAGATATGTATAAGGTGTAATTATGGGATAGCTATCACAGAATTTGTATTGAAAAGATTGATTCGAATCAGACATTTTAGCTTTGTATGGTTAGATAACAATCACCAATTTTGTTACAGAGTAGATACCCTATTAAATACATTTAATCGATCAATCGAATCAACTCCTTAGTTTAGTTTACTCTTTCCCTCCTCCCAACCTCAAAGGTATCCACACATCCCTTGATCCTGGTTTTTTCCATCCATACACAATTAATTTCCTTCATTCCCCCATATTTACGTTCTTTCCACTCTTGTTTCACATATTATTACCAAGAGTGAATGAGGATAACCATGATTGCTTTTCTCATATCAGCTTATGCGATATTTGATCGTGCTGTATATCAATTCGGATCTTTACCAAAATGACATTGAAGTGATAGACTACATGTAACAAGGACAGTTAAAGCCTAAATTCAGCAGTTGACGGTTTGGGTATTCAAAGTAACACCTATGAGCCCAAATGTATACCGGCTGTGATCCAATGAATGCTCAAATCATGTGGTCCTGTTTTCCATGAAAGAATGCATCGCTACTTTATCAAAATCAATGTGAGAAAGTTTACTTTGACTACCCCTCAAATGCGTTATCGGATTAACGCGGATCGAAAAAGTTACGTAAGACCGCTAGCAACGTGAATGAAACGCTAGTAAACTTACGGTTCCAATCATATTTTGATTTAAATCTAGGTTTTTTATATACCTTATCATTTCGTACTACGTCTACTGCAACAAGTCTACATTAACCGTCTGTGCCTGATCTTATCTGTTACGGAAGCTAAGGAGGAACTTCAGAATTTCAATACGATTTGTTGAGCTGACCACACTAGATTGAAGCCGAGCTTCTCTGTGCGGGAGATCCTTCACTAGTATATATAGTTCATCCGTGTTCTCCGCTCATGTAGGAGAATTCCTTATCTTATCCTCTAGCGACGTACATGCTATTATCACGGAGGAGCGTTTGATTTTTTGGGAATTACTGATATGACTGCTTATCTTCAACCAATGTCATTTCTTTATTCGAAATCTGCTACTTTTCCTTATCGTCCTTAGGTTGTTTTCTATACACCTTTTTCGTCATCTTTCTTATCCGAGTAAATCTGGGTGAAATAGACTGTATGATTTCATTGCATGAAACGGACACATATATATACGGTCACATACGCTAGCCTTTTTATCGTTTTGTCTCCACTCATTGAGTCTCATCTTTCTTGACAACCTTTTCACAATAGCGAGACAGGTTTTGAAACACAAAACAACTCGATCCACTTATTCTTTATCATAACTACCTGATATACTGCTTAGTAGTTGCATCGATTTTTTACATATCAATCAAGATGAGAGCTCGACAGATACTGAAAAAACTCGAAAGTAATCACGTGGAAGGATTATCGCAGAAGGAGATTTTCTTAGCTACCGAAGATTTGTTACCTGTAACGGACGAAAAGAAAACTTGGACCGCATGGAATTTTGTAAGTATCGTTTTAACTTGATTCGAGTTATTACTGGGCATCGCTCAGCCATGTTGGTCAATTACGCCGACGCTGATGGTATGTAACATCTCAATAGGTTGGGTTCTGGATTGCCGATTCTTTCAACTTGAACACCTTTACCATTGCAGCTTCTATGATTAGTGCCGGTCTAAACTGGTGGCAGGGTTAGTCCCCGCTCATGTTCAGCTTTTTCTGATGATATTAGAGTTTTGCTGACAATATAACATTGTAACCATCAGCATTCTTATGTGTGATAATCGGTTATACGCTCGTTGGTCCACTGCTTGTACTCAATGCTCGGCCTGTAAGTTCATTCCATTACCCACGAATCGTAAGTCGAGTTAAGGAACGTCATGACTGATATTTGGGTAATTGCAGGGGGCTGTACATGGTATCGTTTTCCCTGCAGTATGCCGAACAACATTTGGTATATTCGGTTCGTTATGGCCCGTATTTAATCGTGCATGTATGGCATGTATCTGGTGGGGTGTTCAAGCTTGGTTAGGTGGTGAATGTGTTTATGTTCTCTTAAGGGCCATATTCCCAAGTTTTGCTAGAATCAAAAACACCATGCCTGCTAGTTCAGAAACTACCACTGGTGGGTGATTTATTCGATTTCTGTAAAGCCAACACATGCCCATTTCCACCTGTCCCGGCCTTGACTTTATGTCCCAGTCGTGTCTCAGTATACCAGGCTAATCGGGTTACATCCATTCATAGCCGTCGTTATTGGATTCGTGATCTACTGGTTACTTTCCCTCCCAACGATCTGGGTACCAATCCATAAACTCCGTTGGTTGTTCACGATCAAAGCTATCATTGGACCTATTGTTGGATTCACCTTGTTTGGTTGGTCTCTTCATCGAGCTGGTGGTGTGGGTCCAGTATTCAGTCAACCTGCTACGTTATCAGGATCAAAATTAGGTTGGCAAATGCTCATTAGTATTTCTAGTTGTTTCAACAATATGTTTACTTTGGTAGGTTTCAATCCAAAGGTTTCGGTCTTATAAGTGGAGCAAAAAAGATTAATGACGATATTGACAGGTAACAAATGCACCGGATTTCGCTTCAAGAGCCAAAACGCCTTCTGCAGCAGTATGGCCACAAATTATCGCTCTGCCACTGGGATTTACAATCACTTCCTTTTTGGGTATCGTAATTTGTTCAGCAAGTCAAGTCCAGTTTGGCGCACCAATTTGGGATGTTGTTAAAATTATGGATTCAATGCTTGATGGAGCAAGTTCAAGTACAAGAGCCGGATTGGTCTTCATTGCTGCCGGTTTCATCTACGTTCAGTGAGTTTACCTGCAGTTGATAAATTACACGAAGTGGCGAATCTGACAGTTTGGTACTTACTCTTACAGACTCCTCCTTAATGTGGCGGCAAACTCAATCTCAGCAGGATGTGATCTGACTGCTCTTTTCCCTCGTTATCTATCTATCAGAAGAGGTGGTTATGTTGCTGCTTTAGTTGGGATCTGCATGTGAGCTACAATTTCAGGTCCGACTTTCTGATTATAAGAGACTAATTGCGATTCTCTCTCTTTTCATTCTGTAAAACAGGAATCCATGGTTGCTTTACAAGTCCACCGCTACATTCGGCAGTTACCTTGGAGCATATGGTGTTCTCCTGTCCTGCATAGCCGGGCCTATGATCGTCCAGTACTGGATAACCTCAAAAGGGCATATGAGGATCAATGATTTATACACAGCCAACAAAGAAGGTTGGTATTATTATACTGCTGGTATAAACTGGAGAGCTTATGCCGCTTATTTCGCGTACGTCGTTTCTAAATCTATGCTGGTTTTCATTTGGTATTCATTCAACTCGCGCGAGCATTTAACTCGACCATTTGCTCGAGTACGGAGATCACCGCTGATAACAATCTCGATATAGTGGATTTGCTGTAAATGCTCCTGGTTTTATCAATACCCTTAAGCCTACAATCGAAATTTCCGAAGGTGCGAAGAGAATTTACTATCTTGTAGGTATTTTATTTTTGTGCTTGTTGGTTGATTGATTTATAACGAAGGCTGACATGATGTATTGTTCTTCATAGTCCTGGCTTACAGGTACAGGTATTTCAGGATTAGTTTATTATATACTCTGTTTGATATCACCACCACCATCGATGAATAAACATTTCAAGGAAATTGACGAATCTTATGGTGAACCTAGAATTGATCAAATCAAACGGAATTTGACTCAAAATGATGAACATGTTTTCGCTTCCACTTCTCCAGAAGTAGAATATGGATCATCAAAAGAAGGACAAGAAGATAGAGAACAAGATTCGAAATATATCGATACCAAAGAAAGAGAAAGAGTTACCGTCTTAGAAGCTTAATCGGATCACTCGTGAACGAGATTCACCGTTTTTTGGACCATGACCTGTTTCGCCTGCCTTTATACCTTTGAAGTATAATTAGTTATATAAATATTGTAGTGCTGTTCCTGCATACGTCAATTGCAAAAAATGTCAATGAATTTCTCTTCTTTTCCTTATACCGTGTATTTTTTTACCTCCTTCCTATACATCCTCTTCTCTCGGCAAAATGAGTAATCAAGTTCCTATTCGAGTGATAGATATTACAACCAGCTTGCCACTCATTGAGATCAACAGAATTGTTGTGCGGAGATTGTCACCTTGCGTATCTCGATAGGAACAGGATAATAGCAAAATGTGATGTGGGTTGCAGCCTTAGCTTAAACAGCACCCGGATGAATCTCGGAACTCTCGTACTCGATATCATATGGTATGTCACCGCATGTCAATACGCTGCGGAAAGATACAAATGCACTGGAAAGCTCCACGCTTTATTAGATTTTCGGATGCACAGCTAGACATCTTATGTCCTATAACATCGCCTTGAAGTGAAGCAATACATCATAGGTTTGTTCCTTGTAACTTGATAATCGCTTCAATCAGAAAATTATTAACGACTATAGTCATCGGTTAACACCGATATTAGTCCTCTTGCGATTCTATCTCTTGGCTTTTTTGGCTTCCGAGGAATCTCCCTTCTATGATGATGAACATGACGTTTTTGTAAATATCAATTATTCAGGAAATCGAATCACACTACTCTATTTTAAAGAGCCTTTTTTAATCTAATTCTTTCCTGTTGTATTCTTCTTTCTCGCTAAACAACGAGTAAAAATTCAACTCCACATGTTCTGATCATCAAAAGCTTAGCTTGTCGTAGCCAAGAGGAAGAGAAACATTAAGGAAACAAGGTTATAAAGCTAATCTATCAAATATGATTCGTGCCGCCGGTGCATCACTCAGCATTAAGAAACATTAAATTTTACGCGCCACTGGAAAATAATGATGTCAAAGGTACCGTTTAGAGCAAGATATTTAGGGAAAAACAGCCGTCTCGACTTTCTCCTTCCTCTCTTAGTTCGAGGAACGTATTTTCTTAGGAATCGTTTCATCAATCACTTCTTTTCATGTTGCATGCCATTTCCAAAATAAACCATGTCATGATATAAGTTATCCCTAACTCCGCTCAAAACGCTCGCCGTTTATAGGAAAAGCGATAGAATAGAGATCTCTTGATCATTCTACGTTGGTTCTTTCAACTTTTTTACTGTTATTTTGCGCTTTTTACCCTTTGTTTCAGGTCCGAAAGAATCAAGTCTTAGTGGCAAAACATGAGAATTGACGTCATAACGTCATCTTATAACGTCACTCACATCACATTTCAACAACAACAATAACTGACAATTTTTTTTTTCTTTTTTTCTAATCGTCGGAGTTGTATTGACTCCAATGAATTCCAACATATATAAATAACCATAACTTGCCACCTTGTTTAACGACTTTCTCTTCTTTATCAACAAGAACAAACAGCAACTAATATCACAACAATGGGTAACATTATTTCAGCCATAGCTAACGGTTTATCAGCGTAAGTACTTTTTCCCTTTGATAGTTGTCTTCTTTCATGATTAGCTCTTTTCTTGACATTCTGCTAATCTCCTTTTTCCCCTTCTATCACAGCGTCGTAAGCGCAATCGCTTCAGTATTCATCGCTATCTTCAGAGGTATCGGTGCTGTATTAATCGCCATCTGGAACTTCATAACATGTGGTATGTGCTCAGGTGGACGAAGAGGAGGTAGAGGTACGGTGTAGTGGGTGATGGAATTTAGGTGAGTAAAACTTTCATCCTTTCACAATTTCGAAGTTCCTCTCCCTATCATAATGTACAGCAATATTGCTGCTAACTTTTATTCAACATTGATAGATGATCACAACGTCTCCCATCACCCAACAACATACCATATTTTTCTATTCATACCAAACTTTATCAATACAATACAACTTATAATTTATTAATATCATGGTTTAGACCGTCAAGTCTCGAAAAAGTCTCAATTTAGGTTCTATAGATCTCAAATTTAACTTATGTAGCCATAGATATACACGACATGCAACGACCAATACTACTATTACTGGGGAACCTGCTTTTGCATTAACATAAACATAAAGTGCATGATGACTTATACTTATTGTTATACTAAGCTTGCGATCCTATTCTATGGATCACTGAATGCCTACACAATGTTTATTCACCGTTTGAGCGTCAGTCTCTATCAATACATTGTCCACCGAACTAAAAGTCGTACGAGATTGAGATCAGTATGGTCTTCAAGTCCACTTTTTGGTCACTCGAGATATGCAGAGGATATCGCTGCTGGTCTCACCTGTGGTAGGTGGGCGTCTATATCATATCTTTTACCAATCTTCATTTCCAGCATCTTAGGTGTGGTATCATCATATACTCTTTGTCCATTGTACTGATACTGATATGAACCTAAATCATGGTTAACTCCAAAACTGGCATGGCGAATTTGGAGAAATCTGTGAAGAACGCTTACCCTGATCTACACGAAGTTTACCTTCAAATGCCTTGAAAACCTTTTCAAAGGGAGTCGTTTGTTTCACTTTGAAAGGCACTTCTGGCTCATGATTGGTAGGCTGGAGTGAAGATTCATCTGTCAGGTTTGCCAGATAGATGTAGTGCATTGGTGACTTACCTTCATCATTATCACGATCTGCGTACATGCAATCACGGGTTAGTTATCGTGCTTAAGAGGACGCAAGTATGAAAAAACTCACCTTGCCTTCTTCTTTCAAGCCTTCAACTTCAGGTTCTGAATCGCTATCTGCTCCGGACATTTGACTTGATTTGGTAATGGCCTGACTTGTAAAGCGGAATCACTTGTATTTGCTGATTTAGTTATAGCGAGATTAGACTGATTTAGACTGATAAATCATGGAGTCTATCAATACAGAACGGGAAAAGGAATCTAAAAGAAGGTCAAGGAAGAAGGACATCAACAGATGATCAAGTCATGTTCCGAACATTCACTTAGCGGTAGGTCTGTGCATGGCGGCAGTATATAACAAGTTGAGTTAACCCTGAAATTTAGAATACACCCAAAGCGCATTGAAGATGAATTTCAATTGATTAGATGGTATCAAGAAAGGCTATAACATTGCATAGACGCGAAAGTGTGTTGAATCCGTTCGAACCTCGAACCTATTCTCATGAAATAGTGTATTAGAAGAGATCATGAACGCAGCGTTGGTCCACGAAGAGGATCATCCTATCGCAGGTTCAATCACGCGTCATTCAGTTAAAGATCCCTCAAAGTTGATCATGGATATATCACTCACCTTGCAAGAGATTCATATGCTTGCCCACATCTTCCGCTGTGTCTGTAATAGGTTTCGCCGTTTTGCCGGACCATGGTTCTTCTGTCTCATTCGAATGACGTTTGCTGTTCAACTCTATTATTGCTCGTTGTATCTAGTGGCTGGAGTGGTTGTGAAAGTATCTACTATCATAATGGTCGTACAAGTACTGGGTGTTGTAATGACTGCTTCGAAAATGGTAGGCGACGGGGTTGGAAGGAGGGATTGATAAGATCGACGGGTCAGCTAAACCTGACATCGCTCAAATCCTTCAAAGACTAATGGTAACAATGTATTTGTTGCTGGAATGAAGAGGACTAAGAATGAACGGTGACATGCTATTAGACAATTACAACATTAACATGAGTCAGCATATGAAGATATACATCAGGACACTTCGAGGCTCCTTGAACTATTACGGCAGATCAATTCAGTTAACCTCCTGCTCAGCTACTGCACTTAGTTAAGGGAAATCGGTGATGAAGTAGTTGAGATTCTCATATGTGTTAAATATATACAGTGTGCAGATAGACTGCGCTGTGAATGCGAAATACTGATTATTGAATGCATGATATGTACAAAAGCTATTCAATCAGATGTAAAGCATAAGCAGTAACCCTCCGTGACCTTATGGTAAGGCATTGATACATACACTACTATCGTTTGATCAATTCTGGTATTATCACTGGATCTTGAGCTACAGCTGCTATTCCTGATGACAATATTCCTACATATGGCATAAGTGAATAATGGAGAGTCATATTGGCATATTCAACATCCCTTTTAAAGATGCGATTATCAGTATAACATATCTTCGACCAATGCTATCTAAGCGATTGCAGACGAAAACACTCACTTGAAAGTACCTGAAGGGTTTCTCCATTGATATTTATTTTTAACTTCTTCTACTCTGACATTACCTCTACCTTTTCTACCAACTTTAGATTTAGGTAATTTATTTCCTACAGCTCTAATATCTCTAATTTCTGCTCTTTGTATAATTCTGTCCCAAATGACAACGTCATGTATATTCCCTGTTGTTTGTTCTTCATATGATGCAGTTAAGTAAATGAGTAATTGTTTTGTGTTGTACGAGTTTAATAAAGGATTTAAATCTGTTCGTACATCAAATTTCAATGATGCTAATTCTTCTTGTCTTGCTCCCCATCTACGTAATCTACCTTTTTGACTGTATATTCGTGAAAACTCATTAGCTTGAAATCCAGAGATACATATTGGTTAAGCTTACATTATTAAATCTTTAACTTCTACTTTACCTACGTCAACCGAAGGTATTCTAAGGTAAGAAGCTATCGATATCAAACCCAATAATATCATAACATAGGTTGTAGCGAGTGACGTTATATGGTTGAGTCGCTGTAAAGTCGAATACATCTTGCCAGAATCTTCTAGCTGCAACTGTGCACTCCGAGGTATATCTTGACGTGATAAGTAAAGCTTGTGTGTAAACTTGATTAAGTACAGGATGGATGTCCCTTTCATCATTGTACATGATATGTTGCTGGCAATTGCTCAAGCTCACGAGCAGCTTCATTCGCATCAAGTCTCCGTCGGAAGCAGTGCAAGGTGTTACTCTTAAAGGGATAAAGTGAATTAAATACGCGTCTGGAATATTCCTTTGTAAATAGCTATTATAGCTTCTTAAACACGTCTCAGTGCCACGTTGACAGAGTGATCACCTAAAGTTCCAGCTCATTACCTTTCTACGTGTCATCCTCACCCCCGCTTCATGATTCTACAACCATCTTTTACTTCTTTCTAAAATATACATCTTTTTGGCCTTTTGTTTTCCTTTCTTTTTCTTCTTTCTCCAACTAACGCCACTTTTTTGAAAAGAAGTAGAAGAAGTAAAGGAATTTGGGTTCTTCAAGATGGCATACCCAAAACGAACAATTCGTCCTTCAAAACGATCAACGTCTACATCATTAATGTCAAAAATCACTTTATTCGCTTTTGTCCTTATTGCCGTCATCTGTTTCTTACCTGTAGGTAATCAAGTTAGAGCTGAAGAAAAAGAAATAGATGTTGGAACTGTTATTGGTATTGATTTAGGTACAACTTATTCATGTGTCGCGTGAGTGTTTATCACTCTGTTCTTTACCCAAATCTCATTATTCCATATCCAAATTTTGATTACTTCTCCAATGCTACAATTTCCTAAGAATCCTGCATATACCCCGTCTTTTTTCTCAGGTGTAGTCGACTCCTGCTGATCTTGAAATAGAGCTGACAAATCTTTCTTTTTGATTTATCTAGTGTTTCCAAAGGTGGTAAAGTAGAAATTATCGCAAACGATCAAGGTAACCGAATTACACCATCATGGGTAGCATTCACAGAAGAAGAAAGATTAATCGGTGACGCCGCTAAGAATCAAGCATCAAACAACCCTGAAAACACTGTATTCGATGCCAAACGATTGATTGGTAGAGCAGCCGATGATTCAGATGTTAAGAAAGACATGAAACACTGGCCATTCAAGATTGTTAACAAAGGTGGTAAACCAATGATCGCAGTCAACCACAAAGGTGATCTCAAAGAATTTGTAAGTGTTCTTAGCAAAGGACTATGAGACGTACATGTAACTGATATACCTCCTCTTTTGTAGACTCCAGAAGAAGTCTCCGCCATGGTTTTAACCAAGATGAAGGAGACTGCTGAAGCTTACCTTGGTCATAAAGTCACCCACGCCGTTGTCACTGTTCCCGCTTGTAAGCTCATTCTTCGTTTGATGATCCCTCTTTGAGGGACTTTCAGCTGACTGCTTATCCAGACTTCAACGATGCTCAACGATCCGCTACTAAAGACGCTGGTACTATTGCCGGTCTTACAGTCCTCCGAATTGTCAACGAGCCCACCGCCGCTGCTATCGGTAAGTTCAGCTAGCATACCACAGACCAGAGAACGCAAGCTGACATCTATCCATAGCCTACGGTCTTGACCGAACTGGTAAAGCTGAATCTCAAATCATTGTTTACGATCTTGGAGGTGGTACATTCGATGTTTCTCTCCTTTCTATCGAAGATGGTGTATTTGAAGTTTTAGCTACTGCTGGTGATACCCACTTAGGTGGTGAGGATTTCGATAACCGAGTCATTGATTACCTTGTCAAACAATACAAGAGAAAGACCGACGTCGATGTATCCAAAAACAAGAGATCGATGGGTAAACTTAAGAGAGAAGTCGAAAAGGCCAAGAGAACCTTATCATCTCAAATGAGTACCAAGATTGAAATTGAAGCTTTCGAAGGTGGTAATGATTTCGCCGAAGTGAGTTGGAACATCCTATTTGGATAGTGACTACCTTACTGACTTGGTTTTCAGACCCTCACCCGAGCTAAATTTGAAGAACTCAACATGGATCTTTTCCGAAAAACTATGAAACCCGTTGAACAAGTTCTCAAGGACGCTGGTGTCAAGAAAGACGAAATCGACGATGTAAGTGATAGCATAGGTTCTGTGAAGCACACATTAGCTAATATTCCCTCACAGATCGTACTTGTTGGTGGTTCTACTAGAATTCCTAAAGTTCAACAACTCCTCAAAGAATACTTCAACGGTAAAGAACCATCTAAAGGTATCAACCCTGATGAAGCTGTTGCCTATGGTGCCGCTGTTCAAGGTGGTATCCTTTCTGGTGAAGAAGGCAGTAGTGGTGTTCTTTTGATCGATGTTTGTCCTTTAACTCTTGGTAAGCTGTCTCCTTTGACTCCTCTTGGGACGAAGCTGACTGTTTGACTTAGGTATTGAAACCACTGGTGGTGTCATGACCAAACTCATTGGCCGAAACTCTGTTGTCCCAACCAAGAAATCACAAATCTTCTCAACTGCCGTTGACAACCAACCAACCGTTAGAATTCAAGTTTATGAAGGTGAACGATCAATGACCAAAGACAACAACGTTCTCGGTGAATTTGATCTTAACGATATCCCACCTGCTCCTCGAGGTGTTCCACAAATTGAGGTAACCTTTGAAATCGATGCCAACGGTATCCTCAAGGTTTCTGCCGCCGACAAAGGAACTGGTAAATCCAAATCTATCACCATTACCAACGATCAACGAAGATTATCACCTGAAGAAATCGAACGAATGGTTCAAGAAGCTGAAGAATTTGCTGATGAAGATGCCGCTGTCAAGAAGAAGATTGAATCTCAAAACGCTCTTCAAAACTTTGTTTACTCTATGAAAGCTCAAGTTGCCGACAAAGAAGGTCTCGGTGGTAAATTATCTGATGAAGATAAAGAAACTATCAACGCTGCTCTCAAAGAAAAGACTGAATGGCTCGAAGAGAACCCAACAGCTGAAGCTGAAGATTACGATGAACAATTATCTGAACTCCAAGCTGCCGTTGCTGTAAGTCTTACCTGATTTCTGCGCACTTCCAAACAAGTACTGATATTTCGCTTAATTCTCCGTAGCCTATTACCGCTAAACTTTATGGCGGTGCCGGTGGATCATCATATGATGACGATCAACAACCTTTCAGTCACGATGAACTTTAAACAATTTATAACGATTGGTAGAGATAAATTGAAGATCTAGATAGATGAAATATGTTTGAGGATGACGGATTTTGACGAGAATGATTGATCAATTTTTTTCATGATATCTGCATTTTATGACATTCTATACTTAAATAAAGTAGATGAGAAGTGAAAGAGGAGCGGTAGTTCAAGTAGACGGATCGAATGCATAAATTACCAAATGCTACAGTCTGCAGTATACATACAATATGCCTTATTGTTAGCAGATGAGGTTGACACTTAGGGAAGCGAGGGCGATCTTACCATAACGTTAGCATAGGAAACACGGTTAAACGTGGCAATTGATACGCGAAATATCATAGAACGGTGGAATCTAATCAATAATAACTTTGTCTCCTTTAGCTTGATCATCTTCACCTCTTTCAGCTCAATTAACGCGTTATTTTGCCGCATTTGCTACTACTTTCTCATCTCCAGATACCCCCTGTCCGCTCAACACGGTTATATGTTGAACCAAACTGCGTCGATACACCAGACTCATCCGTTTATACCCCAGCACTTGCTATAACGACAACGGCAACAACAATAAAACGCACGTCCCACTCTCAAAGGGATCCTGACGGTCGTAGAATCGGCTAATTCAAAATCAAAACATCTTTCCTGAACACATCCAGTACTGAGCTGACACAGCATTCCTCCAGATTATCAATCTAGAAATTCGAGAGATTTTTGCCCAAAATACAATCGTTCTTATCACGTAGGATATCGCGGCACCCACTTTCAGCACCGAAAAACGATCAATACAATAACGAGAAGGGAAACTCAAACTCAAGTGGTGGTGCCGCATCAATAACGATGCCTGGAACAGCAAATCAGAAAACGCCACAAGCTACAAATGGGAAATTAAATCCAATATGGTATAATTATGCTTGTGCTACTTTAGTAGCTGCTGTTGTTTTAGGTAATTTGTTAAGGTATACTTTTCTAGGTAAGTGGTCTGTTCATCGTCATACCTTTTTGAGTTGGTGTAGAATGGTATGATTGACCGATGTTTGACTTTATCGCAAACAACTTTATCGCAAATAGATTGGTCAGATCCTTATCATTGTTCTGCTCTTTTGAATAGTGGGACGGGTAAATGGTTAGACCCAGGTGTGTGGAAGAATTGGCAGCCTGAAGGTGAGTTATTAGGAATTCGTACTCTAGTATTGAACTATGAGCATCCTTATGACATCAAACTCTGATGCCTCCCTATTGTATCTATACGATGGAGCTAATCAGTCGAACTCTACAGGATGTTTCCAGTCGCCCTTATCTGGAAAGAAATTCCAACAATGTTTATCACAACCAGGAGCCAATACACCTAAAACTCATTTTGCTTCTTCGTACGATCAGAAACGTACAGCTATCTTTGTAGGAGATTCAACAGTTCGACAATTATATTTTGCAGCTGCTAGAAGTATTGGAAGCGTATCTAAAGCATGGGAAAAAGAAGGAGAAAAACATACAGATAGAATTTTATCATTGAGTGATGCTGATACCAATACAGAGCTTGATTTGGAATTTTGGTGGTAAGTTCAGCTTAATCATCGATAGATTTCGAATGTAGCTGATCGATGTTGACGATGTTGACAAAAGGGATCCGTATCTGAATTCAACCAAAACAGCGTCATTATTATCAGGCGGAAGATCAGAACCCGCTTCTTTATTAGTGATGGGATCAGGTTTATGGTATCTTAGAAATCCTACTTCAGGTGGATTAGCTTCATGGGGAGGAATGATTGAAAATACATTTGAACTTTTAAAAGAACATCAAGGATCACCAAAAACAGCTTTGATGAATCCTTGGGATGACATGAAACTTGGTTCCGGTGTGATTTTACCTGGCTTACTACCAACTGATTCATCTTCAAGTCAATCAACAATATATAAACGTTTTTCAGAACAACGATCATCTTCATCCCATACATTTCAAATAAGAGGAACAGATTTTTCAATTTCGGACTCAATAATCTTCTTACCTATAACAAATCCAGTGCATGAAAAACTTGCACCATGGAGAGCTGAAACTATATTACATACAGATGTTGAAGCTATGAACGCAGATTTATATGCAAGATTAACACATTCGAATCCACCACCAATCATAATACCATCCGTATTTAATGATTTATTGATAGATGAAGAAACTGAGGATGGTTTACATTTTTCAGATAAAATTCTGAACAAACAGATTGAATTACTATTGTCTTGGAGATGTAATGATATAATGAGAAAAGATGGTTCAACAGGTACTTGTTGTAAAAGATATCAATGGACGACGCCAATTCAAACTATAATCTTACTTTTATTGGTTGTATGGGCCCCTATAGGTATATTGGTGGCTTCAAAGTTACGTGAGTCGAATTAGCTTTTTTCTAAATCATCTGTCAATTCTTTCATCCATGTATGTGAGCTAAACTGTGAAATCTATAGCTTCAACATCACCGATACTGAACTATTTACCTTCATCAAGTATCGCCCCAGCATTAAGTACATTTGGCTTAGCAATGGGATACCTTTTCGTAGCGGATCGTACCACAATATTTCAAAAAGAACAAAAAGACTTCGAATCTTCGATATTTGGTGGATTAACTCTATTAGCTTTAATAGCTGGTTTGGTTACCATGAAAAATGGTGGAAAAGATTTAGGGTTCTTGAATAGGGATATAACGGATGAGTGGAAAGGCTGGATGCAAAGTATGTTGTTTACGCTATTCTGCTTCGGAATATATTCACAGGAATAGCTGACAAACGTCCGAAAAAAAAGTTGCGATTCTTATTTATCACATCTTCGGTGCCTCGAAAATATCCGGAATCTACAATCCCATAAGAGTTCTAGTGGCTGCTTATCTATTCATGACTGGATGTAAGTGAAAAATCATCTCTCGAGACGAACCAAGCTGATACTCGAATCTCTAGATGGACATTTCTTCTTCTGTACGTATAATCGAACCCAGTGAAACATGGTTGAATGCTGATCTCTGTTATAGACTACAAGAAAGGCGACTTTGGTTTCCAACGAGTAGCCATGGTTCTTGTTCGGCTCAATCTCTTATCGGTCGTCTTGCCATACACGATGAACACGGATTACGCTTTCTACTACTTTGCTCCTTTAGTTAGTTGGTGGTACATAATTATCTACTTCACCATGATGATTGGAGCCAAGCACAACGAACGACCTGCCTTTTTGATTTCAAAATTACTAGCTTGTGCAGGTTTGGTTACCTTATTCATGCACTACACATTCTTGATGTCCCGTATCTTCGATCTGCTCAATACTATTTTTAGAATACAATGGTCAGCTAGAGAATGGTCATTCCGAGTTAGCTTAGATTTATATATAGTATGGGGAGGTATGTTTTGTGCATATGGATACATAAAAATGAAAGAATATCAAATTACTGAAAAACCGTGGTTCAACAACTTGAAAATAACGACTTTGATCGGAAGTGGATTAGGTATGATATGGTATTTTTGGTTTGAATTACATTTAGAGAATAAATTTATCTATAACAATTATCATTCTTTAGTATGTTTTATTCCAATATTCAGTTTTGTGGTTTTAAGAAATTCAAATTCAATATTAAGATCAACAACGAGTAAACTATTTTGTTTTATTGGACAAATTTCTTTAGAAACTTTTATTTTACAATTTCATGGTTGGTTAGCAAATGATACGAAATCAATATTATTAGTTATACCTTCAACGAAATATAGGAAATTGAATTTAATCATTTCAACAATATGTTTTATTTATTTAAGTTATAAAGTCTCTGGTGCAACTGGTGAAATAACAGAATATTTAGTAGGTAAAGGTAAAATTCAAAAGAAAGCTTTACCATTACCCGTTACATCTACTTTAGCATCCAAACCAACAATTGAAGAAGGTGAACAGCAACCATCAACATCAACATCCACATCAACATTAGTTAAAGATGTTATAGAAGGTCCAAAAGATGGTGCACAAAGTGGTATACCAGAAAGTATACCTTTAATGAATCAATCTAAAAAGGATATTGAAGGTTTAGAAATTCCACAAAGTAATGATATGGAAAGAAGGGAAAGTTGGCCTGCTGTAAGTTTTAACTTTCCCTTTATTTAATTTCGATCGTATTAGGCAATCAGTATCATGTGGTCTAATACAATATTCCCATGTGTTCACGTATTTTTTATAGTGGATGGCAGCAACAGCATCTTCAATAACAAGAAAAAAATCTTTTGCAGAATATCAAAAGACAGATAGACAATGGAAAGATCAAACTTTATTAAATATCTTATCAAATTTACGTTCATTAGCTTCAAAACATAATTCAATTAAATTAACTTTGATTTTGATTGGTTTATGGATTTTAAATTGGTTATATTGATTGAACGAATCAAGATGAAATAGCGAGGAAGATATTTTGATAAAGAGATAAGAAGTGAGCAGGTCATCTCGGGTTTTTTTGTCTTTTTGTAGCTTTTATAAATACAGGAAGAAGAAGAAGAGGTACCGAAAAGGGAAGATAGTGTCGATAATATTATAAATCAAGTATATGCTTTATTTTTACTCAACATAGAAGTTCCAGATACATATTCTACATGCATGTTTTGCTTTATTTGGATAAACACCTAAAACACTTGAAATGTCCTTACAACACAGAAATACATCATGCTGAAATTCCATCACCTGTATTTCATGAACAATATACACAGTGTCCCTTCTGCTAGTACAACATAATCTCAAACCTTTCTTTTGATTGACTCTTCCCTCCCACCTGACACCATTACATCGTTTCTTTCTTTAGCGATGGTTTAGAGACCGATAAGCCATGACACCAAGTGAAAAGCTGATCAATATTCGCCAAATTGTACATCTTTAGTTTTAAATGATGAATCAGCATATAGTCTGGCAGGATACAAAATCAAATCGAACGCATATATGCTTTATTTCCCCCATATACCAAAGTCGAGGTGACACTCACGTCCAGTCTTGGTAGCATGTTCTCTAGCTCCTTTTTCACCTATCAACCCTTCTCCACATATTTGACACTTCAAATCAAAATTCGAAGTATCGGTATAATAGTGTCTGGCTTTCAATCCACCAATAAGTTTTTCAGCTGTAGGTATGATAGCCGAGTCGGTTATTGGGAATATTGTCGTGTGAAAAGATGGAGGAGATGAAGGTAATGGTGAAAGAGTCAGAGCATCGTAATCTATGCAGGACGTTAATGGGGGATCGTTTTCGGGCGGCCAAAATGAGGAATGGCAATTTACGTATACCTGAATATACAAGAAGACACCTATCATAGTATAAAGTGAGATTAGCTTTTTACTTGTTCAAATCAACCAATAAATACAATCTAACCTCGAATCGTATTCATCCTGTCCGAAACGATCACATCTCCCAGTAGCCACGTCAAAGGATGAAATCTCAGTTTTATAGCTAATATGGTTGGTCAGCCCATATAATATGGAACCTCGTTACAAGCTTGAACCTACTGTTTTGAGAATATGGATAACTCTGAAGGTAGAGGTAATATTGTCAGAGAAAGGCATTAGATTGAGTTCATGAAGTAGCTGCTTACCTATAGCTCCTCCCCAAGTTTCGGATTTTTGTATTTTATTGATATACTGATCAGTTGGTTGGCTAATTTGAGTATATCAGCTGGACTCTTTAACTGGAGATTGCAATAGAAAACAGCCCACCCCAACATAACATCTGAATAAGTGAATGGATCGTCTTTTATAGCATCGGCCACCACTTTCATAGGCAAAGTATCAGCTTTCATCCCGTATACGATAAGTTGTGGAGCAGCTTACCTTTCCGTAACTTCTGAGCAGATTCTATTCCACCTTCAAATATAACACCAATAGCGCTAAACAAACACGAATTATCATCTGGAACAACTCTCAACTGGAGGTATCCCGCATCTCTACCAGGTAAAGCGACACTGTCATTCGTTTCTAGTGGAATGTCATTTTGTGCGAGAGGAGATTCAGGTCGGGTAGGATGGACAGGTGAAGGAGCTGATATAGTTTCATTTATAGCTTTTATTGAAGGCGCTGGTGTAGGTGTTCCGGTTGATGTCGAAGATGAACTCGTCGATATGTTGCCAGAGGTAGAGGGTGCTTGAGAAGTGGTTGTAGAAGGTGCAGAAGTTACGATTATCTGTTCACCTTTTGTTATCGGTATGGAGGATAATGGACTTTGGATTTCAGGTAACAATTTTGGTGGATAACTGAATTTCACTAAATTGTCGTAAATTCCAATTTAATGTTAACATGATGCCAGTGACAGAGAAAGGAGAACACAAGAAGTCAGTAGCGTGAATTTTAGAACCACTGGGAGGAAGAAAAAGGGAAAGATATCAAGAAGGGATAGCATTGTAACCCACATTCTTGTTCGCTTGGCGGTATTTCCGTAGAGGAAAAAATCAATACCTTCAAATCATCTAGAGTAGTTATTTCAGGATCAAATTCTAATGTTGATACACCTCTAGGGGCTCTTAATCGAACGTAAAAAAGTTCAAAAACAGAAGTCAGTTCAAAGGGTCTCTAGATCTACAATAAATAGTATACTGGAGGAATGGCTGGGGCAAATACAAAGATGAAATACTTATTGTGATGTTTGGCATGTTTTGCGTAGCTTCCGTTTCCTCCCTAAATACTATAGACTGACTTGGTACAGGTTCTAAAAGTTAAAATTGTGAACAATAAACAATGAAAGTGTTACAGAAGAGGAAACATTACAAGCTAAACATCATAAATCAATAATTTACTTCTAGTTACTAACTTGTACGACGCGTCTGTCTGCAACATCTCATCTTCCACAACGTCATGATGGCTAAGAACAACATAATTACGTAACGACGCCCTAACAGCTTGGCAAGATAAACAGGGGTAAAGAGGTTGAACCGTCGGCAATAAACATACTAAAATCAGCCACACTTTTTCGCAAAACATGGTCTTCTATAAATTGTCCCGATAGTCACGGAGGCAGGTGGTGGCGGTAGGGATTAGGCATGACGTCGATTAGGGTAAAAGAAGTGAAGAAAGTTGGAATATCTATAAACACCAATTAACGGTAGCCTTATACAGAAGCGTTAAGAGAAGGAAGAGAAGCGAAGAGTGAAAGAGCTTAGCGTTGAATAGCGTTACATATTTGGTTGTTGTAAGCCTTAAGAAAGGCTTGAAATAAACGATATCTCAGAATTAAGAAAGCGTTTTATACGGAGTAGTTTATCCCTTTGTAATTTACGTGTCTTGCTGTTGTGGTTGATCAAAAGTGATCATTTCTGCATCGGATTAACTAGCAGAAACGAAAGATAAGTTCTAAGCATACATGAGGCAGTTTGTCTGTTTCACCCTCAGTTCGATGCACTTCGGGTGAAGTGGGATAAATTCAAAGAGCAAGGTGTAGACGATTCATGCAGCAGCTTACTAATCTGATAAATACAAATCGAAAAGAGAAAAAAAAAACAGTTTATACAAATGAAGATCTCTTTAATACAAATTAAACGGGACGGACAACCAAAAAGAAACGGAAACAGCATTGAGATATCGAACGACCGAAACTCTGTGTAACCTTCGGTGATTTCGCTTGTTGACTGTTTTAGGAGAATTATTACAACATGAAGAAGAAGCTAATTATGACTAAAGACGTCATAAAAGCTCTAACCAATGTAACTAATTTATATTTCCTTGTCCTTTCCTTTTACCCCTTGTGCGAGGTGGAATACTTCCGGCTCAGGGCATAAAACTACAGAGTATTTAAGATTTAAAATGCAATCGTCAGCATAAGGTAAGGTTACTGTAATTTGTAGAAAAAAGCAAAGTTTTTCCTGCCTGTTTGCTGTTCCTTTTTGCCCTTTTCTACAAATCCTTTAACTTATACATATCAGTGTAATTTGTAATTCATATGAGCCATTTTATTTCTGCAAGAAAAGAGCATCGCTTGATTGATTTTGATCGATAGATGGACAAGCGATTGAAGCGATACATGAAATTTTTCTTGAATACATGTTGAACGATATGTTCTTGTTGTCAATGAATTTACACAGCATATCATCATATTACCATTGTTCAGCATATTACTTGGTCATGTGTGACAGATCATAAAGAGTCATACAGTACATAACGATACTCTGTACTATACCGTAAAACCGGATCGGAACTTAAGCGCATAAGCATAATACACCGTAGAAGAGTACAACAAACAAACTTCGGTTGCTTTTTTGTGTCCTACTCTAGTTGTGCTCGTGCTTTTTCACAAAATCTCGTTACAACAAATCAATTTAGCTCCACCCGCCTTACAAATTTTTTTTTTACTATTTGCATCACATATACAAGATACAATAATAACATACACACATCAAAAGGTTACTCCTCAAACAGTAGATCCATCAAAATAAATCATCATAACCCCTCGAAAATTACCATCAATCCCCACAAAAAGCTTTGTCCTTCATCACCCATCATCCCTTCATTCATCATCAGGATTTCATTGTTTAACCCTCCTTTAGAACAAAGTGTCATTGCGGCAACAAGACAACAGTCAAAACGGCACTAGTCGTAGTCATTGCTTTTAGTCTTTTAGTCTTTTAATCAGTTATTGGAAATTCCTTTAACATCCTACAAAGAGTTTATCCAAATTCGACTAAAAATCTACGAATTCATACTACCGTTACATACTACACACCAAAGCAAGGTATTCCTTCAGCTTTTGATCAACCCATCACTTTCTTCTTTGTTATTCAACATACTACAATTCCAGCAAAGAGGATCATCATTTAGTTGACCTGAGAAACCTGTCTTGGTCGATAATCGATAATCCACCCGGCTTTCTGCTTGAGTCGTTTCGAGTAATCAGCAGACACCAATCACAAGCATACCAAAATCGCTATCGTCCTATCGTCATAATAATTAAAGGGATTCAGGTTGTTGGATTTAGTCACCACACAACGTTTTGGTAGTCAATTTCAATGGCCTTCCTTTCCAACAATCCAACAACATCAAAGCTGAATACGACATCTTTACATCCACCTAAACAATCACCAACATTATCACATCTCGCTTCATCAGCTTCCGCTTCACCTTCACCTACTTCATCAACTTCATCATATTTATCATATTTCGATAATAACAACAGATATAGTGGATCATCATTTGGTGAAAGAAGAGAATCTACCTGCAGTTATACCAGTTGGGGTAGTATGGGTGAAACACCTTCCTCAAAGCCACCGGATGATTCAGATATAACCATGGAAGAAGAAAATGATCCAATAGATAAAAACCGTCGTTCTCAACCTAACACTTCTCGATTACTTTCTACGACATCTATAGAGTCAAGTTCTTCGTCATCTTCATCTTCGTCGTCTGACCCAAAATTAGCAACACCCGAATTCCCTTCTAATCTTGATACATTCCCTACTACTTCTATCCCCAATCACGATCAACGTTTAGTATCCTCACCATCAAGTTCGACAACAAGTACAGCACCATCCAAAGGAGAATGTACACCAAGAGCTGAATTACCTGCTCCCATCTGGCCACATGCTTCAGCTTCTGCATCTTCGCCAGCAAGGAACTCAGGCTTCTTTAATGAATCTTTCAGTATGTCTCGCTCGGATAACCAGCTAGAAGAACCAAAGCCTTCGACTGTGAGGAAACCATCATTGAGAAGAGGAGGTAGTTGGAGAAGGAAACATGCTAGGTGAGTCAGACCATTCACATTAGATTTCCTTGTATTGTGAAGCCCTTTCATTTTTATTCAACCATTGTGGACTTCCACTCCACTGTGCTCGACATTCCGTTTGCTTCCCTTCCTTTGAGTTGTTTTCATCCTCAACACGTTTCAAATCCTTCGTGACGTCAGTTATCGCTTTTGCACGGTGGCAAGTTGTCTCACTTGGCAGCGACAAACTGAATTTATCAACATATATCGTATACCTCCTTTACCCTTTTCGCATTCAACACCTGCACAGCTAGCTTGTCTATACCCAAATTATAACAACCAGATAACAGAACACAAGCTGACCTGTCATTGCTTTTTGTTGTCACCATTATGCCGCCTATCTTGTTATCACCTATTTTGACATCACCTCGTATATTGCATTTTCGCCGCCGCAGCTTGGACACACCTCCTACCGCACCTCATCTGGACCCCGACTTCCCCGGATTTACTGCCCTTAAGCATACACCACCACTTGGACCTGATATAAGCCAACCAAGCTCAAATGGCTTTTTCAATCAGCCCGCAGCCACCCTTGCACCACCTCAACCGAATAACGGGAACGATTCGCCTGATGTGAGACGATTATCCGGAGAGTCCTTCCGTTCAACAGGAAGTGGAAATAGTATAATCGCACAATCACCTACAACAGGATGTGAAATATCTGCACCTAAAGCTCCTCCTGTTGGATACCCTTTACCATCTTTACGAAACGCACAAAGAAGATTTTCTGGACCAGAACAATATAATTCACCTTCATCTTCAGATGCCAGCACATTCACATCATCTTCATCCTCCTCTTCCAACAAAAGTAGATTAACGACCCCTCCTCCACCTCATCCACCCAGATGGGCTTGTCCACCAGCTAAAACCAATGCAGTATCTGGAAGAGCATTATCATTTGGATCAAGTCAGGATAAACCAGATGTCAGTTTCGATGATTTCGATCCAGAGTTGTTTGAAGGTTCAGAGAACGAGTGGATAGAAATTATTAAAGGTGCTGAAGGTAGAATTGCTATAAAGAGTACTCCTCAGATTTATGATATCATGGTCTGGCTACCTGGATTCTCGTAAGTTTTTAGCTAGCTAGCGGGCTTACCCCTGAAGCTGACAAAACTCATATAGTCTCGATGATATTCTTATCGCTACGAGAGGTACCAGAACTGTCCACATCGTTGCAGATCAATGGGATGAAGGAGGTGAGTTATACGAATTAGATCGGGAGAGCAGTGCTAATATACATCTAATAGATCATGCTCAATGGGATATCAAATTAGGGGAGGACGCCAATTTGAAGTCCGTCAAAGCACAATTTACCGGAAAGGAGTTGCGTATTACTGGTGAGTCGTTTTTTATTCCTGCTACAAAGGGATGGTACTGACATGTCTCACATATATTTTAGTGGCCCGGGAGCAACGGTTCCCACACAACCGATTTATGCGCATGGTTGGCAACAGACCTGCACTGAATTCCACTTTCTCCTCACCCAGCATTACAGCTACATCCGCTCATAATCCCCTTGAAAGGACCACTGTCGCTACATAATCTCAGCAACTGTACGAGCTAACACGAAACTTCATGACAACAAATCACATTATAATATAATCGTAGCGATCTTCTCTGGTTTCGGCCTTATTCACTCAAGGACGACGGGAGGGAAGCTGTTGTGAACTTTTCTCCTTTCTGACAATACTTGCATCTCTCTGTGATTGTACAACACCGGACTTTGTATTATACTTTAAATCTTCTACGTTACCTTTCTCATACCTTTCCTTCCGCTCTGAATCTTTATAAATTCTCGACGAAGGTAACTTGTAGCGTTATCTCTGTAGCGTTATCTCATTATTGATTTCTTGCTTAGTCCTATTCTTCGCCTGCTCGTTTGGATCTCTGTTCAAGATACCACATCACAGCTTAGGAGGACAAGGGCGAAATCAAAAATTGTATTTATAGTAATTTAATTGAATTTCAATTTCAGATTACGTATCTTTGTGCATAGTAGTACGTTCAAGAAGAGAAGTTATATGTGAAAGAAGAAAAATTGAATGGTTGAAGTATGCATTAGCATAATCCTTAATCTGGTTTCACTGACATCTATAAGCAAACTGACAATTTTGTTGTTCTTCTGGCTTGGCAAAGGAAGTGAGGGAAAATAACGAATGGTTGAGGATGAAACCTCAATACGTAAGTTTCCCACGTCATCTCCTCAATATAGTCAGGTTGACTAACCTTATTGTCATCGAAAGGTATTCCAGCAACCTATTGCATAAACTTTATTTCGATTTTGATGGATAACATGCTCAAACACGTGAAAATGGTATCATACGATATAACGCACGGACCGCCGCTGGCGATATCAATCCATCAAAATATGACAAACAATAAACACAAGTTGACCAGATTACATTGTACTAACAATCATGATTTCTACTTCTATTGCCTAACTCCCTTCTGACGTCTCTCATTTCTTCCCTAATCACAATTGCTGAAAAATATACCTCATTATTGACTTACAGACTTCACATTGGAGATTCACTTCCGACTTGTGGAGCCATATACACCGTAAGTCAGCCTTTGTAAATGCATCATTGATAGAAGAATCACTGACATTCCTTCTAATCAGCTCAACTTCAAAATGTCCAATTCCTCTTCCCCAAAACCACCTTCTTCAACTAATACCTCATTCGAAGTTGTTACTCTGGTCGACTTGGGCTCTTCACCTCCTTCTTCACCGCCTTCTCTAGCCAGAGTGAAATCAGCTTCTCTCTTACCTAGATTTACTTTCAACCAAGAATCTTTGGTACCTAAACCTTCCAGCCGACAACCTTCAGTGGACATCGGTAAAATTTCTTCCTTCTTCTCTTCATCGCTAGTCATTTCCTCAGAATCGGACCAACAACCAGAAGAAAAGAACACATCTGAAGATCAAGATGAAGCTAACAAGGAAGAAGAACTTACAAGTCCAGTCTCACCTTCCTTACCACAATTACGTTCGCCGATTACAACGATGGGAACGCCGAAAAGGGATAGAACCAATTCAACTTCATCCAGTGGTACATCTTTGAGTGCTTCTGCAACTCCCTTCAATTTCATAACCAAACCAAGACAACTCTCAATTGTCAGAAATGGTTCACCACCATCATTTCTTTCAGATAGGAAACCTAGTTCTAGTTCACCTAACTCTTCTGTTCGACTTTCTCCTCATACTACCACTTTCAATACTTCATCAACTACATCAACAAGTCAAAAACATTATATACAAGACCTTCCTGCTTATCCCTATAATTCGCTTTCCACCGAAGCAAACTACAGTGGAGCTATGATGGAAGACGAGAATAACCATCTTACTTCTCCAAGACCTTCAAAAGCAATCAGAATCATTTCTCCACTTGAACATAAATCGAAGAAGACGAAAATCAGCAGTGAATTGGAAGATCTACCTCAAACCACTGATAAAACAGCCAACAAGGAAGATAGCCTAGAGATAACACAGACTCAAATTTCACCCACTATGCATAAATCTGATACTACCTTGAGGGAAAGGCGAGGTAAAGCTGAGATACTCAGCCTTTACAACAAAGTAACACAGCGAAAATACACATCAGCTGCATCAACCACTGGCGGTCCAAGCGCCGAGAAAGAAAACAATGAGAAGACTGAAATTAGAACTCTTTCTATCTTCAACAATCATCCTTTCTCATTCACTTTTCCTTCTTTCGATAATCCTGATTCATCGTCTATAATTGATAAAGCTGTTCAGATACCCTTACCAGCTACGCCTACCACCGCTTCATCACTTAAAACGATGGAGAAGCGCGAAGACGAAACATTTTCTCCGAGGAAAGTTCCTCTTCCACCCACTCCACGCATTGCCAATCACGCTGCTGTTTCACCACAAACCTCTCCTATTTCCCAAGGTCATATTTCAACTTCTTTGGCTGGCTCTATCAACAAAGCTGCACAAGATAATTCAACCCATTTGAACGACGAACAACACGCAGTCTCGACTGTGAAAGTACCTTTCAACGGTATCGACGAAATCGTTTACGAAATAGAAGAGGAGTTTCAACAAATCTTCGCCGATAAAAAAGATGCCGAAGCTTTGTTTATGGGGAGACTTGAGGAAGTCATATCTCGAATTCAATTCAATGCAAAAAGGTAAGCGAAACCTGCCATCCTTCTGATCTATGTGAGCTAATATTCGCGTTTAGTCACATTTGTGCGGATCCCTCAACAACCGATCAAGCTTTGAGATCACTTGAAACTACTACACTTGAAGAGCTCTACCGATCAAAGCTTTCAAATCTCCAAACACAAGTAATCTCTCTCAAAAACGAGCTTCGTCACTCGACAGATTCTGCTCTCTCAGTCAGGGAGCAGGTACAAACATTAGAGGTATCTGAGAAAGCTAAAGAAGAAGAACTCAGCGAAGCGTATAAACAATTTGGCCACTACAAAGCCGAAGCCGAAATTACCAAAAGAAAGCTTCAAGAAACGATTACTCAGTTGGATCAAATGGAATTACAAAAGTTTCAGTCCGACAAGAAAGGCCATAAAATTGCTAAGATGTATCAAAAGGTTATGATCGAGAAGGAACAGTGGCAAGAAATTGCTGCTGAATACAAGGAGCAGCTCGAATCGACGCAAAATCCCGATAAAGCTGCAAGTAATTCTAAAGTAAGCTAAACTCGCTATAAAATAGAAGTAGGCAAGACTAACCGTTTCAACGCAGACTCTTCCTTTTGTGGTCGTTCTCCTCGAGGGTCATCCCCGCATGGTGAGTAGAGGTACTATACTGTATTTAGTGTAGGAAGTAAATGAAAACAAACCGTTGTAACGATAGTTTGATCACAACCTCGTCAAACGAGGAGCGGAAGGTGGTGAGTTTAAATTATGCTGTATTACCACAAATCGTTGACTATTTTTTTACACAAATAGGATTACAGATGGCCAATCAACTTACAAGTGCTGTTCAAGCTTGGTGTAAGGGTAATATGCCTGATACACCTGTGAACATGATCGCTATTCAGCTTTTCCTTGACGTTGTAAGTGACACCCAGAGCTCTGCGCTATCTAACCGAGTAGTTGGGCCTCTAACATTCTTATACAGTTTACCACAACTAAACAGCTAAAAGTAGTGAGTCAATGTCATGGCTAGCCGGTATGACAACCTTGGAGCGTTGTGCTGAGCAATTGACCAGGTTGGCGCTACCCGAGATATCGGCCATATGCATAGTTTCCTCGATGGCTTCACCTCAGACTCTGATCTATCTCTTTTCTGTGATTCAGAGGGCCCGGATGGACCTTTCAATAAGCTAAAAGGTTAGTTGTCGTAATCATCCAACTCGTATAACCCATGTAGCTAAAACAAATCACCGGTAGAACACATCAAACTCTACTCTCATATCTCAAACTGCAAAATGATACTCATTGGTACTTCGGAGGTATGTCTTGATATTCATCTTTGGTAAATATATACTTACACGCGTTTGTATCTATCTAGGGTCAAGACTATACCCGCTTCTTAGAGCTGTTGAAAGATAAAGGTGTTGAAGACAAGTTTTATGGTATACAATCCGCATGTGATGCCCGAGATGACCCTCTGGGAAAGCTGGGTCCCGACCGGCTTATCAAGGTCGACGGATATTTCCCGATTGGAAAAGTTGATTGGAACAAGCGATATCAACAAATGAAACTCACCACAGATGTATCAGATGCGCCAAGTATCGCATCATCAAGATCGCCAAGTGCGATGTCAAGAGCCCCAAGTGCCATGTCAGATACAACTGCTCGCCCTGGCTCACCCGAATCAGACGATGACTTGGCATCTTCACACTTCCCACAGTCAATACCAGCATCAAGAATGACAACAGCAAGTGTATTACGAAACACAATCGTTTCTAGTGATATTAATCTACCTCCATGGGAACGACTCAAACCAAAAGGAAGAGAGAATCAATCGAGAAGACCGCCTCCCAGCGACTTCGTGTCGGTTGTCGATAGAAGATACAATCTATCCCCCTTATCAGCAGCAAAAGGAGGTGCATCTTCTAGTTTTACCTCGGCCTCGGGAGCAAGGAAGGCAGTCGGTAAAAGGATTGTTATTCCTATTGACCCGACTGGTGAAGGATTGAGTGGCGATTCACCTCCTGAAAGTGATGAAGATGAACCTTCCGTTCAGCTTCCTCATTCTGCCGTCAAGCACGTTCAACGACCTACAACAGTTCGCGATGTCGATTCCGATGACGACATTGACACAGGCTTACCTATAGGATTCAGACAACATGGGAAGACTACTCCTGCAACAACCTCCCTACCAAGCAAGCCCACCATTCCAGCACCTCCACCATGGGATCGAAAATCATCTTTCCAGCCCCCTGCCCCAAGAACATCTATGGACATCATTGGTAGACACATTAGTAGAGCTCCAAGTGTCAGTTCCGTTAACTCTTTCAAGGGAGCAAACAGTAACCCGCTCGGTAGTCGAAGATCCACTTCATTATTCCAACATACCAACAACAGCATGTCTGGTCTTGATAGCTTGCGCAAATCGTCGCAGGACGATATGCGTGACAGCAGGGAGTATATGGTGAGTTGTTGGAACACTGATCAGGATCATATAAAATTGATTGTACATAGGCTGACAAATGGGTTCGCATTACTGCAAACGCATGATGTCTGTCGTAGTAGTTCCTCAATGCACTTCACCCAAAACCCTGTCATCATCATTATCTTGAGGGACACTGTGATGATCTTTATTGCAAATTCGGTCACCAGTATCTTCTGCTACTAAGCGAGTGGACGATGCTGAGATCGTTGGCAAAAGAAATGGTACGTGTATTCTACACGCATATTCAAGACTGATTCCTGTCAAAGCTGACTCGATGAATTATTAGAATTGTGCGAAAATCAAAAGCAACTGTGAATTGCCAGAACAACATTGTATATACTCTCATCATTGTCCAGGTGGATCACAGTGTACTTTCGGGGAAAATTGCTGGTTTTATGGTACCCCTAGAGCTCACGAATGATTGATGCTGGAAGATGAAAGAGTTGTACAAATTGAGTTCGGTAATCAGGTTTCTCTAGTTCTTGCAGTTGCTTGTATATAAACCATATCACATTCGTATCACTTCATGTATGCATAAAATAATGACTAATAATCAGCCTAAGCTGCTAGATATATATACTACTCGGATCTCGATGCACGTCGCGGCTGAAAAAACCTCGTCATGTTCGAACTTTGCTTTTAACGCGACGCGTCGATTGATTTTAATGATCTTTTGGCTTTAGAACTCGATCCACCTTTTATACCTGTTCGTGTCTACCTCTCGCTAAAGATAAATTGACTAACTCACATTACACCAAATCTGTACACATGGATCAGTAACATCATGCCACCACGAGCTGGCACATCAAGCTCACGAGGAAGGTCAAAAAGAGGAAGAAGACCAACATTTGTACCTTCAACACAATTTCCCGGTGAACCTGGACCATCTAGTTCAGTATCAGCTTCAGCTTCAGCATCAGCATCAAGATCCAGGTCAAGATCTTTTAGAGATGAATCAGAAGATCCTTTAGCTTTTAGTCCTATAAAGATTACTCCTGTAGTACCACGAACGCAGACGAGGACGAGGAGAAGTGCTAGATCAAGTAATATTAGATCATCACCTTCAATCTCAACTCCTGATATCAATGTATTGCCCCCGTCAACACAACCACATAGAAGTACTAGAGGATCAAGGAAAAAAGGAAGAGAATTAGGTTTAGAGTTAGAGCTGGAGTGGAACGAAGGTGAAGATTTGGTACCTCCAAGTGAAGATGATGAGTACGAAGAGTGGAAAGAAAGTAGAAGGATTAGGATGCTGAAGAGTAAAGGTAAACAGAAAAACAACGGTACTGAGGATGATGAAGAACAAGAAAAGGATGATGGTCAGGAGAGTTATCAAAGAAAGCAGCTGGGAGATGAGACAAGTAAAGGCATGAGAAGGCCTAGGAAACCTGATAAAAACGTAAGCTTTCTCATTCCTGTTTGACTGAATATGATATTTTTCTTTCCCGGGAGACTGACTGATCCGTTGAGTTTAGCTGGAAATGCAGAGAGAATACGAATCCTTACTACCTTCCCCCCCTCCGCCTTCTTCACCTTCACCGTCTATAGCTTCCTCGGTTACCGATACTAGATCAAGAGATACTTCACCTACTCAACCTTTATCTTTCAGTCAGCAGGATGATCCATTCTTCACTGTATATCAAGGTGAACAACATCTATTGGTCAAAGATAATAGTTCAACAGAGTATGTCGATGCATTGGATCTCTTGCGGCGGAAAGATGCTAGCCCAGAAAACCCCGTTAGTAAAAAGGCGGTGAAAGCGTTTTCTGAGATCGAAAGTAAATCAATTGAACTTCCAAATTCACCCCGTTCAGCAGTCGCCAAAGAACATTTGCAAGCAGACACCAACGGCTTCAGGTCCCCAGATCAACATGATCTCAATCAAAATGATCATGGGATCGTCATGAACCATAACAACCATCCGAGCGGATCGAAATCAAGATCGACTACGCCTCAAACGTTACCGATGATACCGTCAAAAGAAGACAATTTTGAGACTCTCCTTCCCACAGTTGATCTATCAAACGATGTTGAACCTATAGCGATCTCCCAAAATTACTTTGTATCAAAGTCAAATGATCCACATCTCGCAAATTTAATCCCTGACCGTTATCGCTCACCTACCCCTCAGACTCTACCTTATATACCAGCACAAGATGAAGCTTTTGAAACTATGCTACCTCGGATACAGGTCAACGACAAAGTAGAAGAACCCGAGTACTTGGAATCACCTGCACCGGAAACTATACCTTTTCTACCTGATCAAGACCAAGCTTATGAGACCATGTTACCTGGATCCGAACTTAGTGGTAACGAGTCAGTGTTCCCAGCAATATCACAGCCGTCCAATCCACCTTTGACTCTTGGAAGACAAGCAACAAGTCAACGAAGCCTTCCCGCACCTTCGAAATCACCTGAATTACCCATTATATCACATACGGATGACCAGCCAACGCTATCAGCCATACCTAATCCTTCTCCTGCTGGATCGTTTCCCAACGAAATCAACGATATAACAATCACGCAACCTATACCTATTGACGAGGTCTTACTTTCACCGTCAAAACCCACTCCATACAAAAACTCATCTCCTGCTGAATCCCTATCTCCCATTTTCGCAGCTGTAGCTGAACCTCCTATTATAGCTCCTTCGCCCGCTTTACCCCAATTCCCCACACCGTCACCTGCTGATCCAGCTCTCGAACGATTTCGTGGTGCACGTACTTTCAGAACACGTACCGTATTACAATTACAACCCTATACCAAAGAAAGGCAGATATATGAAGCTGCATTGCGAAAAGGAGGATTGAAAAAGGGGAAAAAGGCTATTGCACCTTCCAGAGAAATTACTCAAGAAGAGGTGGAAAATGAAGAAGATGAAGCTAGAGTATCTGAAAGTTCTGAAGCTAGTGCTGAAGAAGATTCTCCCGAGAGAATAGTGATTGGTAATACACCACCTGCGACGAAACCGAGGGAATCGAAAAAACTGATCGATGCCGATTTCGATGAATTCTTCTTCGAACATGGTACAGCAGCAGATGAGAACGATCCAGATCACGTGAAAGATCTTCAAGATATTGCTAGAAGAAGGTTGCAGGCTGTAAAAGAAGAAAAGCGCAGAAAGAAAGAGGCCACAAAGGAAAGAAAGCAATTCGAAAGTCTGATGCAGAGAATGAGGGGTGCAGAGGAAAGCTCGGCTGAGTCTGAAGAAGAGCCTGGCAGAATCGAACAAGTGAGTCAAGGTTACTCAGTGAATGTACCCTGTTCGCTAACATTATTGGGAAAGCAACCTGTCCCTCCTCGAACTGTAAAACCTCGTCCTACTGCTCGTACACCTGGCGGTACAAAAACTTATGGCGGAAAACGAAAATCTCCAAAAAGGCCTATTCGACCGCTATCAGAATCCGACAACGATTCAACACCACCTGCCCGGATTGTCCCTCCTATATCTCCTCGTACCATACAAATCAACAATACTCCTACCGCTTCTTTTAGGACCGCTGTCTCTGCTTTGGATGACGTTGATATGGATATCGGCTATGGTCAACCGCAAGAACCCTTCTACCCTGATAACAATGCTAATGGATCACCTTCACCCGCAATCCGACATGAAGGTTCCTTTTTCATCAATGATATCCCTCGTCTGCCCCATCCTTCGCCTCCTGCTGACGCCGATGGCGAGTCAGACTCCGGATCGTCTCGTACAAGTGACGCGCAAGATCGTCGACAAAAGATAGCTAGACGGATGATGCCTGCTGCAATGCTTAGACGACTTGAAGCTGAAGCTGCAGAAAAGGAAAAGCGCAAAGCTGAAAAGAAAAGACAAGAGCAAAGAATCGCTATATCACCTATTCGTCCTGGACGTGCGGTCACGAAAAGAGGAGGCGGACACGGTGGAGTTGATGATATGGGTGGTTTGTTCGACAGCGACGGGGACGACGACGATGATATCGAACTCGTGCCAGAAACAACGCCTTCTGTACCACCGCACGCTTCAATTCCAAAATCTTTCGACGAACCAATTGTGATACCAGACGGTAACTCATCTTCAGAAGCTGAAGAAGACAATCAAGCGGAACAAACTCTTGCTAGACTCCATCGAGGTGATTTCGAAAGTATCGTGACGGGTAACAGGTGGAAAATAAATGAGACGAAACGTAAAGACAATCACTCTCGCTTGCATAAATCTCGATCAAACCAATCACATAGACCAGCTTTAGGATTAGTAAAACGCGTCAAAGCACCCATACAAGATAACAATCGAGCTATGATCCAGAAACGACTAGATTTCCCTGCAAAGGATAAATCATCTGTATCACCTATCAAGAAGAAACGTAAAAGACCATTGCCCCAAGGTAATAGTAGACAACAACGACGTCCAGCAATTAGATTAGATGATCATGTTATTTTCGCCACAGCAGATTTTGAATTTGATAACGAATCAGCAGAAGAAGAACAACCTCAACCTCGATCAGCAACAAAAAAGAAGAAATTTCAATCTTCTATTCCTAGACACTTTGCTAGAACTCCTTCATCAAACCTTGATTATAATCACAATCATGTACAAACGAAATCTTTCGATTCAGATTTAGGTAAAGCTAGATCTTGGGCTAATTTTGATAAATTCCCAATCGATTTCGATATTACTCCTCTTCCTTCTGGATTATACTGCGACTTCAATTCTGTGCCTGGAAGCGGAAAGTTGAAAAGATTACTCAACAATCTCAATGGTACGGGTAATGATGATACCATCGAGCCATGTTTCGATCATGGTATAGAACTTAGACAAGATATGATACCTGGATCGATTCAAGCTGTTGTCCCCCTTCTCTTCGACGCGGTATATCGACAGATTGTAGTTATCGCCAATGAAGATGAAGCAGAAGATCTACATCTGGATGGCTTAGATTTTCTTGGAATGTATATACTCAAGCATCGAAATGATATTGACGAAAACGTGATTACCCTCAAGTCAGAAACTGAAAATGCTATACGTCAGCTCAACCTCAAACTCGATGAGATAGATATAGGTCGCAACAAGCAGGGTCGAGAAAGTATACTAGCGGTTAGATGGGCACTCCTGGAATTAAGCTGTCGATTGGAGGCCAATGACAAGATCTCAAAGGATCCCGAATCATCTTTAGTGAAAGGGTGTGCAATCAAACTATTTGGTCAACTTCTAGCTTATGGCTTCGACAAGACTATCCGGCCACTCAAGCAGATCATGCGGGGTGAATCGGATTCAGCAGAAATTAAAGATATAACGGTAACTTTGTGGATATCCCTCATTCACGCTTTGTTTACATGGGATCAACGTGAATCACATGCCAGCGACAACACCTTCCTGTCTTGCCTTAATCAAGCTTTTGACTCTATTTTCCATCTCGATCAGACTGGTCCCATAGCCGCGGAACGAATATGGTTTCTTGTTTTTGGACTTTGTGCATTGTCGCAATTTGATGTAGACGGTAGCATCAATACGATATTTATTACATCACCAAGATGGATGCTCGTTAGACGAGCTGTAGGTCTGATCAAAGTGGCTTTTGACGAAGATGCCGAAAAAAAAGCTCATTTGGATCAACTTCAAGGTCGCGATAGATATATAAAAGTAATGATGGCTCGTTGTGTTAGACTATCGGCTGTGTGGAAATGGTCATTTGATAGAGAAAGCTTTACAGTCGCCACAAGAGATTTAGGTATTATATTCAAAGATCGACAATATAGGAATTTACCTACAGAACCACCTGTTGATTATCCGGATTTCATCACCCGTTTCGATATGTCACTTACAGCTGCAGAAGATACGAAACGAGAAACAGCCTTCGAATTATACTTGAGATTAGTCTGTGTGGCTGCATCAGATATCATTTCTTCTGCTCAAACGCTGGTGGAAGCTCAACAAGCAGAAAGGGATGTACAAAGATTAGTAATGTCAATCATACCAATCAGTTCCGTCAAATTCAATAGATTATTTCCACCTTCACCCAAAGATCTAGGACGATTGATCAATAGATATTCAACGATGATAGCTGGATGTTATTTTTCGCCGTCATTATTGACGTATCTATTAGCAAATTCGAAGAAATGGAGTTTATTTGAAGAATCAGATTTTGATTCAAGACAAATTGTAATCAGAGGTTTAATGTATTTGACTATAGCTAGAAGACATCATAATCAACCTTTACAACCTGTCGTCAATAGATTATCAGAACTAATGAGTATACTTCAAACTGAATTAGATAATCTAATAGGCCCTTCAAATAATCAATCTAATCAAACTCCAAATAATGGTCCAACTAGATTAGAAATTGAAAGAACAATGGTGTTAATCGTTTCTTGTTTCAAACAAATGATCAAGCATCATTCTTTCGATTTAAGAGAACAAGAGAAACCAGTTTATCCAGATTCTTGTTTATTGAATGAAAGTAAGTCAAATCACTACCAATACCCTTGAAAAGTGATGCTGATGGTATTCGTAGGTTGGACTATACGTATTTTCGATCTTGATTTATCTAAAGACCTGAAATGCGGCTTGGAAGTTATATCTACAATCCAAACTTTCTTGGATACTAGAGCGACTATATTACCTAGATTAGCCAAACAACGACGTGAAGCTAAAGAAAGTCATTCTGAAAGTTTCGATGAATTTGGATCATTAGGTATAGATTTTACAGATGCAGATGTATTGGCCTTAGGTGGTGAACTGGGTCAAGAAGAAAGTGAAGTGGAAAAGCAAGACCAGGAATTTGCCAAAGTAAGCGATTGCTGCTCCTAATAGTTTTTGCGAAATTAGTTCTTTACAGAAGCTAACGACAACGTTTATCAGATTATCGCGAATGTCATTTCACCCAAGATATATCGTCTTCTTTCAGATATGTTACCTCCTGGACCTGAGGATAATACTGCTACGAAAGAGAACCAAGCAGATAGGCAAATCTTCATCAGTAAATTGACTAAATGCTGGTCCGATTGTGCAGCTGTGTTAGTTGTTGAACATCAAAGATCTGTATGTGACATTATCATTTTTCCGATTTTGCTTTAGCTCATGTATAACTTGTTAGGAATGGTCTGTCTTCATCTCGTCCTTCGGTAGACAATCTTGGTCTAGGTTGGGGGACGAACGTGGAAGAGTTCAGGTTGGTTTACATTTTATGCTTAATGTAGCACAGCTGGATCCAGGTGCTTTCGCTGTGAGTTTCTATCGAATCGTCACTCATTCAGTGGACGTTGCTGATTCATGGTTCACTATAGCATCACGAGGAAGATTTCGTAGCACTTCTATTCCAAGTTATCGGTACCGATAAATTAACAGTAGAACATAAATACCTGTCGGCTTTGCTTGCTATGCCAGGGACATCTGATCATTTGTTGCTGGCACCTTTGGGTACCATAGAAGCTTTTGATAGGGAACTGAGTAGAGATGGATTCATGGGCATAAGAACAGAAGCTTTGAAGGGTAAGCTTATCAACCGTTTCTCCATTCACAACGCCATGAAAGCTGACATTTTGGTTTTCGTTTTAGCAATCTTCACAGATTTACCTGAACTTCTAAAGTCTTCCAAAACACCCGCATCAATAAAATCATTCATATATCGCTGTATCAACCTATTTGTTTCTTCATTAATCTCATACGATAAATCAATCAATCCATCAAAGATCATTCATAAAGAATCATATCGTGCATTTACGGATACCATCATCAGAGATTTAAAACGTATTGCTGGTGATTATATTACACCGTTGAGTGTACCGGGCTTGAAGTATTTTCAGTAATGCGATAAATATTGTAGCATTTTCAGTTGTATGTACTGTATGTAATGTTATTATAGTATAGTCAAGTACATAATATTTACTTCCATGTTGTCAGAATATATTTACATGTAATGTATCAATACCACCGTGGTCGTCTTCCTTTATCAAGTACAACGCTTGGGCTTCCTTGTTACTTGCATGATATTACTACGGGAAGTGATTGCAAGGCAATCTATCGTACTTTCATGTTTCTGTCAATGATATCTTCCCTATTGAACACCAATCTCATGATCCCTTTTCTGACACCTATCACTGACACGTAGATCATACTCTTATCATAGTCCGTACGTAGCAAGACAGACTTGTTATGACTTTAGGAGAAGAAGTTCCTCAAAAGCGACCTAGGTGAAGGATGACGGAAGAAAGGCCAATAGACATAAATATGGGATCAGTAAGTGATATATAATAAAACTTCATTTCCCTGTTATCCAAATTGACTGATTGCTCCCACGTTGGTTTTCTCATTTTTTTCTTTTCTTCCTTTATTTTTCTTTTGTAATGTATACCCGAAAAACAGAGAAAGCAATTGAAAATGGACTCCTACATCAGCAATAACAAAGATAATAGTAATATCAAAGACAACGTTAGTACCAAAAATAGAAATGATAATCACGGTAACAATAATAACAACAATAACAACACTAGCAATAACGACAACGATAAGAATACTAAGGAAAAAAGAAAGGTTGATATTGACGATAATTATGCTAATCTGGGTAAAGATATTGAAATTTTCAAAACAAAATTGAAAGATACAGAAAGACAACGTGATGTACTTGCTAAAAAAGTAATACAATTAATAGCAAGAAATAATCTTCTTGTACAGGTAGAAAAACAGTTAAAAGATAATGAATTCAAGTTAAAAGGTCAAATCCTCGAGTTGGATGCGAAATTTTGTAATGAGAGAAATAGTAAGTTTTAAAAAAAGCTTTTGTGTCAAATAGTATACTAACTATACTGATCTCACATCAACTATGATTATTATTTGTTATTCTTTGTACTCAACTAATCGAATCACCTGTCAACTTACTTCGCAACGCCAAACGAGTACAGAAAATGAATACAACAAAAATCATTATCATGATTCTAAAATCCTTTGTGATATTATTGATAAAAATAAAGAATGGATTAACAAATTTGAACAAGTTCAAAAAGAAGCCAAAATAGCTTTTATAGAAATGAATGAAGCTAGAAGGAAGCATGGCGTTAAGGAAAAAGTTTGATGAGTATGAATAAATGGCTCAGTATTTGATCATAATTATAGTTCACCTTTATTTCTATCTTTTAATGTACGAGTATGGGTATTTCCTTATTGTCTCTAGCGAAACCTGTATTTTTCTGTATGTAACCACCGGGTGAACTTTGAAGAGATGAAGAGTGTCTCAGGAAAGGAAATCCCGTCGATCTTCTCGCAGGCGTATTGACAAAGAGTCTACATCCGATACACCGTACAATGAATATGTTTTATCCAGCTATTATCTATACGATACCTACAATCTCAATGTTCTGTGAAGACTAACCCTATAATACAGTAGCTAATATAGGATATGATTTTTCGTATACGGTGAAAATGATACCACCACTCATCTACAAATTAGGCAGCGATCAGTATGGGGTGAAGGTACCATTCGAGACATAGAAGGGAGACTTACAATTAGTCTACCTAATCTAGGTACGGTACCTTTCCATAGCTTGAAGAAACCCTCTTCAGTTACAACTCTGTAAGCACAATGTAAGGAGTTTTTGTACTCGGTTTTAGCTTTGAGAGATTGCATTCGAGTCTTGATTACGCTATTGAATGACAGAGAGGGTTACATTAGGAACTTCGGTTCAGAGTCGCTACAGCTCGGCGGATACAAAGAAACGAATCCCATTACTCACTCAAATGGCATTGTGCAATCTGATGAACAGAAAAATCAGTACCTATGAACCCTCAATATTCCGAGAAAATCCATGTTCGACTTACAAACTGTTATGACACCTGCAGTAGCACCAATACCAAAAGTCATCCAACCTGGCATTTGTGTGCCAGGTACTACACTACCTTGAGCTAGTTGTTTAAGGGTTGAATAAGATGAAAATCGTACAGCTGAATTTGCACCTTGTCGAAGCATCTAATGAAAGCAGAATCAATAAGGTGAATTGATACACTGACAATAATCATTTGGAGTAATGTCGACGGTTGAAACTTACAACTGGTCCTACACCTCTATAAATACCTAACCAACCTTCTTCTTTGATTATAGTCTGTACAGCATGTGATGTACCTTTAAATCTTGGTTGAGCGAGCTTAGAATCTTCGATCATTTTGGTTCTATTATTTATAGATAATTTAGTCAGTCAACTAGACACAAGATGACTTGTCGTGATGATGTTCTGCTTTTCTAGTAGATTACTCACTTGATTGTCTCCGAAGGCGTTACAGCTATAACAGCTTCTGACATACCTGCACCCAAACCAGCTAACATTGATCTAGGAGCTGTCAATTTGCCCTGTAAAGATATACTGAATCAGCATAGTGAATTTCAAGATGAATTGCTGATGATTTTTTTGGATGGAATTTTCTGTCGTGACCCTGCATTTAACTCACCTCTTCATCTTTGAGCAGACTCTTGAATTGATCATAAGTTGTAAACCTCACACCTGCTTTGGCAGCATTTCCAATAACTACAGGAGTTACCCCAGCGTATAAACCAGCAATACCTCTTTGTTGTATCGTATTACGAAGTAGTTGGTATGGTGATAATTGCTGTGATTTTAGTATATTGTATCAGCTTATATACGTAATTCACTTTCAACTTAATCGTATAGAGAAGAATCAATCCACTCTCATTTCACACGATAAACCATGAATATGAACAGAGGATGAGGTATAATATGGATGGGTGAAGATGTGCTCAGAATATCGCTCACCTTACCACCTTCTAAAGCTCCAAATTGTAATTGAGTCTTCAAACTTTCTAAAGGAAAAGTGATAAAAGCCTCTGTACCACCTGCTACTGCACCCGCTAATAATGATGCGATAGGTTTCTCCTTCTCTTTACCTTTTGACTGAGTTTGAGCTGACATGGTGGGATTACCTTTGCTGTGTTGCTTTGTATGTAGATGAGTCGGCTGATTGAAGAATCAGTGTAAATAGACCACGCTTGATCTTGAAAGATATTTGATAAATGCAGATAAGAGATCTATAAGTTATCTAACCGCGCTGTTAAGGTAATCTTCTTCTACCTTAAAAGTTATCCTTAAAATAGAGTCAAAATCAACTTTTTATCGATACGAGGAAAATGACTCGTGTGATGTGATCGACCGATGCCGGGATCATATAGTTGTACAAAATCCTAATGAGCATTACGAATTGTTATTAGGACGTTCCTGTTAGCGCAATTACAACAATTTGTAATCGACCCAACAAACTTATCTGAAACGTCAAAAGTGGAGGTCAATCAAAAGTCAAAAATCAAAATATTTTGATTTCCTCTGTAACCATCAACAATAACAAATGTTGATTAAGTTGTAATTGGAACCGTTCCACTCATTTCTAGAGCAGCAACTAACATTCAGTCAGATACTTGTCAAAAACTTATACACCTCAATACGGAACAGTACAGCTATACAAGATGCCAGTTGATAAACGGTTAAGTAAATCAAGATCAAGTCCATATAAAAAACCAAAATCTGAAGCTGGTCCTTCGAGCGAATCTTCGAGACCTAGACCAAGTCATAAAATCCCTACAGTAGAACAAAGAAGTTCAGATGCTTTACCTGGCTTAAGTAAATTGAAGGGACAGATAAGACAGACAAAAAGACTTTTAGCTAAAGTGAGTTTATGTAGACTATGTCTTCTTCCATTGAGATATTTTACGGATTGTGTTTAGTCATATCATTCATGGATTTTATCGATGAACCTGAGCAATAGTTATCCATGATATGCCTCTCAAAAACCTTTGACTGATCAGGTATTATCATATCATATAATTTGATGCTAATACAACTGTGCTTCCTTCTCACCAACAGGATACCTTGGAACCTGGATTAAGAGTACAAACTCAACGTAGATTAACGAGTTTAGAGAATGATTTAGCTACTGCATTGAAGAGGGATGTTGAGAAGAAGAATGGAGCGAAGTATCACATGGTAAGTAATCCTGTTTTGAGTTAAATGATGAAGCGAGAACAGGTAGAGCTGATCTAACTGATACATTACTTTTGATAGGTCAAATTCTTCGGTAAATAGCTTACATGATACATGTATTTCTCTTTGAAACAGATACTGACACGTCCAAATTTCTACTTAGAACGTCAAAAGCTTTTACGTATAATAAAGAGGATACAAAAGAAATTGAAAGATGAAGATAAAAGTGAAAAGAAGAAAGCTAAATTAGAAGAAGAATTAAATGATGCTAGAATAATGATGAATTATGTGTTAAATTTCCCGTAAGTTTGCTTTTTATATTTCATCTAAATCATTTAACATACTATGTTGTGAAATCACTAATACTCTCTTGATGTCATTATGAAAATGAAAATGAAAAAATAGAAATACAGAGAAATACATATCATTATTCCCACCTTCCTCCTCATCATCATCATCATCCACAGAAAAATTGAAATCAAAAGAAAAAGTAAAAGAGCCTAAATTGACTACACCAGCGATATTAAATCCTGAACCAACATCAAAACAATTAAATGAAGAATTTGATAAACCAACAAAAAGAAGATATGAAATATTATTAGAAATTAAAGATTTAATGAATCAAAATAAATTATCTAAAACACCTGAAGATCAAGTTAAAAAAGAGAAAATCACTTTGGCGTCGTCAGAAAAAGAAGTTGTTTCTTCGAAATCTATTAAAGCAAATGAAGGAGATAAAGAGGAAGAAGATGATTTCTTTGAATCTGATTAAATAACAAGAGAAAGATCATGACAATCTTTCTCAAATCCTTTCTAGGAATGGGTATTCCAAAAAATAAGTTATCCTTGCTAAATCCTTATCATGGATAAAATCGAAGTTTATGATGCAAGAATATTATTCAGGATGTTACTGTATATAGATTCCACAAAAATAGGTTTAGATGTCATGTTAGACGCAAATCATTAAGTGATATAACTATGTGATGGATCAATAATACAAAAATACATTGCATTCTTTCTTATGGCTTTTGGTGTTGACTGGTACGAATCGACTAAACTTCAATCTGAGCGTATCTGAGATGGAATAACCAGTATCGATATATTCATATATATATCTGTATACTAAACAATCTTTTTTATATATCAACGAATAAATACTAAGATATAGTTTGAAATAAGTCTATCAAAGACTGTCTAGTATAGTAATATGAAACATCCGGTTATTCCGAGTTCTAACAATTGGTCGAAATGGTATATGGAGAAAACGAAAAATGTAAAAAATAGATAAAGCGAAGAATAGTTTACTAACCATATAATATGTATTAGAATTATAGAACAGCGAAAAAGGGAAAAAAAAAACATAAAGCGATGACAAGAAAGGACCATTTAGAGTAAGAGCAGTAAGGCTACATCAGGTCACTATTTCTCAAAGACTGATTTATAGACATTTATATTAATCTATTCACAGTGAGCTGAGATAGAATCACTCTGACATGGAGTTAGGGATCTGGCGATTTTCAAACTACAGCAAGGGATCTATGTTGTTTTGAGATTGTGTGCCTAACAATTCAATACACCAGAATGGTAATTGTAATTGTAGATTGGACCTTCAGGCTAATCAAGATTCGTCTGTTAGCGGCGTTTCAATCAATCGGTACAGAGCTCGACAACTCACATAATGATCAGTCACCCAACAAGTATCAGTAATATCGACAGTAGCAATACCCTTCTTGTAACCACCTGTCAAAGTGAAGAATTCGAATTGTTGTTTACCTGCACCCATTGGAATTTCTAATGAATGTACACCAGGTGGAACTAGCTTGAGGACTGGTCTTTTGTTACCTGATGTAATTTTGACAGTACCTCCTAATTTGGTCATTGTAGTTACGAATACTGTATCGGCTACGATCTGTGGTATCGTCGAAAGAGTGTAAGCTAACTCTTGATTTCAACAAGAATACATCATGTCTATGTAGCGCAGTTGACTCACATCCCATCCATTAGGTTTACTACCAAAATTATCAGTGTTATCACATTCAGCAGATTTGAGATGTGGTCTATACCAATAAATAACTTGATCTTTTTCGATTATAGGTTGTTTTTTACCTTGTTTCCAAGCTTTAATATAAGGTAATGATAAATCTAACATTGCAGAATGATCTAAACCTTCTGACCATTTTGATGAACCATCATCTGAATGATTTCCACCCCAATGTCTTACATTATGTGATTCTCCATAATCATTCCATGTAATAATTTCTAAATAACTCAATTTATCACCTAATTTTAAAACTTGATCCCATCTATCTTTCCATAAATTTTCAGACTTGAATAACCAATTTTTGGACCAAGGTACTTCTTTACCGAAATGTGTGAAAAACCATGATGATATAGGTGCCATATAAACTTTATCTGCTTTTGTAACTACATCAATATAAGCTTCATCTTGTTTGGTCGTCAATGGCTCGTCGATTGGTCCATTGTCTTTAGATGCCCATGCAGTCCTGCACGACAAATGAGATCAGCTTACAAAACTTCAAATAAGAGGAAGAGGAATTAGAAACCAACTCACCATGAGAATAAACCACTTAAACCAGCGTTATTAGCATTATCTTGAGTAGGAGCCCAGAAAGGTACAGCATAGATTTCTTGATTGAGGGAAGTGGCTACAGCAGACCAATTAAATCCATCACCAATAAAACTGGAAACAAATGGTTTATTATCAACTTTTAATTGTGCAGGTAAATTGTTATATCTAGCCATCATTTCAGATACACCGGAAACGTTTGTTGTTGTATACCAATTGAAATCGAATGAAATGAAACAATCAAAATTACCGACTTGTTCAGCAGCTTTATAAGCTAAATCTAATTGTGGTTGTGTATACCAATCTAAACCAATGTTCAATGCGAATCCATCAATTCCCTTGGATTTTGCTAAGTTAATATCTTCAATCCAATTTTCCAATGAATATGAATACACAATACCAATCATGAAATGGGCAAATACTTTTTTATCCCTATTTGACTTTTCTCCATTGGAAGGTTTCTTACCTATACCTCCCCAGTTTCCCCACCATGATGATGCTGATGAATCACCAAATTTAGCACTAACTTTACTACTCATTGCTTCGTCGTCTGAATCGGTGACGTTAAGATTGGCTGAGATCGTAGCGTTGAGCTCGGTACCAGCAGAAGCTGTGGCAGCTGATGATGAGGTCGAAGCTGAAGCTGAGGTGACAGCGGAATCGGAGGATACAAAAGTATCGATAGGGTTTAAAGCTTGGGAAGCGGTCTCAATGGTACTAGGAGCAGCCGAAGAAGCAGATGAAGTCACATCTTCTGTTGGAGCAGCTAAAGCAGCAACTTCGACTTTTGTTGTCGGTTGAACGGTTTCATCTTCATCAGTTGAGTCGGTAGGTAAAGCATCTACCCACACAGTATTGGTTTCGAAGATGGTCTCGATGACTTGACGTTCCGCGAGAGCTAACGGGGGTGTTCCGTGAATAGAATCAGCACATCTGGTTGAGTTTTGAATGATAAGCATAGTAATTACTTACAACCATGTCTAGCATTTCTTGATCTTCTTTCGAAAGAATCACCATGTTTTTTACCTAATACAGCAGGTAAAACCTGTAGCAGTGCAAAAGCTGCCACTAATTTCATTTTTTCGATACTAATTGATTTATCTTTGTATTTGCAGATGATTTTTCAAAGGGTAGGTGTTATGTTAATAAGCTTTATTATATGTATATATATATATATATATATGTATATAGATATTCTAGATCAAGATCAACTCGATTCAGAATGTTGATTGATGAGTTAAAAGAATGACTATAGTCAGGAAAGAACTGTTAATTATGATGCTATATATGTTGAATGAAGAACAAAAAAAGAGAAGAAAAAAGGGGGACAATAAAGAAGATGTTGAATGATGATGATATCTTTTATATCTATTTTTCAATGATTACCCTTACTCACCAAAGGAATGTTGGTAGATAAGTAAAATAGACCTGTCAAATACCGCTCAACGGTCTCGAATAGGATACCGAGGGTTTTTTTGGGTTGAATGTGTCCGATCAACAGACACGGTGTTGAATAAGGGGTCAAGAACGGAGAACGAAGAACGAAGGGAATAAAGAAAGTCGAAAAGCGATTTCGGAAAACAGAAGAAGAGCAGAAAAAGTAAAAGAAAGAGAAAGAGGAACAGGTAAACAATAATATCGATAGTTTGTCAGAAGTCAATGCATGAGGCATATGAACAATAACAGAGGAGGTTGGTTCATGTATCAAAGTTTTGAGCTAGTAGACAACATGATGATCGAGTCACAATAAGACTAGTGACGAGGAAGAGGATGAAGCACGAACAATAAGAGAGAAAAGAACAAGAGCAATTTCAGGAACACGTCATACGAGTCTGTAATTAGTGCTCGGACCATCATGTTTTGATTGTAATGTTGTGTACTCGTACACATCAAGTCGCGTCCTTTGCGCGTGTTTCTAATTGGTACTGGTTCAGACTGAAACACACACACACTATATATTAACGCTTTGTTCGCTGCTAGTTCGTTCTGTTCATGTTTCAGGTATAAACATACACGATGCATTGATACTCTTGTTTAATTGTGTGAAATATGCAATATGCAATACGCTCTCTCGCTCATGTCATCAGATGCATGCTTTGCGAAATTCGATTGATATACTGTAGCATGCTGTTGGTGAAGATTATTGGGCAAATGGGTGAATATATAAATGTCTAATACTGTTTGCATCCGGAATATGTTCGGTCATTTGTGAATTCTTCAAAGGTCCATTGATCCCAATACATAAAGTAGATGACACATACCATCAATTGTGGCTATGTATACGCATGTCTAAGGTACTTCATGCATATCAAGCTATATTTCTTCAATAAGCATACTCCCTGCTTACCAATACAGTATATATCTTCTTCCAACTCAACTTGCGTACACCGATACTTTATTTGCTAAGGAGTCAAAGAAAAGCTTCCGGGAATTCACTCAAAGAATATTCCTAGCGTATTTTCCTGTAACGCCAGTTCCTTGGTGTTTATGTTTATCACGGTTCATCACGTATGATAGTTGCAATGCAAATGTCGTATGATAATGTACGGTTATGAGAGGTATCGATTGAATGAGCAGATAATCGTCAATGATAATAATGTAATGTGCAAATGCAATTGGAGGTATATCCACATTTGAATAACAGATATACAGTTATATACATCTATATAATCTATTTAGTCACTTCTTCTTCACCTAATTGACCATCACTTCTTCTAGTTACAATTTTATCTACAATACCAAAATCAATAGCTTCTTCAGAAGTCATAAAATAATCTCTTTCTAAAGCTTTTTCGAATCTTTCTCTTGCATTTTCTCTTGTTTCAGTTTGTTTTGTACAATGTTCAGCATAAATATCAGTTAAAGTTGATCTTATACGTAAAATCTCTTTAGCATGTAAAGCTATATCTGATGCTTGACCTTGTGCACCTCCAGAGGGTTCTACGATATATTAGAAATTCGAATTATATCAGCGTAAACATTTTGGCAATGATTATGAGGATATTACAGCTCATAATGTAGGATCCTAAGCAGTAGAAAAGAAAAAATCTATATCCTCCCGATTGACATTTGAAGTACTGCTTGCCCACTTCTCACTCACGATGTATCATAACACTACTATTCCTCAAAGCATATCTATGTCCCTTTTCACCACCAGCTAATAACAGACTACCCATACTTGCAGCTTGACCTAAACAGAATGTATGTACAGGTGGTTGAATATATTGCATAGTGTCGTATATTGCTAATCCAGAAGTTACTACTCCACCTGGTGAATTTATATATAACTTTATAGGTCTAGTTGGATCTTCAGCTTCCAAAAATAACAATTGAGCTGTTAATAGAGTTGAATCTTGTGAGTTTACCTACATGAGTTATCAGTACATTTCCCGTATTTGCTGTGTACCTCGTTATGATACAACAATTCATGTGTATTTATAGTACGAGTCATTGGTTAAGACAACTCACTGGCCCTAAGAATATTACTCGTTCTCTCAATAATCTAGAATATATGTCATAACTTCTTTCCCCTCTGGCCTGATACGATCAGAAGCATAAACTGTCAATTACCACATCAGAAGAGAAAAAAAGTCCATTAACTGGATACAATCTCTACTCACAGTCTGCTCGACCACTATCGGTACCAAGCTATCTCTGACTACAGGGTTAGATGCTTGATCATAATGACCATTTTCATTTGATTTAGGAAATAAACCAAAATTTCGTTTCGATATAATCCTTGATGGTCCTGCTATACTTGATGCAGCTATACTTGCTGGACGTAATAACGATGAAACTATCTTGGTCATCTTGTTCTGTTTTAGCTTTTGTTTGCTGATTCAATTAATTTAATTAATTTGAATGTAAAGCCTTTACATATAGCTGATTGATCGTATATATAACACCATGAAATAGTCTTTTTGTTTCTTGAATCGTTGTTGAAGCTTCAAAGTGGAGGAAACAATAATATAATTAAATAATGATGCTATCTGTAGTCCAACACGTGGTCACCGTGCTAAGCTGCCACAGCTGGTTAAATCCGTTAATTTCCGTTCTAAAGCATTAATTATCAAGCTTAGCTTCTTGCATGTCAAGTTCGGAATGGTCCGCAATGTCCATTTAGAGGTAACTGTTAACGTTATTTGTTAAACGCTGATTTGCTTTGGAAAGTTGGTGTTGGTGGTGAGAATGAAGCAACGAATCGTTTTACATCCTTTAACAACATATTGATCGTAACAACTATTTCAGCTAATTGATATATAAGTCAGACTTCAACAACACCTACAAAATGTCCATGCTCCTCAGATCAGCCCCACTTAGAGCCGCCAAAGCTTTACCAAGAGCTCAACAACAAGTCAGAGCTGCTCACTTTGAAAATGTTGTTGACCAGTAAGTATTTTAGGGGATCATCATTAAATTCACGCCAAAAGAAAGAAGTGATTTCAAGTAATATAATATAACAGTAGGAAATAGTATCAGAATATATAAATGGATCGGATATAACTGGAGGGAAGAGGAGTAGGATATAATGCATCCGCACTATATTAGGTAGCTGGCTCAGACAATAGAATTGTAATTGACATATATGTCTTCCTTTATTCAAACTCAATTTAGCACTCTCCCAACAAACGTTACCAACAAACCTTGGTTAGCCATTAAATTAATCACTTTCTCCGTTGTTGGTTTCGGTACCCCATTCTACGCTGCTAGATGGCAAATGTGAGTTTGCGTTTCAGTCTTTGTGACCAGGATATCATCGTTCGAATATGCCTTTGCTATCTCTCAACATGAGATTCAAGCTATCGTACCCATATGTCAATCTGTATACATCATATGCTGATTGATATTCTTTTTTATCTTTTATAGCCAAAAATCTTCAGGTGGAGCATAAACAACTCTTTTTCCGAAAGATTAGAAGGAAGATTAGAGTTCATCTGAAGGTGAATATTTGATTAACAAGGAACAGATACATTTGCATTCCTCTTCTTAGATAAATATGAAGTCATCATATGAATTCGGTGGATGTTATCAATATCATTTGTAAATGTGAAAGAGGAAAAACTTCTCCAATATCTCACTCGACTGCAAGACTCGCTTGTGTACATATCGTTAAATGAGGATCTTCATCAACAGTTCAACTACATTAGGAAGCGTGAACTCGCAATCAATACCATGGGGTTGTTAGTGAAGCGGTGATCACTGACTATGACTGATCATTCATCTGCTCTAATATGAGCCTTACGTGTATCGCTTATCCAACCATTGACCAACTAGAAAGGACGCGATCTTGCGGTGGGTATGGTTATTCACAAGGATATAAGTCGAAAAAGGAGAAAAGAAAGTGATCTCCATGATTTCGTTATTAACACCAAAAAGAGGGTTCCCTGTAGCACTCGAAATTTTTTGTGAATACGTATGTGAATAATCTCGCGACTGCTAACCAAGCCAACTTGAGGATCGAAGTTAAGCAAACGCAAATTCCGCCATTACCAGCAGGCTACTATTTGAGCTTTTGAATATTACCTTACAGACTGTCTAGAAAATGATGCCGCTTCATTGCGAAAAGCTTGATTTTATATTCACGGCTTTGATTTGTGAGTAATGATACATCCTTGCAGAATAAGTTTGATTCCTTAGGTCATCCCATGAGATGACGAAGAGGGATCTCGTTCTCCTTCTGTTGAAACTCAGCAGATTCCTGCTTATCACTTTCACTTCTATGACCAGGTACATACCCATTTCTTTGTTTGTATACTTGATAGGTATCTATTTGTTCTCAATAATTATGAATTTGTTATCAGTGTAGATATTGCCTACATATGAAATGCTTCGTAGAATTTCGCTCTTAGAAGAGAGCAAATGTTATTTCTTCCGTTTCATACACATACCTTACATATATATATATATAGACACCTCCACTTTTCACGAATGCCAATTACTCCTGTTTTAAGTTATATTTTCCAAAAAAGTTGATGAAATTGCAAGCATATACGACCATCTTGTCTGTATACTTAATACTATCCATCTTATAAATACTTTACTTGGTCGCACCAGCTTAGAATTCTAGGTTTTCCTCCAACAATGGCATCAATCACCAGGAACTTGCTTTCAGCTACCGCTCGAGCGACTTCGGTTTCAGCTAGATCAATACGAACAGGTGGTCCATTAATTAGACAACGTATTATTGCTGGACCATCTAGTTCAACTTTCTCCATCAGAAGAGGTCGGTTGGAAACCCTTCATTTATAATAATCATTTACCTTTCAAATGGCTATAAATTCTCAGTAATGCGGAATGAACAACTAATATAACAATTTTATATAGGTTATGCAACTTCATCAGGAGAATCATCAAGTATAGATCCATCTTTAACGAAAGCTTTAGATTTGATTGAATTAGGTACAAAACATTTAGAAGAAGGTGATTTAAATAAAGCTGCTAAATATTATAAAGAAAGTATTGAATTAAAAGAAACCAGTGAAGGTTGGTATAATTTAGGTGTAAGTTTTTTTATTCTTTCTTTTCGCCTTTATTCATTCTTGAACAAAAAAAAAAAGAAGAGAATGGGCTAGTCAGTCATACATAATTAGGGAAAAAAAGCTTGTTAGGAAAAAAAGAAAACCTATAATAATAAATCAATTTGATAGTTATAGAAAAAAAGCTCTAATTAACTGAATATATTCTGTTTTTGTTCCATCTTTCGGCTCTTAATTGTTATAACACCGTTCTACAGAACTGTGAATATCACCTTCGTAAGTCAAAAAATTACTTTATAAACTTTACCTATAAAGTGGTTTTCAAACGCATCAATATCCTGATATATATCTATTTTTTCCATAAATATACAGAAAATAAAGTCAAAGCAGTTGAATCATGGGGTAAATCAATTGAATTAAAACCGTCAGCAGATGCGCATACAAGTGAGTTAAATATTCATCAGATAGAGAGATCAAGTAAATGTGTAAAGATTCGTAATTAGACTAATTGTTCATTAATCTCTTTATTGATTTTCCTCTTTTCTATCTAGATTTGGCTTCAGCATATATATTAGATTCATCACCTAAACCTGCTTTAGCTATAAAACACTTAACGTACGTTTAGTGATTCCTCGGTTTCAAAAAAAAAAACTAATAACGATGTAATCCCAAATATTGAAAAGAAGATGCACAAGCTGAATATGAATTAATGTTAATGTTATTCTTTTGAATCTATATAGAGCGGCATTGGAATTAAGTCCTGAAGATCCAGAGGTAAATTTCATAAATCCCACACTCTTAGAACAAGGCGACCAGAAAATATGATAATGTAGTAGGATAAGCTAAATAATGAAATTGTTTTTAACATTTATTTAATAGATCGCGTTCAACCTAGCAGCAGTATTAGAATCCAGTAAGTTTTTCATGCTCAAAAGTTCAATAATTTTATTATGAAATTGTAGGAATACAAAAATAAAGTCTTCATATTGTGAATCAATACTGATCATATTCATATATCATATTTAGCCAATCAATTGGAACCAGCTTTGACATTATACAAAAAAGCTCAATCAGGTGGTATAGAAAGAGCTGCACAGAATGTAAGAAATGTAAGTGCTAAGATAATTGGACAAAGAGCCAAATCACAGGAAGAGGAATCAAAGTAAGGTATGAGGTTGGTCGAATGCGGATTTAAAAAATTAGATTTTCTACTTCATAGAAACATAGATAGATCAATGTCTTTCCTCATCATTTATTAAGATGGCATGATAATGAAGTACAATGCATGACATACCATTTCTGACAATGCAATGCGGAATAGCTCCATGCTCAATCACATATATACAACAAGAAAAAATTATGAACAGTAAAATGCGATGCTTTGTAACACGATTAATTCCGCCAAACTAGTCTACAAGCAATTCTAGGGTATCTTCAAGTAAGGTCACACGATTTCTTCTTTGATCATCTACTTCGTTCACCAACAGTGTATTCTAAAGACCCTTCTGCCACATCTCCTTTGCATACATGCCAAATACGACATTGATCTCTAGCCCCTCAGCATAAGGCTTCATGTGTTTCTCCTTAAGACCGATGGTAGGGTCAAGTACATTCACAGCAGCCACTATCGCATAAATCGTCAACTCTGTCTCTGGTCATACGGTTTGGAAGACGAATGAAGCTCACAGAAATCGTCTAAAGCGAAATCCATAGATACTACATCTATAATCTCTTCATCATCTACATCAGGGAAAGGAGTTTCGATGAAATCCCTAAATATGCACAAGACTATCAGTTTTTCCCTTTGTGGAATCAGGTCGAATGGGCAGCTCACGGTTGATTACCAACGAACGGTACTAATGATATATTAGCTTATTTCATCAATTCCGGCAAGCTTGGAAGGAATATGCAGCTTACCAGGATAATGTTCGATATCATCACCTTTACCAGGGCATCTATCTTTAGTTACGAATCCCATTGTTCTAGGCTTTTTGGGGATTTTACCATGTTCCAGTACCATTTGATTTGATTCTTGGTCGTATAAATGATCGTTACCACCTTGTATCAAGTAGTCTTCCCATTGTTCAGCCATGTAATCATCGAATATTCGTCGAACCCTGTCTTCCTCCTCCAGCTTGGTGGTAGGTTGAGAGGGGATAAATTTGGATGCTCCTGATCTATTCATTTGTTCCGTTATATTTCTGGCTAATCCAGCAGCGAGTCTGACGTAGAGGAAGGCGCTCGTACTGCAAATACGAATAAGCTGTGGTCAATGACCTAAAAACATGAATTTTATGGCAGGGGCGAGTATTCAACTTACAAAGGCGAGACAGTCAATTCATCGTTTCTGTCAAATCTCCCTTGAAACTATGATTTCAGTTTACATGTCAGCTACAGCCATGTTCTAAACAGTGTCAGCTTACAAGATCGAATCGCAAACTACCAGCGTTTCCAATGATCACTCTAGTTCCATTTCTCTCCTTATCCTGTATAGTATATGGTAAGACCTTATCCGAAAACGCTGTGAGGATTGATCGCGGATGTCCATAAGGATGTCTATTGAGGAAGTAATCATGTGGAGCTATGCCAAGTGGTGTTGAAATGTTGAGAGCAGCAGATAATCGAAGCAAAGCAAGGGAGATATTTTGTCCGATAGGCTGTTATTTATACTTGATCAGCTCAAAAACAGATGCGGCTCGAGAAACGTATGACTGCTGTTGGACTTACTAGTTCAAAATCGTCATCCGAAGTTTTGGTATGCCATTTATAGCTGGATCTCATAGATCAATCAAGTCATTCCGATCCAGGAGGCGAGGAACTCTTACCTGACAGGATTCCCATCAATATACCTTCTTGAAACGTCTAATGGCGCATTCTCGTCTGTCGAAGGAAGCGATGAACTGATAACAAGTAAGCTGATGGAACCAGACAAATGATGAATCAGCTTACGACGTGAACGCAACTGTTTCTAGGTATCTTCCTGGTACCACGCTGTTATCCAGTATCAACCCATCAGCTTCTTCAGATCCATGCATTAGGACTTTTCAAGCTCACGCAATAGATCGATCATCATATTGTACACAGTCTCTAACGTGGGTATGGCCACCTAAGTTGGCAAATAAGCTGGTATTTTTGGTAGTGTCGCGAATGTGGCGGCTCACCGAAGACATATATGGGTACTTTAGGATGAACTTGTCTGATCGCATCGAACATGGGCAGAAATTCTCCTGTTTCACCTCTAGCCGGCATATGTCCAGCTAAAACACTACGAATAAGGCGTTAACACCATAGCTACACATACGAAGACGTTCTGGCAGCTTGAATATGGAAATACATATATAGCCAGCGAGTAGAACCGCTCATTACGCGTTACAAATGGAACAGAGGAATCTAATAACTCACAAGTAATCTGGTTTGTCCTTTATTGCATCTAAGAACCAAGCCTCTTTTATTAATTTGGAAGTACCTTGTATAGATATACCTCTAGAAGTGAGGATAGGCTATCAATATAACGCTGTGTCTTATATACAAACTGCTTACCTGGCATGTGCTTTGACTGCTCATAATGCTTGTCAGCTTTTTTCGCAATGCATTAGTCGTTAAACTCACAATCGAATATAACTCCGAAAGCAGTCACTTTTCTTCCTCTGATGACAGATTGAATGATCAGATTCTCAGTATTATTAGATTCAAAAAATCAATCTGACATACTGCTCCGTCTCAAATTTGAGGAATCTTTCCCCTAAAGGAACAGATTGAAATGTACCGTCTTCGGCCTTTATAGTTATATTTACGTTTGATGTAACGTATCTTCCGTTCCTACAAAAGGTGAATGTCTCAGTATGCTTCATGAATTGATTCAGACAGATAGTATTTAGAACAGAAGTAATCATGTGATGATAGGCAAATATTTTCGGAAGAGGCGAATGAGTATGCGCAACCGTTTGGGTACACAACTTACCATCTTCCTCTATTCCTGTATTCCTCTAAAGCGTCTTCATAATGATATAACTCATGATTACCTATAGTGATGATATCGTATGGTAACATTGAAAAGATATCTTCAGCTTTACTTGATGCGTCTGCTGAGGATGATACCAATCCAGATCCATCATGATGATCACCCGCATCACTATATTCGATGAAAAGAGTATAAGCTCTTGTGGTTCCTATAAGGATGTGAAGAAGAGCTTACACCAATAGTAGATCTACTCCTTTATCAGATGCTATACGTCTCATATGAGTTGCAAATGATGCTAAAGATCCGAAATCTCCTGAATAATTCTGCGGTTCAACCGGTTAGATTTACTATGTTAGATGAGTCTTGGTAATTGTGACTCACTGGTTCAGGCCAAGTAGCCTAAGTACTTCGTTAGCTGAATTGATCTACGTAAAGTCCAAAGTCCAGCTCACATGTTGATGACCTAGTAGCCAGCCTGCAGAATCGATTTGACGAATAAGTACAACCGTGTATCGTTGGCAAATTGCACAGACTTACCATGCACATCAGAAGTACTCAAGAAATTAACATCTTTCCATTCTAATTCTCTCGTAGGTTTGGGTAATTCTATGGTATTGTGCGCAGCTAGAGTACTAGATATTAGAGATAAGAGAGGGATATACCTCATTTTGACTATCCTATATATTATGGAGGTAGGCAAACTCGAGTCAATATGCTCGAAATGAATGGTATATATTTAGATGAACAAAGCAATCAATCAATCTATCAATCGCGTAATTTGAGTTGATCTTATCTGCTATCTATCTAGTACTACGGTTATGAACTTTGTTACCTCATCCGGAGCTTATTTTCATCAACAACTTCGGTGATCACCGCCAATCAGATACAGTAACATCAAACATCCGACGGAAGTTCGCGCCGGTTAGTTGTGAGATAGACAACAACGTTCTCATGCACAGCTAACTTGTAACTGCAGCTAAGATGATATTGCAGCGGTAGTATGGATTATCCTTGTATTTGATGCTTCAGAGAAAGATAGGTAATATCATACTTGCCAAACTTATAGACTAAGCTCTTAATCGTCTTCCTGTACTCGCCTCGACTGAAATCTCCAACATGTCATTACAAGATAGACTCGCTTCACAGGACTCTTTGGCTCTTTTGAGCACAGCAACTTCATTAGCTTTGGTAACAGCTGGATCAACGACTGGATTTGGCTATAATTTTCCCTTGATGGTAAGCTTCATGTTTTCGATTAGCTGGCCATTTTGACTTATCCCTACACGTCTATTCACCGCTGATACATCAATCATGACAAATTAGCTTTTCGGTATAGTCGCTCACGAATTGCATAGTACAACAGTACCATTTAGACAGGTAAGTTGGAAATTGCCTCGAAAAGACAAAGGCAATTTGTCTGTCTATGTTGACACAACCAAATCTCCAAGAAATGAATAGGGGATATCCATCGAGTAATGTGAGAGGATTGAGCTGATTTGATTTATCTATTATATAGTTCTTGAACTTAATCCTCTTCACAGCATTCTTCGATTTGTATTCATTATTATTCCATTCATATTCATTTTTCATCTTATTATTCTCAATATTATTATTTTTAATTAAAATTCCATTATTCTTTAGTTGTTTATCACAATTAAGAGAAAGAGGTAGTGATTTATCTTTTGGTAATTGGTCAATACCAAATAACGTTTCTTTACCTGGTGCAGGAAGTGAGTTTTTTTTTTTTTTTTTTTTTGGCTTTATTTTCTCGTTCACAACATACTGGAAAAGCAGGTCTGACAACTTTGACAATGATATAGACTGGAATGTACCTTCAATGCCAGGTGGATTCTCAAACGCACCACCCACAAATCAAAACCAGAATCAGCAACAACAACAACAACAACAACAACCAGGAACTTTCCCTTCTTCAGGTGGATTTAGATTAGGTGGTGATGATGATGAAGATAACAACAACAATAATGGAAATCAACCTCCTGTTCCTCCACCAGGTAGAAATGGATATTCAACTATTGCTTAAACAATACCTTTGTCACGTTTCTCAATACTAACATAGCCTTGAAATCTAGTTGGGAGAGAAATGATCTCGTTGCAAAAGCTACAATCCAAACCATCAAGTAGATTTGTTGGTAACTTAATGAATTATTATACATATACAAAAGATGCATCTCTGATACACATAACAAAAATCTAACATTGATTCTTCTAAGTTGGTTGACGATCACTACTTGTGGTATGATTATATACCTCTACTTCTTTCCATTACTGAACTGACATCAACAATTTCATTTAATGAATTTGATCCTCCCATAAAATCTCCTGCATCTAAACTTTCATCTTCACCTCTCAACACTTCTAATGCTAAATTTGATGACCCACCCAATGGTACGCCTGTAATTGTTGATGATTCTATGAGAGGGTTGTGGAAATTCTATGTTGATAGATACATTATCAGCCTCAGCTGTCTGTTGTTATTTAGCAGATAAAACAGATGGTATAGTAGAGGGGGAAGAAATTAAATATGCGAAGATGTACAACAGCGGTAGTATTTAAAGAAGGGAACTCGTCACCGTTCTTGAGAAACTCACTTCAGAGACGATCTTCATTTCCATGGCTTTCCTCAATGGTACAGCTAATCCAAAAGTGTTCTTTTGCATATTCTGTTGCAGCTGATTTTGAGTTTTTTGCCACTATATAAAGCATTTTGTTTGGTTAGATTTTGATTACTTAACTTGAATGGAGTAAGACTAATCATCTAGCTATACTTACGTTCTCTAATCTGGTTTGCAATGGATGTACATTTCCTGAAGAAACAGATTGAGCAGCTGATTTTAATCCATGTCTAAACGAATCATGTGTTCCTGAGATTGGATGAGATGTAGACTATACAAATGTGAGGTCAGTAATTGATACCTGAACCAAAGAAGTATCTTTCTAACCAACCTGAGATGAAACCACATGAGATTCACTTGAAGTTTGAGCTGTAGCTGGGACGAGACGAAGAGACTGATGATACACGAATTAGCTCTGACCTAGTGACGCTTTCAATATCTCGATATAGAAGCAGCTTACCATGTTTAAAATGGTCCTTGATTCCAAAGTTATCGATGAATTAATTAGCAACTTGAATGGCTATATCGATGTTGAAATATGGACAACAAAGAGGACGTTGATGTGGAGGACATAGCAATCATTCTACAGTCGAATATAATGCATCATCGTGATGTACAGAAGAACGCGTGTTGTCAGGTGCCACATTGTCGGAGATACAAGGAGATATACTGTACAGTGAGAGTGAGTCAAGGTGGTCTGACTGCATTAGTAACCGATTAAATATTGCGGGTTCAAATCTTGCAACTGAAGGGGGGCGTGTTCATTTCCATTCAACGTTTTAGGTATTAGTTTTACATCATTTACTTTCCTAACTCATCTTCAACTTGCATTCATAATCATCATCATTCCTCATTTTCACCTCTCTATACATCTTTTTAGAACTTTCTTTTCATACTTCATCTAGGTGAGTCATTACATTTCATATGGTAAAAAAGAAGGAAAGAAAGGATTGGTCGGGTAAAATTGAGGTGGAAGGAGTGTAAAGTTGCTTTGATTTCTGACCAGTAGTTATATCTGATTTCAACTAAAGAAACACGTTGAATGTATGTATACAGAGATAGAAAGCTAATACAAACTCTTATATATCCTTTATCATCTTCCCCTTTCTCTCCTTCACATATACACTCATACACCACAACAATACACTCCCTTTGATCAAACCAATCTTACCTTTCATCAACTATCCCTAACCTTTCCCTCTGTTCAACGTTGCTTTTTCAACAAATCCACGCATTCACCTCACTTCAATTTCCTCAAAACAATATAAATACAATATCAAAAATTCATTCCATCATTCAAATGACTACCTGTGTCGCGCCTTCCAATACTACTTGGAACTTCCAACTAAAAAACAACCAAAATCGACTTTCGATATCGTCAAACGTTAATATCAAATACTTCTTCAACAGCCCGTGTGAGAAACGCGCGTTTATAGATAGATTTACTTTATTATATTCAAGGCCACACACTTCAAGTGATTACTAGGAGAAGACGCATATTACTTTTGATTTTATCTTACATATAGAGAATATATATTCAGGTTAGTCATTCGTCTTCCATCTCATAAGCTTTCGTCTGAAAGGAGGACCTCATGTCAATGTCGTGGTCAACTTTCAATGACACGTTGGACCCCTTTACCTCCTCGTCCCATCTTGACGCGCATGACATGTTATTCAAGCATGTAGTGACGATACCTGTTGCACGCTACAACGTGCTTTGCATTTGTAGACTAGACAGGACTGGACATGGGTTTCAGCCTGATCAGACGTGTCAATTACAAGAAAAAGATAAAAGCTGACCAGTTCACTATTTCTTCTCTTCCTTTAAACCTATTTACGACTCGCACTTGCCTCTGATATCACACTACACACCTTTATTGTCATCTCTCACCTCGTCATATTTCTCACCTACAAAACCTCATTGCTCCTCCTTTTATCGCAAATCAATACTCCCATTCATCACCTGCTCACTCCGAATACGAATATCCCCAACAAAATCGCACGAATCACCCCATTCAAATTGTCTACCACCATACAAAACACAACTGCAACGTTTTGGGATTTGCTCAATCGTCTATGTTATATCCTTGACGCTATCGACGAAAACAAATTCGAAATTGTTGAAACTGCTCTCCCATCAAATACAAACGACAAAATCCCACGTCAACCTCAAACTCAAATCGCCGCACGATCCTCTCGTTGCGCTGTCCCATACAACAAACCACATCCTTCCGAAACTGAATTCTAACCTCAAAACGAAATGGCGTATGGTGTTCCGGCTTCTCAAAACAGGATGACTTCCATGGACCTCAGAGTTGGTGGAAAGTACAGAATTGGAAAGAAGATTGGTAGTGGTTCTTTCGGTGAATTTGATCATATTTCCTTATCTTCCAGCCATATACTGATTTCATCCTACAGGTGATATCTACCTCGGTGTCAACATCGTTTCTGGTGAAGAAGTTGCCATCAAACTTGAATCCGTCAAAGCCAAACATCCACAATTGGAATATGAATCAAAAGTTTACAAGACTCTTGCTGGTGGTGTAGGTGTACCTTTCGTACGATGGTACGGTACTGAGTGTGATTACAATGCAATGGTTTTGGATTTACTGTAAGTTAGCAAATAAGACCAGTACTCGAATTGTTCTGAGAACTAACATTTTTCATTTAGTGGTCCATCACTCGAAGATTTGTTCAACTTCTGTAACCGAAAATTCTCCCTCAAGACCGTTCTTCTCCTTGCTGATCAACTTATCTCTCGAGTTGAATACATACATTCAAGAAACTTCATTCACCGAGATATCAAACCAGATAACTTCTTGATGGGTATTGGTAAACGAGGTAATCAAGTCAACGTCATTGATTTCGGTTTAGCCAAAAAATATCGAGATCCTAAAACCCATCTCCATATTCCTTACAGAGAAAACAAGAACTTGACTGGTACCGCTCGGTACACCTCAATCAACACACATTTAGGTGTAGAACAATCACGAAGAGATGATTTGGAATCCTTAGGTTACGTCCTTATGGTGAGTAGATTTTTACCTGTACAGTGTGAACCTTGGCTGACATCATATATGCAGTACTTCTTACGAGGTCAATTACCATGGCAAGGTCTCAAGGCTGCTACTAAAAAGCAAAAGTACGACCGAATTATGGAAAAGAGTGAGTTTAATTTAGCAAGAAAATAAGCAGAGACTCGTATAGCTGATTACCCATTTGTAATTAGAAATGACTACCCCCACCGAAGTTCTCTGTCGAGGTTTCCCTAACGAGTTTGCTATTTACCTTAATTACTGTCGAAGTCTTCGATTCGACGACAAACCAGATTACTCATATCTCCGAAAATTGTTCAGAGACTTGTTTGTCAGAGAAGGATTCCAATACGATTACGTCTTCGACTGGTCTGTCCAACCTCCAGCTAAAGTCCAACAACAACAAGATGATTCCCACTTAGTTGCTCAACAACAAGCTATGCAACAAAAGAGAAGAGTCATGCCCGAAGAACAAATGGGACAAGGTGTAGGAGGTGAAAATCAAAGACAACTAAGAAGTCAAACTAGAAACAATAGAGAACAAGGTGGTTGGTAATCAGCTCTTCCGCCCTGAAGGACTTGAAAGTAGAAAGCGGATGTGATATTAAGGAAAAATCTAGGATAGAGGATGATTAAGCTCAACATGGTTCGGCTCGCCAATAGTCGTTCGCAACAAGGGGGAAGAGTCATTAGCTGGTCAAGGCCTATTATCATCATTTTTACGCGCCACGCCAACCGATACTCGATATTCTTTCTTCTATCAATAATAGCATAATGAAAGCGACATTCTCACCTCTTTACCTAATCAAATTATCCACCTCCTACTTCTTCAACTCAAGCACCTATTTTCGACTTCTTCTTGATCCTTGTACAGTCATCATGATACCAGGTTTCATCACCATTCTCTTCGTCATGGACAAAGCCGTCAACTATATACAAATCCAATTCAACTTCAGCGACTCCATCCTCATTTTTCGTTCGGTTTCGTTCTCCGCCATTTCTATTGTAACAGTATCATCATTCCAACCCATCAAAGTGATTTTTATCGGTGCATCACTCCTACCTACATATTACTTTTATCTATTGCAATTATCGACGCAACATATTCTAGTCGATTTATTCAAATCAAACATAAAGTCCTATATTGTGTATATATCACATACAATTTTCACCCTCTTCACACAATTTTACTTATTCAACCTAACTATAAATTCTTTTCTTTTACGACTACCTCAATTACTCGACAATCTTTTATCCCGACAAATCAATACATTATATCGCACGCACCGATCATCAAGCCAGTGTCCCCGTATGTTCGTCTTTTCCTAACTATTTCACCTATCAACAACCAATACTAAAATATACGATACAGTAAATCATATATCAAGGTGAAATCCGGAAAAGTTTGAACGCGGGAGGGCGCCATTTTCTTTTCATCAGCTGAACTATCTTCGTTGACAGTATCCATCATGACTTTGTAATCAACCTCTACTGTCATTTCAACCGTATTAGAATAAGAAGCTCAAGGTTGCATTTAGACCATATTTTCACTATTTATGGGCAGAGGTATTTAGCTTTACAGAACAGTTGGAATCAGGGAAAGTCCTTGATTAGTCGCATTATTAGTTCTCAGCGTTCTTATCCTATCATCATAGCTCAGCTTAATATAGTTCATGTTTTCAGTTCTATGCACTTAATATAAAACTTGTACAATTGTGATTTATCTCTGCTGTACAGAATTGAATCAAGGAGTGTTATGATAGCATTAGTTCAAGTCAGGGTGAATGCTTATCATTTACCTACTGGACTTGCGAGCATCTTTTGCTCTCTGTCTGTATATATACATAAATCTAAGTGATGATTATACATTGTATACATACTAACCATATCCTCAACGCAGTAAACCATTTGTATATATGATAAAACCCTATGACCTATGACCCATAAAGTATCAGTATAAACAGTAAAAATCAATTGATTAATTATCCATAACATCTAATAACTTTTGAGCTCTTTCCTTCTTCTTATTCTCATTCTCCTTATCATCCTTTTGAACTTTATCTTTTTCTTCTTCAGCTTCAGGTACTTCAGAAGGTATAATTTCTTCTTCAGCTTTATCAGTATCTTGTTGAACTGTAATTTCAGCTTGACTTTTTTGTGCTTCGATCGGTTGTTCTGTTGGTTGGGTCTCACTTTCTTTAGATGGTGGTGGGGTAATTATTTTTTTGGCTGATTCGATCAAGTTCTGTGTTATATTGTAAGTATGAGTGGGAATATATGAAAGGGTATGTATCAGTAATTGAACACAACAGTCCAGTAGAAGATGAAAATCAATTTACAGTTTTAGATAAACCTTGTACTGTTTTCAAATAATCAAATACTAATTCAACGTATTTATCAGGAATCTGAATTGATTTGTTTCAAAGTTAATAAGATATATACAATACAATATCAGCCTATTGTTATTTGTTGTTTGGTTTTCCTCAATCCATTCTAGACGAAATCATGGAGTGGCCATCCTGGCTATATTTTTCTGGTTTTTTTAACGATTTTTAAACTCACCTCATCAATTGAAAATATATTTCTAATTAACCAATTTTGTTTAGCTTTAGCAAATTTCCAATTTGTTGTAATTTCTGAACTTTGTTCTGGTCCTTCTGATGTTCTTGAAATTGAAAATAAATGAGCGTAGTAAATATCTAATTTAAAAGGAAGGAATGGGATGGGATGGGATGAATCGTCAGCTTCAATCATGAATTCTACTATTACTACTACTGCTACTACTGCTACTAGTTTTAAATAAGATCGAACAAAAAGGACAAACGGTTAACTCACTCTTCTTAGCTTGATCAGATAATTCAGTATCATTAAATATAGTTTTAACTTTATCATCACCTTGTTTTCCACTTAATAAATCTATTTCAGATTTAGTTTTTAATTTTTTTTCTTTTTTATCTTTCTTTAATTTCTTACTTGATTTTTCTGTATCATCGTCATCTCCGTTTATATCGTTGGAACTCGTTGCTGGTTCTTCTTCAACTTTAAGTCCAGATAATTCTTTCACTTTTACTTTGTCTTGTTCAACTACTTCATGTTCAACTTCGTTACCCCTCTTTCTCTTTTTATCCTTTTTTTCTTTCTTCTCTTTCTTGTCTTTCTTCTTCTTTTTATCTTCTTTATCTACTTCGTTATCATCTCTGATAGCCTCTATTTGGATCTCAACTTGTTCTTTGACTTGTGCTTGTATTTGAGCTTTTTCATATTCTTCTTTAACTATTCTCATTTTCTCTTCAGCCTTTTTCATTTTCTCCTCAGCTTTCTTCAATTTCTTTTCTAATTTCTCTAAATCTTTTGATGAAGATTTCTCATCTTGTTTAATCTCCTTATCTTTTGACATCTTGACTTGATTTGACTTGGTTGAGTATGTGTATATGATCTATACGATACTTGTTAATTTGTAGACTGGATACAAAACAGTCAGTTATACCCTCCCTACCTTGACAAAATCAACCAAAATATTTCGACAAAAGTTTTGAAACGCGGAGTCTCCACATAGAATAAAATCGTAATGTAATTAGAGATATTTGTTATAATCAGTTTGTAATACTTCATTAGCAATCTAGACAGCGCGCGAAAGAAGCAAAACAAATATAGACACTTTAAAGTTACCCTTAAATACATAACCTTACACCTGCATAACACGTCGTTGTGAGAAACCAAGTTAACCGTTCTTCTCGTGATTATTGATCAATGATCTAATTTTACAGTTGATATCTATTATAGCTGTTTTGTATCTTACAAATTACAACCGCAACCGATCATCCCAGACAATTCAATAGCGAGGATATATCATCCAGGCTCACCTAGGATAAACAAGAAATACTTCCAGCATATAGAATTGATATCGTAACGTTGAGCGTTATTTCAACCGATTTTGGATCAATCATCTCCTTTCTCTTGGCAGATTAGTAATCAACTTTCATCAGTCAATCATCCTTCACATCGCCCATTCCTTCTCTCTGTTTAGTTCTTCAATTATGGGTCTCTCACTATCGCGTATATATGGATCATTATCCTCTCTAGCATTCTGGGGTAAAGACAAAGAAGTTAGAATATTAATGGTCGGTTTAGATTCTGCAGGTAAAACAACTATATTATATAGGTTACAGGTGAGTTGTCTGGTTCTCGATTATATCACCTTTTCACAGCAGCCATTTTATCCATAAATCCTTGGAATACCTGGATGATCCTTGCTATGATCTGAATTTGTTCCTAACAATACTTATTTTAACATTCTTGTTCAGATTGGTGAAGTAGTGTCTACTATACCCAGTAAGTCCTTTCTCGATTCCCTAACTTTGCTCGATGTTGGGATTTCTATCGTTTTAATCTCATTCTACAATATGTATGCTCAAATGTATACATAACAACTTCAATATTCTCGAGACAAGTGACTGACATTGGTTTTGATCATATCGTAGCAATCGGATTCAATGTCGAAACAGTATCATACAAAAATATAAATTTCCAAGTTTGGGATTTGGGTGGACAGTCTAGTATTAGGCCTTATTGGAGATGTTATTATGCCAATACTCAGGTAAGTTCGAATGATGTGCCGTATATTGATAAGGTGTAGATACTGGAGAAACAAGAGGAAAGGCAACTCTCTGAGTATTTTAGGAATAAACACCTCACCTCAACTGTGTCTCTTGGTTTATCATAACATGCCATACCTATCTTTAGTTATCATTCGCCATCCCTACGCTTCGCTGCATCTTGCCAGAGTTCAATTAGCTAACAAACGTTTATACCTGTACATCTATAGGCAATAATCTATGTGATAGACTCATCAGACGTATCTAGATTACCTACATCACGTTCAGAATTATTAACAATGTTATCTGAAGATGAATTAAAATCCGTACCTGTTTTGGTATTTGCAAATAAACAAGATGTTGAAGGTGCTTTAAGTCCAGGTGAAATAAGTGATAAATTAGGTTTAGCAGGTCAAGAAAAGGGAAGAGAATGGTCTGTAAGAGGTAGTTGTGCTACTAAAGGTGATGGTTTAGAAGAAGGTTTGGATTGGTGAGTAAAATTCCGTCTTTTTCGAGGAAGATTTCTTTCATCTCGCTACTATCATAAAGCAGTGGAGTTGTGCAATGTGCTGTGTATAGCGATTGATCAGGCGGGTATGGCGGGATTAACATCTACCAGATAAGAATTCGAAAATGCACAAGGCTTACTGGATGCTAACTACTATGTCTTCTTCTCACCATAGGCTGGTCAATACAATACAGAAGTAGAATCGCCTTTATATCACAGACACAATACACAATTTTGGATTTGGTAATATTTTTCATAGAATCTCATACCCCATTTACATGTATCAAAACTCATATCATGGACATAACCAATCTATGTCGACCGGGACTAACAGTTTGTAGAAAATTCATATTGTGCTGAGAAGCAGAATACGAAGAGACAGGCCAGAGAGCGAGAGCTAAAAACACATCATCATAAACCGGTGATTGTGTATATAAGATCGTAAAGGCGAGAGTTGAATTGATTTTGATTTTAAAAGTAAATACATCTCCAGTCATTTGTCAACTATGGCTACATTGTATATATATCTACGCTGCCGCGAATACCTCAGCACGCTAGCGTCAACACCTCGTCGTCTCGTCGTCTCGTCGTCAATCATCGTCAATACACCACGTTCCCAAACACTCAGCACATCACACCGTCGACTGTCAATCGCTCTCACAACCAAGACACACCGTACCGCTCCGCTCATCGCTCGCTCTCCGCACATCGCAACGACCCACTCGCTACTTTGTCAGTTTTGGTCTACTTATGCCAAATCTTGTTTAAGAACGTATCTGTATCTGACTTTGTTGTTCTTGACACCTTCGATAGCTTTAGCAGCTTGTGACATTGGAAGAACTTCATCAATGATTGGTTTGATGCCCTTCTCAGCGGCGAGTTTGAGCATTTGATTTCTGTAAATAGACAGGTACATGATTATCAGCGTCCAATTCTTTCATATCCTAATGTACCAATTCTAGAATGATGAATGACGGAGATCAGATGAATACTTACACTTCTTTCTTTGAACCAATATGTGAACCACCGATACAAGCGGCATTTGAAGCCATTGCTTGAGGTTGTAAATCTTTCCAAGGTTCATCAGGTAAACCTACAGAAGTTAATTTACCATCAATTTTCAAAGTTGATAAAAGTTCAGCTAATGGAATTACTGAAGCATCTGCTGCAGATAAAATGAAATCTAATTTATCAAAATATTTATCTGCGAATTTATCATCTGAAGTTAAAACAAATTCATCTGCACCTAAATTTTTAGCATCTTTTTCTTTATTTGATGAATGTGAAAATACAATAACTTTTGCACCTAAATGATGAGCGAATTGAATTGCTAAATGACCTAAACCACCAATACCAACTATACCAATAGTTTTACCTGGACCAGTACCATTTCTAATTAAAGGTGAAAAAACAGTTAATCCGGCACATAACATTGGTGCAGCATCTTCAGATTTAATAGCTTCAGGAATTGAAAATACAAATCTTTGATTGGTTCTTATAGCTGTTGAATATCCACCTTGCGCTTCAACTTCATCAGGGAATTTAGCGTTGTAGGTGCTAATTTGATAGTGAAATTTTTTTCAAGGTTAGTCATTGTTTCTATGGGATTACACTTGATTGAGTGATTGATATATGAGGTGAATTGTATTAAAAAGTGATAACTCACTCAACTTGTTCAGGACAATATTGTTCATTATCTTCATGACATCTATTACATTTTAGACAAGATAAAACTTGTGCACCAACACCAACTCTTTGACCAACTTTAAATTCTTTTACATTATCACCAACATGTGTAACTTTTCCGATAATTTCATGTCCTGGTACACACCATGGAACATTTAAACCACCCCATCCACCTGTAATTGTATGTACATCCGAACCACATACACCACAAAATTCAATATCTAATGTAACGTCATCGGGTGTTAACGTTTTCAATTTAAATTCTTTGACTGAAAAGTCTGTGTATTTTTTGGTATCTAACAATATCGAAGATAAAAAGTCAGCCGAATCCCACAAACAGACATACTTGCTGTAGATTAGAAAAATTGGACTCACCAGAGATACCGTATCCTTTAGCTGTTGTTTGAGGTGAGGAAGACATTGTATAGGTTTGTTGGCTCAATCTTTAAACTTGATCAGTGTTTTGGAATAGCTTTATCAATATAAATACGAGGTCGAGGTTTATATATGTTTTCTTTTCCAACCCTTGCTATATCACATACATTCAATGAATCGATTAATGGTCAACCATTATTCTTTTTTCCAAAACGTTTGGAAATCATCATAACTCAAAGACAGTCATGACCTCATTGCTGATAGAGTCAGACACCGAAAGTTTCAAGTAAACTCTGCGTGTAAGCAGCTTTTAAGGTAACTTTCGAGATGAGATATCTCGGTAACAGCAAAGAGCAAGGCAAATACAGCGAGCCTTTGTCACGATCGGATAAAGGTACGTCACCGGTGGAGTAACTAACTCTATGTATAATCAGAATTTACCAGTTTACCGGTATCGGTATCAGATCAATATATCAGCATTAAGGTGTCATGTCTCTAATTTATCGGCAATGGTATGGGGCACGAACGGCATGTATGAAGTAAGCTCTTTTTGGTGGAATTAACGTAACTGAGTATCTTAGATATGGGATCAAAATTGACTTTTGAAAGAACGACAAGTCTGGATCAACTTCCACTCGTAACATGAACCAGCACAAGAAATATAACAGTATTACAGGAGGAGAGGAGAAGTTTAACGATATACAAACGAAGGATATGGTGGGAGACGTAGACTGCTAATCATGAGAGATCCTTAGAAGTATTTCTAATATATACATCGGTACAATACATATACCATAATACTGTCAATATGAACAATAAATACAACTTGGAGCTCTTTATGATTCCGGATACTAATCATCCTCACTAACAAATTCAACGAAAATCTCATCATTAGATTCAAACCACCACCCAACTTCTTTATCTTCCCATGGACATGTAACTTTATTTACTTTCTCCAATCCACTTTCTGGTTTTTCAACATCAAGCAACGTCGTATTCCAAATTTGAATCTGTTCAAATTGATTTACAGGTATTCCAAATAATTTCGTTAATTTGCGTTGGAGTAAAGTGATTCTGGCACTAGGTAGGATCGATATCTCTTGAATATCATTAGAGCCTTCTGTATGTATTTTGAGTTCTGGAAATGAGTATTCAAAGATATATGATCAGCTCTTCGATCATCGTTCACGTATACTAATAGCTTATCAAGTGATCCCGCACTCACTTATCATTCTTCCCTTCAAACCGCTTTTCGGTTTCTTCCCTATCTCATTTGATTCATTTATTTCTTTTGACACATTGTGTAGCTTACACAATTCTTCGTATCTACTCCAACTCTCAATCTTCTCATCATTATTTGCTATTCGTTTCTTGACAAAAGATATGTAAAACAACTCTGAGTCTCTTCTTTCAATTGGGGTAATTGGATTAGAATTGAACATTGTTAAATTTGGGAATTCTGCGATGCATATTGATCTTAAAGATTTATCGTCGACTGATAATAGCTGGTTTATCTCCATTGTTTGTCCTGATGCTATCTCTTGATTCGTATCTTGCGGTATTGGTGTTTTGCGTACACTGAGTCGTAAATTATGGAGATTGAGTGCAAATTGACTTAAATTATCTAGATCTGACCAATTCGATATTGATGATTCCAAAAAAGTCAACGTGGTGAGAGAATCTAATTTACGATCATTCTCTGTCAAGGATGGAGATGGAATAGTTCTAATCGATGTAAACGACAAGTCTAGACTTTCAAGCCTAAAGTAACAATTCCAGCAATCAAGTATGTCAATGATATCTAGCTTGAATGGGAAAAAACAACTCACTTAGGTGAATTGCTTAATGTGGAAACGATATTTTGCCATTCTGATATAGGACATCCTCCCAATGTGAGTTCTTTCAGATTATTTAAATCATCAAATCGACGAAATAGTTTATTGAGCCTTTTATTGGCTTCAACATGTAAGACCTCGAGATTGGGGAACAAAGCAGTGGTTGAGCATACCTGCAAGAGTATCAAGATATGTTAGCGGATGGTCATAACGTGATGTGAGAAGAATACTAACCTCATCCCATGATAACAAACAATTTGATAGATGTAGTTCCTTTATCTTAGAAAAGCTGCGTATATATTTCTCCTTTTCCTTTACGTCTAATTCAATCTTTATAGGTCGTATACGCGAATGACTAATAAGGGGATTTCATTCTATGACTCAATTTTGGTTCTTTACTCCTGTTTACCAGAGATGAACAACTCACTTCAAAGTCAAGACCTCCAAGCCTTGAAAGCAATCCACAATCTCCAATACCTGATCCCAAGACGATAAAAGGTTTTTCGAAAGATTTAACCATTTCAAGCCTATACGTAGGGATATGTTTACGTGTTAGTGGATAGAATACAAGGAATCAGTTAATCAAGATAATAAAGTAAATAGTTTGAATATACCTTTCATTCTTTGTTTAAGAACTTCTATAGTTTCTTCATCACTACCTAAAGAATCAATATGTTCCTCTTCAAATCCGATATTTCTCAATTTTTCTAATTTGCCTACTTTCTCCCTAACAGAAGATAGATTTGGTGCTTGAACTATAATTGCGTTTTCACTTGATCCGAGAACTACACTTTCATTTTCATGTGTAATTTGACTTTGACTTTGAGTTTCATTGTCAATGTTAGGGATGATCTTCGGACGAATTTCCCCATACCTATCTTCTATACTATTGATCAAGGAATTACCTCTTTTTAATGGATTCAATCCTTGATTATATTTCAAAAAACTTGCACTTCCTTCTTCTAAAGTTTGAAATACTTGGACATCTTTGTATATGCCATTATGCCCTTTTCCATTTGATGGATCATCATATTCTACACCTAACCAGATTTGATCACCAACATCGTTACTTGAAGGTGGAAGTGTACCAATGTAACGTAATGTTAATGGTTGTAATGTTTTTGAATTCAGATAACGATTACCCATTACATATGGACATCTTACCAAGGAGTTTGATGGGCCAGCCTCTGTCGTTCGGATTTGTTGGTCCACCATCATCAGTTTAGAGTATTCGTGCTGGCTGTCTGTCTACTAAATGAGCGAATCTGGTCGAGTTGTCGAAATGCATTTCCCAATTAATTGCGAAAGATATCTTTAATTTAACTGTCGAGGTGAACGCGTCTGACCGTCGGGGATAGCCGTGAACATTTAGAAGAAATTGCGATAAGATAGGGGTGAATCTGAAGATGCGCATGAATTGTTCAGCTGCAACATATCCATGCATTGTGATAAAGGAAATTGGATGCACGGAGATTGATAGCAAGAGAGGAGGACAATGGATCGCGTGAGGAGAGAGGGAAGGCAAACGGAGGAAAACAGGTGGGGGGGGAGGGAGAGGGAGACGGGAGGAAGAAATTCTAGACGTAGCTATAGATATGGGATGATGTGAAAGAGGAATATCTAATGTAACTAAACGAAAGCTGGAGAGTACTGCATAACAAGCTAAGTCGATGAAAAGTCACGCAGAACCTCATATACTAATTAGAAGCGCTCAACGCGATCGTTGATCCTATAATCAAACAATGCTGATATGGCTATGCATGCCATCACTATGTGCTCGTCAAATAGTCTAATCTATACAACTTGAGCAGCTACACCCTCAGGTAATCTAGCTTGACCCCAGAATCTAGGTGTTTTATCTATCAACTGTTTACCTCTGGGTGTTCTCGCCAATGCACCTCTAGCTAATCCCAATCCCGTTGTATGCGTAGAAACACCAGATAACCTTTCTCCTGCTCGTAATAATTTACCTGATTTCGGTGTGTTCATACTATATGCGATGCAAGCAGTAAAGCAATACACGTTAGATAGTATTCTTTAAAACCATGCCTAAAGCTCAATAAGGACTTACCCAGGTTTTCGATATTTTGGTGTATCAACACCAACATTTGGTGATTTTATACCCCCGTAGGCAGCTTCTTCAGCTTGAAGGTAATCCTGGGAAACGGGTCAAATTGATTCAGCATTGTGACATAGGGATGAGTTTTCACCTGCTTTATGTCAAGATCTCCCTTCTCTTTGGTGCAGCGTTTCTAGAGACAGAGAAGGATAATCTTATAAAGCAAGATTGAACGTGAAACTTGTTACTCACGGCAAATTCTCTGGCTTTCTGCTTGAATTGATTTTTCTCATCATCAGTCTTAAATTTCAAAACTTTTTCAACTTTTTGTTTTGTTTTTTCTCTTAATCCATCCCAATCTTCACTAATTTCTTCTAAAGAACCTTTTTGTTGTAATAAATCTAAAGATTCTTTACCGACTGTTCTAGCTAATAATTCAAATTTTAAATCTCTTGGTCCATCAACTAAAGTTACAATTGCATTTGGTGCATTATCACCTTGTCTTCTACCAAATTTATGTATTCTTGTATATCCACCTGATCTTGAATTATATCTTGATGATAATTCATTAAATAATTTAGGTAATAATGTTTTTGGAGCTATAAATTCTTCTGGATCAAGTGATGTTGAAGATGATGCTAAGCTTGATGATGATGGTGTAGGTGAATTGTGAGGTGGCTATATTATTGAATATGGATTAGTCAAATTTTTTCCCGTAAAACGATCCAGTTATTCTGTATCATTCGACTAACCATTAAATATGCTTCAGCTTTACTCTTAGCTGGATTCGTTCCCTTTTTACCAAGGGTGATTATCTGTGAGTACGAAAGTATTACATTAATATCATATACTAGCCCCGCTTAACACTACATCCTAATCTTGAATATTCAACCCACCTTTTCAGCCATACGAGCAGCTTCTTTAGCTTTTGGTAGAGTTGTCTTTATAGTTTCATGATGTAATAAAGCAGATACCAAATTTCTAGAATCAATGCAATGTGTTAGCTAATATCTGCAGACTATATGTGATATGTGCTGTAGAGCAATTTATCCATCCAATGATCTTTATAATCTTCAATATCCATCTAATGGTTAAACATCAAACTCACCTCAACAATGCTATCCTATGAGCGGGCATTCTACCCAGTTTACGTTGACTTATACCATGTTTCATTTTTGATTGATTCTTCCTTTGCTCCTTACTATCTCGATTTTTGAAAGGCGAAAACAAGGATGACTAATATTGTATTGTTGATTCAAGTATGATGGACAATTATAGATAAAAAGTTCAAAAAGTCAAAGCATGAAGCAAGATGATGAATGTAAGGTGAAAAGCGAAAAGTGTGCCACATGGTATGATATGATCGGTGAATTCCGGAAATAGTGAGACTATCAATGCCTTGGTATGGTCATTCCTCGATAGATTGTTGGTTAATAATGATTTAATGCATAGAGGTCATCACGATCTTATGATAGATAGATAGATGATATAACATCTTCAAAGCTTCATATAATCTTCATCTTATATCACTTCTCGTTCAGTCAGATAGCCAAGCCAAAATCAAATCAAACAAGATGTACAGAACACTTCCAGTACTTCGATCAGCTCTCCCTTCATTACGACTTAGAGCAACAAGTTCAATCGCAAAAACAATTAAACCTCAACCTGTAACATTTCAATATAGAAGTTATGCAGCTGCAGCAGGTTTAAGTAAAGATGATATCACTTCAAGAGTTTTAGATGTATTAAAAAGTTTCGAAAAAGTTGATCATACCAAGGTATGTTTTTTCAAGGGATGATATTTATGGGAATTTCGATAATCCTTCATGCGTAATTGTAGAAAGCTGATTGGATTATTTCACTTTTGATCTTTCTACCTCAACTCGTACTATAACCAATCAATTAACTTTGCTATCCCCCATATGATCATCCTGACATCTCCTTATCCTATCATTTTTCAAATAATGATGATCAATAATCCATAATCTATTGCAACTAAATTCATCATATCGAATGAAACTCATTGAACAACATGTCTACCTTGAAATCGTGATCAACAATGTTATAATTGGGTCAACTCATATTCATTTTATTTGGACGATAACAACATCGATGATTCACCTCATTATCTTACAATGGCCAATTGAATCAACTTGAATAGCTTACACCTGGAGCTTCATTCACCTCTGATCTCGGTCTCGATTCACTTGATGCTGTAGAAGTAGTTATGGCCATTGAAGAAGAATTCGCTATTGAAATCCCTGATGCTGAAGCTGATGAAATCACAACTGTTCAAAAAGGTGAGTCTCTATATCTTTGATATACTATGTGATTTTGCTCTAGGAAAAACAAAATCCTTGACAAAAGAAAAAAGGAAAAGAGGGAACTCTGTTTCTTTACAAATAGTTAGGGATTTGCATGATGGATAGAGGTAGCGATTTACCAAGATGGAAAAGATGAGTTTACGAGGAAACCAAAAACTGGAGGCAAATTTGGGCAAGCTGGGTAAGGCTGTAGATTGGGGTATTACAAAGGACAGGGCAAAAAATGCAAAGGGGGATCAGATCTGGTATATGTTAAGAAATTTTGATTGACAAATCATTTTTGCTCATTTAGCTATTGACTACGTTTCTCACGTAAGTAATACATGATATAATGCCTAGTTCTGCTTTTCGTGTCGCTGACATTTTGGAATCTTCCACAAATCCATCACAAATCCAACAGTCTCCAGAAGGTACGTTGTCATTGCCTTTAACAATTAATTTTGGTTGTATTCTTCGGATTTGGCTGACAGATGTCTTTAAACTTTAAAGCACATTAAACAAATCAATCTACAACAAATAGTAATAATGCGTTATACGTGATGTGATTCGTGACTTTATTCTAATGATGAAGCGATTTTTATGCAGCAATACTACTCATGAGAATTTCAAACCTAATATTTGTGGGCAGCTCAATGGTAAACTAAGATTCGACAGTTCTGGGATAGAATGCTGAATTGTAATCGATCTGTGCATCATTTGCGCATTAAATAGCAATCTGAAGTGTGACACGATATCTACAAAGGCGTATACTTCAATTGGAATCAGTAGATGGGTTATGTAAATGCGGGGAATCGTCAAGAACATGAAGGCAAAGGAGGAAAGTATAAAATGGCTATGGCAACGATGGTTGACTTCTTGATCTATACCTAGACAATATAGAAATATTGGAAGATCGAAGCATTTGGATTATTGCTAGTGACTATATTATCGTTTAACACTCATTCTTCTACCCACGCATATCCTTTCATTCTATTTTTCTTTTTCTTTTCCCCCACTCCATTACTACTTTCATTATCCTTACCATTACTGTTCCCATTATGATTCATCTCGCCATTCGCAGAACCCATTTCTTCATCTTTTTCACTTCTCGGATAATCATTTTCGGATTTGACTGAAGAAGCATTTCTTGACATCTCAATTGAAATTTCTTCATCATTATTACCATTCGATTTTTGGTCAAAGTCTTCTGGATCTCCAGGTAATACCAAATAAGGTCTTCCTGCTTGTCTAGCTGATCTCCTTTCACCAGGTATAATAGGTTTACCTTTATCGTCTAATCCACTAAATTCAGGTGAAAGTCTTCTACGCTTTCTCGATGATGGTCCTGAATCACTGTCAATCTATAGGAAAATCAATATTTGGTTAGACAATATCCCCAGTTATATATAGGTCATCGTCAACACAATGCTACTTACCTCTGAATGGTCATCATAAACATAATCGATTTTTCTACTTTGTCTTCTTGTTCTGGTTGACCTCAACTCAGCACGTTGTTGCATTTCTATTGCTTGTGCTATCCTCCTTCGAGCTCTTTGTATTCGCTACAAACCGATAAACAATCAAAAGGATAAGCAGTTTGATCATCACGACTAAGGCGGAGACTTACAGCTTCTTCCTTTTCAACAGTTTCGATTCTTTCTTTCAATTTCTCAGCTAATAATCCTTCATTCTTTTTAGCTTGTATCAGTTTTTTGATCTCAAGAGCTTGTTTACTACCTTTTGAAACAGGATTCGAGGAATTATCAACTTGGTTACTGAATTCTTCCAGATCACCAACGAATTTATCATAAGATTCTCGATCGGTCGTTATGGGTGTCAATTGACAAGGTCTTTTATATGGATTACCAGATTGATATAATCGCCAAGAATCTAGATCAAGTAAAATAGTCAATCCCTTGAACATAGAAAATGGATTTTCACAAAACTGACCATCAAACGACCAAACTCTAGCTCTCTCACGGGTCAAACCCAATTCCTTTACTGCTATAGTATCCTTTTCAATCGTTTCTGCCGGAGTAGGCTTTTTAGCTCTACTTTCATTTGCTTTTGCAGGGAACTCTTTATGTATTTTGTCTCGTATCGTTTCAGAGTGAGTTACTATATATCGTTGACATCTTATCATTAGCTTACTTGAAACATCTGGTATTGTTGGAAAGCTAAAAACGTACATTGCCAATCTACCATTTGTCTTAACAACGATGTCCTTTCACTCCAATCCAACTCGAATATTCCACCCCCTTTAGCTTCCATTCGTTTAATTGGATTTTTAGACGCTCTGGCATTTGAGGGTTCCCCATAATACCTCAATCTACCTAATTCAGAACTATGTGGATCAGAAGTACAACATGATCCTCTATCTTCTTCGTTGATCGGCCAACCTCTATCCCATACTGTCCATTCGGATGTATTCGTTAATTGATCGGTGATATACGTCGATAATTGGTGCTGTATATTCTCAGGTCTAATAGATGAATGGGAGCATAGTCAGTATCTGAGCAAAGTTGACGTTGAGCCGGTCCCCATGATCCAAAATCCACGTACGTTATGGTTTTTGAGCCAGATCTAAGATTTTTTATATTGTTTAGAAAGCAAATCAAAATACTTTCCAATATATCATCAGGTCTGTTTGCCATAGGTTCCGTTAAACATCTTTCGAAGCTATACGGTTGTATAGACACATCACGTCAGTAAGGGTTAACTTTTGAACGGTGCCACATCGGTAATCGGAACTTTGTGATCTGCGGGAAAGATCCTTTGATTTTCTCAACCAAAACCTACTCTTGTATACACTCCAACTTCGATATCTGATTTCTTAAATTGAATTTCATGATAAATGACCATACGTATGATACTTGCCAACTATCGAGCAGAATCCAATATCAGTACAATGAGCAATGTGGCACTTGTTTAGAATCGCCATGATATAGTAGAAATCAAGTGTTGACCTCTGGTGATGTGATAACGCGCGGACCTTTGGATCAAATTTGGTTTCACGCAGTCATCAAACGACAAGAGCTGCGTTTGAAATGTGCACTCACTCAACTTCCAATTTGGCAGGTTTGACATCCACAATTTGATGCTTTTTTACATCTTCTTCATATCGAGCTTTAGAGTCTTTTATGCGCTGTTCCTCTTTATTTAAAGGTATATGCTTTTCACCAGCAGATTCAATCCTTTCTACTGATTGACTTTTACTTCTCCGCTTCGTATCGGTTTTCAAGGTGACAGATGGAGCTCGACTGCCTGAATTTGAAGATTCAGATTTTATTGATATTTTCGACATTTAAGTTATCCTATAGCTGCTGGCTGTACTCCGTATGTTATGCTTCTAATGACTATAATCTATAAGCAAAGGTGTTTGTGATGAATGAATTGTATTGAAGGAGATAAAGGAAAGATGACGAGATGAATGAAATGATTGATTGATAGGATACCTTGCGTTTTTCTATGTATTCATGTATATATGTATATACGCGACTAGGTATAAATAATCGAAAATCAGAACATGAATTCTTTATAACACGTAACCAAAAATCACTTTCCCCACATACAACCACGTGATCACCCCGCATTTTGCCGAATACCGGAAATGTATCAGGTCAAGTCATCCGAAAGACTGGTAAGTCACCTTTGTTTGTAGCGAGGGAGACCAAGTAAATATCTTTATGATCTGATTTCCATTTATCGCTTGAACACTACAAGTGGTATTGCTCATGCCATGTTATCGCGCTCGATAACGTCTATGGCCCCTGCAAGGGGCGTGAGAGGAGTACATGATTTCGTTAGAGGCTCAACTCCAGGCGGTGAGTTTATGTATTTCAGCATCTTTCTCCAGGTAGGTGATTGACTGATTGTTGTACGCCTTCTCGTTAGGTTCATACAAGGTGCCATTGAACAACCCAAAGATTATAGGTGTATATTCATCACGGGGTAGTCGAGAGTACGTAGTTGTGTTGACTGCATTTGTTGGCATGTTAGCTAAATATATCGATAATACAGGTATCAGGAAGATGCTGCTACGGTGGGGTCATTACAGCTACCGCCTAAAGAACTTCAGAGTAGTTTGAAAAGGCTTAAAATGCCTTATGAATGGGACCCATCGTCTTCTGGATCGGATTTCCTGGCAGGTCAGGTAGCTGCTTTTGGTATTTTTGATGGGTAAGCTTATTTATAACAGGGACGAAAGCGTCATTGTGCTGATCCATGTGGCTGTTCAGACACGGAGGTAAAGAGGTATCAACGTATTTGAAAGAAAACTTGTTTAAACAGATAGAGACGGTGAAATCATCTGATATATCAGATCTAGTAGATTGGACAAAAGAGAAACATGCAGGATACTTTAAACGTTGGAGGGGAGGTGCTGTATCACGTTGGACCAAATTTGCTTCTAGTGGTAATAGACCTGCTGAAGGTGAAGTAATGACTTTAGAAGAACGCTTGAATGCCGCTTTTCTTCAAGTGAGTTAACGGTAGATGGTTCTCCCAGGATATGTTAACTGACTTATCTCTCTAAATAGACGGATAGGCTGATTCTCGATAAAGAAGAGAAAGGAAAAAGATGCGGTTCGACAGCATCGGTAGTATTGCTACATTCATTAGACGGTCCTTCTCAACCTTATTGGTCTGCTAAAAGATTGAGTTTGACTGTCGCTCATTGCGGGTAAGTGGAAGTGGTCTCTGTTTAATTGATGTCACAATTGTAATACGATATGCGCAATTAACTCAGAAGCGGTGCTAATATATCCTTCGTAGCGATACCCGTGCACTGTTGTGTCATCAGCCGACAGGACGAGTGATACCATTGACGGAGAAACATCATGCTGAATCCCGTGTCGAAGCTAGTCGATTAAGAAGAATGGGTGCGGAATTACTTGTTTCTGACAGTTTTGGTGAAAGTAGATGGATGGGTGTAGTAGAGAACACTAGAGGGTGAGTGTCTCTCGTCCTCAATCGGGACAACCAACAGACTAACTTTCATCTTTTGATTCAGCTTTGGTGACGGCGAATGGAAACCATCAGGAGTTACCGTTGAGCCCGAAGTGACGACTAGAGTGATAGATGGTAAGTTTTCCCAATGTGCAAATACCTCAGCATGAAATTGGATATAACTTATGTTTGATGCTCTTTTAAATCAGGGCAAGAACACTCTTATTTGATACTCTTGACAGACGGTCTCACTTCTTTGTTATCAGATCAAGAGTTAGTTGACTTGATCAGAAAATCATTTGATCCTACCAGAGCAGCAAAAACGATAGTTCATTTTGCAGAAGATTTGGGAGCTTCAGATAATTGTACGGCTGTTGTTGTACCTTTGGGTGGATGGGGTAATGTAGGTGGAGAAGACACAACCAAGGATAGGCGGGAATGGAGAAGGAGGAGGTTTGGAGAGATGAATACCAGGATGCAGAGGATGTAAGGAGGACGAGGAATCAAATGATCAATCTTTCATCTCATCTGCATCGTGCATATCACATAGCATAGTCATTTCATGAATAATATAATGTTATAAATACAAAATACAGATTGTCTGTGCCAATGAAGAAAACATCTCTACCGCTTATCAAGGAGGTAGCTCACCATCTACTATCTCTGCCCAAGGTGGATCATCTTCCACATCAATCACAGCTTCATCGACTTCCAATTGCGATTGGGCTGGATCTTTTGAATTTGTAGTTTCTTCTAACATTCGAATATCATCTTGAGCTGGTATTGGTCGCTGTGGTGTTTCCTCATTCATTACTGAAGTAGAACTTCCTGGTTGACCATTTTCATTTTGCGTACCGCTGCTGATTACAGAGGGATATCCAGTAATGACCTTTGACATCATGCTCCTTGTCAAAGTAAGATTCTCACCATGGTCTGAAGGTGGTAAACCCAGTGATCGTATTACATCTGGACCCAGTTCAACTATAAAGAAGATAAAGAATCAGTCATTGTTCAACTTGTATTCTTTCGTACCACCCATCGGTATTTCTGATATCATAAAGCGGGAATTAAAACTAACCTTTTTGCGACGTTTTCATATTATTGAGATCAAAATTCCTCAAATCATCAAGTTTGTCAATTATCAACCTTGCTTTGTGTGTACCTTTAGGTCTACCTTTTATACTACCTCTTGAACCTTTCATTGATGATCTAGGAATTCTACTACTCTTTTCTGATACAGATTGGTTATTTGATGAAGTTGTCGGTCCAGGACCTGCTTCTCCTTCTACCAAGACTGATGGGTGGTCAAATGGAATATTGTTGGAGTTTGTGTTATTCATGGTCGGACGTGGTTCGAGTGTAATAGCTCTAAATGTCAATCGATGATTTGTTGAATATAAAGGTGGATGAGTAGGTTCATGTGGATTATCAGAATCTGTCGTTTGTAGTAGATGAGCAAGCAGCACACATCACTGATTTTTGATCATAGACCTTCAGCCTAATGAGCGCAAAAAGGCTCACTTCTTATCAACCCTAATATAACCTCATCGCCTATCAGAGGGGTTGATTGTCCTTGAAATACCTGATTGCCGACTTTGAGAAACGGTAAAGGTGTATCCAAGCCCTGCTCAGCATTGATATGATCAGCGCTGACTTATCGCAACGATCAACACATTGCGTAAGATTATAGATATTTGCAGCCTCTTCGTGCCGGAAACTCACGACAAGCTGATACTGCGATTCATTCTGTAGAGCTTTGGCATCTAATGTTGTGCCTAAATCCATTGTAACGTAGATTTCCTACAAACCGATAAATTTTATGGTCAGCTTTCAATATACTACATGTGATATGTAGTCAATCTTTCACTACGTACCTCTTCCTCTTCTTCATATTCATCCTCATCGATTTCCTCAAAGCTGTTTACATGAGTCCAACCATCACCAAATAACGTTTCACCTTCGGCTAAGAAACGTAAAGCATCTTCTGACGATTGCAGCATCTTGATGTTTTGGTCTTTGGGTAAATCCCTTTCTGTTTTGAATACTGTTTGAGTGCCTCTGAAAAGATATGACAACGTCCAGCATTCCCTCAGCTTATAATTGTATAATTGTTCACTCCCTCACAAAGCAGGCAACGTACCTCAATGTAGCTAAACATGTCAACAAATCCACCCCGACGGTATGCCGGCGGCTACCCCCGCCTTCGGTCGTGCTGATTCTACCTGTTTTGACTTTTTACCGAAGAATGAAAGGCAATTGTTAAATCGACATTATTTTAAAGCTGAAATCCGAATTCGATTTTGACATATCATCATCATACATATATACTTGTATTCTGGATTGGCTTTTGCAGACGTTCAACGGCCTCAGATAATAGGAATTTACATTAAGTGGACAAGCATTTAAGACCGTCATTCGAGACACAATAACTCCCTAGGCCCGGACACAATGGAACCAGGTAATATGATATAATGGATAAATTCAGTCATGAAGAATTCAGCTTTACTTTCGTGAGTCTCCGAGGCTTATACATTCACAGCAACATGCTAAGCTTTATTTTCGGACAGATCGAAATGCTTGGTCCGTAGGGTTCTGCAGAGTCGAAACGATGGTGCTATCCCCTCATTATCATTACCGCCTGTATCGTATCTGGCAAAGCGAACCTTACAGCTGAGACCACGTTTAACGGGATATGCTACATCAGCTTCGATTCCAACCACCGTCAACTCATTACAAGATGTGGAATTCATGGATGTACTCCGGACTTCGTATAAAGGAAGGCCCCCACTGGAAAACAAGTCATTGTCTATGGGTGACCTGCTTGATAACTACGACTTGACCAAACCAATACCTCAAGAAGATCTATCAGCACTTCTCAGACATCCGTCTAACACAGCTAACATCATCACGTTGATGCCGTCGATAATAGCCTTTGTGGAGGATGCCAATGTAGATACAAAACAGACCATAGAAATCTTACAACAATTGATGGTTCATTTAGGTCGGCATCAGATGTTTGCCTTACTTCCATCAGTAGTCCAGCTCGTTTTACAGAAATTCAACAGAGAGATAGACGTTACTTCTTTGGACTTGAATGGTATTGCTGTGTTACAAAATCGATACAAGGGATTCATTCAGTCATTCAGATTTTTTGCAATTCATGGTCCATCTAGGCAATCACAGCCTTTACCTTTACCCGTTAGACAACAAATACCTCGTATCATCTCCCATTTACTTAAAATATTATCATCTATACCATCAAGCTCGGATACGTACAAACAGCTCCATCTATCATTACCTTTCCTCAAGCATCTTATTAGAATCAGATACCTAACTCCTGAGCTGCGAAAGATTTTGATAAGACATACTTGGTCTCATCAGATCGATTTGACACCATTTCAATGGAAACAATGTACTTTATCGGCTATGCATGAAGAGAATGATGTTCAGGCAGCCAAATATAGAGTGAGAATGAAGATGGCATTGGATAGAATGGATGGTCAGTCTAGAGAAACGCATATGACTGGGATGGATATGGAAGAAAATGGTTCAGATGTTCTAGGCCTCGCTACGAATATCAATTCGGAAAGAACAAAAGAGATAAATCGATTGATTGGAGATATCGTTACTACCCAATATTATCTACCCCACGGTCAACTTTTATCTACTTTGGAACCACACCTTTTTCCTTTGGATCAAGAAAGGGGAATATCAAACCGGTCAGCGAGATTAGAAAGATTCCAACCCGAAGACTACCAAATTAATATAGTCTTGAGACATGCTTGGTCGATTTTACTGAATCGAGTATCAAAAGATGAGAGTATCGATACTGAAGCTCTACTTGAAATGGCCGAAGCTTTACCTGGGGAAGCCATGGTTGGACATACAGTCACACCTATAATGTATGGATTAAATCAACGTGGTGAACATATGAAAGCATGGGAAATTTGGAGAGATCTGATTGAAAAAGAAAAAAATGCTTCATCAGGTTCAAAAGGTTTATTTATTGATAGGGTCACTTTAGCTGTTGCTTCTGAAACATGTCATCCTGTCACTGATTTGAATACTACTATAGTCTTAGTTGATTCATGGGCTAAAAAACCTCCAACCGTTCCTCTACCTAATGAATGGGATCATGGTGAAAACTGGACTGGATCAATTCAATTAGATGCCCAAAATATAAATATACTGTTGAATTTCTGTAGATTAGATGGTAGACCTTCGGTAGCTTTTAGATTATGGTCTGCAGCTTTACCTCGTTATGGTGTTTACTTGGATGATATATCTTTGAATATCTTATTGGATATTGCTAGGTATAGTGAATCTGATTTAGAAGATGAAGTGATATTATCGAAATCTGAACAAAGTGAATTGTTAAAAAGAAGATTGAGAGCTATAGCGGATGAATTTCGATTTAGCAGAAAACATGATTCGGAAGAAGACGATGATGGAATGAATGACCGGGTTGAAAAGGGTTTGAATGAAAAAGTGAACAATGAAACCTGGACCCATGGCTCAACTGATGTTTTATTGAATGATCCTCAAAAAGCGTGGAGATTCAGAAGGGAAAAAGGTGGTCATGAAGTTTCATGGAAAATAGCTAGACGTATATTTCGTCAAGTCATTTTAGGTAATTGGCCACATTTGAAAAATGTTGAATCACCTTTACAAATAGCTCATCAAGGTGCTTTAGAAACTATTGTATCGTTTTTTAGTTCAAGTATAAGTAGTAGTAGCGATAATAATGATATAGAAAATATCGTTGAGAATAATAAGAAAGAAATTTTTGATGATATAGCGGAAGAAATTAAATTACCTTCAAAACATTCAAAATATCAACATATATTACCTACTACAAATACATTTAAATCATATATAGCTTTATTAGGATATTATAAAAGATTTAATGAAATTCCAATAGTTTTAGCTTGGATGAAAGAATTAAAAATTAAACCAAATTTTTCAACAATGTGTTTAGCTTTATTACACATATGTGAAAATGAGGGTCCAAGAAAATTCATAAAAATTGAAAATTCTTCTAATAGTAACAATGATAATGGTGGTGGTGGAGCTTTAATGAGAGATGAAGAAATTATTAGGAAATGGTTAGAAAATTGGTTAGGTTCAGGAGAAGAATTAATTTCAGTTACATCAAATTCAGATTCAAATGCAAAACCAAAACTCAAAAAGAAAAGAAAAATCGTTCCTACAGAACAAGATGTAGCTGAAAGTATTAGATGGTTAGCTGAAAAGAGACAACAAGTGAATATGTAGAATAGTCACTTCATTAGTCTCTTGTATAGACATAACCTCTTTCAAAACAAACACAATGTAATATAGTCTCCAGTAATTTCTCTTGGGCAATTCTGTGCTCTCTTGCCATGCACCGCACCTAATATGTTCAATGCAGATGTTGATACATGATGTTTGGTTATATATGCAAAAGAATTACAAAACTCAATTACGTTGAATTTGTCCAACCTTCTGCCCAACTACCTCTCCTTTCTGACCAATGACCTGCAGGACTACCTGGAAGATGATTATTATTACCTGTTGAACTTGCTATACTACCATTATTACTATTTGGTCTACTTCTGTTAATCATTTGACCCATCTCATCAATCAACTCATCATTATTATTATTGATAAATGCTCCAGAAGGTGATGAATTATTGATTAAATTTCTTAATTTAGCAAAAGTACCCATACCTAAACTACCTCTTCTTGGAAAACCTCGACTTAATGATTGTAAAGAATTTATTGATTGATTCGAAGCATTTTCAAATATACTAAAAGATTGATTTCTATTTTGATTATTATGAGCATAAGTTTCACCTGCACCCTGTGTAGGTACAGATAATCTTTCACCTTTACCTCCAGGCATCAAAGGGAAAGCCGAATCAACCGATTCAAATCTTGATCTACCTTTAAAATTGAACTCGGTTGATTCAAATTCTTGTAAATGTGATCTTGAAGTGACTTGCTCAATTTTATATTTTGGTGAAATTGCAGTTTGGGGGGCAGATAAAGAAACATTTCTTGATCTTGAAAATGATGCTATTCTACGTGAAGGTGATATTGATGCAGGTACATTTAGTCCAGATGAGGAGTTCTGTCTACTAGCTGATAAATTCCGATGAACAATTGCTGTTGGACTAATTGAACTTGATGTTCTTGACATTCCAGTAGCAGATTCAGTTCTACTAATAGCTGCTGATTCAGCCGCATCGGCAGTAGCAGCTAAAGAATCAATAAAATCAACCTCTGCCCAATGACCAGAAGCGAATGAACCTCTTGATGGTCCACCTGAACCGGATCCCGATGGTTCTCCCATTGATCCCCTACTATCCGTTCCAGCTGATCCAACATCCATCGGTGATTTATCTGAACCTGAATTTCTGCCTCCATTCGTTGGTCTAACTACGATATTCAATCCTAAACCAGTAGTTCTAGCGGGCGAACTTTTGTAACGAAGTAGTCTTGGTCGTGAAGCTGGAGGTAAACTTGTGATTGGCGATCCATGTGGACTGGTCTCTTCTGAAGGCACATAGGAAGGTTGGAATGTCGCTTGACTAGCTTGGGGTGGTGTTCGTCTTTGAACAGGTCTTGGCGTAAGTCCGCCGATAGACTGCCTCAACGAAGTTGGTACACTTGGTCGTCTACTATCCGTCACTGATCTCCTACCTCCACGACTTGTTGGTGAAGGAGTAGCTGTCGAAGTGGGATGAACAATAGGGGCATCCGACATTCTACGTAACTCTGCTCCAGCTCCAGTAGGCGAGTAGTGGTAATCTGACGATGTTGCCATCGGTGCGTATATCGAGACGGGCGTTACACCAGGTTGACGTGGTGCAAAAGGATCGTTGAAAGAAGTAAAGGGGTTTCGATAGGAGGATGATGAAGCGGATAAGGGTTGTTCGAAAGGTGTATCGAGGGATGTGGAAGAACTGGAAGCGGTGGTGTCGGTTCCCAAGCTAGGAGTTTCCAGATCGGCGCTGCAATCATGTTAGCAATTATTGTCTCAAGTCTAGTATCTACTCACTCGTCAGGTTCATCGCCGTCTCTTGAAACCCAAGCCCAATCACCGCCTCTCTGAATACCTAATTCCCCATCTTTCTCCTTTAACGCTTGTAATTCTCTAAGTGTTAAGACTGGTAATGAGTTCGACCTTGTCATGGCAACTGTAGCCGAAAGCAATCTCGCACGAGTCTTAGGTGGTTCGATATCATCATCCTCATCGATTTCCCTAGTTTCCTGACCAATCTCATCACGAGACATGAAAGTCTCAGTTCGCTTAAGATCTTGATTCGATGTTTCCCTTGATGAAGTACCTTCTGAAGAGCCTTGGGAAAATATCGTAGTCATAGGTGCAGAGGCGAGAGGTGAAGGGTTGACTGCAGGATGAGCGAAAGAATGCCTCACTTTCGGTGGGAATCGGTTGACGGTAGTAGGTAATTCTCTTCCCATGCCTATACTTGGCGCAGGACTTGTACTTGTTGACCCTCTAGCAGCGGGCAATTCCCTACCCAGCTGTACTGAATTATGTCTACTACTGGATTCTGCCCCACTATCTCTTCTTGGCCAACCGTTTGATTCACTACCTAATCTTGGTGGAGCAGTCGGTAACGCATGACCCATACTCGATGAACCTCTAGACATACCCATCCCACCTGCTCCAGATAAAGCTCCAGCTGGTAAGGGACCACCGAAAGGTGTCAGCAATAACATCTGATGTGCTGATAATCTACGACTTGGTGGTTGAATCTCATGTAGTAAAGGAGATGGACGTCTTGGTCTTCCAGATATTGATAAACGTTGTTGAGCTGTTGATGTAACACTTGGACCAGCTATTGAAAGACCAGTGGAAGATGATGTAGGTGACATGAAAGGAGCCATGGCGGTCATATTGATATTCTCCTTTGCGGGTGATCGAGAATAAGGAAACGAATATCCTTTTGATGGTCCAGGTTGATCCCGTTCTTCAATCGATTTCAGCGGCGAAGACGGTCTTCTGATAGACGATGAAGTACTGGAAGAGTTTATGGGAAATGATCGAGGTGAATTTAATGTATACTCAGCTAAAGTGGCATATAAAGGTTGGTGATGTGGATTAGAAGAGGAAGAGGATGTGGGAATTGGTTTGCTAAGAGAATAACGAAATATCTAGGATCAGTTTCACTTTTTCAATGTCCTCGGTCTCTTTTTTTTTTAGGTTTGTCTGATTGCGCAAGCAGGAAAAAAGACAAACGGAGAGTTGCGTAACAAGGTTGATTGACAAAAGCGATTGAAGGGCATATGAAGAAAGAAAATTGAGAGGGGGAACTGAACGGTGCTAAAGAATGAATCGGATTGATATTCCGAATGTCCGTATGTATGTACCATGTACCGAGTAAAGTACCAGAGTACCAGAGTACATGTGATGAGTCATGGAATGAATAGACTCAGAATGGATTCCAGCAAGATTGACTAATATGTGATTTGATGAGGTATTGTGGTGCCTCGTCCGATAGTTGGAATCATAACGGCAACAACGGCGCGGGAAGGATAAGAGTAAGAGAACAAGAGAATTACTCACATAGGTTGATCAAAATCTGTTTCCTGATCCCCCGATCCTGAATTCATATCCACTACACTAATTTGACGGTACATTCTGTATTGATTCTATAGATGATGCAGATATTGAAATGAATGATAGCTATGTATGTATATGTATAGTTGCAGTATAAAGATGTTTGTGTAATAAGATCAATTCTGTTATTATGATGTAAGAGTCGTTTTATGGGTGGGAGGGTGAGTAGGTGGTGGTGGTAGGATGTAGGATGGTTGGGTGGTGCCTTTTAAAGTTCGGTATATAAAAGCATCCGAGAGTAGAAAGTACAAGTTGCAAGATTTAGCTTTTTAGCTTTTTGGTGATTTGTTAAAAAGCGGTAAACGGTAGCGGAGATTCCAGGTTATTTTTTTATCTGTTTATTTCTTTCGTTTTCTGTAACTGAAAATCCCTTGTTTTCCAACCCGAACTATATTGTTCTACTCCTATCCTATTGAACTTCTTTGCCAATTAAATTAGTTTGAAGGAATTGAGCTTCGACTGGATTGCTAATAAGACTATAAATTTATTGCCTTTGAACCCGAAGACCCACCTGATAATTGATTGTCTGTGAATTTGAGTTGAAGGCTAAGATCAAACTGAGACTAGCGTAATTCTTCTGGAACCAAACTCATAGACTAAACTAGTGACAATAGGTCTAACAAGTATAACGGCCGAGAATGTAGTTTATCAGGTGGACAAGATGATCTGAAGGTGTTTTTTAAAGTATGCTGGAATTGGTTGATTGATTGATTAATTGATTGGGTGATACAATTGAAATGAATGAACGAGTGTGTACCGAAGACCATGAAAGTATGAATTGATGAGAAAGAGGGGATTTATATGTTTGAGAAAGGATTGAAGATTGTTTTAAAGTACAACTTTTAAACCGAACCCGATGAACATTTTTTCTTTTCTTTGTTTTCCGTTAGTCACCTTGATCTGCATATGAAAATCAATTGATCAATAGAAACAGAACCAGAAACAGAAAAGGAAATCTGCTCGGATCTTCGGTGATCCAAGTGAAAGTGGGATATAATGAGGGAGTAAAGATGTTCTTCAACTATGGTAACTAAGTTTCATGTATAATCAAGGAATATCAAAAGACAAAAGAAAGTCTTGATTGTTTATCCATAATTATTTTCAACCAAATTGAAATGCTCATCAGAATAAATCGATTCCGGTTTAATTGGGATCACTATTTTGTGATGCATCATAGGATGTGATAGCGCTTTACAAGTATTATATTATGTATTGTACATAATATAAAAACAAAAAATCAGTCACTTCAGACGTGCTGATCTGATCGGGATCAAGTGCAAGATGCAATTCATCCAAGGTACGTACGTATATTTCCATGACTGGAAAAAAGATGAACAAGTAGAAGAATCACGCAGGAATAAGTAAAGGGTTTAAAACAGAACTTTCTGTTTTCCTTTGGTAATTTTACTCCTTTATTGAGGTTCCAGTGGGTTCAAATTCAAATCAAGTTTGTTCAAGAACAATTTGGGCGGTTAATACGTCCCAATCGGGAAAACTCAATACTGGATGGTACAAAGACTGTATATGTACCCTTTTTACCGATACAGGGAATTTAAAGTATTTTGCATTTCTACAATAATAATCATCCGGTAACCTAAATTTGACTTTCATCAAAAATACTTTTTTGCTCTACAAACCCTGCTTGTAAAATCGGTGAAACCCAAAAAGGAAAATGCGATAATTACATAATAACAACAGAACCTCGTTCAAAGATAACGTAAAAACACAAGAGCGAGCTTTTTATCCCCTGTTTGCTATCGATCTGTTGGACATAAAACCTAGATCCATGTGAAAAACTTTATATTACCTTCAAGTAGAGCACTTGTAGGCAGGTAAGTAAGGTATCCTACAGCTCTAGCCGTTGAATCTTATTATACTTTTCTGTTTATGAATGGAATATCAGCCAGCGTTAAGTTTATCCCCACTCTTGAATATGTTATTTCGGAAGATGATATGGTAAAGCAAGTAAAAACCTATAGCATTTTTCTAGAAGCTTAAATGCTAATTTTTGAAAGTATTCCGAAGCTTACGGGGGTTCAATTTGCATTGCTCATATATCTTGTTGTTTCAGGCGCGGAATCGACGATCAAAAGCCTGGAATCGATATTGTTTTGCCTAATCACCATTGCCGCCTACAAGAGACCTCCTATGATCGTGGTTGTACAGACAAACAAGGCGATCTATGAAAAGGTAAGTCATCGCGTATGTAAGACTATGTTAAAATCGCATTTTATCCATCACATAAAGAGCAAATATAGGTCAATCAATTAATTAATGAAAACGCAGTCGCATATGAACCTGATGAATATTGTTCTTTATGATGAGAAAACATATAACCAGATGCCATAGGCATGATCCTAGTATTGTTAAGCCTCTAGAAGTGATATGTATACGGTACGTACAATACGTTTATAGTTCCTAGCGATCAAATATCAATCGAACGGAATGGCGTTCTCTACCTAATACGTACACCGCACTGCTGGATGGTTAACTTTAAATTACCTGTTTAAGCCTGCCCGAGGTAATCGGGGTACTCGGAATAACAACGTCAATAAAGTTTCGGGATCTTATCATACAGTAGGAGTAACTTACCAAGACGCGTTCTTCTGCTTGTGATTTCGACTACGTTATGCAGAATTTGGCAATTATTACAGAAGAGACGTTAATTAGCGTATCGAAGGAATTTGGATATAGAGCTCATCTACTTGAGTCACGTAAGCTCGATGTTTTGATAAAAGGACGTGCAGAATTTTAGATTTATATCAGAGCATCTTCAGTACAACGTTTGAGCTGTGAGGACATGAAACCTAACAACGACACTTATAAGATGGATGGGAAACTTTTCCGCTGATCACGGGTGACATACCAATCGTCTTGAAATCGCAAGCATACGCGAAAGAAAAATAACATACCGCTCAGAACCGTCGCTTACAGTTTTTTGTCCTTCATTTATCGTTATCCTTATCGATTAAATAAACTGCGAGATCTACGGAATATTCTGTTTTTACCATACTGCATCTGTTGATTCCTTGATTTCTCGGATCTGGTCTCTCCATAGTCAACACAGGTACAAGGTACCGACGATTGGGGAATGATGATTGATGATCTCCCTTGAATAGATTAAATACAATCTTTACGTCATCCACGTCTGTTGATGAGTGCTGAAACCCTTTTCGCATTCCTTCCTTCCTTTCGCACTCATTTGTTGAATACCTGTATATTCTGCAGCCATGTTGGCCCGCCTTTGTAAACGAGGTCATTCACCGCATGGTAATTTGATAACGAGAATATATCGTATGATAGGTTGCCGGTTGATAGTTGATATCTGATAATCATGATTAGTAAATCAGATAATAGATACTGAACAACGGCAATTCCGTTTTTAAGACTGGGGGTTGACTGGTTCATAATCGAACATCTGATCAAATGACCCTGCTCTCGAAATGATGGATAACTCATTTACCTACTTGTAGAATCATTAAGAGGTATGAGACAAGTTTGTATGTTCGATACTTGGTGATAGGGTACTGCAGTGCTTACCAATTTTTTTGATCGACAGGTACAAGTGAAACTAGGTACTCACCTTCGAGGAATGACTTGAAGAACAAAATCTAATGGAAACCCAATAATCAAGTCTATTACCTAATCAATTTGGATATAGCACAAGCAAGATAGTATTTCATTTTGTAAGCCACAGTATTACGTTATTCTTTTACTTGAATTATCAGTCAAATTGTTAGAATGTGATTGGAAAATTAACATGTTCACCTGATTTCCAGTCACCTTTGATGCTCAACCTCATTTGTGCCAGTGGGAAGATATACTTAGCATCATTCGGCTTCAATATGATGGGTGGAATGATGGCACAACAACAAGTAGAAACGTAAGTAATATACTAACCGATAACTAAGACACTTTGCAACGCTTTCATCATTGGGTCGATCAGGTAACGGAACAATACGTCTCTCGATCAATTGTTAAACTTTTTTATGGGGTCAAGGTGGTCAGATGATCAATTGAAGCCTTCTTACTTCAACCCCATTCCTACAATAGTACAAATGGCAATCAGGTCTGATTTGGCTATAGATCTATAGTAAATAACCCAACTCCTTTCACAAGTCAGGTGACCTCACTGTTAAGAGATCTGTTTCAATGACCGGAAACGTCTTTTTTACGTACCGAGCTGGAGATCTACACTTCCTCAAGCCGTATAAACAAATACATGCATGATGTTACGTATGATATATAAAACAGATTCGATCTGAGAAAACTGTACAAAAAGGTATCTTACTCATACTCGACTGATATCTTTCCAAATGAAATAATCGGGCTTGGGTAGATTGATCAAGTTTGATATTCCTTGCCTGTTATATGGATAACCGATCATCAACCAACCGTTGGAAGTGGTAAGGGAGAGATAGGAACTTACGCAAGAATTTGGCAATAGTCTCGAGTTGGATATTACTTGTACCTTCGTAAATAGCACCGATCTGGGGGATTATCAGTCAGAGCAGCTTTTCCTTCCGGTGGCTGTACATACTTTTGAATCTCTCCAGAACTTTTCGAGACCGACTTCCCGGACGAAACCTGTTGACCTGTTATCAGCTTATCTCGTTATAATCTCGATGAGAGGGGGTTATCTTACCTTGTCCACCTGCCCATTCAATGGCATTCCCGGATGCTTTTTGAGCGACAACAGAAGCGTAGTACCTGTAACAATGTATAACAACGTATCAGCTACTATTGGCAAGCTGCTTGGGCATGATAACTTACTTGGCCATAGCAGCTTCCTTAGTGAAAGGTCGGCCTTCCTCCTATTCAAGAACGACTATCAGCCACAAGAGCTCCAACTGCTATAATTAAAGGTACATACCTTCAATCTGGCAGCGTTATAGGTCAACAATCTGGCAGCCTCGATCTCAGTAGCAACATCTGCAAACTGGAAACCCATTCCTTGGAATTCACCGACGGGTTTACCGAATTGCTTTCGTTGGTAAGCATAAGTCAATGATTTATCAAATGCCCCTTGAGCCAAACCAATCATCTGAGCAGCAATACCAATTCGACCTTCATTGAGGATCTCAATGGCAATCTGTATTGAACATAAGCATACGGTTTTAATCATTCATGAAAGGGTAGAAATTACCTTGTAACCTTTACCAATTTCTCCGACTATGTTTTCTTTGGGGATTTTGACATCGTCAAAGTTTAATAAGCATGTAGAAGAAGCTTTGATACCGAGCTACAAGCATTGTGAGTATTTCATTATGGAATTGTCCTGTTAAAACCTACTTTCTTTTCCTTCTTCGCGATCTCTACACCCATATCTTTGCTCATGACGAAACATGTGATACCTTTATATCCTTTGGAAGGGTCAACGTTGGCGAAAACCTATCATGATATCAGGTTAGCTGAAAATCACTAAAGATACTTGCTCTACTCACCAAGAAAGTATCTGCTTCAGCAGAGTTAGAAATCCACCTAAGATAGATCTCATTAGCTAAGCGCTTAGATGCCCGAAGAAATGGGTAACTTACATTTTGCTTCCGTTGAGAGTATAGAAATCACCACTTTTATCGAGTTTAGCAGTGGTCTGTAAAGCGAAAGCATCTGATCCTGATGCAGGTTCGGAAAGACAGAAAGATCCGACCTGTAAACTATTATCAGCTTGCATCCTTGACAACGTGGACAGTGTAGCTCACCTTTTTAGTGGCAAGATCAGGTAACCATTTATCTTGGATTTCCTTTGAGCCGTATAATCTCAAGACGGTATTACAGAGTGTATTGTGTACATCACACATTACAGCTACTGAAGGATCTACTCTAGCAAGTTCTTCTACAGCTATAATAGCTGACGTAAAACTACATTCTGATCCCCCATGTTCTGCACTAGTCTCGATACCCATTAACTGTATGGTATAAGTAAATCATAAGCTTCCATAGACCCATATCTGAGAAGTTAAGGAGTTTTTAATCTTACACCATTATCAAATAAACCTTGAATAACCTCAGGATCTAATTGTTCAGCCTCATCCATCTTTGATACTCTTGGAGCTATAACATCTTCTGCGAATCTTCTTACACTCTCTCTTAACATATTTTCCTCTTCTGTCCAATTCCATAGTGATAACGGTGTGTCTATAGCTGGTCTAGTAATTTCTTGTACACCTAATCTGATTGGTGTAGTGGATAAACATCTCAGAGATTGAACCTGCAGTGAAGTTGTCGCGAATTTACCTCGAGCAAGAAAACGGAATGAGCGTGTTAACATATTGTTAATAGGATGCTTGATCTATATAATAGTGATTAGAAGATATATGAGCTGATGATATGATTGATATCAACGTTGATCTATGTTATGTCTGATGTCAGCAAGCTATGAGACTATGTATATACGTGTATATATATGTATATATTGAGAATAGTAGTCACGTTGGAATATCTGTGTTGTTGTTCATGTGGACGATACATATTCAAACTGAAAAGTGGACAGGATCCGGTAACATGATCCGCCCTATAACCGGCCACTCAACAAATATGTTATTTGATCCTCTCTTTTTGCTCAACCTACCCCGCATTGACCACGTGAGTGACGTCAACGATTCCTTTCCCCACATTTGATTTCTCACAGAAAAACAAAGTCGACGTTGACAACCATAATAATGGTAATGCGAAGTAATCCGAGAACGTTGATGAGTATTATAGATTTACAGAGATTTAACGGTCACAAAGCAATTTGTCGTTCATTCTAAAGGCCAACATACAAGACGAACCGAAAAGGATACCAAAATGACATATCTTCTAGCTATAAATTGTGGATCATCATCAATTAAAGGTAAACTGTTCGGTATACCTAAATCAAAATCAGATTCATTGGATTTTCAATCATCTTTAGAAGTTGTCAATATAGGATCAAAAGATGAAAAAGTAAAGATCAAGATTACGTGGGAAGAAGGAAAAGGTGAAAATCTAAGTGAGGAAGGTAAAAATGGTGATGAAGTTGATTGTAAGTAAAAGCTATCATCGTGTAGCATGGCTTCAGAGAGTGTTGTCGTAAGTTAACTTGCGATACGAAAATAGATGAATCGTTGATACCGTTCTTACTTGAACATATAACATCCTCTGCCAAGAGCTTGAAAAAGGAAGATATCAAATATGTCACCCATCGAATGTACGTTCAGCTGATTCGTTTGTCGCTTTTTCAAGATCAAGCTGACTTTTAGATATCAGTGTGCATGGTGGTACTCATACCAAAGGCATTGTGGTGACTAAAGAGCATGAAGAAGCATTGGAAGAAATGGATAAACTGTCAGAATTCGCTCCATTACATGTAAGTCTAATTGAGTTTCATCTATTTGAGGGTGGAGTTTGTCAGCTAATCATCGGTGACTATATACCTAGAACCACCATGCTGTGGTAGCGGTACGGTCCTGCCTCGATGCCTTGCCTGACCATACTTCATTGATGGTGTTTGATACCCTTTTCCATGTAAGCTCGAATGCCTTGCTATGATTTCTCATACGCGAGAGGTCTCTTAGTCTACAAGCTGATTCGTGATTTAGGCAAACATCCCAGAAGAAGTGTATACCTATGCTCTTCCTCCACCTGACAAAGAGCTCGTAATGCCATTGCGGAAGGTCGGTACTATAGTTTGATTAACCGCTAAATTTTGGGAACTAAGCTGATTCTTCTGGAATAAAAACGTAGTATGGCTTCCATGGTCTCTCATATGCTTCAATTTTACAATCTATGGCTTATCAGCTAGGGAAGAAAGAAGAAGAGGTCAATATAGTTGTAGCTCATTTAGGTAGTGGAGCTTCAGCATGCTGTATCAAAGGAGGTCAATCTATAGATACATGTGAGTAATACTGCCTATACGTTTGACTGGTACTGATAGCTTGATTAGCTATGGGTCTTACTCCTTTAGAAGGATTGATCGGCGGTACAAGATCAGGTACAATCGACCCTACCGCTATATTCCACTTGACCGCCAATCCCGCTGAAGGCGTCGACTTCAAAGACTATACGGTGTCAAAGGCAGAGATCTTGCTCAACAAGTAAGTTTGCGATCGAAAACATCGAAGGAGATTATCTGGATCAGATGCAAAGCGATAAGCTACCCTCGCTTTATGCCCATACAGCGTCTACTCATCTTCCCTTGACTTAAGGAGCAATCGCTGATCCTTACGTTGCAGGAAATCCGGTCTTGCAGCTCTTGCGGGAACAACCAATTTTGGAACTATCATATCTCGACTTTCATCGTCCGCAGACTGCTCCAAAGAAGACCACGAAAAAGCTGTCTTGGCATACAAAGTCTATCTTGATCGACTACTAAACTACGTCTCGCAATATCTATTCAAGCTTCTTTCGGATACACCCATAGAGAAAATCGATGGTTTAGTATTTTCAGGTGGAATAGGAGAGAAAGGGTCTAAATTGAGAGAAGATGTCTTGAGCAAATTGAAATGGCTCGGAGCTGAAATCGATACAGATAAGAATGATGGTAAACATACAGGAAAAGTCACTGAGATCACGACACAATCAAGTAAATTGAAAGGTTGGATTGTCGAAACTGATGAAGAAGGTTGGAGTGCCAAGTTGGCCAGAGATGAGTTTGGTTTCTAGGCTCGCCGTCACTTTACTCAACATACACTATCGATAAGTGTGACCACTCAAGTATTATACAAGACTATGGACAGTTTGTAGAGTAGAAAGAAAGTATGCAATCTTTCCGTTTTATTCGGACAACATGTCTTGATAGCGGTCATGTCCGCCGGTGAGATCTTAGCCGAAACCGAAACAAATGAAAAATTAAGCTCTTTTTGGTTGTGTATTGTTTTCGTCAGGTGATGATCATCATTTATATATGTCATAGTCATTGCATCCAGTACTTAGCATAGAATAGTATTATTAGTATCACTAATAGAATAAATAGAATAAACCATTCCGGACCGATAGACCACAAAGATAGCTTCTTTATAGATTCCGTGATACCCGGCATTTGACCATTCAGAATACCCTCTACGAATACTGTGTATATATATACCCAGCTGGATTTTGACTGTACCCTATTGTTGTTCGCCAAGATGAGACTCCCTTCTTCTATACTAAGATCAACAACATCCTCTTTTCCTTCTGCAGTGGCTTCTTCTTCGAGGATATATAGGTCTGCTTTCCAAGCCATTCCAATACAGACATACAGATATCAAAGTACTTTAGCAAGTCAATCTAAATCAAATTCGGATCCAAGGACAAAAGATATAATACCATTACCTAACGGATATACATTTTATCCTAATCATAACGATACACCATTCGATATAATGGTTAATTCATCATCTAAATCTAGTGGGAATAGTGATACAGAGTTTATTGAAGGTGGTATACCAAGAAAAGATCAAATTTATACAAGTGATAAAGAAATACCTTTTTTACCTAGAATTTCAGTTTATCATTATTTATTTCCATTTAAAACATATAAATCAAAACATAGAACAAGATTTTTATATTATCCTGAACCTACAAATCAAGAAAAACCAAAATTTATTGATGCATCAACAGGAAAATTTTTAACTAGAAGTAAATTAGAAGAAGTAACTAAAACATTAGCCACTGGTTTAAAAATAAAAGGTATAAAACAAAATGAAGATATTGGTTGTATTTTTGGTATGAATTCTTTAAATTGGGTTATAGCAAATTTCGCTTGTCAAGCTTTAGGTATAATAGTTAGTCCTGCTAATTATGCTTAGTAAATTTTTTTCTTTTTTTCCCATTCAAATGTAATATGGAGAGAATATACTGAGTGAATATTTTAATATAACCGTAGTACACCAGATGAACTATTACATCAATTACGAGATTCGACATCATCATTTGCATTTGTACAACCATCATTATTACCAACATTTTTAAAAGCTATTGAATTAGATCCAAGTTATAGTATACCAGATAATCGAATTTATTTATTATGTGATAAAGATGAAAAACAAATGATATTAGAAAAAGGTAATGAAACTGAAAAATCATGGATGAATAAATTTCAATGTATAGAAGAATTATATGAAAATGAAAAACCAGGTCAACCAAAAAGATTTCAAGATGGTATGGAAGAAAAAACTGCTTATTTATGTTATTCAAGTGGTACAACTGGTAAAGGTAAAGGTGTTGAAACGTCTCATCATAATATGACGAGTCAAGTAAGTGAAAGAATTGCTTTGTTTGTCTTTTTTTTCGTGGTTATACTGATAGATAGGTACATTGACATTAGGTACAAGCATTTAACGTTTCATACGAACCCATAAAATACCACGATGTCATTTTGGCAATGTTACCTTTTAGTCATATTTACGTGAGTAATTGATTACCTCAAAGAAGATATCGTAGTGTAACTGAATGTTAAATATCTATGTCGATAGGGCTTGACAGTGTGAGTGACTTGTACAGGCAACAAAAAGCTGTTGGACATATTCGCCGCCTAATCGGGTGACAGCTAATTGTTTGCTTTTCCAGAACCCTGCACCAACCGCTCACATGTAATGGGACAGTCGTGATTCTACCTCGTTTCGAAGAACTCGCTTTCCTCAAAGCTGTAGAGAAGGTTAGTTAATGTTTAAAACATCTAAGCTGTCCTATAAGCTGACACCGATTTGTGATTACTTTGCAGTACAAAGTCACCTGGGCATTAGTGGTTCCACCGATGTTAATAGCTTTATTGCATTCCAATAATGTATCAAAGTTCGATATATCATCAATAAGAGGATTCATGTCAGGAGCAGCACCATTATCATCTGAATTAATAAGATCATTTGAAGACAAATTCAAACATATCAAGTTAACTCAAGGATATGGTCTAACTGAAACTACACCAGTTACACACGTAATGAATTTAGAAGAATCTAAAAATTCATTGAATGATGGTAAGATAGGTAAATTAATGCCAACTTATCAAGCTAGGTTAATTTCACAACAGACTTCAAAAGATCTAAATTTTGGGAATGGTGAAGATAGAGGTGAATTATGGTTAAGAGGTCCATCAGTCATGAAAGGTTATTGGAAAAATCAACAAGCAACAAATGATGTTTTTGCAAAAGGTGGTTGGTTCAAAACTGGTGATATTGCTACCATTGATAAACGTGGTTATTTCTCGTAAGTATCTATGATCTTATTCTTTATCTCATCCAGACTTCTTATGGCTAATTTGAAAATTGTTATTTGGCTATTATTTTTAGTATCGTTGATAGAGTAAAAGAGTTAATCAAATATAAAGGATTTCAAGTTCCACCAGCTGAATTAGAAGCTTTGTTATTAACTCACCCTGAAATAACGGATGTGGGTGTAATTGGCATCTATTCAAGAGAACAAGCTACTGAATTACCTAGGTGAGTTGAGTAATATTCCCTTCGTTAGGGCAGTACAGCTAATACTGATAATGACAATTTACTTTAGAGCATACGTGGTACCAAAAGGTGGATTAAGTTCATTACCTACATCAGAAGATAAAGCGGCATTTTCAACTAAAATTCAAGAATGGGTAAATGGGAAAGTAGCTAATCATAAAAAATTAAGAGGTGGTGTAGTTTTATTAGATCAAATTCCAAAATCACCAAGTGGAAAGATATTAAGAAAAGATTTAAGAGCAAAAGCAATCAAAGATGAAGAAGAAAGAGTACAACAAGGTAGAGTAGCCAAGTTATAGGTAATAGCAAGGAGATTAAAAAAAAGAAAAAAAATGTATAATTGGTTTTGAGATTGTGCTTTGTTGTATAATGAATCAATGAAATTGCTATGTATTCATACTTGACTCCCGCCATAATAACAAAAGAAAGAGTGTTGTCCAGCCAGCATATAATCACTGAAATTATTTGAATACATACAACATGACAATGATTAGACTCTTTGAAAACATCTCATTACCAACCAAGTCTCACCATCCATCCTAATTCTCTCAATCAACTACTTCTTCTAGGGAACCACCAAATATCTTTAGGATCTTTTGGATTTTTAACTACTCTAACGAATTTTGAAATTAATTTATCTCTTGATTTAATATCATTATCTCTTGTTAAACCTTTTAAAAAAGGTAAAATATCTTTTGGTTTCCATTTTTCTCTTGTTAAAAATAATTCTGAAAATCTTTCTGAAGGTTGTAAAGGTAAATTTGAAATTGGGAAATGTGTAATTAATTCTGATGATTTTGGTGATGAAAATGATGTTGAGAATGATAATGATGTTATTGGTGAAGGATTTAAAAGATATTCACCCTGATAAAGGCAAAAGATGAGGATATCAGTATTATTGTGTGTATGACGATGAATCATTATTCCATTGATGATACCATCCCTTTCTACTCACCTCTAATAAAGTAATATCAATCTCATCTTTCCATTCTTCACCCACTTCAAATTTCCATTCATCTTCAAATTCATCTAATTTCTTATTCTGACATCCAATCAATAATCCATTCCCAATCTCTTTAAGTATCCTTTTGGTATTCGCTTCCCATATCTCCTCTTCTTCATCATTTATCGTTATTTTACCGTATAAACTCAAAACTTGTTTCGATATTGATGAATCGACTTCATGATCATGTTCTAAACTATTTATTATAGGTTTAGATAAAGCAATATTACGTTTTTCAGTGTTAACTTGATGTATAGTCAATAATGATAATATAATTGATAATAGTTCTTTCAATTCTTTTGGTGGTAAATATAACATTTTTCCTACAATATTACCAATCTATCAGCTTTTATTGAAATATAGATTTACTCTTGTTGTTTTCCACTTACCTTCTACTTCGATAACATTTCTATCTTTTAAACCTTGTTCTAATTCAATTTCACTTGATTGTATAATACTCATCATTTGATCCTTTGTCCATTTTTTAACTTGTTTTCCATTTCTTTTCCTTTTACCTAACGAATTACCATTTATACCTTTCCAAGATGAATCTTTCAAGATTGTACGTATTCTTTCTAAGTTAGGTGCAATTGGTACACATTCTAACACTTCATGACACGTATCACGAATTTGTAAAGTTTCTTTTCGTTTATGCAAAGAATCAGATTCAGGTGTACGACAAACCAAAATTGAGTTTGATATTCCAACAGTTCTCAATAAAAATGTTGAATTTGTTGTACATAATACTGCATCATCAGAAGGTTTACCTTTTATCGTCAATCTATAATATTGAATTGATCAGTTATGAATTTCTTCATAGAGCAGTTCATTCAACTCACGGAAAAGCTACTTGATCCTCTTTTTCTTTACCTTTTGAAGAAGCTTCAATGGCTTTGATGATTTCTGGTGGTAGTTCTAGCAACTGATAAGTTTCTTCTGCTTCTTCTCCACTTCCAACCTCCTCAACTTCTAGGTGGATGTTTTTCGATGAAGAGGAAGGTGGATAACGCAATATGACTGATTTTGAAGGTAAGTTTGATCCTACAGCCATAGTGATTGAGCTGTTCTGTTTTCGTCTGCAGTCTGGTCATATACGTTTACGGTCCTTGCAGTAAGGTAGAATCAAGAACAGTTAAATGTTTCGAAAATCGCGTTGATTTTACTGAACATCACCAAACACGCACTTCACAACGCGTCGTATTTGAAATCACGTGAGTTGTTGAAGCGTGTTGCCCCGCATTATATTCTCAGTTCTCACCATACAATTGAGTGATGACGAAGGGGCTAAGGTTAGTATTGAGCACGTTGATGATAACAACCTTCGTTATACTGATGGCTTTCAACAACAACAACAGTAACATGCGTTTCAGCAGCAAGTAGCGAAAAATTCACAACACACAAAGAATCATCTCGGCGTACATTCTTACTACATTCCATCCACTTCATCCTACAACAACTTCTTAAATAATTTCTTGCCACCCAGAATGTCAATAAATTCAGTTCATTTAGCTCCGGGTCATACATTGCCTTTGCAACATGGTGAGCCAAGTGATCTATATTATTCACGCCTTCAGCTGATCATTGGTCATAGGTGAAGACGTTCTTACAGCTGGACATACAGCTGAAATCGAATTAAGAATACCCGCAACCATTCAAGGTCCAAAACGAAATGAAACTGCTAAAGGTCGAATATGGGTGACGGATCATCGGGTGAGCGTTGCTCAAAAGGGATCGATCTGATCATTCGATAGTTGTTTCATACTGATATACCATCACGTTATGTAGGTGATTTTCGTTTCTGATACACTTGATTTACCTGGACCGTCATCAAGAGCAACGAATGCACCTTCTAATCCACCTGAATATGATGCTCCTCCTGTGCTCAGCTCACTTGAAATTCCTTATGTAAGTTGATCTTCCTCTATGTATTTTGGCGCAAAGCTTATGATTCCTCATTTATTTGGTATACCCAGTCATCCTTGAGATCAGCTACATATAACTTGCCTACATTTTCAGCAAATCATCTATTATTGACTTTTTTACCTTCAAATCAATCTTTACCAGATCCAGGTAGAGGTCAATTACTAGAACTGAAAATTTGGGTAGGTGAAGGTGCAGGTCATTCAATCTGGAAAAGGATTGAAGGTGAAAGAAATAGGATTGAAGAGAGGCAGAGAAATAGGGAAGAAGAGAGTCTTCGTGAGTTTCATTATCATGCATGATCTAAATGATACAATGGCGTAAGTACTGATGACCATTGCCTATGATCTATATTCATCTACAGCTGCATATGAGCCAGCGTAGGATTGTGGGGACTTGACGAAGACATCATCCATGATAGGGGAACCAGACAATGCTAATACCCCTCGGTCGTAAGTCAGAACTTATCCACAATCTTTGTAACAAACAGTGGTAAGACATATTGGTCAGCTTGTACATACGTGCTCATATGTGAGTGTCGTGACGAAGAGGTGATGGATTAGGCGACTCGTATGTTATATGCATATATACTGCGTTGTATATATTCGACCATGTACCGATTGTATTCCCCACATAGGTTGTTTTCCTTCTGTTTCATCACTTTGAGAACATATTTCACCCTGATGATGCACCCCCTCGTCCATCTCCACCAGAGGAAGTTGTACCACCCCCACCACCATCTCCCGATGATCCGCCTCCTCATCCGTCAGCTAGAGAACTGACTACATCTCCGATAGCACCGGCAATGGCAGCTTCTTTTTCTCTTTTCTTTCTTTCACGTCTTTGTTTGGAGGTTCTATAGCGTGAGATATGCAAGTGAGCTGAAAATCAAGTACTCGAGTTGAAACATCAAGAAATAAGAATTACTTACTCATACAAGATTTTCTGTAGTAGTGTACGGCAATTCAGACATTAGCTATACTGATTGCCAATCTATACACAGCATTACAAGTGAAATTGAAAAAGAAAAAGGTGCTTTTTTTGATATAAGATTGTCCAGAAATGTAGTATCGCGTTGTAGTCACTCACCGAAGAATCACCTGTGTTACAAGTCCCATCAGTCTTTTTGGATAATGATCCACAATATGATGATTCTGTTACAAAGAAGTTTAGATCAGATCAGTACTAACAATGCAAGTATAATTTGTATTAATGTTCAAGATACGCTTTGTGCAATCATCACATCCGCTCTTATCGGTAAGGGCCATTGTGACGCTCGAGAACCCAAAATGGCACTTACCCTTTGTAGAATTATTTCCCATGATAAATGTTGTGGCTTGGTCAAGAGGAGTTGATAACTTTCAAGAACATCTCAGGGTACCATATATATATATATATGTACTATCCATGTATGCATATGCCCATGCAGAGCTCTAGAAGGCGGTCCTTGCGGTCGTTAAGGGGCTGATTTGTTTATTCGTACCAATCTCGTCATGATCATCAAGAAGGCTATGCTCATCCTTGAGCGCCAAGAAAAGACAAAGGATGTAACATCAAAAGCCACACATATATCGTAGATTCTTCGTCAACTGACAATGTGACCCATCCTCGGTTACTGTTGTCTTTTACATATCGCCAACAAGTATATACCGTATTTCATACGGAAGTTGCGAATTCTACTATAAATATCATCAACATGCTGATCCACCACCACCTCCTCCATCGCAACCTGAGGAAGTGGTACCACCTCCCGAGGCTTCAGCTAGATTTCCTGCCAAATTACCTAGGGCACCTGCAGCTGCAGCTTGTTTCTCCCTTTTCTGTCTCTTACGTTTCTCTTTGGTTGTCCTATTATATTGGAGATGACTTAGCGACCATCATCATATACTCATCAGGAGGGTTAGACGGAAAATGAAATTGATATTTCTCGGTGGCTGGCGGCCACTAACATGCAAGCAGAAATCTGTACTTACTCGTATTGGATCTTACATACAAATCAATGAGTTCACGTTGTCAAATCAAAAATCAGCAGAGCTCTTTGCTTTTGTCGTGATTATTTGGATGACTCGGCAAGAGGTAGAATTCTTGGATATTCTTTACGATGTGGATAAACTCACTCACCGAAGAATGTCCCGTGTTACAAGAACCATAAGTATTTTTGGATCCCGATTTCCTTGATCCGGAATTCGATCCACAAGATGATGATTCTGTCATAGAGTGATTTCAGTGAGTTAGTACTGACACTACAAAGACTGTCCAACTTGAAGTGAAAAAGTGAACTTTAGTACAAGAGAATCATAGTACAAAAGGTACTGTGATTTCCATACAGGACTTACGCTTTGTAGAGTTATTCCCCATGATAACTATTGTGGATGAAGAAAAAAAGCGTCCAGGGGCTTTGAAGAGATGAACCAAAGAAAGCACCTTTTCATGCCAGGTATATATAACTATTTGAGAAGGTAAAGGGAGTCCTTTGGGGATCTTGTCTGTTTATCAGCGGGTCTAGGCGTACCGTATGTCGTCATGATCATCAAGAAGGCTGTGACGTTCCCGTGTAGGTCGGGCAAGACAAGAGAAAGAACGAAGCGAGACAACATCAATCATATGATTGGAACTCTGCTCGCTTTTTGCATGATGAAGCATTTATTGTGCGCAAAGCTTTTCTGTAGATAATCGAGGAGGACTGATATTAGTAAGGCTTCGCATCAATCAGGTGTACTGCAAGCCTTTTTCGAGATTCGATATTGTGTATAACATACAAGCTGGAATTCTTGCACGATCGTGGTAACATACTGTACAGAAGTTGTAGCGAATCCGACTAAAAACTACTTGCACCTCCTCCATCACCCGCTCCTCCACCATCAATCCCTCCCCCACCTTCACCTGAATGTCTATCATGTAAAGCAGCTGCAACCTCGGCAGCTGCACCTATAATTTCTCCCTTTTCAGCTTTCTTTCTTTTACGTCTTTGTTCGTATGTTCTGAGTGAATCAAAGGGGATCATCAGCTTAACTGCCCATGGTCATTCAGAAGTAAACATGGTACATAGTAAAGTCGTGAGCGCAGAAGGCTGAAAAGTTAATCTGCAGGATGGAATGAAAGGATGAAAGGGCTTACTGATATTTAGAAGCCTGGATATAGATTCAAGTCAACTTGACATGAGCAGAAGCGACGGAAATTGAAGCCTCAATAAGCGAGATGTGTAATAGCAGTTGAGAAACTTACTGGAGGAGGATAATACGCTCCACAAGGGTCTGGAGGGATGTTATAAGAGTATTTTTGTTGTTGACTGTTTTTATAATCTTTACCAATTTGATCTAATTTATCGTCTATTCTATCGAATAAATTTTTCTTTTTTGGCGGTGAATAGGTTGGATGTGGATCTGTAGGTGCATAAGGTTGAAATTTCGATTCAGGTATGGCTAAGTGATATACGAATCAACATTAGGGAAGTATACCATGTAATGCAATGTCGTTGAAGCGCAACTTTGCAAAGACTATTTTTTCAACTTACGTTTAGTGGATGCGGTTTCCGTTATGATCTGTTTTAAGTGAGTGTCTTTGTCGATTAAGATCGCAGGGTAGATGATTGGTCTGGTAAATTCCTATTTTTGTCTACACAACTGCAGTTTTTCCTCCTCATTCTTCTTCGTAACGTTAACGGGAGAAAAGCTTTCTACCGCAAGGATAGTAATTTATGACTTATCTTTTTGCTATCTAATTTACTAAAATGAGATCTGATGTTGCGGATTCCAATGATAATGTTTTTCCCAGGTTGTACCTAGTATGACAAATGCTGTGCTCGTGTTGTCGAGTAGTTTGGATCCAGTTTCATCATCCCAAGATTATTGTTTGTCTTGTTCCACGTTCAATAGTGTTGTGTACCTTCTTGGAAAATCGAATTCTAGTTTGAGAGTCCGAGTGACCGAATCCATCAATCTTGCGTTCCCATATATGCTGAACCACTGCGCAAGCGCGAGAAAGTCCAAATCAGCATTCGTGTCTTGTTTCAGCCAAGAGATGTATCAAGTATGATTGGAGTACGGATCTGTCATATCATTCATATGTTTCAAAGGGCAGAAACGAACTTACATGAGGCACCCATCAGACTACACCATCCATTTCCACCACCCCGAATACGAAGCTTGCTTCTTCCTCTATGAAGGAAAACAACTGTTAAATCCGTATTTAGACCCTTCACAGCATCTACAACATTCACTAAAACTACCACCACCACACCCATTGACTTCGGAGCCTATTTTCGGTGCGTACGGTTGGGTTTTATCATCGCTGCCGTTGTTGGTCGATGGTCCACTTATATCAGGTTTAGGTGTAGCTGTAGGCTGGGTCGTTATTCTACTCGCGAGTCAGTTTGATCAGACCTTGTTAGGAGGTACTTGTTCTCATGGGTGAGGTGTAACAGAAGAATACGTACGGATTCATCTCATTCATCTTGACCTTTACTCATAAACTTCTTTGGCTTACCGATATGAGGTGATACTTGCGGACAAATGTAAATTGCAGCTTGGATTAGATACGAGCTGATCATGTATGCCAAGAAACTCCTATCGCCAGGTCAACGTTTTGATTCCGTCGGAACAAATGTTGTAACGACGCAAAAGTATGGTTTAGCCCTCTAAGTGATATCTGCTTGCAGGAACGATCGCTGCTGCTTGAGAACCTGTAAAACATGTAAAGATTTCTTCATAGACTCGAAACAATTTTTTGAATATTTATAACTGAATTTGATATCTAGGTCTAATCTATATTACGGAATAAGAATGAATGTGGTTGTATGCAATTACGTATGGTGTGTGGTAAAATGATGTAAAGAAAGAAAAAAGGATAAGTCATGTATATATCCTATCCTATCCTTGATATCCGCATTCCTCAGTAGAACCAAATCTACTCCTGCCTATATGCTTAGCTGACAAATTTACTTTGATTCAGTCATATCGATACCTGAATCAGAGATGTTACCATTTTCATCAACGGCTACTTTTTGAGCTACACCTCTGGCGTTTCTGTAGAAAACGATATCTTGGTTTTCTTCAACGTAAACACAGTCTCTGTATGCTCTGTAACATGCTAAAAGCATGTTATCGTTGGAGTAGTGGTAGTGAGGACCTAGGAATTTCTTTAAAGCTTCTGTGGCTTCCCAAGCGTTGTAGTGAGGGATTTTGGATGAGATGTGGTGGGCAACGTGTGTTTCACAGATACCGTGTAAGACATAAGCACCGATTGGTCCCATGAAAGTTCGATCGATGGTAGCGAGAGCTCCTCGTGGGAAAGTCCAGGTGTTTGAAGAGTAGTGAGCTATGAAATGTAAGGAGTTAGCTGAGATGCAAAAGGTGGAATCGGGTAACTTACGAAGGTGAGGGTCGGTGTGTTGAAGATATGTGATAAGTACAAGCCAGTTGTTGACGAAAAGGTAAGGTAAAATGTAGATGACCAAAACTTCTCTGAAACCTCTCATGTATGTCCAGTAACCAAGAGCAGCAAGGGTGATTACAACACCGATATCGGACCAAACGATTTGAGCAAAGTGACTAGCTTTGAAGATGATTGATGATGGAGAGAAGTGGTTGGTCCATTTTGGGTAGTGTTTTTGACCTGATGCGTTGACAGCGAGGTATGCTGGCCATCCGACAAGTTGTCTGACGAAAAGGTTGAAAAGAACAGCTAAAGGAGCATCTTCGAGAAGTTCGGCAAGTTCACTTTGTCTCTCTTCAGAAACGTTTAAACCTCGGATTTCTGCTTCTTCTTTCATTGCTGGTACACCTCTTTCTTTTCTGGTGACTGGTACAAAGACTTCATCTCTGGTCAAGTGACCGGTAGCGGCGTGGTGTCGACCGTGCTAAAGAGAGCAAGTCAGCGTGAAAACTATAGAGTAGAGAGTAAACTTACTGAAATTCTCCACGAGTGGTATGGTACTAATAAAGCAGAGTGTAAGAACCAACCAACAGTGTTGTTGATGGCCTTTGAAGATGAGTAACCTTGGTGACCAGCTTCGTGTCTGTCAAGAGGTCAGCATTCTATAGTCGTCTAACGAAAGCCTCTTTACACTCACGCAATGACCCATACACCAGTACCGAATAAACCAGCAGCGAAAACGTAAGCAGAGTAAAGGGAAACTCTGATGGCGTGGTAAGCGGCAGGTGCGAGGTTGCTAAGATTGCAATTAGCAACGTGTCATAATTGAAATTTCTAGAAGGTACTCACTATTTGGCAAGGAAAGGATCAATATGGTAGGCACCATAAGCGAGAAGGCCAAGAGCAATGAAGTCTTGGACTACATATAGTGAAGAGTGGAGTGCGGATCGGTGGAAACAGTGAGCACTGATGAAAGCGGGTCAGCTAGGTCTCGAGCTTTATCCGAAAACGAGACATACGGGATGGCATCAAGCAATTGTTTGACGGTGAAGTTTGGTACGATGAATCTGTTTGTAGTAGGATGAATTAGCTTCAACGATTGAGCGGCGAGGGATGAAGTTTGGATGATACTCACTTTTGACCTTCAGTCAATTCAGCTTCTTCAGCTTCACGAAGAATCTGGTTCTTCTCTACCTGTCCCGCAGGGGGAGAAGGTTGTCTTTGTCTTAAACCTGCTGTGGTTGACATTTTTTGCTATGTGAAAAGCCTTTTTCAGGTGGAATATTTGTAAGGGGGAAGAAAATGAATGTATGGGAAATCCAAGTTCGTTCTTTTTTGTTGATAACTCAAGTGAATGAGTGAAAGGAATAGAAAGGTAAAGAGGAGGTTGGTTTTAGTGGTTTGGGAAACGAAAGGACAAGATGTAAGAAGGATTAGCGGTTCAATGGGAGAAAAAAAGGACTTTTAAGTGGTGAGTGAGAGATTATAATGGTAGGTAGGTAAGACGATCAATCGAAATACAATTGGTCTGATTTTGCTTGGCTCGGGTGGATTGGCTCTCTGTATGGTGATACAAATTACCCCACCCCACAAAAAATGAAAAGTTGGTTGACTCCACCCAAAGATAAGTAAGAAATCGAAAAAACCCGTTATGAAATTCAATTGCCTTTGAGACCCTGAATTTTTAACTTGGTGCTTTCTCTCAGGCAGATCTTATATCCCTTGGATAATCCACTGGAAATCCAAGACTTTTCAGTTTCCTTTCTTTTCCACAGTCGCGCCTAGACAACGCTTGATTCTTGCTTTCTTGTGGTTTGGACACGTTTCATAACCACGCACAACGGGACTGCCTTTGAGTGACTTTTACACTCATCCTCAATTCCGACCACAACCGATAACAGGTTGCAACAATCAGTACAATCAGTACGCGTTTTACCTTTTTGTCATCATCCCACCTTGAGATGCAGAAAAGAAAAGCTGTTACTTCTTACAGAATCTTGGCGATGATGCATGTGCTTGTACAAATCTTATCGATTTGCTGTTGATTGAATGTATGCTGAAACTCAAACGCTCTGGTTTGTCCAGTATGTATTATTATGCCGTTATCCTTCTTTTTGATGATGTATACAGAATCGGACCGGTACAATATGATTATTCCGACTGCATGAAACCCCTTTCATGTAGCTGACTCATGAAACCCCATTCATGTAGCTGACTACTCTTTCTTGATCTGAATTTTCTCTTTACCACCCATCACCTCTTCCCAAGCTTTTTCCAAACTCTCAGCTAGATTTATATCTTTTCCAGTCACTCCAGGCCTTATTTTATGTGGATGATTCTTGGTTGGTATGGGATAAGGAGGTAAAGGTGTATGAGTATGAGTTGAAATTTCTACTATATATCCATTTACCGTAGATTCCAGAGAAAACGATGACGGAGAATAGTCGGATGAAGGTGTAATGAGGATAGTAGGGTGATGCTACGATATCGAAACGTATTCAACATGAGTGCGACTTGGGTTGGTGAATATATGCGATCAAAAGGATACACTTCACTTACATCTTGTTGCTCAATAACCTGTCCAGCTTTCTGAACAAGTTTCATGGCATCTCGCCATCCTTGTTTACCTTCACCCATAAGAAACGCTCTTATTAACCTACGATCCTGTAGATCTCCCCCATTTCCTTTTTTCACATCGTTTCCATTTATGATGGACGAGTCATCAATATCTGATGTAGGATTTACCATCCTTTCCTGCGGAACCAGGGAATCCAGCCTCCATCCTGATATATGCAAAGGAGCAAATTGTGACAAGAATGTATGTGATTGTAGTAATCGATACGGCGAGGGTCTTTTAGGTGAATTTGAAGAGGTAGGGTCTGAAGAGTTTCGACTTGACGAGGTGAGAGATCGTATAGGTGTAGAAGGGATGAGTGAATGTGGAGGATATCTTGGAGATGGGCTGGATACTGACAGCGGTGTACGACCCGTTACAATGCGTACACAACTGCTGAGCGTCTGTTGACTATGTCTTGACATTGATTGTCGTAGTTGACACCTTGTGACAGCGTCAATGTAGAAGAGGAACGCGACTTTCAGAAATATTGTTATGCACCTTGTGTTGTGGGCTCGTGGTGGAGGTCAAGCGGGTATTGGCCGCTACTTGCAAACTACATTCAGCCGAGCGATAAGAAGCTGTTCGAAATCTGCTCGTGATGGGTGATAAGGGTTGTTCTGTTGTAAACCGAAAAGGCATGTTAGCAAAGTTAGCGTATTTTATATGCACAGGCCACCCCATCGATGTTGTCGTAGCTGCTAAGAAGATCAACAACGGCTTCGAGTATACCGAGTATACATAACATTCGACTACAAACTGCCCTGGTAAAACTTGCTTAAAACTTGTAATTTCATGACCAATTCTTCAGTTCGTAAAAAAATTCATATAAAACCTGCTCAGCTCTCGTGCACATCAAACATGACATCCATCAAAGACAAAATACATACAACGCTTGGTCCATCATCCGCTCCTATCCGAATATTGTTGATCAATCCCAATTCCACTAAAACATTTACAGAAGAACTTGTACCAGTATTAGAAAAGACTATACCATCAGATGTCCGAATAGACTTTATAACTGCTCCTGAACCTGCTCCAAGAAGTATAAACAATGATGAAGATGGTCAATTATCTACTAGTGTATGCGAAGAATACCTTCATTTGAACAACCCACAAGGCATAGAGCTATTGAAAGGGTATGCAAGCATTATAGTAGCTTGTTTCTCTCAACATCCCTTGGTTAATTCTTTGACAAAAATCGCAAAAGTAGCAAGAAACCAAGAGGTCAAGGCAGCAATACCGGTAGGTATTTTAGATGCAGCTATATATCATGCTTTGACAAAAGGTAATAAATTCGGGATTGCTACGACTGGTCGACGTGAGTGATTATGACCTTGATATGATAACTCAAGCTAGTCAAGAGCACTAAATACAATATCCGTCCTCTGATCCATCAATAGAATGGGAGCCAATATTCGATAAAGCAATCTCAACAATGATGATCTCCAATGAAAGATATGTGGGGACCAAAGGGACAGGTTTCGATGCGATCTCATTGAATGGTTCAGAACCTACTTTAGCTCTACTTGAAGCGTCAACTCAATTAGTCGAAAGCGGAGCTGACGTGATCGTGTTAGGATGTGGCGTGAGTTACGTCTTCCTTATATTTTTTTTTCCTGTGCGGAAGATGACTTCGATTAACAATGTTTCTTACTATACGGCAGGGCATGTCAGCTTTGCGAGAAGATCTAGAATTATCTTTGAAGGAAAAGGTAGGCAGAACAATACCAGTCGTTGATGGTGTCCAAGCTGCTTTAGATAGAAGTATCAACTACGCTAGAATGGAAGTTGCTCCTACATTCTGATAGAAGAAGATTTTATCTTCATACCACCTAATTTGCGTAGATATAGCTTATGCGCTTTCGATATGATTCCCTTACGACTCCAGCTAATCATCCTGCATGACAAGTCGACCTTCGCTGTCTAGTCCTATGTATGCATAAGACTAGATATTTTCCTTCGTCGAAGCATGCACTATATGTTAACTATGATAAGACCCCATTTGATGGGCGAATAGCGGAGTTGCTACGGTACTCCTTGAAACTCCACGTGGGAACGCTTAATGATTTTCAGTTCCAAAATAAAATATCCAAGATAAATGTTCGAAATCTTGAAATTGGTTATCTGACAACTGTTAATCCTACTTTACTCATCAACCCGTTAACTCAATATCAGCTGATTCTGCTGAAAAGAGCTACTCGTCAACATGGCTCCTCAAAATAAGCGACAGAAAAACGGAACCAGTATCGAACAACAACCTACAGCAGGTCCATCTAAACCTACACCTAGACTTTTCGCACCTTTCAGAGCATTGGGTCATGTAACGGATCATGTACCATATGCAATGTTCGTTCATACTCCTCAAGGAGCTTTAGCCACTCCTACAGTCAACATAACCACTTCAGTGGGTAGAAGTTGGCTGATGTGGGACGCTGCTAAGATGACTTTGGTATTTGCTGGTAAGCTCCAACTTGTATCTCTGATTATATATATTTCGTCCTTGGAGTCAAACTGACTTTTGTTGCTATCTGTTTATAGGGCCTGATGCAGGAGCGCAAATCAACTCATTAGGTATGACCGGAACAGAAATCTATGCTAGTGCCGGAGCCAGAGTGGTTAGGTATCATAGAGGTAAAGAGGTAAGTGTAAACTCAAAAAAGCTGTCTCTGATTTCTGCGAGCTAATACAATAATGTGTTGGATAGACTGGGTCATATGAATCTCCTGATCAATCAACTTTGGGAAAAATCTTGATATTTGGAGAAGATTTGATCGTCCTCAAAGAAGACGGAACCGGTTTAATTGTGTATGATCTTCAATCAAGACGTAAGTTTTTAAACAATGTTTATTTTATTGAAACTGTATACAAACTGTATAAACATAATCAAATGCTGATATCAGATTCTGCTCTACTATTTTCACAGAACTCAAGAATCAAATCACTTTCCACTCTTCTTTTACAGCCACTCACATTATGCATCCTTCCACTTACCTCAACAAAGTTTTGATCGGTAGTCAACAAGGAGAATTACAATTATGGAATATCAAATCTTGGCAAGTTCTATAGATCTTTCGTAGACAATCCGGTATAAGTCTAACGCAATATTTGTTTAGTTCCTTGATCCACACTTTCTCTCATCCTACTCCAGCTTCTGCCTCTCCTATAACGGCTATCGTACAATCTCCAGCCATAGATGTGATAGGTGTTGGATATTTAGATGGAAGTGTGAGAATCTCAGATGTTCGTCAAGGTGATTTAGTCATGCAAATGAAAATTGAAGACGGCGCTGTAGCTGGATTGTCTTTCAGAATGGGTAAGTGACGATAAGTGACGATAATACTCACATAATAAATCAAGCTAATTCCTCGACCGTATAGATGGACCACCTATTCTTGCTACCGCTTCATCAACTGGATCACTGGCCACTTGGGATTTGAGTAAAGGTGGAAGGGTACTGCATGTCGTACGAGGTGCTCATGATCAAAGTGTGACCGGTCTGCAGTGGGTTGCTGGTCAGCCGTTGTTAGTGTCATCCAGTGCGGATAACAGTGTGAAAGTAAGTAATGTCAACAGATTTACCAGATCAGGTGCTGATTGTAACTTAGCAATGGCTTTGCGATTCTCCAACTGGCATGCCCCGTCTGTTAAAATTCCGAGGTGGTCATCATGCACCACCAACATGTATCAGATACTATGGAGAAGATGGAAAACAGATTTTGACTGCTGGTAGAGATAGATCTTTGAGGTATACAAGTGTAGTGAGGGATTCAAGAAGTTTCGAATTGTCGCAAGGCAAGTTTCAGACGTGCTTGTTTTGCCCTATTTTGCTCGTAGTCTGACAATATCATGAATGATGTTACAGGCTCCTTGATCAAGAAAGCAATTGGACTTGGAGTTACAGTGGATCACCTTAAATATCCTCAAATTACAGCCATTTCTAGTACATCGATCAGATCGAAAGATTGGGAAGATGTCGTAACGGCTCATGCGGATGATTCTATAGCCAGAACATGGAGAGTACAAGAAAAACGATTAGGTCCTTGGACTTTCGAAATGGAAAGTGGTGTTGCTCAAGTAAGTATCACTTTTCCAATGTTAACTATACTACACCGCACTAAGACAAACATTTGACGTGATTAGGCTGTAACTGTAACGGCTTGTGGAAATTTCTCACTTGTCGGTTCATCAACAGGTGAAATCAGAATGTACAATATGCAATCTGGGAAAGAAAGAAGATCGTTTTCATTATCAGGTCAAATTAAAGGAGATAGTAAACCTAAAATAATATCAACAAGTAAAACTGTAAAAGCTAAAGCTACGGCTGCTCTCGAACCAACGCAAAAGACTTTAGAAGCTATAACAGGGTTATGCAGTGATGCTCTGAATAGAGTCGTTGTAGCAAGTACCTTAGAAGGGAAATTATATGTAAGTGATGGGTGTTTTCGCAATTTTATCAACATTTACTGATAAAGCTCTTTACAGTTCTTTGATTTCCATACTACTCAACTCATTCATTCCGCTCAACTTTCCACTTCTATCACTTCAATGTCACTAAATCGAGATTCCGGCTTATTATCTATAATATGTGATGATCTTACTGTGCGACTTATCGATATCGAGACAAGACGAATTGTTAGAGAATTAAGGGGTTTCAAAGGTCGAATCCTCGATACTGTGAGTTTTAAATCCAGTCTTTAGCAACACGGCTAACTACGAATTATAATAGGTCTTCTCACCTGATTCTAGATGGTTGCTGGTTACTTCCCTTGACTCTACAATCAGAACATTCGATATACCTACTGGACGTCTTGTGGATGCTTTCAAAACTGCCTCAATCGCTACAAGTATAACTTTTTCACCTACCGGAGATTTCTTGGCTACTGCTCACGTTGATAGTGTCGGTATACATCTATGGTAAGTCTTATATACAATTAAACGGTTCTTTGAGGTTAATGCTTAGTTCGTGTTCATAATATAGGGCAAACAAAGCGCAATTCTCTGAAGTAGCTTTACGACATATACCAGAAGAAGAGGATGTACCTGAAATCGCTCTACCTTCCGTACAAGGTTTGGACGAAGACGCTGGTAAGTAAATAATAGCCTCCCTTGCGAACTTATGAAGACTCGTGCAAATTTGGGTATTGATCCATCTCGTTTATCCCCTAGCTATCGAAGGTATCGAGGATGTTGGAGCTCCAGAATTCACAGATGTCTACACCACACCTGAACAGTTGACAGAGGGATTGATAACGTTGTCTTTATTACCAAGATCAAGATGGCAAACATTATTGAATTTAGAAACTATCAAGGTAAGTTTTCGATCCAACGTGCAATGGTTGTTACCTTTATACTGATCTGTTTTTTCGATGTTCCGATAAAACAGCAACGTAATAAACCTAAAGAAGCACCAAAAGTACCTGAAGCAGCACCATTCTTTTTACCTACTGTATCAGGATTAGAAACCAAATTTGATCTCTCGAATACTTCCGGCGTAAATGGCGAAGACGAAAGTAATAAGAATGGAAATAGATTAGATTTGAGTAATGGTAGTTGGTTAGAAAGTGAATTTACTAAAAAGTTAAGCAGAGAAGATGAAAATGGTGATTGTGAGTTTTGGACTGTGCTTTTCGATGAAAAGACAATACAATTCCCCCCTGTCAGTTCTTATGTTCAATGGTGAACTAATTATATGGCGCTTTTATTGTTGGATTGTTCGTCAAATAGATAATTCATTTTTCGAATATATAAAATCCTTACCACCTTCAACGTTGGATTTAGAAATAAGATCATTGACAACTATTGAAAATTTATTAAATTTTTTAAATTGTTTAATTGGTAGATTAAATTCAAATAAAGATTTTGAAGCTGTACAATCAATTTTAACTATTTTCTTAAATGTACATAATGACATACTGATAAATAACCCAGAAGAATTTAAATCCAAATTAGAAGAATTTAAATTGAATCAAATTCAAAAAACTAAAAGATTAAGAGATTTAGTAGGTTACAATTTAGGTACAATTGGTTTTTTACGTTCAAACTAAAGGAACCAATATTAAACATGCAAGATGGTCGATTGATACATGAAGCACGGCGATATGGATTGTTATTCTCATATGCGCCAACCCCAGTATATATCTCAATTACGATATAGTTTCACAATGCATTGCATCGATAAATCGTACATACAGTTTACATACAAATACAAAATGACACTTTTTCTCGATTCAGATGTAAAACTATAGCTCAACACCCTAATAATCCCCTGTATCTTTATAGTTCGCCATTGGATCATCATAACCTGATCTCGATAATCTGTATGCCTCTATTAAAGGTTTAACACAAAAATCAATCAGTATGATTCTTATCAAGACACGTAGGTAAAAAAACTTACCCATTTCTTCTTGTGTAACATCCGTCTTGGATTTCTTATTCTGTTCCCAAGCTTCTTGTTCGTTGAGTTGTTTCCTTTTCTTTTCTTGTTCCAAAGCTTTCTTTAATTTATCTTTATTTAAATCCACTTTATCTTCATTTAATAGATCATCTGGTCTATTTCCATATTTCGGTACATCTCTTTCTATATCTTTCTCCTTTTCTTTACCTTTACCTTTCGCTTGCGATTCAAGATGTTGTTCAGTTAATGATTTTCTTTCTTTTTCACCTTTTTCTTCAATCTCTTTTATCCTTTCAGATGATTCTAATAAAGATTTTATATCACTAGTTTGATTGGCAGTCTTACCTGCTTCACCAGTACAATATGATCCTGATGTAGTTGAATGACAACATGCAAATCCCCATATACCATTTGATATATCATAATATGATCCCCAAACTGCTGTATGGTTGTTAAGGTACACTATGTAATAAAGGAATTTGTGTCAGCTAACCCGTCTCGATCGCGATGTCACATCCTGAACTCACCATCTTCATCATATTTAGATCTAGGTATAGCTCTTTCTCTACCTTTGACAACTTGACCAGATCTGGAATACTCGACATCTGAAGAGATAAGATTAATAATCAGCATAAATCATACATAACTAAAATTATCACTTACAATCTTCCGTCTGACCATTCAATAATTCTCTAGGTAATCTTTCCAAATGTTCTTCACCACCATACCTTGCCAAGATGGAACTCTTGTTTGTATCTTTAAGTACTTCTTTCTTCTCTTTGAATTCTTTATGAAGCAATTCTCCTGCAGTTGGATTAGCAAGTACATGTACATCATGTCCACGTTGAGCAGATTGCCAAGCGAACATTTGCAATTTCTGTATATTCGTCGCATCACCCGAATACCTCTGGAAATTGTCACCTGCAAATTTCATCTTTTATGTTGGGTATATTAGCATCCCATATTACTATAATAGCAACATGCACTTACATCTTCAGGTGCCATACCTTGAATAGGAGCATCTCTCATTGATCTAGTTTTTGGATCATAATAAGCTGAATCAGCATCTAAATTATGTAAATATTTTGCTGTATCTTCCCTTATACGTAAATTTCTAACTGTAATTCTAGTTTTTGTATCTAACTTTTGACCAATTTGATCTGCAGCTTCAGCATATTTGTCTTCATCGTCTTCATCTTCATCACTTGAACCGAAATCATCATCATCTTTGGTTGTTGCTTCTTTCTCCTTTTTAGCTAATTTTTTAGCTGTAGATAAATCAGCGTTTGAATCTTGATTATCAATTTCTTCTTCTCTAAATTTTTTTCTTGCTAATTCAATTGATTCATATTCATCAACAATATTTTTATATGTTGATGGATCATATCCATTCCATCTATCTCTTTTTGAATCATAATCACTATTAAAAGTTTGAACTATTTCATCTGCTTTTATATCTTTATTAGTAAATTTTGCACCTTTTTTTCGTGGTCTTTCTAAACAATCTTGTTTTTTATGTGTCATTGCACCACAATTTTCACATGCACCTTTACGATATTTTTTAGCTTGAAATCCTCCTTTTTTATTCAAATCTCTATCATACCATTCATCCATTTTCAACGCAGGTCCATCAATTTTACCTATACGTTGATGTGCTAAAGATGGTTTTCCTGTATCTGCATACCATGGTGCTTTTGTGATATATTCAGGTATATGTGGATTTATAGCATTTCCTTCTTCATCAACCGCTGCAGGTGCTGTACCTGCTTTTCTTGCCGCTTCAAGATCCTTCTGTCGTCGAAACTCCTCCCTAGACATCTTACCGCCTTGTAGGGCAGCTACGAATTGTAGTCAGCACATAAGACTGTCCAAGGTGAATCACAGGCTGAGAGCGGAAAACACTCGTTACTTACTACTTGTGGACATCTTGAATATCAATTCTTCTAACCTATGATTTTCCGCGATTCAGCTGGGAGCTGCTGTTGAATGCAAATGATATGGTGTAGGCAAAAGACAAAATCAATACGATCAAGCAGGATATTCAGCAACGCATGATAACAATTCGAAATATCGAAGGAAGTAAGCGGCGACATAATAGGCGGACGCATCTTGAGTAGCTCGCGCGCCTAGTAACTGGGTTATTTCCTTCGAGTTTATCTCTCTTCGTCTTTCTGACAAGTTAACATTAAATGTTTTTGCTTGAAAACATCGGTTTCATTGCTTAGTTTTTTGTATTTCTTACTATCCTGACTCATCCTATAACTCATCATCATGTCAGGCATAGCCGTGAGTCAGCTATCAACCCAGTGATTCTTGGGAAGCAAAAGCTGATTTTGCTCTTTCTCCTTAATATCGTATACAGCCCGTTAACCCAAAACCTTTCCTTCAAGATTTAACCGGTAAAACAGTTTATGTTAGGTTGAAGTGGGGTTTAGAATACAGAGGTTATTTGGTTTCAACAGATGGATACATGAATTTACAGGTGAGTTGTCTCAACCTATCGATCACCCGATAATTACGACCTGTACTGTGTATAACATTGTCTCAATATCATCATCGATAGATTAATCTATGTGATCATCAATGTTTGAATGCATGCTAACCCAACAACATAAACTCCTCCTTCGTTGATAGCTTGCAAACACAGAAGAAATAGAGAATGGTAAATCAAATGGTGCTTTAGGAGAAGTATTCATTAGGTGTAACAACGTCTTGTATATAAGGTTAGTTTATATCATTCCTTATCAATGAAATCCTTTCCGCTTGAAGCTGACCCGTCGAAATGTTACGCTTTCCTTCTCTTACAATTACTCACCTCAACTCCAATAACACCACCTGATCGATTCTACAATGAACAACGCGAACATGATCATGTTTGATATCGTTTTATCATTTTCTTGGACATACACAAAAATTCGATTTGTACAACAATGATGAATAGGGAGGCTAAAGATAAAGTGAGGGATGACTAAAGCAAACTGGACGCAGCTAAAAAAAGGAGAGTGGTTTATGATAACGGACAAGGTCGAATTAGATGAGATATCTATCAAAAAGGGTGTTTCAGTTTTTACGCTTTAACAAAACCCTACAAATCAAGAATAGCTCTTATATATTTCCAAGCTGTATGAACTAAAATAACCATGCGCTGAATTCCTCTTACCGCTTTATATTACTGCAAATATGATGGCTGAAGGTTGAGGAATAAAGAGATCAAACTTTTAGCCACACATTTGGCAGAGAAGCAGAACCCCTTCAGCAGCTTCGAGATATAAGGGATGATACAGTGTTTATTTGGATCTTCTCTTGCAATGCTTCACTGCGACCGACAGCGATACTCCTCCCAGATAAATTGCTCTCACAAGGTCTGCCTGAATGAGTACTACCAGATTCGACAGTGAATCAAGCATATCTGCGAACGAGATTTCATGACATGCGAGAGAATATATATGAATTGTAATATCTAGCCATCTACCATTATCAAAAACGATGATTTACAGACTTGACCTTTCTGAACAGAACCTTGGTCTTCTCCTACCATAAGTAGCTTATTTGGCTTCAATGTGAGCGCCAGCGAGCATATCAGCGAGACTAAAGTAGATGAGCAGTTAGCCAATACACAGCGATGTAGACCAGTACGCTAGCTATATGGGCTTACTCATCAGTTTGTTTGTCGGTAACAGGAGGTAATTGATCTGCACCATCTGCTCCTTCGTCTTTTTCGTCCTCATCCTCTTCTTCCTCTTCATCGTCCTCTTCTTCATCATCTTCATCTCCTGATTCAGGTTCTTCCATGTCGTCAACTAAAGATGCCGCGTGAATTGTCAGCATTGAAAGAAAATTTGAATTGTCCCTGATCCCTTTAATGCTTCTTGTACGCGAATGTAAATCATGCAAACAATGAAAAAAGCTACACTTACGCTCATCCAAAGCATCTTCATTATCCCAAACAGCTAAAGCTTTTTTCAATTCTTCTACACAATCATCATCTTCTTGAAATCTATTACCATTTAATTCTAATTCTTTTAATTCTTTTAAATGTTGAGTTATAGCTATACTTAAAATTTCAATTGATTCTTTTGTTAATTCGTTATATTGTAATTTTAATGATTTCAATTTTTGATTTGAACCATTTTGAAATTGATTCATTAAAGATAGACCACCTTTTTTACCTAATAAACAATCTGATAAATTTAATGATTCTAAATTTGGCCATGATGAAATGATTTTTGAAATTGATCTTGTACCTTTATTAGTTGATGTGTTATCTTGTAAATCTAATAAAATTAATTCTGGACATTTACTTAAACCTTCAACTAAATTTATAATTCCTTCAGGTCTAATTCCATTTTGTGGTAATTTAATTTCTTTTAAATTGTTATGTAGTCCAAAAGCTTTTTTCCAATCTTTTGATGAACCATTTTCTAATCTATTTCTACCACAAACAATAACTTCTAGTTTACTTTCTTGATTTTTGAATTTAGCGTTCTCAGCATTTTTTATTAATGCTTTAGCTATAATTGATCCTCCAATTGGACCTAATCCATTATTGTTTAATTTGAATATACTAAAATGTAAATTACCTTCTAAAAATGGTACCATTGAATCTGCACATCTACCACCAAATGCGTTATCAGATAAATCTAATTCGACTAATGAAGTTGATTCGATCAATGCATTACATAATGCTGATAATGCTTGTGGAATTTCAGAAATCAATCGTCCAGTGAAAATATCTGCTAAATCTACAACCTATTTTAACATGGTGAAATGCATTGCAATTAACATGTTTTCTATCGAGTAATTAGGGTTTTATAATGATGTTTTCAACCAAAGAGTATATTTCACTCACCTTCAAGTTCTTTTTAGTCTTCAATACTTCGGCGATAGCTTCACAAGCTTCTACACCTAAAGAGTTTGCTCCAAAATGAACTTCTTCGACATCTTCCATAGATTTCAATTCAGATAAATATGGTTCCAAATCAGCCGCAGAATTGGCTTTAATGTTTTTACCCAAGATCGAGAATGACTTTGACATGTTGGCGACTATATCTCTATGGGATTATGATGTTAGTTAGAGGTTTAGATGGTATCAAAGTAGAATAAAATCAAGAGATAAGAAATTTACATGATCTGCATAACTTTAAAATCAACTGGTCAACCAACTTTTTGGTCCATTCGAACGCGCTTTGATCGTATATACGTGCCTGAAGCCTTTGCGTTAGTGGCAATAAATGTCAAAACTGATCATGCCAACGAGAGAAATATTTTTCGAGCAGATTCTCACTGCACACAAGTACATGATATGATAAATGCATACATGGACATCAAGAAATATCAAGTCATTAAGATGAAGAGAATAGGGTCATAGAATATACAAAATTGTCAAGAAAACAGGAAGTGCACGACATGCAAGGTGAAAGCCTCCCGCCTCATTCTCTGTGTGCGTATTGATCCTGTAATGATGACTTTTAGTTTGCTTGTCATGAATCTCTACAGTCAACTCACCCAGGGAACATCTCCGGCAGTGTATCTCTTTGCCGGTCTAATGTATGGTGCCACCTTGTCTGCTGCTGCCTTAGCGTTATGTCGGTCTACCAATAATAGCAAATTGGCATCAGCTTTATTCTCGGTTGCTACTAAACAAATCCACTTACCCAGCGGAAACACAATGCCAATCTCGTAGTTTTTGATGTTCAATGTTGGAGGATTTTTCTTGACATCGACATTTCCCTATAATCAGTATAATCGTCAGTCTATTTATATCGGTAAGTATATTAATACCGAGGCACTTACCCATGCAGAAGGTGAGAAATTATGACTTCCAACATATATCCACCCTCCAATATCTTCTTTCAACTCGTCAACCTTTCTCTTAGCTGATTTTGTCGGCGTCGTGGTAGATTTCTCGACTCCCAAACGGTTCTCCTCAGCTTCAAATATCGCTATAAGCATCTGTCAAGGCATTCATTTGATTCAGCATCTACTCATTCCGTATTGCTGTTCTGATCAGTTCCCGCGACTAACCTTCGTGTGCATCAAGATTCCACCTCTTTTACTCCTACTATCCCTGAACAAGTTCCTCGTTACATCATTAAACGCTTTACCACAGAACATTGTACCTCCACCGCCTTTACCAAGTTGTGAAGCTTCGACGTTGGCTAATGTTGGAAATAATATCCTTAGATCAGGCCAAGATCCAGGTTTCGGTCGATTGACCAGCTGCTGAGCAGTTTTGCCCGATATGAAAGAGTAAAATTTGGAGAACCATTCTAAGCTATATGTGCCTAAGGATGATCCCTGTTTTATGACGACAATTCGTAAGCTCTCATAGCGACAGAAGGAAGCTGAAGGCTTACCTGAAACTCAACGTCTAGCTTTTGTCCACTCTTCGGTATCCACCCTTCCTCATTCAATATTTTTCCTAACCTGCTTATACCCAACTTATTGATCTCTTCAAATCCAGTATATGTACCTGGTATGCTCATGACTATCCTCACTTTGACTTTACTCCAATCGTATTTTCCCATATCAGCAAAGTCATCTTCAGGTGTGAAAGGAATTTTAGAGCCATTAGGATGTGCTTTGATCAAATTGCGTAGTCCAGTATGAATACGCGAATGCGTGAACAATCGCGAAAATTGCAGAGGGAAATCATGAGTTCTGTTGTCGGCTTGTAATGGTGTTGCTTTGGGAAGAGGTAAAAAGTCTTGCACGAAGACCGTCTGAACGGGAATGTAAGCTGTATGAACGCGTTTTTTGATAAACCATTGCCAGACAGCTTACATTCTCTATCATCTCCCAATCATAATCGACCATATTAGCAGTTGATATGACCACTCTCAACCTTCCGGTTTTGTAAAAGATCTAGTGTGAGTCAGCTAAAACCGATACCCTATTACGTGCGTATTGTATATGTGTGGTTGCTTACCCAGAAATACTTCATATGCGCACTCCTGTGGGCCCATACTTATTGTCAGTATGACGGATCGTCTTTACACACCTGAATAATCACTTACCCGAAGCCCGAAATCATCCTGGGAAACACCCACATTTCTCCATTGGGATGCAGCTGGATTTTGCCATTATACTCTTGCTTATCTTTGGGATGTGGACGTATAATAATGGTAGGTACTTCTTCTGGCGGAGGTAGAATATTTTTATTCATGATCCATTGATCGTCTATAACGAACGAAGACATGATGATGAGTGATATCTGTGAATGCTACCAAGAGAATCACAACATCAGTGAGGGCATACAAGGAGAACACCCTTACAATGATATCACGAGGTACTTACGTTACCGACTACATGCTGCGGTGAAAAAGTTCTTTCTGTAGTAGGATTACCTATGGTCAGAGCCACATGCCTTAATTCTCCATCAAGATAGTATTCTCCAGCGGTATCCCGTGGAACTGAACCAGTAGATTGAAGGGGATGCAAAGAAGAGGTTTGAGTAGACCTTTGAATCGATGGTCCCACGCTTGAGCTATCGGAAGGGTTGTTGGAAGCTGAAAGGCTAGTCATTCCTGCTATCCTCGATGGTCCAACGGAAGGTCGAGTACTGGTCGTTGATATTGGCGCGGAAGGAGTCGGAGTCGGAGTGGGAGGGCCAGAACTGGCAGCCTGCCTGGCAGCTTGTCTTTCCCTTCTTTCTCTTTCGAGTTGAGCTCGGTCGATGATTTGACCTCCAATTTTTAATACTGGCGGGGCAGCTGATTCGGTCGATGGCGCAGGTGTTGCGGCTGGTGATAGAAGAGTAGAGGTAAACTTGATCTCTTCCTTAAGAATTTTCAGGCCGGAGGATGAGGAGGGAGGTAACTCAACAGACTGAGTGGAAGGACCAGAATCGGTCTCTGCAAGTGAGGCTGCCATAGCTCTGGTCATAAGAGCACATCAGCTCTTTGTAGGAAAAAGATTGTAGAGAAAACTTACTCGGCTAACATACGCCTTTCTTCTTCTGGTGTCTCTTCCCTTTTCTGCCTCTTTGGTGCTCTGGCATCTTCTTCTGACATCGCTATAGCTCTCCTGAGATCCTCGTCATCGTTATCGTCCACCGGTTGTACTGATGGCTGACGAGATGTTGTTCGGGATATATGTTCTCGAGCAGATAGGGCTAGGGCTCTAAGAGTAATTGGGTGATTAGTCCGGCTTATTGCCAGCATCAAAATTGCTTACCTAGCCAGTTCATCATCCTCTTCTTCTATCCTATTGTTGTTGCTTCCGCTTATGGCTGCAGGTGGTCTGATACGCCAAGTTGCCCATGCTGCTCTATATACAACAGTCAGCTAGTCTGCAATAGTAAACCAGGTTTTGCTTGAGCTAACCTCCTAAGCTCCTGAAAATCCACTTCTGAGGGATCATAATCTGCTGTCGAATCATCAAAGTATTTATCAAACTCCCGGTTGTCGCCTCTAGAGGGTACGGCAGGCCTTTGAGCTGTCGAGCGGTTCGTGCTTGACCTGAATCTGATGTTAGCCGATAGTATACATATTGAGATGTCCTTTCGCGAACTTACTCGCCAAGAATCGAGGCAACTTCATCCTCGTCCATCTTTAATCTATGTCAACTTGGGTATGTCAAATCAAGACTGAGAGAACAGGTGTCCACACATATATATTCAATGTCATATAAGATTAAGTTTCAGATATAAAGTATAAAATATGACGATCTACTCATTCAGAAAGACATGGACCTTGAAATTGTGGAGGCCCAAACAGGTAAATTACAAGTTACGTAACATCGGGTTGACGCGATCCTGTAAGTCAGGTAAATAAATTGAACATGAGGTTTTGGTTGAGGTGTACTGTACCTCGATATTCTCAGGACGCGTTTGATCATTAATTGCTTTCTTCCTCTTCTTGTTATTTCGCTTTTCTATCTTGAGTCCTCATCCTATCAATCATTCGCCCTTGAGAGGAGGAGAAACTGTATCGAGGAAGAGAATGGTGAGCTATCTGAGGATTCCGATCTTACATACATGGGCGACAGCTGACATCAACGATTACCCAGTATATCAAAACAATAACGATTCAGGGTATGTTTTGCACTTCCTTCCTCCTTCTTCTCCAGGTGAAACAGTCAAGCTGATGGACATATAAAGGCTTCAAGTCCTATAGAGATCAAGTGGCTGTTGATCCATTCTCGTAAGCTGTCCTTATCATGTGCGTCTTGATCAAAAGAGCTTACTATCTACCTTGCAGACCTGGTCACAATGTAGTGGTCGGACGAAATGGAAGTGGAAAATCGAATTTCTTCTCTGGTATGTCTGTCTTCCTCATACATTCCTGATTCCTGCGCAGCAGGAGAATTGACAACATTTGCAGCCATCCGTTTCGTCCTTTCCGATCAGTATACTAAGATGAACAGGGAGGAAAGACAACGTCTGTTGCACGAAGGAACAAGTACAACTACTACTCTTTCAGCTTATGTGGAAATTATATTTGATAGTGAGCTATTGTCTGCTGTGCTTTTTTCAGTGACGCTTGTAACTAACATAACGGTTACAGATTCTGATGCACGATTCCCAACTGGACGTTCTGAGTTGGTCTTACGACGTACGATTGGTTTGAAGAAAGATGAATATTCATTAGATAGAAAAAGTGCAAGTAGATCCGAAGTAGATCAATTACTTGAAGCTGCTGGATTCTCAAAGTCGAATCCGTACTATATCGTACCTCAAGGAAGAGTAAGTAGTTACTGTCTGCAGTTGATCTCTCTAGCTGATATAGTCAACTAATCTAGATTACCAATTTAACGAATATGAACGATAAAGAGAGATTACGTTTATTGAAAGATGTAGCAGGAACAGAAGTCTATGAACAGAAAAGGACTGAATCAACTCGTCTGATGGAAGAAACAGATACCAAAAGAGACAAAATTGCCGAAATTCTGAACACAATCGAAGAAAGGTTAAATGAATTAGACGAGGAAAAACAGGATTTGAAAGAATATCAAGAGAAAGATAGAGAGAGAAGATGTTTGGAATATGCTCTACATCAGAAGGATTTGGAGGATGTTACTGCTACGTTGGATGAGGTAAGCAAGATACAGTGCAATTCGAAGCGATAGCTGAATGTTCGTATAGGTCGAGGATGAAAGGCGGAAGGATATACATGACTCCAATACCAAGAGGAAGGAATTTAACGAAAGAGAGGAGGAAGTACAGGTAAGTTCTGACGACTTGAGTATGCTAGCAATGATACTGATCATCTCTCGTCTAACCCAGAAATACGAAGAATCTCTTACAACTGCTAAACATGCTCTCTCTACCACTCAACTTGCGTTACGACAGTACGAAGCAGAAATGGCCGATCTTGTCCGGGATCGAACGGAGATTGAATGTGTCATTGCTGATTTCACAACAGCTGGAGAAGCGGGAGAACAGAGACGAGCTGAGGTTGCAGAAGAATTGCAATCTTTGGAAGAGAGAATCGACGAGGCTAGTGAAAGGCTGGATGGACTTATAACGGACGCTGAACAGAGAATAGCTGAAGAGAGACAAGCCAGAGAAACGTAAGCCACACCGTTTTTATCTGAAGATTTTTTGCTAATTCGTGGACATAGTCTCGAAACTACCCAATCCAAACTTGCTGTTTTATTCGCCAAACAAGGTCGAGCTCAACAATTCACCACAAAAGCAGCTAGAGATAACTATCTCCAAGGAGAGATCAAATCGTTGAAAGATTATGAGAAAGATCAACAAAAAAGAGTGGATTCATTGAGAACAGATGTTGAGAATGCCAAAAATCAATTATCGGAAGTAATCGCTCGATCACAAGAAAGAGGTAGACAAGAGGATGAGAGAAGGGATAACCTAAGAAAAATGGCTGAAGAAGTCACAACTTTGAGGGGAAATTTGGATGGTATGCAGGAAAGACGAAAGTAGGTTGCGTATGTGAAAGCTCGTGCCCGTAAATATGCTAATGCTTCTTTGTAGAGAGTTATGGCGTGAAGATGGAAAGCTTGGGCAGACCGTATCTAATGCTAAAAGTGAACTGGACACGGCAGAAAGATCCATACTGGGCATGATGGATAAGGTCAGCTAATCTCCAAGCGATGGTCGTAATAAAAAAGCTGACGCTTGAGGTAGGATACAAGCAATGGTCTTCGAGCTGTACGAAATATCGCCAAGCGATTAAACCTTGATGGTGTTTACGGACCGCTGTACGAACTATTCGAAGTTTCTGATAAATACAAGACCGCCGTAGAAGTTACAGCTGGTAACAGGTAAATCATCCGCCTACGATACCTCATATATTAGTGCTAATATGACGATGTATCCTTAGTTTGTTCCATGTCGTCGTAGACAACGATGATACGGTAACGAAATTACTTGACGTCATGAACCGAGAGAAAAGTGGAAGAGTAACCTTCATGCCGCTCAACCGATTGAAAAGTCAAAACTTCAACTATCCCAAAGCCAACGATGCTTTACCTATGATCAACAAGCTACAATTTGATAGGCAATATGTCATGGCTTTTGAGCAGGTAAGTTACCCTTTACCCGATCTCCAAGGTACAAAGTTCACCGAGTTCATGCTATCTTACAGGTCTTCGGTCGAACTATCATCTGCGAAGATTTGCAAACTGCTGCTCAGTACACTCGAAGTCACAATCTCAATGCTGTTACTATTGATGGGGACCGAGTTGACCGAAAAGGTGCTCTTACTGGTGGTTATCATGATGTTCGAAGATCGCGACTTGATGCAGTTAAAGCATCCAAGAAATGGAGGACCAGTTATGAGACTGACTCCGCTCGACATCAAGAAGTGAAAGAAGGTATCACCAAGCTTGAACAAGACATCTCACGAACAATGGGTCAGATTCAGGTTATAGAAGCTAAACGAAAACAAAATCTAGATGGAAGAGGCGTATTCACCACTCAACGAGACTTGACAGCAAGGGATGAAGAAGGAGCTAAAGAAAGAGTACATAAACTTGAACAAGGTTTGGAAGATGCCGAGGGGGAATTGAGAGATGCAAGTGCCAAGCGAGTATCGTATGAAGAAGAACTGAAAACTCCTATGAGACAACGGTTGAGCGGTGAAGAGATCGCTGAATTGGAAGAGTTGACTCAAGACGCCGAAGGACAGAAGAAAACTCTTCTAGAAGCTACTCAAGCTAGAACAACAGTGGGTCGAGCATACGTCTTGTTATTGGAATGCGACTCACTGATGCGATGTTTCCTTTTCAGATCACTGGTGAACGAAACAGACTCGAAATCGAATTGACTGAAAGTTTACGAAGAAGACGAGAAGAACTTCGATCAAGATTAGATCAAATGGAAGGTGATGCTGGAAGTGGTGTCCTCCAAGCTGGTGAAGTGGAACTTCGAAACACCGAATTACGGAATCTCATCCGGTCGATTGAAGATCTCGCTGAACAAGTCACTGGTAAGTGATATATCGTATCCGTCTTGAAAGGTTATTGTAAATTGATGGTCTCCGATCTTTTATACATGTAGAGAGCGAATCTCGAATCGACGAACTCACCGCTGAGATAAGTAAAGTCACGGAAGATCTCGATCGAGTACAATCTGAACAGCTGGAAAACACACGAGCTATTATGAAAGTACAGAAGAATGCTGAAAGGTATTTGACAAAGAGACAGACACTTATAAATCGAAGAGAAGAATGTAATAATAAAATCAGAGATTTGGGTGTATTGCCTGAAGAAGCTTTCTCTAAGTATACTGAACAAGCGTCGAATAAGGTTAGCTAGCCAACGCTTGTGTCTCAAGGATCATCTTAGCTGACATAACCATTTTCAATTCCCAGATTGTCAAACGATTACACAAAGTGCAGGAATCACTGAAAAAATATGCTCACGTAAACAAAAAGGCATTTGAGCAATACAACAATTTCACTAAACAAAGAGATGAGTTATTGAATAGGAGAGAAGAATTAGATGAATCCGCGGAAAAGATTCAAGAATTGATTGTTACCCTAGATCAAAGGAAAGATGAAGCAATTGAAAGAACCTTCAAACAAGTTTCAAAATACTTTGAAGAGGTTTTCGAAAGATTAGTACCTTTAGGTAAAGGTGAATTGGTTATGCAAAAGAGAATTGAAGGTTACGTTGTGAGTGTTCACGGTGCTATGATCGAGTGTGAGACAAATTTGGCTAATGTGATTCTATCGTATTGCGTAGGATGAAGAATCGGAAGATTCTCTTCAAGCAGCAGGAAGGGAGAAATCAGAGATCGATAATTACACCGGAATCTCCATAAGAGTAAGTTTTTCTTCCCCTTCAGGTCGTAGCATATGGGTAAACTAACTTACTTCGACTCGTAGGTATCCTTCAATTCCAAGGCAGACGAAGGTCAACGTATACAACAATTATCAGGTGGACAAAAATCTTTAGTTGCACTTGCTTTAGTATTCTCAATTCAAAAATGTGATCCGGCACCGTTCTACTTATTTGATGAGATCGATGCGAACTTGGATGCTCAATATAGAACTGCTGTAGCAGGTGAGTTTTGACACGATATCCATTCACCTTATGAACAAAGCTGATATTTACCGATTAATATTTTGCAGGTATGATCCACGATCTATCTTCGCATGCTCAATTCATCACAACAACTTTCAAATCTGAGATGTTGGCTCAAGCAGACAAGTTTTATGGTGTGATCTTCGACTCGCAGAAAGTCAGTAGTATAGCTGTCATTGATAAAGAACAAGCTAGTGGTTTCGTGGAGACTGCTGCTCAAGTCGGGCAGATCTAAGTAGGAGATACTTGGTTTTTCTCGTATTTCTGTGATATGGTTTTATAGAAATTTCTCTCATCGGTTTTTCTAGGTTTTCAGACTGACATAATTCCCAATAATTTGTTCATATTGATGGTCTGTGTGTATAAATATGCAAGGTATATATAATATCCACGAATGATCGGTGCGCAATTCAAGTGAAAGAGTAAATGATTTGGTCTAAATACATCTTGGCCAAATACCTTCACCAACTAAGTCTGGAAATCCACTGGAATCAAATAAATTTCTTAACCAAAATCTAGTTTGTTCAATATCCTTTGAAGCGATTCTTACTATACCAGAACCTAAATCCAAATCTAATTCACTAAAACTCCATATTAAATCATCAGGTGATTTAATTTGATATTGTGTTGTATTATGATTTCTTATTTTCAAATTATCGTTCAATAATCTGAATTTAGGTCCAACGAATAATATTGTCGTATATACATTATATGGTGCTAAATTTTTAGCTATTTTTGATGATCCGATTTTCTTGAGTCCGTTATTTTGGTTCTGATTTTGATTATCTAATAACATATTTTCTCTCATGATTAATTTATCACCTAAGTAAATTTCATTTATGGATTGATATCTATTCATTGACCAAATTTCTCTTTCTTGCTTTTGTTTTTCATTTATATCATTAAATTTAGTAGACATTCCTTCACTATTACCTCTACCTGAATTAACCCAATCTAAAATAAGTATTGAAGCGGATTTATCTTTAGGCAAGAAAAATCTTTGAATTTGTTTATAATTTGAATTTTTGAATGGACTTATCGAATCAGGTAATAATAATAAGAATGATTTAGAATTCAGTTTTATGTTGAGTCTTTGTATTGTTTCTATCTCTAATCCATTTCCTACATTTATATTTGTCTGATTGTGCGCATGATTTTGATTAAAGGTCGACGTTGATCCATCTTTTCTTCTCTTGAAAACTTTTGTACTACCCTGAGTCAGCATGACCAAACCACATCCTGCACCAATTTCACCTTTCAATGATATTACATCGCCTGAAACTAATCCACCACCATAACTTAATGTAAATAATAAAGATATATTTGATGGTTGTGAAGAAGTTGAAAGTAACGGTTTAGGTGTTAAGAGTTTTAATGGATATGCTGCTGATAATGTTGTAAATCTTGCTTTCTCTTGATTCTGATTCGATTGGCTACTAATATCCTCATACGTACTTTTCTTGTCGTTTGTGGAAGAGTCACCAGGCAAGGAGAGCTCGAATATACCGGATCCAGCTGATAGTTTGTTGATACGAGGTCTAGTAGCTGTTACTGCAGTCGAGTGGGTAGATAAGCCATGTTGAGTTGACATTTCATGTCTCAACCTTTCTCTCTTGAAGTTGGAGGAAGTAAGGTATATTTAACAGATTATTATCTACAAGGTTTATACAAACCATCGAGAGATCATACAGGCGATAATGCAATGTTAGAATTGTTGATCGTCGAACAAATAATATCGCTTGCGCTTATCTGTTATCTATCCATCAGGCACGTACTGTACGAGTACTACTGGAAGAAAGTCGATATGCGTGTTCTATTTCTGTTTTCTCGAACGGGATCTTCTTCCATTCGTTCTTTGATTTCCAACTTCAAGAGGTGCTGTGGTGTCATTTTCCCAAAAAAGAAGAAAATGTCTCAAGATGAGGATGACAAATCGGTCTCAAATCGTGTAGTGACACTTGGTGAGCTCGTCTGTCTAATCACTCAAATCCCCTAATCTGCTAACGGTGGTCGGTCTAGAGCAATTTATAGTGGACACTTTCACCAGAGTAGGCAATGATGGTATAGAAAGGCCTGTTGATCAACCAGATCAGGTAAGCGATTTTATCGTTCAACGACCGTGGTTATGGCGTTGACCTTGATTTATGAAATACTTAGATAGGAGGTGGAGGGACTTATGGTAATTATCATCGATAACTGTAGCTCTACCGTACATTCTGGCTGATGCAACTAGACGTCACGTAGCAATCATTGGAGGTAGAATGTTTGTGCCTCCTTCAAAACTAGGTATGATCATAGATTATACACCCGACACGTTGCCGACAAATATGCGAAATGCCTTGAAAGAATTTGGGGAAGAAATGTGGGTATTTAGGGAAAGGACTGATGGTCATCCCACTGCTAGAGCTGTAAATAAGTATGATGAGCAAGCGAGACAGTAAGTGATATTTGGTCTTTAAAAGAAGTGTCCGTCTCAGAATGGAAGACATCTAGACTACAATAATAGGCTAACAATGTAATTGATGCGACTACATAACAGTTTCCAATATCTCACAAAGCCATTACTCTTAACTCCGAATTCGCTACTAGGAACGACGATCGGCAACCCATTACCATCGACTATCCATTTCATCTCATATCCCGCTCCTAGAGCAGAAATCATCTTATCTGAAGTATTTCAGTTGAAACAAAGGCGAGCTTGGAATCCTATCATAATTTGGGAACCTGAAGAAGAAAATTTAGTAGTTTTAGAGCGAATAGCAAGAAATATACATGTGATAGGGTATGTCTCAACTTACTAATGCATGGAAGGCAAATAATCTTAATAAGCTATACTAATGAAGTAGACAGACCGAATCACAACGAAATACTTCGTCTGTTCCCAATGACTATCCCACCTTCTTCGTCCGAATCGGAATTACGTGAAATATATAGTCAGGCATGTAATAGAATAGCGTTATTAAGACCAAAAATAGGTGTTGTAATAAGATGTGGACATTTGGGTTGTTGTTATTCTTCAACTCCGCCGCTGGACATGAAACCTGAGGTCAAATGGATACCTGCTTATTGGAATCCTCAGAGGACAGGTTGGAAACAAGGTAAAGTCGTTGATCCGACAGGAGCTGGAAATGCTTTTATGGGCGGTTTAGCAGCTGCTTTAAATATGAATTTGTCGTTAGATGAAGGTAAGTTATACAACGTTATACGAACACGTTCCACTCTGAGCAATGAAGGACTGACATGTCTTTGGTTTGCATAGCCGTGATATGGGGTAGCGTAGCTGCTTCCTTCACTATCGAACAAGATGGTCTACCTGTATTAACGAAAAACGCAGACAAAGAATTATGGAATGGTGAAGATCCTCTGAAGAGGGTAAAGATCATGAAAAAGACTAGGGAAGATATTTAATAGTATATGGGTGCTCAACTTTCTTTCAAAAACCTAGATTAGATGATCAGAGGATCTGAAACATCGCTTGTATATTTGTATATACAGGTGTAATAAATTGAAGTATGAACACTTATACATGATGACACGATCCCTAGTGACCAATCAATATATACTAAAATATACAACAAATAACGTGAATCATCTACACAGTTCAATGTAGACTACTCTATTCTCGTGTAGATAATCTTCTTGGCTTTCCTTAACAACGTATTCTCCTGTAATCACAATTCATTCCTTATTGACCAGCTTCGAATCTAGCTTGACTAGAGGCGAATAACCTCTCTTGTAATGCTAAAAGTTCATCCTGTGTCATTCCATTTGTATCTGGTTGTGTTCTTGTACGTTCCTATAACATAATATGATACATAGAAAAGTAAATTTAGCTCGATCCTCATCTTTCGTATTGTGGAAAGAACACTCAACTGACCTTCTGAGACTGTTTGAAATCTTTATTACTCTCCTCAACTTCTGCTATATAATCCTCAAACCCAAGTTGCTATTTTATCGTTATCAAAATATAATATGATCAGTTTAATTTGTTTTTGACATTGACTTTGTTCTTATCAGTCTCTCTGGGATTAAATTGGTCAACTCACTTTCAAAGCTTCCACCACATGTTCAGGTGATATTGTCTTTTTGGAAGATTCGTCACATACTGTATTCGACTGTGTTGAGATCAACTTTACCCATTCTGTGAAGGTAATTTAAGCGTTAGCACTTGTTATCTACAGTCTTCATTCTGTCTATTCCGCCAAGATGCATTTATATAGGTTAGGTGATCGAGATGATTCTTATCGAGAAAGTTTTGTAGGACTTACCTACACAACAATCTACTATAATGTCTTTAGCTTCTTTCGAACATGCTATATCTTCAGGTAACATTTCTACGAACCTTTCAGGTCAGCTTATTCAAAGTTCTGAATAATTCGTCAAATCATTGATTGCTGCCTCATGAGCACCTAAGGTGAAAGACTTATTACTCACCTTGTATGAGCTTGAACACAGTCGCTTTGGGTAACCCAATATCGTCATCCCCCGTTGGTCCACCACTATCTGACATAATTGCGTGTTTTTCTCTGTTTTTGGATCACTATAGGAGTAAGATATAATCATACGATGTCTTCGAGGACTCTTTGTACTGTTGTGAGGTTGGCATATATAGTATATGTAATGTGTAAAGAAGAAGAGAAAGAAGACTGTTGTTTGTTTACAAGCCTGAATATGAGGTCTTTCGCGTTTTCTTTCCTTGAGTTTATTACGAACTAAATTTCCAAACCGCTAAAAACAATTTAACCGGCAAAATTGACATTTCAAACATTACCTTCTTTCATCAATCATATCTCACTCACCTACTACCTGGATTGCACTTCATTTGGTCAAGCAAAGTCAAGATCTACAAACAGAAAACCAATTCAGATAGTTGAAAGCGGATAATAATGGCAAATTCGGTTTTGAGGGGTACAAAATCAGTCCATGGTGGTAATCCACAAGTAAGTCCTTCCTTTCCCCTTGTATGATCTTCCAAATTTGCGTGGTAAACCGCATGAACTTTTCTTGCCGAGAGACCATATGCATCTATAAGTGAGAAATGTTTATGAAGAAGAAGGGAGATTGATTCGATACTTTGTACATAAATAGTACTTGATAGAAAAAGTTATCCGTGCGAGAATATACGATTCACTGTATTGGAAAGAACAATGTTTTGCTTTGACCGGTAAGTGCAATCAGCTATAAGAAGTATCTACTATCTAGTCTGTAAACAGTATTCTAATATGAATTTGTTTGAACCATTGATGAACAGCCGAATCGATAATTGATAAAGCGATAGCATTAAAATCGATAGGGGGAGTAACGGACCGTAATACACCTACACCATTTATTTCATTGACTCTGAAATTGTTACAACTTCAACCTGAAAAAGAAATATTGATAGAGTATTTACTGGCGGAGGAGTTCAAGTGAGTTTCTCATGCATTTAAACGTTGGAGGAATTCTGCCCATGACTCCTCTTCAAGTGAGCTAAATGCTGAAAGATTATTTAATGATGATTCAGATATCTGAGAGCTTTAGCAGCATTTTATATAAGATTAACATTTCGTTCATTGGAAGTATATGAGATATTAGAACCATTAATGAAAGATTTTAAAAAATTAAGATTAGTTAATTCAAGTGGATATTCATTGACCTACTTTGATGAATTTATAGATGATTTGTTAACAAAAGAAAGAGTTTGTGATATAATTTTACCTAGATTGACACAAAGGTCTGTACTAGAAGAAACTGAAGGTTTAGAACCAAGGAAAAGTTTATTAGTGAGTCAGATAAGTCTTCTCTCTTTTATCTAGATAAAGGGACCTTCCTTAAAAGCATTATTGGATACTGATAACCGTTATAATATAGGAGGAAGAAGAACAAGAAGACGCAAAATCAAACGCTTCATCATCGAAACGATATCGTTCACGTTCACGTTCCATATCGCGTACACCACCTTCTTCACCTGATTTACGAAAACGTTATATCTCAAGATCCCCATCCAGATCCAGGTCCAGGTCCAGGTCTGTATCGTCGAATGGATCAAGTAGGAATAGATATATATCTAGATCACCTTCAGTCTCAGCTGGGGAAGGTGAGGAAGGCGATACAAGAGGTAGATATATAAGTAGAAGTCCTTCTTTCTCACCTGATAGAATGAGTATAGATCAAAATAACGAAGATGATAACGAGAAGTTGGAGGGTGATGTATAGTACACAATGTGTATGTATAAATTATAATGAGAATTCTCCAAACTTGTCACACAACGATATACCACAACGATATACCAAGATTAATAGTGAAGCGATGCGATCTATTCTATAATTATACATAGGGATATATAGTCATTTACATTTTTGTTGCGTTCATCTATCGGACTGATAATATCGATGGTCCATTCGGCCGTTGCATATCACCCTAAACCTGTGAACACTATCTTCTAGCTAACCCCCAACCTCTTCTATCATGCGATTGAATGCCGTTCACACCATGACCACTACCACCCATTCTAGATTCTAATTCTTCAACTTTATTTTCTAATTTACTTGAATTCTGATCAATCGAATTAAGCGCTCTTAGATGTGCACCTAGAATAGCTGATAATTGATTGATTGGATTATCAGGCAATTGTGATGTAGAGTCCACTATTGAAGCTGATGGTGTTCCTGGTATTATTGATGATGTTTCTATTGTATTAGATGATGTTGACAATTTATTCACTTCTTCAATCATTTGTCCTAAGTTTCTAGACAAATCATCTAATTGTTTGTTCAAGTCTTCCGCTAAAGTGTATCTACAAAGCAGATAGCATTAGTATATTCAATGCTTACATGATATTGAATCAAGGAGACTTACGATTTCTCCCTTTCCCTATCAGCAGGCATCTTAGCTGCTAATGGTCGAGTATTATCATTATTCAATTTGCTTATTTCCTTTTCGTATACACCCATTATACTTTCAAGTTGTTTTTGCTGAGCTTCGATGTAGTCCAAAGCCTGGTCGACAACGCTTTGGTTTTGCTGAGCCTCGTGCACTTGTCGATGTAAAGCGGTTATCTACGAGAGATCACTTCGGTCAGCTAATTTATTGAGACAGTGTCAGATAGCTTGAATACTCACCTGATTTCCGTTTCTCACCAGAACTTTATCCCATTCTCGTACTTCACCAGCCTGCTTCTCGAATTCTTTGACTTGAGCATCAAGATCTTTATTCCAACCATCTACTATATCTTCCAACGTCTTTCCTCTTAACAAATTGGGAGCGGGTTCACTAGAGGCAGTCGTCGCTGGAGCAGGGGCACTTGGGTTCGATGTAGTACCGGCAGTTGGTGTAGAGGTAGTGGCAGCCGGTGTAGCAGGTTTTGCACCAAATAAACTACCCGATGCAGGAGCGGCAGGAGCAGGTGCAGTTTCGGCGGGCTTAGACGCACCGCCGAATAAGCTCGATCCTGCACCTGTAGCAGCTGGAGTGGATGACTCAGCAGGCTTTGGAGTTGCTGTAGATCCTCCGCCAAGATTTCCGAAACTGAATCCACCTGTTTTAGGTGCTTCAGCAGGTTTGTCGGCTGTTGGAGTAGTGGTTGCAGGTGTAGTTGTGGCTCCACCACCAAGATTTCCGAAGCTAAATCCACCTGCTTTTGGAGCTTCTTTTGCTGGTTCTTTAGCTTTATCAGCAGCAGCAACGGGGGCTCCACCAAACGAGAATCCACCGGTTTTGGGAGCTTCTGGTGCGGCAGGAGTTGTAGTAGCTGGAGAATCTGTTTTAGTGCCCAAATTACCGAAAGAAAATCCTCCAGCAGCAGGTTTAGGGGCTTCAGCTGGTTTGGTAGCCCCTCCACCTAGACCACTGAATAAACCTCCTGCAGCTGATCCAGCTTGAGGAGCAGATGAATCACTCTTAGGCGGCTCAGCGGGCTTCGCACCAAACAAACTACCGCCTGCGCCGCCTCCGAACAAACTGCCACCAGCAGGTGCAGGGGGAGCAGCGGTTTTGTTGGCATCGGTCGAGGCAGTTGGTAGAGCGGCACCGAAGAGAGATGTGGAAGGGGCAGTAGTGGTAGCTGGGGCAGCAGATTTGGCGCCAAAAGAGAAACCTCCGGAGGGAGGTGCAGCGGCAGGTGTAGTGGTTTCAGCGGGTTTAGCTCCAAACAAACCGCCAGTAGCAGGTGTACCAGGTGTTGATGATTCTGCAGGTTTGGCACCAAATAACCCTCCAGGAGCCGGAGCAGTGGTTGTAGGTGTAGTTGAGCCTGTTGTAGCTCCTCCTCCGAACAGACTTCCGCCAGGAGCAGCAGGTTTGGAACCGAATAAACCTCCGGTGGTTGTACTTGAAGCTGGTGGTGCAGCGGCTGGAGTTGTTGAACCGAATCCGCCAAATGCAGGTTTTGCTGCTGGAGTTGTCGATCCTGATGCTGAATTTGCTGTATTACCGAACCCGCCGAATAAGCTTCCTCCTGTATTAGCTGGTGCAGTTGTAGCTGGTGTAGTGGATGCTGCTGCTCCGCCACCAAAGGAGAATGAGGGTGTCGATGTACCTGGTGTACTGGTTCCTCCAACTAATGGTTTAGCACCAAACAATGATCCTCCTGCTGCAGGCGTTGTTGTTCCTCCTGTAGCTCCTCCACCAAACAAACTTCCACCAGCTGCTGGAGCTGGAGCTGCTGTGTTTGAACCTCCGCCAAATAATCCACCAGTAGAAGGTTGTGCTGTAGAGGCTGAATTACCAAATGAGAAGGCACCGGATGCTGGTTGAGCAGCTGGCGTAGTAGATGCTGCTCCACCGCCACCGAAGAGTGAAGTAGTAGGTTGAGAGGAAGAAGCAGGTTGTTGACCAAAGAGTAAGCCACCAGTAGGAGGGTTGGATCCAGCAGCTGTAGATGGCAGAACAGTTCAGCATAGATGAGCACGCCCAAGCTACTGAACATTCAAAATTGTACATACGCTTTGCGCCGAAGCTGAAGCCACTGGAAGAGCCTGCGTTTATCAAGCATGATATTAACTTTTCGTCATGTCGAATTATACGGAACTGAACTTACTGTTGTTTTGTTGGCCAAATCCTGCAAATCCGGCTATATGTTATATGTCAGCTCACATCATTATTTCGATAATAGTTTGACTCACACATTATGGCTATGGCTAAATTAGCTCTGGTCTTTGAGGTTGAATATATAAGCGGGGTAAACTGAGCAATGTGACACTAGATAGTGCTGAAGAAAGCTGAGATATCATGTTGAACTTTCAACCTTTCAACGACCATCATGAGATTGCAGAAGCTAATCTTAAAAGGTGGACGCGAAGCTGGTGAGCCCACGTGGCAAGTTTGTTTTTGGGATAAAATGGGATAAATGGAATTGAGATATATTTCCGAGCGTATAGAGAGCAATTGCCACCGTTTTCACCTTCACCTGTCACCTTGACCTTGAAATACTTATCTAATCACAAAAGCATATCCTTCTTGATATCTTCTTAGCAGCTCTCAACAAAACAAGTACAGTATTGTTAGTATCTTATCTGCTCAAGATGTGGAGACCTGCGGCTCGGACAACGGGAACCAATGATGTGAGTTTTAGTCAGCTTTTACAGCTTTCTTGTCCTTGTAAAAATGCTAACAGAATTATACTTCTACAGGTTCCAATAGGTAACAAACGAAGATTTGGTCTTCCAGAAGAAGCTCCTCCCCCTTCTAATCAACCTTCTCATGCACCACGACCTCCTGCATCCGATATACAGTTCTTCAATGGTCGGCAAGAACGTGATCGTTCGGAACGAGATGACTATGGACGAAGAGATGATTATGATAGAAGAAGGGATGATTATAGACGTGACGATAGGGGTGGATATGGTGGAGACCGAGATAGAGGGGGTAGATATGATGAACCTGAAAGAGGAAGAGAAAGAGATGGTGCTGGTGAAGGTAAGTTATACCGCTACTTCAATGTTGTACGTGCGGCGCTGACTTGCTTTTTGTGTGACGATATCGTAGATGGACCAAGGAAAAGAAGATCTAGATGGGGTGATGCAAAAGTCGATGTACCTGGATTACCAGTAGCCATTACTGGTAAAGTATCACAAACTGAATTAGATAATTATGCTATTCATGTTAGATTAGAAGAAATTAATAGGAAACTGCGAACTGGAGATGTCGTACCACCTGAGGGACAAAGATCACCTTCACCGCCACCATCATATGATGCATATGGTAGAAGAACAAATACACGTGAAATAAGATATAAGAAAAAATTGGAAGATGAAAAAGCAAGATTAGTGGATAGAGCAATGAAATCAGATCCAAACTTTAAACCTCCAGCAGAAATGCAAAATCGAAACAGAAATGGTGGTAAACCAACAGATAAAGTTTATATCCCTGTAAAAGAATTTCCAGAAATCAATTTCTTTGGTTTATTAGTTGGTCCAAGAGGTAATTCGTTGAAAAGAATGGAAAGAGAATCAGGTGCAAAAATCAGTATTAGAGGTAAAGGTTCAGTAAAAGAAGGTAAAGGTAGACCAGGTGAATTTGAAGAAGAAGAAAAAGATGAATTACATTGTCTTATCCATGCCGATACTGAAGAGAAAGTAAAAGGTTGTGTCGCTTTGATCAATAGAGTCATTGAAACAGTAAGTGTACCAGCATTAATCTATCTGAATTTAATATCGTGTCCTGACTATTATTTCTTTAGGCCGCTTCTACACCTGAGGGTCAAAATGATCACAAGAGAAATCAACTTCGAGAACTTGCTTCATTGAACGGTACGCTTCGAGATGACGAAAATCAACTATGTCAAAATTGTGGTGAAAAAGGTCATCGAAGATGGGAATGTCCTCAACAAAGAGTATACAGTGCCAATGTTATATGTAGATTATGTGGTGGTGCAGGACATATGGCAAGAGATTGTAGAGGTAGAGGTGATCCTAACTTGACTCAAAACAAACAAACTGCCTTCGATTCCGAATATACTGCTCTTATGGCTGAACTTGGCGAAGGTGGAAGTGGTGGTGGTGCTTCTTCAGGTAGACCAGCTGGTGCTATTGCCGGTGCTCCTCCAGCTCAAGATAGAGTACCACCTTGGAGAGTCCCAGAAAACTGGATAAGTCGTGAGTTCTTTTCTCATCGTATAAGATGGAACTTTACTCACTCCTTTGTAGATGGTCCTGGTGGTCCTCGAGGTCCTCCTGGAGGCGGTGGTGGTTATGGTGGTTACCACGGTGGTCCACCTCAGCATGGTTATCAACAGCAACAGCAAGGGTATGGTCAAGGTGGTGGTCAAGGTGGATATGGTGGATATAATGGAGGATACGGAGGAGGCGGCGGTCAGGATAACGGCTATGGTCAAGGAGGTCAAGCGGGTGCCCAAGCAGGTGCTGCTGACCCTTATGCTGCGTAAGTTGGAAACCAAAACATGTTATTTTACGACTTACTAACCTGTTACCATTCAGTTACTACGCCTCAATGGGCCAACAAGCAACCCCAGCTGCCTAATCTGATCAGTCGTTCAATCGTTCAATGAGAACAGAAGCAGAAATCAAAATTATCTAACCTAGATTTAATGTTATTATTGATGTAAAGCGAAGGAGAACAGAGTTTATTAGCTGAATTATTTGATTGGTGATTTTCTTTGTACTCGCAGGTGTAGTGATTATTGTTGTTGATGGAGTGAGAAGCTCATAATTTTGATAAAACAAAAAACCAAAACCACCCAAAAAAAACTAATTTATATGTTACGATGTATTGACTCGATTGACACGCAAGCTGACCATAGACAAAGTACGATGTGTGCTTGTATAGTGGTCAGCTTACAGCTTTTGCATTATCATAGTATAGCATAATCAGCATGATAGAGCCATTTGGGAAACTGCTTGCATGTCAAGAGATATAGGTAAGAAAGGGATATATTTGCATGGTATCATTAAATTTGTTGTGATTATTGTCATCATCATCGTTATAGTTATTATAGGTAAATCCACAGTACCAACAAGAGGAAAGAATTAAAGACTATATGCTATAGATACCGCAACCAAACAGAATGGATGAAACCAAAATACCAAATGTAGGGAATTGTGAAGAAACGATTATCGAAGTTAACCTAACTGAATTACTACTACTACCTAACTTAGTTGAACCTAATCTTTGATTTTGATTTAAAGAATTTTGATTTTGGTTTTGATTTTGAGTTTGAGGTTTAATTCCCGGCCAATTATTACTATTTTGAATAACTTTAGATGAATCACCTTGTTGTTGTGGTTGTTGTTGTTGATAAGGTGAATTATTCAAATTTTCTCCAGGTAATGGATAAACTGGAATACCCTTTTGTGTTTGACTATTTGGTAATGAAGTTGATGTAATTTGAGATGCATCAATTGTTGTCCCACTTCCACTTTGACCATTCAATGGGGAAAAAGAAGTATTCGTACTTGGTGTGGAGTTAGAGTTACTGTTACTGTTGATAATAGATTTACCACATGATCTTAAATGACATTTTGAAGCTAATTTTGTATAATCATTCAATTCGTCTTTTGAAGGACATGAATGGAATGGATTTGGTAATACATAACAATTCGTTAATCCACTTGGATAAGATATAGAAGGTATTGTACCTGTAAATTGATTATTCGATAAATATATTGATTGAATTGAAGGTGGTAAATCAGGGAATGATCCTAAATTTGACAAATTCGATCGATCAAGTTAGTTGGATATCAGATTTTGTATACTGTAATCCGAACGAAAACAAAGTGTGGTTAGTAAGATGGATCTTGACTCACCCGTCAATTGGTTGGAACGAACATCAATCCTGGTTAAATTGGAAAGTTGGGAAATATCGAATAATGGACCGGTACTATGTCAATATGATACTTATCAGTCAACAATGACCTTTTGAAATTTTATCTCAAGTCGTATCTATCGTCTAATCAATACAGCGCAACAAACTTACAAGCTAAAAACACAGTAGTACATTACGACAAATCGTCAGTTTCTGATTTTCTTGTGTTTGACTAGTTACTGATTATCAATTTACTCACTTATTAAGAGATAAATCTAAACTTTGGAGTGATTTTGAATTACTTAAATCAGGTAAATAACCTATTATACTATTATTTCTCAAGTTTATTTTACTTATATTGGACTGGAAAGAATTAATTGTAAAACCATCCAATTTATTATTTGATATATCAATAGATTTTAATGTTAAAGATGTAGTTGAAGGTAAATTTAATTGACCATTTAATTTATTATTTGATAGATCTATACTAATCAAATTTTTCATGTTAAATATTGAATTTGGTATGATAGATTCAAGACCTGAATTTGTTATTATTAAATGTGTTAAACTATTTAATTTTGAAAATGTATCTGGTATTGAAGTTAATTCATTTTCTGATAAATCACTAAAAAGTACAATTATTACAGTATATTTAAAAAATCAGCTTTTAAAATTATTGTTTTAATGAGAACAACATCAAGTTTCCATAACCAACGAAAAACTTACAGTTTAATTAAAGTATCTACATTGAATAAAGATTGATCCAAATTACCTTTTAAACCATTATTTCTTAAATTTAATGAAATGACTCTTTTTGTTTTTGAATCACATTGTACACCAAACCAATTACAACAATCTTTTGCATAATCATCATAATCATTTGTCCAACCTTGACCATTTTTCCAATCTTCTTTAAATGATCTATAAAAATTTGATAAATTCGTACAATCTGATCTTCTATAATCATCTATTGTAGTTCCTTTGATATTCGGATTACTTTCGAAATGATTCCCTTCTTCATCATTTTGATCATTATTTCCGTTCGACTCTGTTGATGATGAGTAAGGTTTATGCCAATTATCATTGTCATTACCATTACCATTACCATTACTGTTCTTATGATCCTTATTTGAACCAGTATTCGATTTCCAAGGATGATATTGCCCATCATCATATTTGGGTTTATTGCTTTTATGATCACCCCATCCTTTTCCTGAATCGTTATCATTATCGTTACCATCATAAGCATCTGCATGATTGCTTGAGGAATGATGCCATCCATTATCATTATCGCCATTATTCTTGTTACCTGATTGTGAATTGTACCCATTATGATGGTAATTTGAAGTTGATGAAGAAGGTGATTCCTCCCAGTCTTGTTGATATTTACCTTTGCTGCTGCCATTTCCACTCCCGTGCCAGTTGTCACCTTTTGAATAACCACCTCGCCCTCCTCCGTAATGCTTATCTTTCCATCCTCCATTATGGCCTCCGCTCCCTCCGCCACCACTGCTATCACTATTGTAACCTTTATTGTGTTTACCATATCTACCGGAACCACGAGAATCATCATTTTGTCCACCATCGTTATAATTATGGTTCCCCTTCCTATTTCTATTCCCTCTACCATTATAGTCAGTTTGATCGTGATCGGCATTGTAATCGTAATTATCTTGATTTTTGTGTTTCCGTCCATTACCAGATTTATCACTATGTCTTTTAAAAAGACCTTTTTCAAGCGGTAATAGATTTTCTATACCTGACCATAAAATCTTATCATTATGTTTTCTGACATCCATAGGAAGAGTGTTATTGTCTTCATTGGATCCAGCCGTCGATAATCGATCAGCAGATTGAATTATTGTTTGACCGAGTTGACCTAATTCCAGTTGTTTTTCAGGTATAGAACCTAATTGTGCAATTGGTAGTAAAGCAGGATTCGTTAATTCTCCTTCTTGTCTTTTCTCACAATCTTCTAATTCAAATTCACCATTCCTTTCTACTAACTCTTCTTCCTCTTCTTCTGCTTTCTCTTCTCTTTCAGATTTATCCTCAGTTATCTGATGGTGACCTTGAGATTTTGGTTTATCCAAAGTGTTCGGTCGAATTGTACTGGTACTTGATTCAGGCTTTAAATCTTTTCTGTTGTATAAACCACGATGAATTAAAACATTTTCAATACCATCTAAAGGATTCCAATCAGGTAAAGATTTAGGATGTCTTGAAAATGAAAAATATCCATATCTTTTAGGTGAACCAATTCTTTTCGAAGAAGATAAATATCTTTTTGAATTTGAATTTGAATTGACATTTGAATTTGATGATCGTATAAATGAAGGTGATGTAGTTGATTTAGAGAAAAATGGTAATGTTATTGCTTGAGTAGATTCTTGTAAAGAAAGGAAAAGTAAGATCGTAAATAGGATTTGTAGTGGTATCAGAGTTGTGGAACGCATATCTGTGAGTATGAGAGCAGCAATCGCACTTTCTATTTTGTTCGATTCTCTCCCTATCCTATGGACAAAATAGAAAAAAAAATCCAAGAAAGAGAAAGGTTCTTTTTATTGGGGCTGTTAAGAATCTGCAATAATTTGAGTAATTGCTAAGTATGTATCCTGCCTTTAGTTTGAGTGTAGGATAAGGGAAACAAATAAACGATATATTTTTCTGCTGACAGAAAAAATCATATCGCGACGATACCTATCTCCTTAGTCGAGTTCTTAGAATACTACATTCTCCAGATGTCTAGATCGCTAGCATATCAGATGCACAGTCAATCAGCAAAAAGGCTGAAATATCACTTCTGCGTCATCATTTCAGGTCAAGTATTGTAGATAAAGTGAAATCAGTATCGATCCTAATTACAGCAAGCCACATTTGAAATGCCACTTTGTAATCACACGTAAATTGATTTGGTGTGACCATGAGAGATGATTACTACACTACTCTATGCACATAGAACTGAGACATTTTATCAAGAGCAATGTATGAGGCAAATATCAATAGTGACAAGTCAATGCATATGTTGAAGAAAAAATATGTACAATGCGGTAATGCTACGATGCATGAATTGTGTCATGTTTTGTGTTTATGTGTTTTGATGATATGGAACAAGAAAAATTGACGTTTTAACTTATGAGTATATAGAAACGGATCATGCGAAGATATAGAAAGAAAAAGCAGGAAAAACAAGATGATGAATCACGAAGGGACCAAACGATGCTATCAGAAACTTGTTGCAGATCCATCGTGCTGTTGATTAACAAAGACTGCCCGCAATATCTCCATCTACCATACTTCGTCAACTTTACTTCGATGTATACAGAAACCCTACATTGACGATAATGCAGTGTGATTTGTTAGTTAGATTGATTTGACAATGTTTCATAGTCTGATAATAAAAAGGAAATGTCGTATACTTACAGGTGTTACCCATTCTTTACATCCACATTGAACACCTGCCCAATCGAAATTTCCAATTTTTACACCACATTTTACATTTGGACAAACCAATTTACCTGCAATATCACCATTTTGTAAAACTGGTTCCATCCATGTCAACTAAAGAAAAAAAAAAGAGGAAAAGAAATATAATGTCAATTTTGAGCTTTTCAAAAAGTAATTGGAAATCGTGAAAAAAAAAACCAAAAAAAAAGCTTACAGGTTCAACGAAATAACCTGAACATTTATTATTAACTAAAATTGGATGACCACCACTGTTATTCAAACTTTGCAAATCTGTTATACTGGTTCTTCTATTATCGATAATTGGACTATTGTTATTTCCACTTCCACTTCCATCAGGTGTACTAGGTGTCATAGCTAACATACTCATTCTTCTTGCTGCGTTACTAACATTTTGTGATTGTGTTTGTACTGGAGAAGAAGTTGAAGTAGAGTTTTCTTTTTCTTTTTCTGGTGAAGATGCGGGAGAACTTCCGATTGGCGAGGATGTTTGACTTGAACCCGAACCGGCCATTCTTAAAGCTAATAAATGTGGTGGTAATCTTGATGCTAATTGTTCAGGTGATTGGAATACTCTACCTCCTCCACTACTACTTCCACCGCTACTATTGGAATTTCCATTCGACGGGATTTCCTTTGAAGGTGAAGATAGTGATGAGATTGGTTTGGGAGAAGAAGAGTTATCTAATCTACCTAAAATACTTGGTAAATTATCTTTATCATTTCCACTTAATTTCGAATGATTTCCTGTTATTTCAGGTGATGAAGCGGTCAAAATCAATCCTGGTGTAGTTGTCGAGGATGACTTTTTTGGTAGCGGTATTCCTGCACCAGGTGAAGGTTGAGATTGCAAAGTTGATGGAGAGTTATTACCACTGTTTTCTAACGAAGTGGTTTGTATGTTTGATAAACTATGTAAAGAAGCATGACTTGCTCTTCTGCCTGGTAAACCAGTTAATGGATTAATTACATCACTGACTACACTTGTTCTTCTTTCTCTTTCTTTGATGGACACGCCTTGGCCCAAGGGTTGACCGAAATTTGATGAAATAGATAATTTTGGTGAAGGTAAAGTAACATTTGATGGTGTTCTAGGTCTTGAAGCGGGTTGAGGTTGTTGATCTAAGATATGGTCCATCATATGTTCTCTAACTGCTAGATGTCTTCTACACATCTTACATCTGATTTTGCGTCTGCCTTGTCCACCTCCTGGTGTAGGTGGATTAGATGCAGATGGGGTAGCAGGGTATTTTGCCATTGTATCGATAGATGGTGCACCTCCATCACCATCTAAATAATACTGTGTCAGCTGACGTGTTCATGGTAGACTATGTTAAATTGGTAACTTTGGCTCACTCATGAATTGGGAAGCAGTTCTTTCCATATAAAATCTTCTTGTAGATTTATCTTTGAGTGATACTCTTCCATCAGCATTATAGAATAAACCAAGTTGATGCCAGAAAGTCTCAGATGGGCTATGGTCATGACAATTTAGTTTGATCAGCCTTTCACTTTATGTATAGCGAAATAAGGTAACAAATACTTACTCCACAACCGGTCTTTTATCTCTTAAAGCAACAACAGCTTGAACAGGATCTAAATCATATTCTCTCATTAAATAAGCTGCAACTACAGTTGCACTTCTACTCATACCAGCTTGACAATGAACTAAAACACTACCTATATTAGGTTTACCTGCTAATTTTGATATTTTAGGATCTATTTCTATTTCATGTTTAACTTGTGGATCATTTTCATGTTTTTCACGTAATTTTAAAATTGATTGAATCCATGTTACACATGAAGGTAAATGTGTTAAAATATCTGTATCTGATGAATCATCAATTTCTAATGGATAAACTGAAAATTCAGGTGAAAATTGTAATGCTGGTCTTAAAAGGGATAAAATGTTTGTCTATAGTATATTGAGAGAAGAAAGCGTTAATGGGTTGGGCCAATGACCAGAACCACACAACAAAGGAAGATATTCATGGATCAATGATAAAACTTACTATACCTCTTTGTTGTAAACCTTCAGTATCCATAGCAGAAACTAAATCACCAATCCATAAACCATCAACTACTTCTTGTAAGTGAACTACTTCACCTTTATTATTTTTCCTTTTATCATCAATCAATTGAGGATCTTCATCTTCTCCATCAGACATAATTACATCTTCTTCTACACCATGTTTATTCAAATAACCTGATTCTTCAGGATCATCTTGAAATTGATTTGCATATTTTTCTAATTGTTTTGCAGCAGCTTTTAATGATCCTGTTGAATTCACTTCTCTATAAACATCATCTACAGCTATTTCATCTGCTTTTTTAGCATCAGAAGGTGGTGAATCATGTAAATTTGATTTTGATCGTCCAGGTAATTTAAGTTGAGGTCTTGATGTTTTATCCGTCATCTTGCTGATGTAATAAATATTTTCTACTTGATTTTCCCTTTAGGAAGTGTATTTTCTGCAATGTATCTATATATCTATCAGGCGATGAGTTCCAAGGTAGATGAAAATTACCAATAAAAATTTGAAAGAGTGTAGGAATGTTATTTGAGGAGTATCGTGATCAGCAAGGCGGTTTAAGAATAGGTTGATTAAAAATCGAGTAAAATCAATTGAATTGTAGAATCGACCTTGACACTAATTGAGTCTCAAGAAAAGCAATCACAGGTAAAGATTTAGATAGTAGGGCCTTTAACCGAAAATGAATGAATGTGATTGAACTTGACGTAATTGAGCTAAATCTTCTTAAATCGAATGACAAGTCGTGACGCGTAAAACTTATAATCTCTATCAATCTATCAAGTCTATGTGCTACTCTACTCTATCTAGCTTCTATACTCTATCACTTTGATGCTAAAGAACCACTTGACAATCAATTGATATGTAAATTTGATTAAAGAAATGGTGACAAACTGGTTCAAACTTTTGAGTAGAAATGAGATCTACGCTATCATATGATCGTATATATGTATATTCAAGGTAACGGTAAGGTCCGCTTGTACGGAAAATCATATATCAAATGTAATTAGATGTGATATCGCAGAACAGAACTAAAAAGGTTGAACAGCTTGTAACATGCTTTATATATATATATACAACTCAAGTGGAATTTTAGGTGGATTTCATTCGCACGTTCAATGAGTCATGTGGTGCTAGGTTGGAACGCAATACTATGCCAAGTCCTTTGAACAAGAACAAAAGAAGGACAAACAATCTCAACAAACTTGATTGGAGTTATTCCGATCCGACATCTGATGCTTGATAACCCCTTTTATTGATGTCGTTTCCGATCCGATCGGTATCAAAACGAGTATACCCAAGGGCGAACTCCAGGATGTCATGTATCAAATCATCGAAGCGACGACAGACATACTTTGTGATCACGATTTTATCTCCTCCTTGGTATGTTTATCCTGCTTAATCACTCGCGCTCAACTCCAGACTCGTGAACTATAATTCAGTCTCTAAACTGTCACTCCCTTTGATCGAGATCGCTTGCCAAGCAGATGCAATTCATTGGTTGATATTTTTGTATTTCCATCTCATCTTCTACAAATCATTCAAGATCCTTCCTTTCCTTCCGATCCCTCTCTTTGTATTGATTTACTTATACACCTTCTGTAAATAGAATAGTATATCAGCGTTGTGCTATGTAAGATGTATAAAATGTACTCACGGGTAAGAGCAGCGTTGAATCGGTTGACTTTTGAAGAAGCTGAAAGATCGATTGATTTGTCTCCGAAATCAACGAGGAGACCACCGATAACAGATGGGTTGACCTGTGTAACAATTAACAATTAGCACCTATTTATATGAAGCACTGGCAAAATCATTCGTTTCAAGCGATATTTGTTTGATGACGATCATAGATCAAAGAGAGATGAATGTATGAATTCCACCATTCCCAAACCGTGATATTCCATATACAATTTTGACCGGTTTTGCCAATAATAACCAAAAAAAAAAAAACATGAAAAATATACTCACTCTGTTAACAACTTTTAAAGTTTTACCTTTAGCGATTTCAGTATCTTTTAAAGCTTTATCAATTCTATTTAAAGCTTTATTATCTAAAGGTTCAGCTGAAGTTACTGTAACTTCTAATTCACCTCTATAAGCTGAAATTAATGAACCGAAATCTTGGAAAACTTTTGGTGCAGATGATAATCTACCATTTTCAGATAAAACTGTTAATAAATTTAATAAAATCGGTGATGAACCTGAAGGTACAATTGATGATAATGCTTTTGTTCTTTCTGATGCTGATAATGTTGGGTTTTCTGAATTGAGCGTAAGCGTAAAAATAAATTTAATGATTAGTTTTTTCCCACATCTTATATCTTTATCTATACTGAAATTATTGTTCCATTAAACTCACGGATGAAAGCTGAAACTTTAGCATCATCTCTAATTTTCTTATCAAAAGATTCAATATCTTTAGCTAAACTTTCTAAATCTTTTGGTGATTTCTTTAAAGCAGCAAGGTAGGTTGAGGTAGCGTAAGTACCAGTAAGGGAGTTGAGTTGAATAGGAGCCTGTTAAAATATGAAAGTATTACATCAGTAAATTATTCTTTTATGGTTTGTTATTGATGTTATTGTCGATGTTGGTAATATTGATAATATTGTTGATGACACGGCCGAAAGATTAGATCCATCTATTCTAACACAATAAAACCCACCTTGACTGAAGTAGCGGTAGCGTAACCTCTTGAGAGGACTGATCTCATAGCTGAAGCCATTTTTGCTGCCTTTTTTTCGATGAGTGGTGAGTCAAAGGTAGAAGAGGATAAGATGAGGATATGAACCTTTGATGATCTAATGATTAATTGATGACCTTATGTCGAATACCTGCTAACGTAGTAACGAGTAACGACTAACGGATAACGAGCAGCATACGGTGTGATGGTGAGTAGCAGTAAAGCAGTAAAGCAGTAAAGCAGCCATCAACGGAACGGCCCTTAACTAGGCTCACGATTAAGAGTATACAGTAATGCACCACCATAACACCGTCGGTATATCTCATTGTGGCATAATTTACATCCGTTCCTTCTTGGTGATCTCAGATTAATCCGCTCTTTGCCTTCCACGTGGCAAATTATCATGGTAAGTTAATCTCCGGAAGGATCCGAGATATAGAATACATATACTCAAATATATTTGTTTTCATTTTTCTGAATTTTTCGGTCGAATATGCCGCTACATGCTACATCATCAACCATCACTCATTACTTAGCGCTGGCTTAGACTCATTTATCCTCGCTTAATGAAAACACCATCAATTAATATACTGTACCAAATATCATCAACAAAAAGGATAAGGATAATCAAAAAGAGGAGCAACGCATAATCTGGAAAAATAACCTTAAAACCTCATCACTTGTATCTGTTTATCATTCAATCATACCCACCCACACTGCTTGTAGATACCATCTCACATTGCCACTGTTGAAAATACCAAATTGTTAGGTTCAAGATACCTTTGTTTATATCACAACCGATCGATGATCTTTTGGGATTCTTAGCAACACTACACCACTACCCCTATATATCATATTTCCGGCCTTTTCGGTTTTACATCAAAACCTCTTTGACATCTGGCTACCCTCAAACTCATCCAAAATCTTGAAATTATACATCACTAATTCTGCGATAGTATACCTGTCAAGGCTTGAATGATGAGCACAGCACTCCCATTGTTCTCTCTACTACCGAATGGAGGTGGATCATATCCACCAAGTCCTACTTTCTCGGATCCAAGTTTTTCTGGTTATGATGCTGGATTTGATTTGAAAAGTGGTGGTAAGTTGTGCAAATTGATGTCTCATCAAGCAGCTCCTTGAACACATGTTGTCCACTCCCCCAATTACACTTTGATCTGCAGCTGATCTGATGCATCCACTTCTTAAGGCTTGGGCAATTACAATTTTCCTACACCACCTCATACATCCAACACACCATCTACATCATCATATTCATCTAGACATTTATCGAATTATCCACAATTAATACCTCCAAATTTCTCACATTCTTCATTTCCAGGTACACCAGATGGAGATGATCCTACTTCATCTTTTTTAGATTTAGATTTAAGTCAACCTGGACCATCTACATACCATCATCATCATCATCATAATCAGCAAAATCGATTTAGTGATCCACTAGCACATCATAACCATCATGCAGGTACAACAACAAGTAATTCAGATTCTTTCATTCTAGATGGCGAAGATTATTTACAGGATGATGACGACGATGATGATGAAGATGACCCAAATGGTAGTCTTGGACAAGGGAATATCGACAATGATGAAGAATTGGTCAAGATCGAAAATGATAATGGCTTGGAAGTGAATCATGAACATCAAGGTGATGATATAGAAGGTGGTGACGTTGATGTTGATAATGAAGAACCGTTATATGTCAATGCGAAACAGTATCATCGTATATTGAAGAGAAGATTGGCAAGAGCTAGATTAGAAGAGTTGAATCGGTTAGTCAGATCCAGGAAGGTGAGTTGTTACAAATTCCTCTCTTAATGAATTGATCGTAATACTAATGTCTCAATTTCTCAGCCATATCTACATGAATCGAGGCATCGTCATGCTTGTTCAAGGCCGAGAGGTAAAGGAGGTAGATTTTTGACTGCAGAAGAAATCGAACAAATGAAAAAAGAAGAAGCTGAAAAGGCTGAAAATGGTGGTTCTGAAGGGACTGCTGGAGATATCATGACTCCAGTGTAAATTTCTATTATTTAGTATTAAAGTTTCATCAAGGCTTTCCAAAAGATATACAGCTCGCTCAAGCAGATTTATCACCTCTATTAGTCATTGTACACTCAATCACCTTTGTACTTTTCTACCATTTCTACTGTATCGACTTCCTGTGCTTAACCTCAATCATATTCCAAACATAAATCTCTACTAGGTGTTGTTGTTGTCCTGTCATTGTACCGACCTTTTCATAGTCCATAGATTCCTGCATATTTCAGATAAATATGTCATAGATGTCATCTTACCTGTATTCATCCTAGTTATCACATAACCATTGATCTCCTGAAAATCGTTTCGCCCCAACTCCATGAGATCTCTGGAAAGTCTCTTTAATGGAGATACATTAATGAGGAAAAATCAAGCTCAAATCTCCCATCTCTCGTAAGCGGCAGCGAAAGGATTACAGTGGTAACCGGATTAACCGATTCAACCGATGACGGCGGTACTCGGTATATTATGTTCGGATAAACACTACCATGCAATTCCCATCCTCCTAAGGTGTTACGGAGATGACATCAAACTCCATATAGGCTCGTGCGATATCCTAGTTTTGAGATTTGAGATTTGAGATTTCGCAACGAGAGGATTTCGAGCGATTATAGTTGGGATTATTATTTATGCAAAATATCGTCCAGGACAAAAAGGAAGAAGAATCTCGCTACTTCATCAATCATTCAGAATCAGAATCCCGCTTAAGGTGAAGCAGCTGAAAAGTGGAGCTTGAAAATATAGCCTTGATTTAACAGCAAATATGGTTGCAACTATAGCGGAAAGTCAATCGAGAGCTATTGCCAATACGATAAGGATACTTTGCAGACAAGGTCATGCTCAACGATTATCTTTACGACGATTGAATACAACGTCAGCAATTAACAATGATAATCCGACCTCATCAAAAACTGGCGTACAAGAAACAGGCGATGGAAGTTCGTCCGCTCCCTCCAAACTCAAAGAAGTCAGCCGAGATATGAGCTCTACAGCTGAATCTTCCCGATCAGCTCAAGCTCAGAATGGAGGGTAAGCTTTGTCAACACTGATATATCGTAGCTTTACACGAGAAGCTGATCATATTAATCTTCATCACAGTAGAGGGGATGAGAGTGGTAACAGTGGAACGAACAGCAAATCGGCAGAAGATAAACAGTTTGCTGAAATATTCGATACTTTGAATGAGTCGTAAGTCGTTACACCGTACCTCTTTGACTGTCTAGCGGAGTTCATCCGTTGCACTATGGACTCTGAAACTTTCAAAATTACATCTAAAGCTAACGGTAAATCTAATAGGAACCCCACCAGTCCACCTAGAAAACAATCTACAGCTAATCTCCCACCTAGACCTGAATCAATAGCTGATAGATTAGTATTTGATGGATATTCAACGCCTTCACCTAGATATAGAGGTGTACATTCAAGATTAAGAAGATCATCTGGACAAACACCAAAAGAAGCTGAAACGTTTAATGAAATTTTAGCTGGTATATTTGCAGATTTAAATCATCCTTCTGTCAATTCTTCTTCTTCTTCCTCTTTTAGTCAATCCAAGTTTGGTATTTCTTCAACATCATCATCATTAGGTAGAGGAGAAAGTTCTGGTAAAAAAGGATTTGGTATTTCAGATGCATATTCAACAACGAGATCGGGATCAAGTAATTTATCATTTGGATTAAATAATAAAACTATTAAAAGAAGAGCAAATGATTTAAGACAAAGATGGACTTTAAATGATAGTAGTAGTAATAAGAGTAAAGAAGATGAAGAAGATGAATCACAAGAAGATTTGAGATTATTAGAAGAATTAGAATTATTAAAAGAAGAAATGCAATTAATTTCAACTGATGTTGAATTGATTGAATGGTCAAAAAATAGAGTATTTAAACCTTTAACTCAAATTCCCATATCTTCGTCTTCGTCGCTACTATCATCTAGTGATACTAATAGAACAAACAATGAAAAAGATTCTTCCACACGAAACCAAAATGGTCTTCATCTTCCTCATCAAACAATAACATATTCTCCAACATATCCAAAAATATTATCACATTTATTACGTACATTAAGAGTAAATTATAATTCACCACATTTAGTTTTATCTTTATTCAATTATGCACAAAATATTTCATTAGAAAGTTATTTATCAGGATGTTTAACTGAAGTTTATAATGAAGTTTTATTAACTAGATGGGAATCTTTTAGAGATTTAAATGGTGTTGAATTAGGTATAAGAGAAATGGAAATTATGGGTATTGATTGGGATCAACAAACATCAAAATTGATTTCAAAAATTTATGAAGAAATTTCAAAAGATTTACTTTCTTCTTCTTCTTCTTCAAATCAATCTACATCATCATCGTCATCTGCTTTATCTTCATCAGACTTATTATCGAAATTAAATTTGAAAGAGAATTTTAATACTACTAATAATAATAATGATAATAATAATAACGAAAGAAAACAAGGTGGTGAATTTTCAAATTTAATTTCATCTTTATCTCTAAATTCTAATAAAAAAGAAAACGAAATTTATTCAAAATATGGTTCAAACGTATTACAAAGATTAAATAAATTAGATGAAAAAATTAAAATTGATGTAATTAAACAAGAAAAGTATTATGAAAATTTAAAAAGAAAAAAAAGAAAATTAAGAGAACAAAGAGAAAAAAATTTAGAAAATACTTTTAAAGATCAATTAAATGAAGAATATGAAAATAAAAATCATTTATTTGATGGTACTTCAAGTATTAGACCTAAAAATAGATCTGGATTTATCGAAGAGCCAAAAGAAGGTGAAAGAGCTTTTATATAATTATAATCTCATATAATCTGTTTTATTAATAAATAATAACTTTTTATAAGCATTTCATTTCGCGTATATGATGCATTGCATGTCGGGATCCGTAATTGAGAATAATATCATAATCGATGAGAGATGTTTAACTGATCAGATACTCTCTTGCTACTTTTGTCACCTAAACCCTCACTTAATGTATCCCACCGACCGCGCAACCAGTCGCTACACCATTCCTCTCTTTCATATCAGCCTCGTATTCACCGATTTGTCGTCTCGCATAACGTTGCACTTTACCTCTTTGCTCGGACCATCAGTACATATAGATCACCACCCAAAATTCAATTCAGTTAGCACAGACCCTGTTCTTTTACGTGACAACAATGGTGAACTAGTTTATGCTAGTAAAAGCAAAGCAAATCATGATGATGAGAAGAAGTTCAATATGGGTTATCTTGTCACAACGTATGAGACCAAAGCACGAGAAATTTCCTGAGTTTTCTGCTTTCTTCTTCTTCTCTTTGTTTTATATTCTTGTATCTCTTGTTGTCAACATTCTTGTATCTTGACGTTCGATAGCCTATCATCGACGACCGTTTCTAGATATATGGCTTTTTGATTCACTTTGTGTCATTCTGTTTCTCCTTCGGCCTCACCCTTCTCCTTGATTGAGCTGTAGTGTATCCCTACATCTTTTGACATTGTACCTTTTAATTCGTAAATCCATCACATCCTGACCCGTAGCTTGATCCTTGATCTCTCCTAACCCCTCCGTGGCACTCTCTCCCTCCAAATCCTTTACCCAGTTGGACTAACTTCCTAAACCTCGATCGCTCACCATGTCATCCTCATACAACATACGAACTTTTCAAAATACTTCACTTCTACCTTCTCCTGAACTCATCTCCTTTGAATCAGATGATATACAAAATCAAATATCTTTATTGGATATTGATGAATACGATTCACCACCTCCCGCCCCTGACACCAATACCACCCTCACTGTAGGAGTAGGACCTTATTTTCCGACGGAAGATCACTTCAACTATGATAGTGGAGGTAATTCAACGATAATAACTGCAACAACAAAAGGAAATGCGACTTCTCATTCAACTTCAACGCTTGATCCAAGAGCATGTACTTTCCTACCACATACTCCTAAACCTATCTTAATATCCAAATCAACAAAAGAAAAAGATAACGAGGAAGAGTTGAATAGATTGTTATTCACTCTTAGATCACCTTCTTCTTCCTCTGATAATAGACAAGTAAGAAGACAAAAGAAAGTAACTATTAGTTCACCTTCTTCTTCCTCTAATTCATCAAAAGAACTAAGAAGGAGGAAAAGAGGAGGAAAAGCCAATTCAACAAAATCAAAACCTGTATTTCTTTTTAAAAAGAGAAATTCATCGAAAAAGCACACACATACAGAGGCAAATCTAGTTGACTATATAGGCAATACATCTTCACCTTGCCCTTCACCACTTTCAGATACACCAGATTTAACTTCAGCTTCAACCAATACTTCATTTGAATTTTTAGAAAAAACTTATGATACTGAATTTAACGATCAAGCTATTTTATTATCTAAACCATCTGAATTAATTGGTATTTTCGATTATACAGGTAAAGCTTTTCCTTATCCAGATTTGGATGAGAATCCTTCTACTCAGAGAAATCTCAAGTCTAATTCAATCAAGGAAGATAATCACTTTCAGCTGCTTACTATCGACGAAGATAACAATCATAACAATATACATAATCAAACCGGTTTGAACTCAGTCAGCGAAGAAGAAAAGGAAAAAAACGAAGACCATCAAGTTGAAAGATATATTGACTTAATTGGATTATCGGATAATAGAAGATCTAGGCAATCTAATCAAGAGAACATAATCCAAGGTATTGACATTGATCTAGACCTTGACCTTGTAACTTCGGGAACGAAATCATATCAAGCGGAAGAAGGAAGTAAAGGTTCAACGTTTAAAGATTATAAATTTGGTTTGGAATCAGATTCAGATGATCTAGATATAATCGAAGGTTTGATTGATATTGACAATCGTTCCGAACCTAACTATCAGCTTGATAAAAGCTGGTTTGAAAACGTAGATACCAATCCAAACGAATTTGTATATAGTCAAGAAATAAATTTGAAGGGTTTCGACAAAGATAGAGATCTATCTTACGTTGACGATTTAATACCATCAACGATGTCATCTTCAAGCTTAACTACTTCATCAAGCGATTCGTCGAGCTCAAGTACCTCTTTTTCTTCTTCTTCTTCCTCATCGAATATACAAAATGTATCACCTTACAATCTCCTCTTATCTAAACCTTCACCAAGAGTGACTGTTCCTTTGAACTTAATATACACTACTACACCAGATGTATTTCAATCAGAAATTATTCAAGCTTGGAAATCAACTGAACCGACCACTCATTCAAAAGAATTCATATCTAATTTATTAACCAATCTAACCAAAATCATAAATAACACTTATGGAAAGTCAAATACACATCAAGATCAGAGGTTCGTTGTAGACGTTTTCGGTAGTGTTAGCTGGGGAGGGGAAACTGGTAAAAGTGGTGATTTAGATTTGGTTATTCTGGTAAGCTATATTTCAAAATCACTTTTTCAGATGGAATGGATTAGCTGACTTACCAATAATATAGGATAAAGCCCAAGTACGAGGATGTGAGTTAACAGCTTTTCTAATTGTATGAAGCTGTGCAAAAGATAAGCTGACTCTTCATCACTTGTACAGATGAACCTCACCTTTGGCGTCAATCACCAGGTACAGACTCGATAAGGATGGATTACTCATCTAACGGCAGAAGATCGATTCCTCCAGCAATCGCGGAACTTCCTCGGTGTTATCATACCTACGATCTAGCAAATTGCTTGAGAGCGGCAGGAATGAGAGACGTACAACCTATACCTTCTGCTAGTACACCTATTGTAAAATTTAAGGACCCAGAAGGGAAGATGGAATGTGATATCAATGTTAATGATCTAGGTGGATGGTAAGCTTATCAATGTTGCTTGATACCTGATGACAGCTAACGTGTATACTAGGTACAACTCCTCATTGATCCTGCATTACTGTCTTATATCGCCTTACTTACTTCGACCCATGATATATATTCTGAAGCGTTGGCTTTCTGCCCAGGATCTTAACGATGCGTCAGGCGCCAAAGGTCCAGCTACCATGTCTTCATATTGTTTGACATTGATGATTATAGCTTATTTGCAAGCCAGAGGATGTTTACCTAATCTACAAAAGGATATAAACGTACCCCAAAGTAGTAAAGCTAGTGATACAAATGATCCTGATATTATATGGGTATCTTGGTCAAAACAACAAGGTGTACCTGCTCATATAGCATTTTCCAAAAAAGAACCTGAAGGATGGAAATCTAGAGAACCGGAATTAACAGTATCTGAAGCTGTTCGAGGATTTTTTTCGTATTTTAGTCAAACATCTCCATTATTATCTTCAAATAATCAGAATCATCAAGAAAAAGCAAGATTTGATCATAAAAAGCAAATTATATCAATTTTACAAGGTGGTTTATCATATAGAGTATTAAATTTAGGTCAAAGTAAATTAGAAGATGAAAAACAAAAAAATCAATTATATTTACAAGGTTTATCACCACAACAAGTTGATAGTATGATGAATATTTTAAGAGAAGAAAGAATTAGAAATGAATCAAATATGGGTAAAGGTGATAGAGGTATTCAACCGAGAAATTGGTCAGAAAGGAGATTAGTTGTACAAGATCCTTTTTTATGGCAAAAGGTGAGTTGTCGTTACATCTCAATTAACTAGTCGCCAGCTACTGTTCTCTCGTAGCGATGTTTAGCTGACCAATGTCTGTTATGTATACTAGAATTGCGCAGGTATGATGTCAAGACAAGGTCTAGATAGATTTTTCGCTGTACGTTAGCTGGCGTTTTAGTCTATCAGCATGTTCTAGCTAACCCATATTTTATAGTGCGTTGATAGAGCTTACAATATGCTACAAACTCGTGGAAGATCAGCTACCATCGATGAGCTCTTATATAATCCTAATCCTATACAATACAGATCACCTACACCAGGTAGAGGTAGAGGTTTTGGAGGATCTCCACTTAGTTATAGAGGTGGGTTTAACGGTAGAAATCTATGGAATGCGTAGATCGTATTTTACAGTATGGTGAATTGTGAAGTGGTATATTCGTAAAGCAATTACAGTTGTTAAAGTATTTAGCTAGACGATCACCTGAAAAAGGGAAGGGTAATCTTTGATAAATTGCTAACATCTCATGAGAAACCTTTGAATCATATAGTTGTAATTATCATCTATAGCATGTATCTCGATTTGCATTTTAGTTGTTTGTGATCTATAGCTCGCATTTAACTGGACATGAAAAAATTGAAAGTGCCGAGAAACGTATGTGCAAATGATCAGAGATACATATATACATGTATGCATAAAAAATCGGAAAAAAGCTATATATGCAGATATACAAATATACAAGTATTTGAAAATTTAAGTATTTGATCCTTAAATACAATACAAAATGGGTAACATCATTACACATGTACAAATACACTCAATTGACTGGATACTTTTACTCTACAACGTTTATGATATCAACAGGTTTACAATCGAAGACGTTCTTTCATTTGTACAAGGTATTGGACTGATCGACTTATCAACAAGAATTCTCTTTCCTATCTATCCGATCTCTGTTATCTAGTCAGATCAAATGCTTTGAACTGTATATCATGCTACTCTAGTATCATTTCCATTAGATATCGATAAACCGATCTCTCCTCCTTCAGGAACGCCATTATCACTTATTTGTGTATTCTGCTGCTGTTTCTCTTCAATATCTGAATTCATTTTCAACAAATTGACCACATGTGGTGTTAAAGTACCTTTACCATTACCATTACCTAATCTAGATAATTTATCTGCTAAAAAATTATCTTTACCCCAAACCCATCTTGCTTTTAATGTAATTTCGTTCAAAGTTATCAGATTATCAATTTCATCGAATGTTGCTTTTACTTCTGGACATTTTATATTTACTTTTGATCTGTTGTTTTTTGATATATTGTTGTTATTAAAAGACATAAGTTGTTTATTCGGTATTGTTGAATACGATGTCAAGTATGAAGGAGTCATCGATAAATTGTTTGATAAGAAAATAGGATAGTTAATGATATTTGAAGTAAAATATAATTTTTTGAATGAGATAGGTGAAGTTGAAGGTGAATATTTTCTTTTTAAAGTTTGATAAACTTGATAATTATCAATATAACACCAAACTTTTTTACCTTTTAATTGATTTTTCCATTTTTCCAAAGATAATAATAAAGCTTTAGCTTCAATATATTCTGTTGAACCTTTACCAGATTTAGTTAAATATTCATGTTTATCTTTCCATACATCAAAAGGTTTTTTTTGTGGACCTAAATGTCCACCATATCCTTTACCTGAAGCATCACTCCATATTTCAAATCTATTATATATATAAATTTTACTTGATAAAAAACGTAAAATCTCATCATATTTTTTAATCACTTTATAAGAAAAAGATGAAGATAATTTCGTCATATTACAAAATTTAGGATTGTTGAACGAGTTCAATTTAGCACTTTTTGCTTGATTGACTGATTAATGATGTTGAAATTAGAATCGATTGTAATTTTGTGTAATTTAAAATGGTTCTGTTTTATTTATAGGATATTACTATATATAACATCATCATCATCCAGTATCAGCTTGAGTAACCCCAATCCAGTTCAATATTTTGTTCATAACAACAATGGAAGCGATAGACAACCTACAATCCACATATATCACTCGAAGACGCATAAACCTGTGTTTCCTTTATTCTAAGTGATTGGCGCGTCTCGATCAATATAAGTGAAAGGTTGACTTCGCCAAAAGGAGGGATTGTCATATCATGGTAACGGAGTCAGGACAATCAATTGAGTCTGAGTAGCTTATTGGCTATGAGTTATAATGATTTAATACTCAAGAAGCAAAACCACAACAGATGAAGAACGATTCAATTGTCGCTGTGTTGATGATCGACCGGCAAATGACGCTATCTATTATGGGCTGCAACTTTCGATCACTCTGTTTGAGCAATTTCATCGGTCATCGCCTATTGCAGGAATCCGGTACCTTTTTAGCCGGAACTTGATTGCTGATTATATGGACATGCTATACATGAATTCATAACACAACAAGAAGGGGGGGCTATCAATAACAACAAGGACCTAAACAAGAATAACAACTAATTTCAACAATATTATACAAGATGAGCAAGTTTATGCGCAATATACAAGAAGAGATGTCAAAACGCCCAAAAAACCAAAGAAGAGGTAAGGTGAAGGAGGAAAAAATAAGGGAAAAGAAGAGTATATTTAATGCGAGATATATTGGAAAACAAATGAGACCTCTGGTAATCCTAATTCTGCTCTAAGCAGATCGTCGTGCATTTTACCCAACTCGGAATTAGGGAAATGATTCCAGCTAAAAAGTACAACAATCGAAATCAGCATCTAGATCTGAATTGCAGTAGTCACTGAAAAGCCCAACTTACGTGCTTGCATCACCATACAGTAGAGCAGGAGCTTTGACGAATTGTTTACCATTTTTACATCTTTTACATTTATATGTATCATGTGTATCACACGAAGTTTGATCATTGTATTTGAACAATTGCCTTAAATCATCTTGAGTGAAATGTCTTGCTGTATCTTCAGCTTCATCAACAACGCACGCAGAAAGATTTTGTTTTTGACATTGTCTTTGGAAAATCTTTTCTTCAATCGTACCGGTAGTTTGGAATCGATAAACAAAACATTCTTTCTTTTGTCCATCTCTCCACACTCTAGCTAATGCTTGTTGATCACTTGCAGGATTCCAATCAGGATCAAATAGAATCAATCGATTGGCTCCAATCAGATTAATACCACATCCACCAGCTTTTGAGGATAAAAGGAAAACAAATTCTTTCCCTTCTGGATCATTAAATCTTGATACAATCTTGGATCTTTTAGGTACTGACATGGATCCGTCGAGTCTAAGATATCCATATCTATTGTTTCTACACATCTTTTCCATAAGATCCAATGTTTGAGTGGCATTACTGATCAAAACGATCTTGTCATTGGTATGATTTCGGATATGAGCCAACATTCTTTCTAATACTATAAATTTACCTGATAAGCTGCAGTCAACCGTTCTGTCTCTACCTTTACCATGATAATCATCAGGTAAAACATTTTCACTTCCTGGCAAATCTTCAGGTAAATTGAGTAAATCTGGATGATTGACAAGTTTTCGTAACAACCCAATAGCCTTAAGAGGTTGAGAGTCCTTCCCTCGAAGAAGACGCTGAACGTCCTTGGATGTGACGAAAAGGTTATACAGCTTCTTTTGTAAAGGTGATGGCGAGCAGAAAACGACATGTTCGTATTTGACAGGTAGATATTTGGACAACAAATCGTTGGTTCGTCGAATGATAAATTTGCTGACCAATCCACCTAACTCTTTCAGTTTGGCATCACTTTCAGCTTTGTCTTTATCTGATGCGTCAGCATCTCTTCCTCTCAGGATTTTCAACTCGAAATTCTTCTTGAAATCACCCTTGGATCCTAAGTATTCGGGGTTGGCGAAATTAAGTAAAGCGAAGTATTCTGATAAATCGTTCTGAATGGGTGTACCAGTAAGAATGACTCGACGTTGTACTTTGAGTGCAGTAAGTGCTTGGAAAGTCAAGGTATCCGCGTTTTTCAGTCGATGACCTTCATCGGCCAATAAAAGACCTATTTCGCAATTGGCTAATTCTTCTTGCAGAGTTCGAAGAGTCTCGTAAGAGACGATCATTACTAAGGGAAAAGATGATCAGCTCAGATATTCTCAAATCACGAGTTGACAGCTAACATACCTGGAAGAGTGACATTTCGTCCATGCGCCTGCGCCCATCGTCTAACAGCCGGTATAAGCTCTGCCTTTCCACCTTTTCCATCTACTACCATAGGATTAACGGCTCCAGGACCGAGCCATTTAACCAATTCATTCGCCCAATTACCCACTAATGAAGTAGGACAAGCGATGATAACCTTTTCACATGTAGGTTTACCAGCGATAGGTGATTGCTTGAGTAAAGTCCATAGTAGAGCAATACATTGAAGTGTTTTACCAAGACCCATTTCATCTGCCATTATGCATCCCCATGCGTTTGATGCTAATAGTCCAGTCGTACATCGATACAAGAACTGGATATATTTTGATCAGCATGATCATGCGAAGACGGAGACCATTTGAAACTCACCTTAACACCCTCAATTTGATGCGGTCTTAATACCTTTGACAATCTAGGGTCTATGACAACCGGTACTTTAACTTCTTTCTTATCTTTCTTTACGTCCACTATACCCAGTATAGCTTTAAGTGATTTATGAGGTCCTCTAGCTTCTTCTTCTTTCTTTCGTTTTTCTTCTTCTTCTTTAGCTGCATCTATTTCTTCCGGTGGAGGTCTATCATCTATTGTAGGATCGAAAAGTACTATAGCGGTATCTGCCATGGGATCATGTAATGGTCGAGGCGTCAGAGTAGGATGACGTCGAGCGCCTAAAGAAGCATGGGAAAGAGCATGTAATACGGGTTCCGTTGAACCTCGGTGTAGCATGACTGGGATAGAGAAGCTATATTGTAATGGTCAATCAGCTTGGACCGCTACAAGGTTGATTGAATGTCATAATATAAGCTGACCTTTTGGTAAACACTATTCCCTTTTCTTTAGGTGCAAATACTGGAAATTTCCTATTACACCATTTTGCCATATCACCTAAAACACCATCTTCACCATATTCTTTATTACCCATTGCGAATCTACCTTTTTTAGCACTTGGTTTACCATCCACATCTGAATCACTATCATTGCCACCACCTTGACCTTTATAAGATACTGCTTTTCTTTTCCGTGCAGGTAAAGCTAAATCTCTTTTCGGTGCTAGTGTCGAAGGTGGTTTAAATGCTTTAAATGTTACTAAACCAAATCCAGCTCCGGTGGCGGAAGTTACAGGTGGATCACCTGATTTCGATGTTGTAGGTGTTCTTCTCAACATTCTTGTCAGTACACTACTGAGTTGATTGATGTACAAGAAGGAGAGGAAGTGTAACTTTGACCAACAAGAAAGTGTATAATTAAACGGAATGACAAGATTGGTAAAAAAGCAAAAAAGGAAAAGAGAATGTAGCGGCAAAAGTAAAAAATAATGTTACTGTATACCATCATCGATCACCAACGCCGCTGAAACAAGTCGCGTCAGGTAAAAACAATATATGGATGTATGTAATTCACGTTGACAGCAATCCAGTCAACTGAATCTGCGTCTTCACGTGTTTCTTATGACGTGGACTTTTGACGGCCTTGATTTTGTTATCGGAGACCGCTTATCAAACCGAACGATAAACCGATGAACTATTACCATGGTAGTTGTTATCAGGGGTGAAGAAGTCAATTGAGGATTCTAACGCCTACTTCGTCATATGTTGATGCACTGCCCCTAGTCATCCCTTGGTATCCCTTTATATACACGCGGGATTGCCCTGGCAACTGACTATTTTCGACAACGAAAGAGTACAAACTTGGTCATGAATAGCATAGCTGAAATGCATAAAGACTAACAAAGGTAACAAGAGCAAAGCCCAAAGCGGGTAATGGATAAGTTAGACGAGTGGCATCTGACTGCTTGGTATGCAAGCAATATGGCCGCCGTAAGATTGGTACGGTAGTTTTACATGGTAACCTGTTTGCATAGCAAAAATACAAAAATCAAATCAAAGTGAAACCAAAGTTTCAAGCCGAGCTTCATTTTTCAATTCATTCGTTATTTATTCAATCGTTCATTCATTCATACATATCCATCATATTCCTCTACTACCTAATCTCTCTGATTCCCACTTCTTCATAGAATTATATCAGAAATACGGTTGTACCGTGAAAAGACATACCCGTTTATCTTTAAACAACAACATATCACCCCAAACTTAGTTCTGAAACGCGTTCACGAGCCTACCTTTTTCTTTTACCTTTTTATAAAGATAAAATCCCCCCTTTGACCTCTTCCTATCAATTCTCAAACCCCTGACGTACAACGCACAACAAAAGTAAACCATCACCTATTTCTTATCTTCTTCTTTGGCTTCTCAATACCTTGCTTTTCATACATTCACCAAGCATATATACATACACCTGCATTAAAATCATTCTTTTGTTCTAAATTAGCAGAAAGGAATTCTATTCTCATTAGGTGAGTAAACTACTTTTACTTCTCTATTCATTCATTTCACGCACAGCCCCTTCCACGTTCACTTCAACTCTCAAGCATGACTTCCCTCAAATTGAAGACTCTCTAAGGTTCTCATCTAAGAACTAGCACCTATCGGCACCATATAAACAAATGAGAGCGTAGCTGACATCTTGCTTCCTTTTGGTTTTACTTCTTTCTACTACACGAACACACATACACACAACGCTACCCTTCATTCGCAACAACTCGCCTTAATACCCGTCCCTTTGTCTATCACTTGCGCACCCCAAATCGCAACCTAAACAAATTACTGCGAATCATCTCTGTATAACACCCTTTAAACCTTTATCGCTTGATACGCATACGGCAATAACTTCAACGTGGAAACTTCCTGCCACCTGGATCAATTCGTTCACTCAACTGTTTCTTGCAATTTAAATATATCATTGTTCAGCGTTATTCTCAAGTCTTATCTACTCCCTTCATTGCCCTTTCCCATCTAATCAGTCTAATCCATCATGTGTGGTAAGTAAAGCTTTCGTACAACGCAACAAATGTAGCCTTATCTAACACAAGTAAATAGGAATCTTCGGTTATTGCTCTTTCCTCGTTGAGAAAGATAGAAAATACGTCTGTGATGTATTGTGTAATGGTCTCGCTCGTCTTGAATACCGAGGATACGATTCTGCTGGTGAGTTCATTATTCTCATCTCGATGAGGACGTGTAACTGATCGACTGCGGAATGGTTTTCAGGTATCGGAGTAGATGGAGATACACCAACTTCACCTTTAATTCTTTTCAAAACTGTTGGAAAGGTAGCTACACTTAGAAAAGATATTGAAGCTGCTACAGCTACTCCATCGCCTGCTCAAGGTGATGTTCAAGGTGATAAAATAGATATGAACAAGGTTTTCTTATCTCAAACTTCAATGGCTCATACAAGATGGGCAACTCACGGTGTACCTTCAAACACAAATTGTCATCCTCACGTTTCCGATACTCAAACTGAATTCAGTTTAGTCCACAGTGAGTAACGAAAGGCCAACCATTATGATTGTGCTAGAGCTACGCTGACGATTGTTACCAATTTAGACGGTATCATTACCAACTGTCAGTTACCACTTCGTTTATAATATGTATTCAACACTAATATTCCTGCTTTGTAGATAAAGAACTTAAATTAGTTCTCCTCAAACGAGGATACACTTTCCACACTGATACCGATACTGAAGCCGTAGCCGTACTCTGTAAATATGTATGGGATAGTCAACCACACAAAAGATTGAATTTCACCGAGCTCATCAAGACCGTGATCAAGGAACTCGTGAGTAGCATCTCTTCGTTTCGAAAACGTTACCTTATGATCTACGAAAGCGATTTATGCCTCTATCTAGTGACATAATGCTAAACACGGCCGATAAGATCATCGCTTACGGCTTGTGTGTCTGATTATAGGAAGGATCCTTCGCTTTTGTCTTCAAATCCACTCACTTCCCCGACGAAATTGTTGCCGCAAGAAGAGGTTCACCATTACTTATTGGTGTAAAGACAGATAGAAAATTGAAGGTCGACTTTGTAGATGTCGAATTACCTACCAACGAAGAAAGAGGTAAGCCATCGAACTGCGTCATCATGAGAAAAATAGCTGATCTCAGCTTATCCCCTTAGTTGACGGTGTCGATGCCGCTGGTCTTCTCGCAGTACCAAATTCTGTTGCTGATGGACACGGTGCTGCTGGTCCAAAACTTAGAAGATCCCAATCAAGAGCTTTCCTTTCTGAAGATGGCATGCCTCAACCAATCGAGTTCTTTGTCGCTTCCGATGCTAGCGCAGTCATCGAACACACCAAGAGAGTATTATACTTAGAGGATGACGATATCGCTCACATCGCTGAAGGAGAACTTCACATTCACCGACTCCGACGAGATGACACCGTTTCATCTGTTCGAGCCATTGAACATCTCGAAATCGAGCTCGCCGAGATTATGAAAGGACAATACGATCATTTCATGCAAAAAGAAATCTATGAACAACCCGAATCTGTTGTCAACACTATGAGAGGAAGAGTCAACTTCGATACCCGACAAGTTTTGTTAGGTGGTCTTAAAGCATATCTTCCAGTAATTAGGCGAGGACGAAGATTATTGTTTGTTGCTTGTGGTACTTCATATCACTCTTGTATCGCTGTACGAGGTGTATTTGAGGAACTTACCGACATTCCAGTTGCTGTGGAATTAGCTTCAGATTTCCTTGACAGAAGAACACCGGTATTCAGAGACGATGTCGCCATCTTTGTTTCTCAATCAGGTGAAACCGCTGATACTATCCTTGCTATGAGATACTGTCTTGAAAGAGGCGCTTTATGTTTAGGTGTAGTCAACACCGTCGGATCAACACTCTCGAGAGAAACCCATGCCGGTATCCACATCAACGCTGGACCTGAAATCGGTGTTGCTTCCACAAAAGCTTACACATCTCAATATGTTGCTTTAGTAATGATGGCCGTGCAATTATCAGATGATTCCATCCTTAAAACAGCTAGAAGACAGCAAATCATTGATGGTCTCCATGACATTCCTTCTCAAATTAGAAAAGTATTAGCTATGGACAAAGCTCTTCAAGAAATGGCTAAAACCATGTTGGCTAAAGAGAAGAGTTTGTTAATTATGGGTAGAGGTTATCAATGTAAGCTGTTTCTCACAAATATGCTATTAGACCACTAGCTGATATAATTCTATCCAGATGCTACTTGTTTGGAAGGTGCCTTGAAGATCAAAGAAGTCTCTTACATGCACTCAGAAGGTGTAAGTACAACTACCTAATTGCGTTATGATTCCCGCTCACAGAATCATTATGAACAGATCTTGGCAGGAGAATTGAAACATGGTCCTCTTGCATTAATCGATGAACATCTTCCGTAAGTGTTATATTTTCAGCTGTGTGCTTCCACTTAGGATAAGAATCCGTAGCTGATATCATGGATTCTAGTGTAATTTTCATCATGACTCGAGATTCTCTCTACCCCAAGGTCCAATCAGCTTTAGCTCAAGTAACAGCTAGAAAGGGTCGACCTAGTAAGTATAGATGGCAATAACGCATGATTCCAACTGACAATCAACCTCGCTTAGTTATCATTTGTAACGAAGACGATGACACCGTTTCCGATGCCGCCAAATGTATCCGAGTACCTCAGACCGTTGATTGTTTACAAGGTTTAATCAATGTCATTCCTCTTCAATTGTTATCTTACCGTAAGCTCAAGATCATCTGATCTGATTGCTGTTTTAGCTGATACATTCTTTCGCAGACTTGGCCGTGATGAACGGTGTTGATGTCGATTTCCCCAGAAACTTGGCCAAATCAGTCACAACTGAATAAACGCACTTTCACCTACGCGGTGAAGAAACGGAAATACAATCAATCCAAAAAGTAGAATGACCATCATATATTGTGCATAACGAACCATTAACATATATAACAATAAATATTTTCGAGTTTTCTTCTGTAGATTCATATCTTCTTCCTTTTTTAAATACCAAAGTATTCTGTTAGTACGGACTTTAGAACTAGTTGATCTTTTCCTTCTTTGATTATAGTTTATTTTCCTTCCATCAAAACCATAAACATGATTCCACGCATATATCATTTTCTTACTCAGTTTTGTTCCCTGCCATGTACATAATGAGCTTTTACATTCCATTCGATTGAAGAAATGATCTACATAGATCGACGAGAGATCGAATACAGGGTTCAAATCAGTTTGATTACCTTTTCGTCGTCTTACCTGAAATGTCGATTCCATAAAATTGAGGTTTAACATTTTAAGCGAGATAATAGGAATTGTTAACGGAGATGTGATGTAACTCCTTGCTTCCCCTTGCTCTCTCTTTTGGATGACGCGTAACAGACGGTCTTTTGTTGGTTGTCTGTGCTTCTTTTGTGTGTTTGAAGTTTGATGAAAGGATGTATAGATAATATAGGCAATAGGTGATGTCAACTATGCGCAGGACAGATAGAACTGAATTCTATGAATATTCTATTCTCATCATTGGATATAAATCACATATACATGTAGACTAGGTTTGGTTTATTGTCAATTGATACCTCACTCGGGTTATAACAACGCAAAATCCTACTAGAGCATTCACCTCCACTTCGGCGAACCACCTTCTCGTCGTTCTTGAACAGCAATAACTCGATAACCTGCTTTTTCTCCTTTGCAATTGGCTTATCAGAAAACCTCGTCAACCATTGACTATTCATTACGAGATGACAATTTCAGATCCACCTTCATCGGATTCAGTATCTGAAAAAGCGAATGAAGAAGGACCAAGCAACGAAGATAAACAAGCTTCGCCCACTCAAACAATTGTAGCTAAACCGGATATTGAATCAACACCTTCCGAAAACAAGAAACTTAAATTAACGCATGCAGACAATGAAAATTCGAATGAAAATCACTCTGAAAATGGTACTACGCCAGATGGAGACGTAGAAATGTTTTCACCTAGCATCTCAACAACTAAAGATGATTGTTCCTCGCCTATCGCCTCCTCCTCATTCCCTTCCTCCTCTTCCTCCTCTGCATTTGTCCAAGATACACTGCCTCCAGCTCAAAGGCTGAATGATGAAAATGAGGAAGATACATCAAATACGGTCCAGGCTGTACCTTTATCAGAAGAATTAGAGAAACAAGAAGAGTGGTGGGAATTAAAAATGACTTGGTCGGGAAAGGTCTTTGAATTGAAAGTTGGTGGTAATGATATGTACGTTGATTTATACTCCATAAAGGATGGTAACAATGTATATTGACGGTTATATCCATATTGGAATATTTATATAGGGTGTACGATTTTAGACATTCGATATCAACTTTAACAGGAGTTCCACCTGAAGGACAAAAATTGATTAATCTTTTACCTGGATCAAAAGGTAAATTATCGATAGAACATGATGCCAAAAGATTTGGTACTTTAGGTGTCAAGAAAAGTGCTAAATTTATTATGGTTGGTACAAGAGAAGAAGATAGATTTAAAGATAAAACTGGGGTTGGCAATCAGGTGAGTACACAATGATCTGATTATTTTCTTTAGAAAATTAGGAAATGCTCAAAATATGGTGTTGATATCCTTTCATGTTTGCGCACACAGGTAACAGACGATTTCGATGTTATCTATTCAAATAATGTGCAAGGTATTACACCTGCTGAAGATCCTAGAAATAAAAGGAAAATACGAGAAATTGTTGAAAAAATACCTATCACTGTGAGCGAGCATCTGGTCATTGACTTTTGAGTGATGAGTGTATTGCGCATAACGTTGATTTCTTTATCGCATATTTCACATAGGTCATGAATGAACCTAGAGAAGGAAAAAAGCTACTGGTATTAGATTTGGACTACAGTAAGTTCAGCATTTGAAGTTCAAGAGAGGGAAAGATGCTGATATTAAACAGCAATTGTCGATACCAAACCACTAATCAATGGTGCTTTACCCTCATCGGAATGCGCGAGACCAGGATTACATGAATTTCTCGAGCTGGTATATCCACACTATGACATTGTGATATGGTCACAAACACATTGGAGATGGCTAGAATCCAAACTCGTTGAACTGGATATGATTGGTGGATCGAGAAACTACAAAGTCTCGTTTGTTTCTGACAGGACATCCATGTTTCCAGTAAGTCAACGGTTCCAACAATTTCACCCAATGCATCAACAAGTTCGTACCCGTCTCAGTCATGCTGATAAGATGCTGCATATTGCCAGGTTTGGACGCAACGAAACGGCAAACCATACAAACACGAGTAAGCTTTCTCGTTGGCGACAAGCACTACACGGATCGACGTGCTGACTATGATTTCAGAGTCAAGCCTTTGGCATATTTCTGGGCATCTTTTCCACACTGGTCAGCTAAAAATGTAAGGCAGCTCTCCGATAAATTGTATGCGTTCACTGACAATCAATCGTACAGACGATACACATAGACGATTTATCCAGAAATTTTGCGTTGAATCCTGGGGAAGGTCTCAAAGTAGGTCTTTCTTGCCTACCTTCAAAGAAGATTTCGCGGATTGCGCTTTATCGCTTACACTGTTGCGTTACAATTCAGATAAGGGCATTCAACAAAGCTGGGCAACCGGAAGGACAAGCTGATAGAGAACTAATCAAATTAGGGAATTATGTGAGTTGCCATGTGGTTTCGAGCGAGTAATCACAGCCTCTCTACCAGTGAGGCTGGTGGATGTCGCTCCAACAAACGTAGAATCCTTTCCTGTTGATACATACTAGCAGCTAATCGTAGTGTATGGTCCCGTTCATTAGCTTGTCACAATCGCTAACGGCGTTGAAGACTTCACAACCTTGGATCATTCTGTAGGTACAGAATATCCTTGTCGTTATCGATGACCTGTGTCTGTGAGAAACCTGCTGATATTCTCCTTGTTCTCTGATATCAGAAATGGAAGAAGAAGAAAACAACCTAGGTTTTGGCCAACTCTGCCCATCAGTACATCGCCTTTTATGAAATAAGCATTTTTCGCTTCCCTTAGACAAGTATATACTACACACCTTTTACCATCCCTGTAACTTGAGCTCCATCCCTTCGTTGTGACTTGTACTTATTCCTTCCTCATTTCAATTGTCTGTAAACTCACTAATACACATATAGAATGTAGATAACTTGTGCCATACACCATCGATCGTAGCCTAAGAGAATACCATACTGTAACCTCGTTGCAGACACGTGGATGTTTTGGCTTTGTTGATTGATTTCTTTTCAGGGTTTCAGATTGTGTTTTAATTGCCGTAGTCAAGGTGGAGGTTGTCCAGTTTGAGGATTCAACTTTAGCTTTGATTATTTAGGTTATTTTGGTGTGTTTCACTTTACAGTATAATTTCACCAGCCTTATATTAGCCTAGCCTAGCCTTTATTTGTTTACTTCCATCCTTGACCTTCCCACGCGATATTTTGTTTTCCATATTCCGTTACCTTATTGAAAGGTATATGAAAACGTAAATTAGGGATGCTCGTCCATACAGTACATAGTCCAATGCTTGCTTGTGCTTGACTTGTGACTTTTTGAACAGCATGGACATAATTTGAATAGTCATTGATGTCTCATAATATATACATCATTGCGAACGGTTTTTTTCTTACTCTACGTCAGGGTCAAACATCATGTTCTGATCGGTAGATCGTAGCTTATGGACGCTTTTTTCTATTCTGCTTTGTAGATTTTGATAGTAGGTAAGAAATTGGTTGAATGATCTAATCCAACGTAATACACATACATCGCACATACACACATCAACCAGAAAACCAACAAAAATCAAAAACAACTTATACGTAAAAAATCGACACAAAAGATAGGGATGATCATCTAGAAAATAGTAGCATAGGTTTTCTCTTCTTCAGGTAAGTCTTCTTCTCACTTCATACAATTACTGTGGGAATGACCCATCCTTTTAAGCACTTGATCACAATCAAAGGATGTCAAAGATCTGATCTAGATGATGTTGATTCCATTTTAGCTCAATTTGATGGGATTTACGCATTCTTCGGTCACCATACTCCTATACTCTCTGATGGTACCTTCTTAACCACATCATAAAGACCCTTATACCAATACACACATTCAGACAAACTTTCCCTAAAAAAAAGATCGAATTGTTTATCTATCAACTTAACGACACTTGACTACTTGAAACGAGGAGATAACCAATTTATTTTATCTCTTTTCGACACAACATTTATTACTACCTTTAATTCTTCTTTTCAATCCTTTAGATATCATCACTTTAACTTCTCTGACCATTTAACCGATTTCGTCAATATTCTCTCCTTTATACTTTCATCCCCACTTGGGACAGCACAGCTTGTATCACCTTCTCTCGAATCTCCAACATACTACTGAGCAACGCTCGACTTTCAGAAACAGCTCAATCCTCTCAATTGAATAGGAATAAGTAGTTGAATCAACACTCATCCTTGCTTTCCATCAACAAAAATCCCAAAGATCATTGGACATAAGATAGCATTCTTATAGGCAATTTCGCATTAGTATCGCAAGATGAAGTTCTTTAGACCACTGTTAGTAGCTTTGGCACTTCCTCTCATATCCGCACAAGACTCTTCATCCCCTTCATCCTCTTCCTCCTCAGCATCTGGATCTATTTCAGCTTCAGCTACAAGATCATCTAATTCCACTTCCTCTTCATCCTCGACATCGCCTACACCTACATTGAACATAAGTACGATAACAACAACGTTAACTACATATCCAACTACAACGACTTTGTCAGAATCAATTCAACATGCTACAACATTAACTATGACATTTACAATTAATGCAACAAGTTATCAAAGTTTAAATCAATCTATCTGGCAAGGTAATTATACAAATGGTACAATACCTTTTAATGGCGAAAACAAACCTTGGGAAGAAGGCGACGGATTCTTACCTTTCCATGTCAAGATCGATCCTGCCTATGGTGTTTTGGGTGCTCTTTTGATAATCAGTGGTATACCAGTTGCTGTACTAGGTGGAAAGAATAGATGGTAAGCCATATGTCATGCCTCCTATCACATCCCAGTCTGTTTTCTTCGCCTACCTCCAATCTTTCTCGACCTCTTGCCCCTCGATTCTCCTCACTGATCGTCTCGTGCGAATCCACCAATCTGTCTGCTTGGCAAGATGGATGAGCGGATGGCATTTTACTGATGATCAATCTTCCGCGTTGTAGGTCCTCAAATGCAATAGCATCGGGATACGCTTTGATGCTATTCACTTTGGTTATGATCTTGAGATTTGGGTAAGTCAATCTGTCTCCACACAATCTCAATAGGTTCTACAGACAGAACGAGCTAATGTCGTTCTGTGTTTTTCCCATGAAGTGTACAACCGAATTTACAACCACCGTCACCCAATCCACCTTCGACGACCTTACGTGGATTATACCTGTTAGCCTGTATAATAACAGCATTCTTTGGTGGAGCATTGGGTATTTTCCTATATGCTTTTGCCAAATATTGGGTTTCAGCTATTGGTGGATTCACCTTTGGCTGGTTTTTGTTAGCCACCAGACAAGGCGGTTTGATCACTTCCGTTCTTGGTAGATGGAGCTTATTAGGTGGATTAGCAGTTGGTGGTCTAGTCGCTTCCTTGCCTAAACAAACGAACGAGTGGATGATGTTGATTTCTACCGCTTGGATTGGTGCTACTGCTTTCACCCTTGGTGTTGACTGTTATACTAGAGCTGGATTGAAAGAGGTAAGTTGGAGTATAAGCGATGGAATACGCATCAACTCTTTGACAGTAGTTGCTTACCAGCATTTTCGGTTCAAACAGTTCTACGTATACAATCTTGGCTTCCATGATCTTTTCCCTAAACTTTACACCTATAAATATCCTCTTACTCAAACTATGACAATTGAGTTGGGTATCCTTGCAGCCATGGTTGTTGTAAGTATCCAACTTCCCAATTCGCCCGTGAAGACTCATCGCTAATCGATGTTACGTCTTGACAGATTGGTGCTGCCATTCAATTTCGTGTCCTCAACATGCTCACCAAGCGATACAAAAAAATGCGGGAAGAAGAAGCAGCAAAGAAGGAAGCTGAAGAAATCGAACGAGCTGCCGAAAGGTTCAAGAATGTCGGAGCTGAGCTTAATGAATGGGAAGAAAAGCATGGCAACGCTAGTCCAACCTCTGGTCCTGGTTCAAGTGGTCCTACAGATCCATATGGCAGTCTTCACGGCTCCGCAATGAGAGCTACTAGAGATTCTATGGCTTTACCACAACTTGGCTTCGAATCTGATCGAGATCATCGTGCATCCAGTACACTTAGTCTATTACGAGATGGCGAACCTAAAGGAAGTTACGAGCCTATCGCAATGAGATCACCATCTTTAGCTGGTCCTGATACACCTATGAGTATGTTTGTAGGATTGGAGGAATTAAAATCTGGTGATCCAGGGCTTGAACCCAATTCACCTACATCATCTGATCCGGAACTTGAACAACAAATGAAATTACTTGCGGAAGTGAAAAAAGCCAGAGAAGATATCAGAGGTTCTTTAGATAGATTGAGATCAAATACACCTAATGGTTCGATCATGTCCAATGATTTACTTGGCAGAGGTACACCGACACCAACCCTTGGAACGACCAGCGATGCGAGAAATAGACATCTTTCAACCACTAGCTCTAAACTCTTGGATTATCCAGAAGTCAGGTCTGATTCATCAGCCGAACGTCGTGAAAGACATACCTCAACGACCAGTAGTCGATTACTTGAATATTCCACCCCTACTTCAGCTGCGCAACCTCAATCTGAATGGGAAAAATACTTGGCCGAACGTAAAGTCATCAGCCCTGCACCATCGGATCCTTCACAACAACAACAATCTTCAGGCTATTTGAATAGAACTTCAGCATATTCTAGTGTTCCCTTGAACATGGATGAGAGAAGAGAACGAACATCAAGTGTGTTAGAACCTAGGGTATCTGATTTTGGCCCTTCTGAACAATTGAGAAACAACGGTACTTACCCAACTGACAGACCAGTTGATAATATGCAAAGAACAAGAAGCGCAGATCCGAATAGACGTTCGACATATCATGACTACTTAGGCGGAAATGATACACAACAACTTGGTACACCAATCATAATTGGATCAGCTGCTGGCAATGATAGAAGCCGTGGTAATAACAGACAATCACAGCAATTGAATACTCCAAGAGCAATGACATACGATGAATTAGCAGAAAGACATAGAAAAAGAATATCAAAGTTACAAGATCCAGTTACATCGAAAATGAAAGAAGAAATTGAATTAGAAAAAGCCAAAGAAAAATGGGAAAAACAAAAATTAAGGGAAAAAGAAGAAATGAAAAGGAAAGAAAGAGAAAGATTCTATAAAGAACAAAATAATAATAACGAGCAGCCTAAGGGAAAAGGTAGAGAAGAAGGTATAAAACAAACTCAAGAATGGAGAAAAAGTGTTGTACTCTCACCACCACCTCAAGCTGTCACCACGGACTCTCAAAATCAATCAAGAGGTCAAAGACAGAATCAAAATGATCCAAAGAAAAGAGCGAGTAGACAATTTGCTAGTTGATAAATAACTACCAAATAGATACAAGTTTCAGAAACCTTTCTCTCTTTTCGTCAGATTGTATGGACTTTCACAACGATCCAATGGACACTCCTCTCATATTTTTACCTTGTTGTTATATAATTACCACACATTCGTTCCCTTTCCTTTTAATCAAAATTAACATACATATCGCATTCATATACATATTCAGTTCATTGATCGACATCAAATTATATGTCTTTTTCATTCACAACTTATCATTTGACATTGCATATTTTCTCATTATTGTTAATCCTTCTCCTTCATTTTGTGCATAACCATGAAAACATTAGACTTACATATACCTGGCATGAGCTTTTGTTCTGTTTATGGGGACCAGCATTTTATCGCCGTAGGCCTATATATCCTTAACCGCAGGGGAGGGTGAACTGCATCGCCAAGAATTAAGCTTACCTTCACGCGCCGCGTCAGGCACGTGCAAAACAGATACTTTTGATGCATGCATAGCTAGACAATTCACAGCAATATCATTAATATTACTCTTCATTGTCATAACGTCGCTCCTTTCACTATCAACAATAACCTCATCTTTGGACCGAGAACAGATGAAGGCTGAAAAGCTGAGATGATCCCAACAAATTAGATAATGTCGATCCGAGGAAAGTGAATTTTTGGCGTAAAATCACCCATTCACCACGTTCGAGGGGTATCTATCTTAGTTAATCGTGAAACCAAGACAGAGATTTTCGATTCTTCACTTCTTGACGAAGTGAAGAGTATAACAAGATATGGCTTCAAGATCATCATTTTCACATTCAAGGAGACATTCAAAGAATACAAGTATAGCTATTTCAACTTCGTCGCAAATCAGATCAAGTTCACCTTCACCTGTTGCATCACCTTCATCACCTACCCCAGATGGATTATCTAGAAGATTATCTTGGAATAGATCACCTCAAGATAGCAATTTTAATCTAACAGTTCAGAACTCTTTACCTTCGGCAGGATTAAATTCACCTTCAAGAACAAATTTATTAGATCCAAATTCGAATACAACTACTAATCTTAGTCGTGGTGGATTACTTGAAGAAAGGGATATAGTATACGGATATTCAGGCTCAACTGAAACTGATTTATGGGGTGGTACACATCCATTAGAACCTCAAGAAAGTATAACAACACCTTTAGATGAAGAAATACCTTTATCACCACCTCCTGGCAATTTACCTTTCTCACATAAATACGAATCAAATACATCTTTAGACTCTTCACAATCAGATTTGGAATTACCTAATAGAGGAAATTCATTTCAAGAAGATAGAGAAAGATTAACGCCTTCATTATCATATGATAATAACCAAACTTCTTCATCTTTTACATCCAACAATAAAAAAAGAAGTCCGTTAAGTTCGAATTCAAGTCCTGGTAATAAAAGAAAACCATATGATGAAAAAGGTTTAGCAAGAACATCAACTTTAAGAAAAGTTAGTAAAACCATTAGATCAGCAAGTGTTAGAGTCGTAAATATAATGGGTGTTGATAGCAGTAAATCAAAAGATCAAGAGGCCGGAATAGAGAGATTAGGTAGTGAAGATGACGAAGATGATAAAGATAATGGTAAAAGAGAAAACATCGGTTTGGGTATAAGAAATTCAAACATAATACCAGATCCAATAAGACCAGATCCAAGACCACCAGAAATTGGTTTGAGGGGTAAAACTTTAGGTTTGTTCACTAAGAATAGTAAAATTAGAAAATCAATGGATAATTTAATGAAAAATCCGTAAGCATCTTTCCCCAATTTCCCCCATGATTATCCGCTATTTGGGCTGTTTGATCAATCAATAGGCTTTTGTATATACTGATTTGTATATTGTTTCGATCTTTTCGATTCGCAGATGGACCGAACCTATAATCCTCATACTTATCATTACCAATGTAGTCGTCCTAGCTATACAGTCAGCTCCAGCGCAGAATGAACCTAGAGAAGATGATGGCTACTTCCAGACTTGGGCAGACTATGTCTTACTTGCTTTATTTTGTATCTTCACGTAAGTACAGCTGGGAATCGTTTTCTTCTTTTTCTTGACAATTTCGTCCCTCATGTTCGCACACTAATCTACCTCTCTACTATAGACTCGAAATGTTCGCTCGTATCGTCGTAACTGGACTTCTGCTAGATCCCGATCGATCTGTCAAGGACTTCTTTTTCTCCCCGTCTGGTGTGATACCAACATTCCAGCGGCGTGTTGGCCGTGCACAAACCAATCTACAACGAAATTTATCCAAATCCAAAACTTCACATCGTGCAGCTTGGAGATACCATAATGACAACAACAACCATGTAACTGGAAGGCCCCGTGCAACAAATGGTATGGGTCAATCGATATCGATATCTAAGATGAAAGAGTCTAAACGGGTTATTCCTATATTACCCGAAGCACCATTTCAAAAAGCTGTTGCCAAACAGAAAAACTTAGCATTACAAGGTAGACCTTATTTGAGACATTCATGGCATAGAATAGATATGATTGCAGTAATAGCATATTGGATCACATTTTTTTTAGCTTTATCAGGACATGAAGCAACGGCCAATCGACATGTTTACATATTTAGAGCTTTATCGGTTTTGAGAGCAGGTAGATTGTTAGTCATAACAAGTGGTACAACAACTATATTACATTCATTGAAAAGAGCCGGACCAATGTTAGTCACTGTGGCATATTTTTTGATTTTCGCAGCTTGTATATTTTCAATCATTGGTGTTCAGTCTTTCAAAGGTTCTTTCAGAAGATTTTGCGTTTTGACAGATCCTAATAATTCAACAAACGAAGTTATTCTGGAACAACAATGTGGTGGTTATTTAGACCCTCAAACTCTACTGAATATACCTTATTTAAACTTAGACGGTACCCCAACAAGTATAAGTCCTAAAGGCTATATCTGTCCTTTAGGTCAAGTTTGCAAAGTGAGTTTGTTGATAAATACATCATAACACGTTTTTTTCGGTGAACAGCAAACTTATCTATGCTGTTATAGACAACCGACGATAACCCAAACAACGGTGCAAATGGGTTCGATAATATCTTCCAGTCGCTTGTCCAGGTCGTTATCGTCTGTTCAAGTGAGTCGGTAAAGCATCAATTGGCAATTCCAAAACACCTTGCGAGATACTGACTATATTTTCTCAGTCAACACGTGGGCACCCGTCATGTATCTTGCGATGGATTCTGATTTCTTCAGTTCATCATTTTATTTTCTTGCTGGAGTGATCGTCTTGAATTTCTGGCTGTTGAATTTGCTAGTTGCTGTGGTGGTCAATACTTTCTCGGATATTCGGGCTGAAACTAAACGAAGTGCTTTCGGAGGTGACGAGTAAGTTTGCGACTAACTGAGAGAATGGAAAAACTGGACAAACACTGATATGATGATGTAGGAATCTACTTGGGACAGATCCCCAATGGGCTGTTGAGAATAAACAACGGAAAATGCATAACAAGGTCCTCACTTTATATGGAAGAACCGAAATATTTTGGGTTTTGTTAGTATTAGCCAATATGATCACTCAGGGTATCAAAACGTCTGACTCGTCTGCTTCACTTCTCGAACTACTGAGTGAGTCCTTTGTGCTCCAATACTTCCACCTCGAACCCCTTCCATGAGGAATAACAATGCTGATTCTCTAAATCCACTACTGCAGAAAACCTGGACATAGCATTCACACTTGCTTTCGACGTTGAGATAATAATTCGCATCATTGGTCACTTCCCAGATTGGAGGTCATTCTTTTTGAGTGGTAGGAATTGCTTTGATCTATTTTTGGCTGTTGCATGTTCAGTCATTCAGATACCTGTAATCTCACGTGCAGGTATTTATCCCTGGTTGACCATTTTCCAACTTTTAAGATGGTATAGAGTTATTTTAGCCTTCCCAAGAATGAAACCACTTTTGGTAAGTTCATCAATATCAAGCATTACAAAGACACTCTCACTAACCACAATCTCAATTTAGAATACTTTCTTCGGTAGTTTTACTGGTTTATTGAATATGGTGACATTCCTGTTCTTAATGATCTTCCTTAGTACCTTGATGGTAAGTTAAGCGATAATAACAGTCACCACGAAAATCGGGAAGCTAAAATGATTTCGGAATGTTAGGCAGTACAATTATTTCGAGGAGATATCGAAGGCGATCCAATCGATTTCTCACAAACTTTCAATGCTTTCTTGGGAATGTATCAAATCTCCTCCTCCGAAAATTGGACGGATGTGCTTTACAATGTGGTGAGTCTCCGAGTCTGAAGAATGCACAAGTTGGCCCAAACGGAGGCTATACTTACTCCGGCTCATGATACAGATGGGTTCGGAAGGTCAATTTGATCAAAACGTCATTGGCGCTATATTCTTGTGTGGCTGGATGCTGTTCTCATTTTGTAAGTACTCTGCCGAATCTACTCACCCACACAATTCGAAATTAACCTCGGTTCTGTGCCAGTCATTCTTGTTCAACTGTTCATCGCGGTTATCAATGAGGTATGTTTCGATAATCTCTTGACTGTTCGTGTTGTACTGACGTGGCGATGACAGAACTTTGCTATAGCAGAAGAACAGAAACGGAAGCAGCAAGTTGAGGCATTCATAAGGCGAGCCGAACCACAATCAGCGCATATCAGTTGGATCGATCGACTCAACCCTTATCGGTTGATGTCTGCCCGACATAATGCTGTGAAAGTCGGAACTTTACCGCCTAATCTGGTTTTGCCACTAAAGCAGAACATAGGAGCTGATGTAGGAAGTGTACCTAATTCTGATGTGAGTTGCTCGCTTCTCACGATTGAACCGAAACGTAGCTAAAGTGTGCTTTTAGATGAGTGCTTGGGGTAATACTGCAGGCGCCAAAGGGGCAATGCGAAGATTGTTAGGTAGAGACAAGGAAGAATCCGCTATACCACTTCGAAATCTACGACGACATACCACTCCAAAATTCGAGGATTTGGATGACGACCTGGATGATGATCGAGGCTTGTGAGTGATCCTGTTCTCGCAAAGAAGATTCACGCTGATCTACTACCAGAACCGATCTTTTACCTCCCTTAAATGCTGGACCGTCGACTGATGAGCATATGGATGCACTGCGAGAACGTCGAAACCAACAAGCAGATTTCATTGCTGCTCATCCCAGTTTCGATCAATCTCTCTGGCTTTTCAGGCAAAGTAATCCAATTCGACGATTTTGTCAAGCCTGCGTACCACCAGCATACGGAGATCGTATTTTTGGAAGACCAGCACATCCTATACTTCAATTAGTAGTCAAAGTTATTGTATTCAGTGCAGTAGTCGCTAGTATAGTAGTAGCCGCAGTAGCCTCACCAGCTTACAGAAAGAATTATTATGCTCAACATGGTTATATCAGAGGTACTTGGTTTGACTTGACCGAAGTAGCATTAGGTGCGGTGTTTATTATAGAAGCTGGAATGAAGATCATAGCGGATGGTTTCATGTTTGCTCCAAATGCTTATTTATTGTCCTTGTGGAATGTTTTGGACTTCGTCATCCTAATCACGCTATTAGTCAATACGACAACATCACTTATCTTCATAGGTGGTCTAAGTAGGGTCACAAGATCCCTCAAAAGTTTCAGAGCATTGAGATTGATAACCCTATTCTCGAGATTACGGGATACCTTACATGCTGTACTCTTCGCTGGAGCCTTGAAGATTCTGGACGCTTCCATCTTGATGATATTGTACTTGATACCGTTTGCTGTCTGGGGGTGAGTATTTCTACCTATTACTCAGCTTACACATCTCAACCGTCACGCTGACAAAGCTGATAATCTCTTGAACCATGACTAGTGTGAATATCTTTTCTGGATTACTGTACTTTTGCAACGACGACGACGCTTCAGGTCGATCAACATGTGTTGGAGAATATTCAGCTTCTTCAATTGACGACTCAGTCACATATCTCGTACCAAGAGTATGGGCCAATCCAACTTTAGATGCCTCAAAATGGTCGTTCGATTCTTTCAGGGAATCTATCCTCATTCTTTTCGAATGTGTTTCTTTAGAGGGCTGGATAGATGTTATGGCTTCATTGATGAATATAGTTGGAAGAGATGAACAGCCATCAACCTTGGCATCTCAATGGAATGCTATATATATGTTGATTTTCAATCTCTTTGGTGGTGTAATTATTCTTACTCTTTTCGTTAGGTAAGTTGCTTATTTCTTTTCTGATCACTTTACTGGAAGGTTCTCTGACCAATCAATGTCATATTCTGTTTACACAGTATCATCATCCAGAATTTCAGTACCCGGTCTGGTAATGCTCTTCTCACTACTGAACAAAGGCAATGGGTGGATTTGTCAAAATTCATCAAAGCGCAAACACCTTCACAATTACCCAGAGGTCGACCTACTTTACCTTTTAGAGCTTGGTGTTATGATAGAGCGACTACAAAAGATGGGTTTTGGGCAGTCAGCTTCACTTGGATATACTATATACATATCCTTTTACTCATGTAAGCTAGCTTACATCTGTGCTTCCCTTGTGACATCAGCCGCTGACCTGAATATCACACCTTAGGATGCAAGATTTCTCCGAAAACATCTTGAGCGAGGTGCAAATAGACGTTATTTTCCTTTGCCTTACGGTCTTGTATGCCATTGACCTGCTCATCCGATTTTACGGTTTAGGATTTAGATCCTTCAAATCCAACGGATGGAATCTCTTCGACTTAGTAGTTATCACAGGAAGTTTCGCGACAACCATTCCAGCATTACAATCTGCTACTGCAGGTGAACCAGGAAATCAAGTAAATGTGCAATTACAAAAACTATTTTTGGTTTCTATCTCACTCAAATTGGTACAAAGAATCAGTTCTCTGAATCAACTTTTCAAGACTTCTGTGTGAGTTCTAACTTGTAGAATACGTACATCGAACATGACATATAACTGATTTGGGTTCATTGGCAAATACAGCGCAAGTTTACCAGCCATTGGGAATCTGTTCCTTCTTTGGGCAACAATCTTCATCTGGTTCGCTATCATGTATCTAGAAGTATTCGGCTTAACTAAAATGAGCAACAATGCTGGGACCAGATTTCAGAATTATTATTCCTTTGGTAATGCTTTGATCATGTTGGCATTCATGTCAACTGGGTGAGTTCTCTTCGTCTCCCCAAAAACTACGTTTCGCTGATCGTCACTGATATCAGGGAGGGTTGGAACGGATATATGCATGATTAGTAAGTTGATTATCTCAGACACCTCCACAAATCCTATGCTTACGCCTTATCCCAGTACCATATCATCGCCACGATGTACCGAGAACGATAATTTTCTCGAATCTGACTGCGGCAGTGCACCAGGAGCATATACTCTTTTCATTGGCTGGAATATCATTTCCATGTAAGCTGTTTACATGGTCAAATTTATAGGTGCGCTGGGACTAATATCTGAATAGGTATATCTTCTTGAATATGTTTACCGGTGTGGTGGTCGAATCATTCGCATATGTTTATCAGATGCCTGGAGGGTCCTCGTTGAACCGAGATGAAATGAGTGAGTATTTTGTTCCTGATCTGTAGAGGAAACCAATATTCATCTTTACCTCTTACCTTTTAGGGGCATTCAAGCGACTGTGGGCGGAATTTGATACACAACGAACTGGCTACATCAAGCGGAAAGAATTTGTCAAATTCTTCTCTGTAAGTGGTCAAGATCTTGTCTATCTAGATTGTTTTGGATGTATCACTAATGCTGGAACGTAGCGTCTCACCGGAGTATTTGAAGTTCGAACCTATCCTATCGAGCACAGTTTACCCAATATGATGCGAATTGCTATGCCAGATCCTATCGACAACGCTACTGGCAAATCGTTTGTTGCTTCTGGAGTGAAAAGAGCAGTGGATATCAGACGACTAGAGAATCAAATAGCACATATTGATTATCGACAAGTACGAGAAAGACGGCATCTTTTCGGACGACTATACAATGAAGCCAAGATATCCGAAGAAGATGGGAGAGGAATCAGTTTCACTTCGATGTTGATGATGTTGGCACATTACAAATTGATTGATGATGAAAAGGCTTTACAGTAAGTGTCCAGCTGCAGAAAACCCCAGAATTGCGAAATGGCTGATGCGTTGAACTGAAGGCTGGATGATCTACTGGTGCGACGAGCGAAAAATGAAAGAGTCACAGATCTTGTCAATTTGGATCGAGTAAGGGGTCTTTTGAGAACTATTTACTGGAGAAGAAGGTTTTTGGCTGGCAGAGATGACAGAAAGCGAACACTGAACGCTGAAGCTGAAGGTACGATTCTATACATCGTGGGATTTTGAGTTATAAGCTAATGTGACTAATATGTTAGGTATTCCTGCTATCGTATTGGAACCAATGCCAGCTACACCACCATTAGAAGAACCAGATCGAAATCCATTCCACGATGTTCCAAAAGAATCTCACAGAGACCCTTCTCCTTCACCACCTCAATCAAGAGTCTCGAGTCCAGTCCCATATGCCTCAACTGAAATTGGCTCTCACCCTCTGTCACCTGATATTTCTTATAACAACAATTCGATAAGTAGACAGTCACCTGCTTTATCAGTTCATAGTAATACCGGAGGCTTAAGTGGAAGTGGCGGTAGCATAGGTATCGGTAATAGACCATCAAGTCATCAATCGAGACCATCATTAGGTAGACAAACTTCCAATGGAAGTATGTTATCTTCTGAAGATGCTCATTATAGACGGTATGTCAAATCTGTACCTCCTGTTCAATCTATTTCGATCTTTGTCTGATTGTTTCATGAATATAGGGAGTCACCAAGCGAAGAGATCCCGACAGAAGATTACTTCGACACGATGGCTACTTCAGTATGGGGAGGTAAGTTCCCGATTAACGACATCATTCACTTATACAAAATGATGTGCTGACGGTGATTCTTCCCTAGATATGATGCGTGAAGCAGTGGACAAGGAGGAAACATAATAAGGAGATTGCAAGCAGGGACATTTAATGATATGACGATATTTAACGATTCTACATACATAGCTGTTTATGTATACAAGAGATATATTATGCAAAATGTTCCAGACATTTGGATTTTTAGGTACAACAATTTCGTATAATATTGTACAAATAATCTATCTATATATATCTAGTGACTTACAATCAAATGTATTACAGATACAATGACCGGTATTTCCAATTGCAAATCTCATCTAGATGTTTGTATCTTTAGTGGATTGACCATCTTCCTCGATCGAAGCTTCTTCAGATCCAACTTTCGTCCATCTATCAGGAACAGAAGGGAAATAGAACCTTTCCATAGCAGTCCTAAATCGTAATTTATCTGTTTTCATATCGGTCAATTATCAGTCAATTGTCCCCTTCGAATGTCTAGTTGCAGACACGATAGGTCGCAACTTACATTGTTTTGGTGTTACGATTGTAGGTTCACCTTTACCTGCACCACCCAAAAAGGCGGAATCTTTTACCCAAGATTCTAATTTTTTATCCCTACCAAAAAAAAAAAAGATCAAATTCAGATCAGTTGTCAGTATTGTATTCACTACAAAAACTTATAGGTAAGAATTCGGAAAATTTAACTTACCAAGTAAAAGTTCGAATATAATCAACGATCCCAACTACCAATTCATGTTTTTCAGAATCTACACCAACTACAAGGGAATAATCCATTACGTTTAAATTTGATAAAAACAAAGTATCATTGAATAAAGCAGTTCTTAGAATTTTCTTGGAATGTTCTTTCAAATATAGAGGATGTTTATAAACGATTTCCATTAAATTCTCATCTAATAAAACTTCATTGATTCTACCTGTAGGTTGAATTAATCTATTTCTTGTTGATCCTTTTAAATCATAAATTTTTGAAAATCTTCTTTCATAAAATAAATTTTCCATAACTAATACATTCATTCTCATATATCTACCTGTTATTGCATTTCTGTATCCAATCTTGAAAAATCCATATATTTTAGCTAATACTGTTGGTCTGGATCCTTGAAATGCTTTTCTTGTGTATTCAAAATATGCAGGAGCAAATTTGGTTAATGCATCCATTTCCAATCTTGATATTTCCTTAGCAATGAATCGATCATCTGTGACAGCGTTAAATGTTAGCTATTGTTCGCATACAGCGATCACAAAGTATACTCACCTTTGGTCTTGAGGAACGCCGATCCCGATTTACCACCTGATGCATCGAATTGAACGCATCGAGCGAGAGATTCAACAAAACTGTCTTCACATTGGCAAGCAGAACGCAATGCGGCAAACTGCTCAGCGAAAAAGATCCTACAGAAAATAGTAGAAGCGCCTGATTCGAAATCTATCGCATATTGAGATCAGCTTGATAGACTTATTTCACGGAATTCAGGACTGACCATATTTCAAGTGAGTACCTCCTTCTCTTCTGAGATCGCCATCGTTATCCATAGCTTCATCTATCGAGACGATATCCCATGTAGAAGCTCTATCATTTCCATGATGGTGTTCTTCGGGCATGAAAGCTTCAGTCCTACCGTTGGCAGTTCCGCTCTTGGACTGATTGGCTTCTGCTCGCATCTTATCTCTATATGTTTTTGAGCTAAGGGTGAAAGCGATGATACTGGTAGGTTCATTCTCACGTATGATTACTCTTGAATCAGCGAACAGATGTTCTGATGCAGACCTGATCGAACAAAGTAAAAATTAGATGAGCTGTCATTACTAACGCGACAAATCCGAACGGTCTTATGAAGACTTACAAAGGATATTCAAGAGGAGTGAAATCACCAGCTCTAAATGCCCATAAACCAGTCAAACTTTTCAATATACTTGATCTTTCTATACCACCACCTGATGAACTAAATTCACTTTCTGATAATTGTGACATTTGTGATATTGTAGGATGTTGATTTGGATTTTTTGTTGTTCCGTTTTCATCTGCTGTATTATCAGTTGATAATTGTGGTGTGACAGGATGACTAGGCAATGGTGCACTTGTTTCAAAACTTGGTAACTCTATTTGTAATCTATCTGTAAAAGACATTTCTGATCTTGTATCACTTAGAATTGATTGTGTAGCTAATGACACTCCTGAGCCTGAAATTGGAATTTCTTTTGTTTGATTATTATTCTCTTCTGGCTCCTGAGAAGGGGTAGCATCTGTAGTGTTTGAGGAAGGATCAGATGGAGACTTAACCTCAACGGGAATAGGTTCCAATGATTTAGAAGCTTTGATAGGTGAATTTTTTCTACTAGATTTGGCAGGAGATGATTTTCTACGCTGTTTAGGTTGACCATCTTCATCCACTCCAGCTTGTCCAGTTGATTCAGCACTATCATCACTTCCCAGTTCATCTTCTTCATTATCAGCTTCTGATGAATCAGTATCAAACTCATCTCGAAAAGCATCTCTTAAATTGTCGAAGACTTGTACTTTTGCTTTTGTTACTCCTACAGGTCTAGCTCTTTTACCTCGTACCATAGATATACGTTTTTGTCTTTCTCTTTCAGCCTCTCGAGATAACCTATCGAAATGTCTAGCTATAGAAGTCACTCGGGAAGTGTTGGCTAATGTTCTTCGGGCCGCAGTTCGAACAAGATTGGGTGAAGTTCCTCCAGAAGAAGGTTCTGCCGCTCGAGGTGATTTACCTTTACCGCTAATTCGAGGTTTTACTTCGACAGGAGGAAGGCCTACATTGAGGTGTTGGCCGGTAGTAAGATGGTTAGTTGAATGTTGCGGAGGTCTTTCTGGAGATACACGAGCAGACCGCGGGGATCGAGGAGATATTTTGCCAGTATATGAAAGAGTCCGGGACTTGAGTCCAGGTCGCAGATGATCGGATGAGGCCATAGCTGTTGATCTGTTTCGGCCATAAGACGATGGTATTCGAGAGGCATTTGTAGCGTAACTTCTATCTCCGTCTGAAAGAAGACCACTAGGTTTGTTGTTGACATCCCTATACCTGACAGGCGGTTGCTCGGTTCTACCCCTTCGCATACGTGGGCGGGCTTTAGGGCTATGATCACTGTCCGAAGCTTCTGGATGGGGGCTACGCCGGCCTTTTCGACGTATAGAGGCGGCGGATGTAGGACGCTCGGGTACTTCCATCGTATCATAGGGTTGCAGTTTGGTTACATCGTTGAATCGTTGTACGAGATCAGCGATACTACGAAGAAATTGGTCAGAACATTCGTTCGCATGTGTCACATACCATACTCACCTTGGTGCAGGTCGTGATCGGCGCGGTAAACGAGAGACGAATGGATGAGCATCACTATCTATACCGCTTGATTCGATCATTCTCATAGGACTTCGTTCGGGCGAGTCTCGTCTTATGGCAGATATAGTAGAATCACTGTCATACTCCCTTTCTCTGCCTGGAGTAGCTGGTTGTGAGAGAGGATTCGGTTCCTCTCGAATTACCCCGCCAATTGGAGTATTGGCGTTATCCGAATCGGCATTGAGGTCGAATGTCGCAGTTTCAACTGACAGGTTTCCGCTATCAGCATCGGTTGATGTTAGCCCAGGTGTAGCTGGTTCGCTAGGTAATGGAGTTGAATCGGTGGAGACATCTTTCGATTCTTTCTCATCTGCTTCTGACACAGTCAGGCTAGCTACATTTCGATCGAGGGAATTGAAGACATCTTGATTGGCGAAAAGACGCTTGAGATGAGTTGCAGTCACTGGAAACGATCAATCAGTCGATCATCTTTCTTTTCACAAGTCCGAGAACAACTTCGAATAGACTCACTTCGTCTGAGATCTTTTTCAGAAGGCATGAAAGTTTTCTCAACTTCCGCGAAATCGGCACTGAAGAAAATGTTAGGTTTGAATCACCGCAAACAAGCTGAACCACTCACTCCCACTGGACTACCTTGTCTTGTAATGTTCTGAGTACCGTATTCAAAGCCAAGACATCGGTCAACGGTGTAAGCTTGTAGGTTCTGTTCAGAAGGTTTACCATTTCTTCTCGATCTGCTACAGCTCGTGAAAGCATGGCTTCTAAAGCTGTCTTGAGAGATCCAATCTATTCAAATCTCGGATCAGTCGAGGAACCTCATGGTATACGGGAGAAAAGCGATTTGGAAAGGCTGAGCGCAAACTCACTTTTTCAGGTTGACATATTTCCGTATCAAAACTTCTTAATCTAAACAAGACTGAATCGAAGAAGGCTGTATTTTTATGGAGAGCAGATTCGTATTCTTGATTTTTGAGAATTACTTTAGTTTCAGATGTGATTTGTAATTTGATCGAAGGTCTTATTGGTTCAAAGATATCTACCGGCTCATTATGGATTCTGATAGCTAAATTTCTAAAAGCAAAATATCTAATTTGATCTTTGAATGCATCATGGGGACAATTGAAACCAGACTTTGTTTCATTGGGTGGATAAAAGAAATGTTCTAGATATGTCCCCCAAGATGATTTCCACGTTTCTTCTCTTAATATTGTTGTAGGTGAAGGTGCTGTGCATAATCTACAATATGACCATGTTATAATTTGCTCTTCGTGTCCAGGTGATGGACATGAAAATTGATCCATAGCAATTTGTAATCTTCGATCACCGTGAACTAACAAATGGAAATGGAATAACATCAATCTTTCACATGTTTTAACATTACATCTTTGTACTGCATTATTGGCTAATTCTTCCAGGAATTGTCCCACTGTTTGATCCCCAGGTTGATAAAAATTGATAGTTTGCAAAGCAGGTTCGATACATGGTTTATCAGTTCCTTCACATCCCAAGGAATACAAGTAAACGATACCCTGGTAGTCTTCAGCTCTCAAAGGCTCTGTAAATTTGCGGGTGTACCATTGCCAAAGCTTTAATTGTTCGGAATGATCATGTTCGATCTGCGATAACGCACTTTCACGAGAAACTTCCTCAGGTTTACGTAGAACTCTATACGGATCGCGAGTGGATTCCTTGTTTGGACCAGTTGTGACAGGAAGAGCACTCATAGCTGTACTACTGGGAACTTCGGTTGCGGTGATTTCCGGAGTATCGACTACAGTTGAGGATATTGAGTTGGAGGAAGAATCAGATTCCGCAATAGGACCCATGACTTTTGCCGGTTCACTTCTTTTAGTTTCTTCCTGTAAAATTTGAGCGGCTTCTTCATCATCAATACTCTGTCGAAGATTTGCAAGAGCCCGATCTAGCTCTGCCATTTTGGCAAGTGTAGTTGGAGGTGGGAATCTAACGGCCGCGGAAGCTGAAAGAGCAGTTGTGAGATAGGGTTGCAGGGTTTGAGCGATTTGTTTGGTTGTCTGAGCTGCTTCTCGACGCTCTATCTGCTTTTCATCTTCTTGATCATCCCTTGGTCTGAGTGTCAAAGGCTCATCCGATTCGATGTCGTGATCGATTTGAGTGATAGTTGTGTCTGTTACAGACTTTTCATGAGAGATAGGTTCTTTCTCTTCGAGTACTTCCAACAATTCTTGATATTCAATAGACAAAGGTGGTCGAGGAGGAAATATGTTATTTTCATCATTATACAAGATGATTTCGTTCTTGAGGTGGTAAACTACCAAAGCCATGAAATCTGTAATCACCTTGACCTTTCTTAACGTAGCTAAATCCCCTCCACGCAAAATGATCGTACATCCATATTCTCTATGACCGCCTTCGAACCTCATCAAAGTCTTCCTTCTTCCTGGTATTAGTTCATGTTCGAATGACTGAATCCTAAATTCACCACAGCGTCCTAATCTTGGTTCTAGAGCCAAACGATCCATTGAAGCCACTACATCAGCTTGAGTACATCTTGCGACTTGATGAATAGCGGACACTTTAACACTTCTAGCAACTGCGATATTGGCCTCTAGAAGGTATTCAAGAGCAATTCTTGAGGCTGATGGTTGGACAAGAACGATGTGAGGTCTGACATCGATGATTCGTTTCGTCAATAGTCGAAGGTAGTCTTTTTCTTGAGCCAAAATAGGATCTAAAGACATAAACTGGTTTTCAACTCTATGATAATCTAAAGGAAAAGTAACAACCATGATACGAGGATTGACCAGTCGACGAGGCATAGCTTTGTGGGCTACGTTCTTGCTAATAACAATACCATCCACATATTCTGAATCACTGATCTTTCCTCCAGGAACCTTTTTAATCTTCACGTAAGCTCGAACATCGATATCATCACCAGCGCGAACATTCGGTTGAAGATTGGTAGATACTTTTAACAAGAGATTACTCAGTGTACGTTGCCACTGATGCGGATGAGGCAATCCGGCTCGAGCTATAGCTTGTTGAAGCATAACATGGAAGTGGTTCAAACTAGCACCAGAAAGAAGTTCGGGTCGATGACTATACAACAAGGATATCAGCTGGTATATTGTTATGGAATACACTTGTATTACTTACGCAAATGAATGCGAACGAGCTCTCCACAATCCTTCCGATTTTTCGGAATCTAACAGTGCCGTTAAACCACCTTGACTTGCTCTTGAGCTTAATCTCGTGCGTAATCCAATTAACGGTAAGTTGGAGTCCATTCTTGTAAGAGGTACCCTAAGATCCAAACCACCGTCTGTTGACATCGTATCAGTTCTTGGGAACTCCACTCTGGGTGGAACAGATAAACCTTGTTGACTCGCATTCATCCTTTTAGCTGGTTCGCCTCTGCTTTGCAAACCACTCGCTGAATTTTCTGGACTACTTGGTCCTGATTGTTGAGTTTCTGGTTCAGGTGACATATCATCTTCTTGTATATGATCACTTTTCTGTTCATCTTCCATAGGTCTTCTGAAGGGAGCAGCAGTTTGAGGTCTACTGGTAGCCCACGTATGTGCATCTTCAGAATCGGACAATTGAGAACCGTCACCTATTTCAATAGGAGTGTATGGTGTATCCAATCCACTTTCAACTTCCCATCTAGTAGGTACTGAACTTTCATCAATAGCCGTTAAAGACTCATTTGGGTGACTAGTGAACAGTTGACTTGCAGCAAAAGGCGATTTAGCATATGGAACTTCTGGTGATATTGCTGCATCTAAAAAGGCTCGATCCGATATACTGGGGAATCGATGAACAGATGTAGAGACAGAATTGATCGACCTTCGATCGTCCTCATCATCGTCTCTGTATTCTTCCATGATCTTTAAGCAAAGGTTACACACCCTTACAGCACCGTCTTGACCGAATCTCCTTGCTCCTATGATATTTGAAGCGCAACGAGAACAAAAGATTTGACCGCATATTCGGCAATGGTGTTTTCTTCGCCAAGCGGTGAATATCTATAATTAAAGTCAACATTGTCTATCCACATAAACAAGAGATAAATGAGTCGCCCCTCGCTCTTCCCTCCTCGTTTTTCCTCTCTTTCTTTCTTTGGGTAGTCGCGCAGAAGTCATCGACTCACAGATTTACAATCATAACATTCCTTACAAGATTCATCAGCCATCCAATAATGTTTTGATAAACCTTCACCTCTAATTCTTCTTATAATCTTTGAAACTGAGTTTTGCTTTTTGACAAAACCACCAAATCCCCCACCACCGCCAATTTGATTACCAAAATTTAAACTTTTTATCGATTTTGTGTCATCTTGATTTAAAGGAAATCCAGGAACATAATTTCCAAGATTGTAATTATAATTATTTGATAACTCTGCATTTGCATTCAACATTGTTGAAATTGAAATTGAACTTGGTGAATCAGGTAAAGTTACGATGGAGCTTCTTCTAATTCTGAAGTTTTGTGAATGCGAATTTGAATGTGCATGATGATGTAATGGTGTTATAGATCTTGATGAGGAGGCATGGACGGGTCCAGTATAGTTGTTGTTATTTGAAGATGAAGGTATATTGTTGAAATGTGCTTTATGTCTATTACCCGGTCCATGTGGAAATGGTGTTGAACCTTCAGGTGTTTGAGGTCTCTTCGAGACTTGGTTCAAATTTGTATTACTGGCACTTGCTTGTATAGTTGTAGTCACACTTGTTACTGGTGATATCGTCACTTGAGCAGGTGCCGCTAAAGAAGGCTTCCACTGTCTTTCATTCGGAGCGTGCATTAATCTTCTTATAGGTAGATTTGCATTAGAAGTTGAAACTGAATGTGAGAATGATAATATTGACGGAGACTGTATTGAAGATGTAGCACTGCCAACTGAATTGACAGTACTCAAAGGCGGTCTGAGAGACTGTGATTGTTTTGCTGGTAATTTCCTAGGTGAAGTGTTTGTAACTATTGGTCGAGATGATTCAGATATAGTAGTTATAGGTTGAATAGAAGGTATATTTGATGGTCCAGATGATCTCCTTCTGTTATGTAATTGACCAATACCACCACTATTACTACTACTACCTTCATCATGAGATATTGGATGTTGCGTTTGATACTGTGATGGATAATGTGAAGAATTAGGTTGAGCTCGCGAAGAAGCGGCTAAAGCAGCTTGATGTGCACCTCTTTTTACTGCTTCTGCTATAGCTTGAGCTTCAGTTTGATTTGGTTTGGTCTTGTTTTCATTCTGTACTAAGCCTGAAGCTACTCTATCACTTTCTAATATTGCATTTTCTCTATGCTGCGTATCGATCGATCGTTTATCAGAACCTCGATTATTTCCAGTTCCTACCGAGGCGCTATTTCCTCCTCCCAATGTGGTATTGGATGCATTGGTAAAAGTTTGTTTTACTTTTGAGAATAACGCAGGGAATATACCCTGTTCAGGTTCATCTTCAAATGGATTTGGAAATGTTGTGAGTGTAATTGCTGCTGAAGGTGAGGCTTTGTCACCTGCATTAGCGTGTGTTGAAGAAGGTGCAGCTGAATTGGAATCAATCTGTAAAGAAGATGCCATGGTGGGTAAGAGAGTTATTCCTTCCTTCATCTCCTTCCTTCTTCAGCTTTATATTTGCTATATCTTTACGGTCATTCTAGCGATCACTTGATTCAGATCTTTGACTTGGCCTAGATAGAAGTATTTAGTGAAAAAGAGCTGTATTCATCAACATATATAATCTTAACACTGCTCAACGCGTTAGAATCATCATCTTTGATCTTTGCCTTGACGTTATCAACGTAACTAACAAATAAAGCGGCGATCTCCGGTTCAATCCGTCGCTACTGTCGTAATTTATTTGCTGTTTTGAAAGTGATAAGTGATAAGTGATAGTCAAATTCCACCTAACTTTTCTGAGAACGAGCATATCTTTCCGACTTGGAAAAAGCGATATCAAGTCAACAGACTAGAATCAAAGGTACGAGTTTTGTACCCACAACAGGATCGACTCCTAGGTGTATCCCTCGACGCAAAGAGATACGACATTTTCTCGGGGAGTAGATGCCTGTCAAACGCCTCTGATCAAGCCATATACTTGGAGATCAAAATGTCGGATTCACCATTAAATCTACCTTTAAGACCATGTTCAACAAGTTTACAATCACATTTGGCAGCTTTAGATTTATTGTCGTTGCAGATTGAATCACTCATCAATAAGAATAGACATGATTGTAGAATACCATTAAATTCAAAAGCAAGTATAAAAGGTGAAATTATACATACAAACGATATTAAAGTTAATATTGGTGTAGGATATTATGCTGATATGACTTGCAAAGAAGCTTCGGAGTATATAAAGAGGAGAAAAGAATTGTTATTGCTAGATCATGCTAGATTAATTGAGGGTAAATCGAAGCTTAATAGTCCAGAAGAAAATATCGCAGGTGGTAGTAAACCTTACAAGAACAATGATCAACCGAAAATTGGATTTCACCCTATATTCTACAGCTTACCTGATAATATTGCTAGCTCATCGGCTTTGCCAGAAAACGCAAAGCCATCAGACAGTCAATCGAGCAAAGAAACACCTTCCAGAGCAGCAGCAGGAAACTCACCGGAAAAGGAAGCATACGTTGCAGAAGAGAATCAGGCTAAGCCACCGACGAAAGCTATAAACCCTCCTCAGCCGAAATCACCTCCTAACAAAGCCTCTTTGGTAGAATTACTTGATGATGAGGGAGATTCGGAAGGGGAGAAAGTGGACGACGGTCGTGGTGATGATACGGTATGCCTTGAAAATACACTTTTACTACAATTTGGAGATTGCTTTGCTAACCTTTATAATCTTGCTCAGACACTGAATGAAGAGGGTTTACCGATACATGAAATTCGCGAAACGCTATCTGGAGAAACTATTGGTGCACCACCTCCTCCTTCCACAACGATTGACTCGAAATCTTCTACCGAGCAAAAAGAAGAGGACTATTTCTCTGCAGAAGCTGTAGAACGTAGAGCGGCATTAAGGAGAAAATTATTTAATGAGGATTCATCTGACGACGAGGAGGAGACCCAACTAGAAGAAATTCAACCTAAAGAGGAATCTGAACCCATCAAAGCTAAAAGGGGAATAATACGCCCATCTTCAGCATCTTCTTCATCTTCTAATTCGAAAGAATTAAACAAACCTACCGTCTCTTCTCCATTAAGTCAATCACATTCGCCTTCGCCCTCGAATGAGACTGACACTGATTTACCTCCAAACCCACCGATGAGAGAAAGAAGACCTTCATCAAGTTTACCAGCCCCTTCAAAATCCATATTAAAACCACACAAACCACCATTAAAGAAAAAATCAGTTTCTTTTGATCCTTCTTTACCTTCACCACCACAATCACCTGTACCAGATCCGCATTCCTATTCTCAACTGGGTAGATTTGGTTACCCATTACCTTTAGCTACAGATGACGATGATGAGAATAATGAATATTCAGTTAAACCTGTACCTGTGATACCTACTCCACAACCTGGAAAAAAGAAACAACAGCAAGCGACGGATTCTGGATTTGCAGGTTTCAAGAAAGGTTTCTTAGGTAGATCATCATCCAATAAATCCCCTTCGCCTTTGGGAAGTCAATCATTAACAACAAAATCTACCGTACAGGAGAAAGAAAGACCCAAATTAACAGCTGTAAAAGATGTTGTATCTGAAAAACCCATACCCACAGCCACACCGTCATCTACGAAACCCACTCAAAACGTATCTACTCCAGATATACCTCAAGCTAAACCTAAAAAGCAAAGTTTATTCTCCCAGAGATTATCGAAACCTGAAATTGATGCTTCTGCACCTTTCATTCAAACTACCACTGCTTCAACGTCATCGTCATCAAGTAATATACCTAATTTACCGAAAGTTTCAGAAAGTAAAGGTACAAATACAATCAAGTCTGGTGTTATCGAGAAACCGCCAAAGCCTTCTTCTGTCACACCACCAAACAATCTAGAAATCATCGAGAGGCCTCCTACGAAAGTTGCTCAAAAGGGTCTGATCGATACTAGTATGGGTAGAACGAAATATGCTTTAGAGGAAGACAATCATACTGATGTTAAAGAAGATTATGAGGATGAGGATGAAGATGAAGATGAAGATGAATTTAGTGAATATTCAACTGGAGAAGAAGATGAATATGATTTAGATGAAGCATTATTAGCTAGAGAAGTAGCATTAGAGTATCATAAAAGACAAGCTTATAAACCATTAAATCGTGATCCAAATGATCCAGCTTATGATCATGAAGATCAAGAAGATGATGAGGATGGTGGTGGTGGAGGAGTGATGCTGGGATTACCTAGAATATCAGATTTGAATGGAAATGGGAATGATGAAGAAGAAATAGAAGGATTTAGACAAAGTGGTAGACCAATGATAATCAATCCAAAACCAGAAGATTTAAGAAGATTTATTAGAGTAGGTAAATTAGAAAATGGTAATCTAGTTTTAGCACCAGGTGAAGAATCTTTAGAAACTGATTCTGAAAATGAATTAGATTATAATGATAATGATAATGATGATGATGAAAATAATGATGAAGAGAAAAAACAAAAAGTTATTAATAAAAAAGAAAGGAAAGAAAATAGAGAATTAATTAAAAGGAAATTAATGGGATTAGAAATTCCAATTCAAGATTTAATAGCTAAAGAAAGAGAAGAAAATAAAAATAAAAAAATTGAAAAAGGTAAAGCTAAACAAAATCAAGATTGGAAAAATTCTTTACCACCTAGTTTGTCAACTGATACCAACATGGATAATCAAGAAAATCATCGTCAAGAAGAAGAACAATTATCGAAGAATAATTCGAATTCAATTAATGCAAGTTCGAAACCACCTATAATTCCTTTAGTACCAGAATCACCCATTGAACATACAGCTTTTTCCAAAGCGTCAATACCTAATACATCAGCTCCTCTAACAACTTCTGCCATATCATCTTTCACTCCACATACGCCTTTACCTGTACCCGTACCAAGACCGACAGAATCAGCCAATCAATCAGTATCCGATACTCCACAAAAGCCAAAAAAGGTATCGCGTTTCAAAGCTGCTCGAATGGCAGCTAACTAGTCCTTTGCACCATAATTCAATAAATGCGATATTTGTATGTTGTACCTTCTCAAACGAGTTCTCAGTAGATTTCAGTATGCTCCTATATGCGCATTTTATATATTATCTATGTTATGCATCAATACGTACAATTGTGTACCAAACATGCAATACACGCCTCTAGCAGTATGTGTCATTTGATAAATTGTCAAGATAGATTTTATGCTACTTGGCCTTCATTAGCGAATAATTTATCTAAACCTTCTTCAACAGCTGTAATTTTGCCTAATAAAATCTTGATTGCTTCTGGTACTAATTCTTCTGGGTTGTATTGGCCAGTTGATTCTACGTTGACTATTCGTTGAGATAAACAAATCGTTAATCATACCGGTCATTCACAACAATGTAGAATGTGTAAATAGTAAGGGAAGAATGAATTAGAATTTAGAGTTGAACAACCGAAAAACAACCTACAAATGAAATGATCTCTTATTCTATTCAATTCAACTTTATCTGCGAATTCTGGGTGTCGTAAAACTTCTCTTGACACAGTATCTTTTCTTGGATTTTTAACTACAACTTCGTTATTTTCGATTTCAATTACACCTTGAGGGAAACAGTTTTTGAATTTTTCTTGATGTTCTATCGGAATTGGTTCTCTCAATATTATATGTGGTAATAATCTATATGATGCGGTTGCTAAATTGGTTAAAGAGGGGGAAAATGAATGTTAGCTCAAATACAATCATGCGACAAGCAAATAAATGTTGTTGATTGATTTTTATGCTTTGAAAAAGGAAGAAATAGAGATATGGGAACTTACCAACAGGAGAGAATTTAGCGTGATCCATACCTAAACCTTTTCTTGCAAAACAATGTAAATCGATTTGTTGACCTGGTCTCAATTTACATAATAAAATATCTTGATCAACAGGTTTAGGTGGATTATGTTTATATTTCTTTTGTTGATCACCTGATGGTGACCATTTCATCATACCTGTATAAACATTTGAATCATAATATAATTTTTTTGGATCTTTTTCTATTTTTGAATCTACACCTGGTCTTTTATCACATCTTACACTTAAATCAAATACTACTGTATCTGTTTCATGAGGTGCTGAATGTGGTGTTGCTGAAAATATACATCACATCATTAGTATATTTTCTAACTTCAAACGAAATTGCCCCTCATGTTTTATACCATTGTAGACCTTATAAAACTCACGTCGGTATTTCAGTGATCGAGGATCAATTTTCAACGGTACTAATCCAACTCTATGACATAAAACTTCATCTTGCATAATTGACGTATTATTCCAAACGTATATTTCCTCAATGGCAATTGTAGGTACCTGTAGAAGGGGTAATACTCAGTCAGTCAATCTCCATACACCAACTTGTTACTCATGCCCAGTGTGTTCACACTTACCTCAGCAATCATCACTCTTCTCAATGAGTTCGCTACTGATGCATCCACTCCTACTAAATCAAATTCTATTGTTGAAGGTGTTAAGCGCTGTACCGACGTTATGAGGTTCTGGAGGTGATTCGAACATTAGTAAGACAATAAGCTATAGAGCATTGCTGTTCGACATTAAGCTTACGTCTGTAAACTTCTGTAGATTCCATGAATGATCTTCTCCTGGATAGTGACCTGGAAATTCTGATCCTGCGACCTGGAAAAATTGTGAATTAGTGTCAACTAGAGCCTTACAGTGATAATGCTGCGGACGCATTCTACATGAAACTTGGTCTACACGACGCCGAGACATAACCACAACGTATATTGCGCATGGTAAGAACGAAGAGCAGGAAGGGAGAAGAAAGAGGAGAGGAAAGGAAAACTTACAGCACCTATCCGCTCAGGTAGAACTTGCACGTGCCGACGTGGGTCATCCAATGATCTTGACATCTTGCGTTGGGCTTAGAAAGGATACTTTTCTGTGTTATACGTACAATTTATAGCTAATTCAAGTCAGTTAATCAAAACTCGAACCTCAAATCCCAACAACAAATTCAACATTTCAACATTCTCCTTGCCAACTTTTGCTTACGCAAGGGGATCATTCAAATTTATCAATACTTTAACCATGCGACGAGCATGCGGCTATACACATAGTCACGTGATTGTACCTGTTTTTTCGCGTTAGTTAATTGTTTCATGTCAACATTTTTGGGGAAGTTTGTTTATGGTGTGTTGCCCCGCATCATTACATTATACATTACCGGTTATTAAATTACTATTTAACTACTGAAATACTGCATGTCTGAAGCTATCCTTCGATACTTCTGTAATCAATTCAGCAGTCATTTAGCAACACAACACGCCGAATATGATGCTCACTTGTCAGTAACTGTAAGATCAGAAAACCTATGCTCGTTGATTTCAGCTTGAACTATCTTATGTAGTGAACAAAGACATGTCATCTCCACCAAACCTACTATCGAGTCTTGATCTCATACCAGGTCTGAATTCACCAGCAAATATAGTATCACCTCAACCTTCAGCTCCTTCTTCGCCTCCCTTGCCCATTCATTCAATTCCCCATCAACATCAACGTTCCAAGACTGCTCCGCCACCTAATTTCTCGTCTAACGCGCGTTCCCATTCCCATTCTAATTCGCCTTCAAAGCTAAAACCTGTATCCTCGATATCAGCTAAACTTGACCAAAAACCTGTAAGAATCGCAAACACACCTTCACGGGAAAACTCCCCGCCGTCATCAAGTGAAAATAGTCCTAGCTCATCAACAAATCATCAATCATGCTTACGTAGAACACATTCATCTTTGTCGAATGGTTCAAGTGGAGGTCATAATCGAGAAAAGAAGAAATTGAGATTTACAGCTATATCACCAAATTATAATCAGAATAGAGGTTTAGATTTAGAACAAGGACAATTATCGAATTCAACAACGGGAACAAAAGGTATACCGAGAGATCAGGTTGATTATCTAATGAGCGATCCTGGTACACCGAATCTGTCAGAAACGTAAGTAGCAAATAAATCCACCAGGGTCACGATTTCTGATCAAGCTGTAAGTTAGATAGCTGATCAAAGGATATCCAGTGCCGATCAAATACGAAGAACACTTTCTTTGGCTTCTCTAGATTCATTGCTTCTTCTATCTACTAATCCTTCAGGTGAAAGAGACAAATTGATAGCTGAGGTTTCCAAAGTTGGTAAAGATCTAGTATGGAGACAGAAAGACGAAAAGAAATTATTACCTCGTGATCCAGAGAGAGCTGGTGTGTTAGCTTTGAAACGAGGATTGAGTGAGTTTCCCTTCACAAAGTTGTTCTTCCTACTGATGAACAAGATTCTGACGTGATTACCTTCATCCTTGTAGGATCCTTCTTATTGGCATTTTCTGTCAGAGCAGGAATAAATGTCTTATTGACACTTTTTCGTAATTTGCGAAACAAGAAGTTGCGTTTAGCATTATTTAGACATGCTATATTTGGTCAAGAACCTTTTAGATTCGGTGCAATGTTAGGCACATTTACTTTCCTTAATACACTTACATTACATATACTACGTCTGGCACCACCTTTAGGATATTATAGGAGAAGATTAAAGAATGGTATTTTCAATAAACCTACTTTTGGTCCACCTGAAAGAGAAGGGGATGAAGGTGAAAGAAGATGGCAAGCTGCTGTTGCAGGTGCAGTAGGAAGCTTGGGTCTGTTATGGGAAAGTACAAGTAGAAGAACAGGTGTAGCACAACAGTGAGTTATACTCTTGCGATCTAACTACTGGGTATTACTCATAAATGTCTATTAGGATGTTTGTTCGAGGTTTGCAAGCTTCATATAATCAATATACTCCACGATTGGGAATACATATACCTCATGGTGATTTATTGGTATTCGGTGCTTGTTGTGGTCAAATCATGTTTGCTTGGCTATGTAGTCCAGAAACTATACCCAGGGAATATAGCGCTTGGTAAGCCTTTTCGCCTATTGGCACAAGTGATAAAATCAGCTTATTAGTTGATATAGGATTTTGCAAGCCTCTCGTGTACCTTCCTTCGCTGTCAACGCAAACAGGACCTTGGTAAGGCAGAAGATCATTGAGCCTATACAAGTGCAAAAGGCGTTAGAGCATAAAGTAAGTTGATTCGGCGTTGATCAATTAACTGATGTTTGTGATAGGCTATCACGCCTGCAAATAGGAAAGCTTTACAGGATATACTGATCAAGCTAAAGGAAGGCTACAAGCCATCTGTGGTACCATGGTGAGCTTTACTTTGTGGTCTTCTCGAATACATCAGAGCTAACAATTGGTATTTGAATAGTGAAATGATACATCCGTGGGTTGACAGCTGTCCTGAAACCAATATCAGACGTTTCTTTGCGGTCTTTGTGAGTTGCCATTTTTCTGTCCACCAAAAATAAACAAAAAACGACTTACATTGACATCTCATTTAGCGGTTTATGCTTCCTGTGTACTCGGCACTTCATCTCATTCCTATGTTAGTTTTGCGTCGACATCATGTGAAGAGGGACCCTTTGAGGATGTTAGCCAGAGCGATATGGGGCTTAACGCGAAGTTGTTCTTTCTTGGGTATCTTCGTCTTCATTTATCAAGGTAAGTTTGACCATTGCTCAAGTATTTCCATACTGGTATACTGCTGACGTATAACTGGTGCAGTTTTGTTCTGCTTGAGAATACAGTCTGTAGAGCAAGGTTGGGGTACTAATTGGATAAGAAATGCTTTAAAGAGGAAGGAGACTTTCTGGTTAATGGGTTTCAGTACTTGTTTGTCCTTATTGGTAGAGGAGAAGGTGAGTTTGCTCCCACAGTCAAGTCTACCGAATTCTTGTATCCCGCTAAAACATTCGTTTGTCAAACAGAAACGTCGAGCAGAATTAGGTGAGATCTTCGTAATATACTTGTAACGATTGACTTGAATGGCTGACAATGACTTCTTCAGCTATGTACGTCTTACCGCGAGCACTTGAATCAGCTTGGTCAAGCGCTAGAAAGAGAGCTTGGGTACCTATCGTACCATTCGGTGAAACTATTTTAGGAGCTGTAGCTATGGGTATGGTGATGGATGCTTATAAGGTGAGCTGAGCCATGGAACATGTACGCATCAACTCGTACTGACTTGTGTGGAAATATGAACAGCACTCACCGGATGCTATGAGTGGTATAGTAAGAAGATTGCTATTCCAACTTGTGGGACCTGTTTAAGAGCAAAAATCGTTGGGAAACAAGATCATTCGAAGATTAATGATTTTGCATTGAACAACTTGCAGTTACATAGGAGGGGTTTGTCAGAAATCTGGAAGGTAAGAGCATCTTGTGGGAAAATACATTGCTTTTAAATGCTTCAATTGCTCATTTTAAAATTATGTAGAAGCTCTTCATACCGTATAAAAAACCACAAACATCATTACGTAGATTGACTGTATCTGAGAATTGTATAATGTATAATTAGTTCAGTTTCAGATGTAAGATATGTAGATGATTCAATGCATTCCCTTTCCATCTCAGGCTGCATCTCTACGGGTGATTGATTACTTGGACTGTGATATATCGTGGTATTTCCATAATACCCTTTGATGCTCGAAAAAATTTGCACCACCAGATTAATTCACATTTGATTATCTCACGTATATACATAAACTTTTAACGAAAAATTATACAAAAGTCCTGAACCGAACCAAAACTATACCCAAAATTGAAGCAGAAATGATTAAATTAATTCATTAAAACTTATCTTCTCTCCCTAAGTAGATAAACCACAATAAAGACTAAAGAAATTGCAAACCCAGCTATAAAAGCGAATAAAACAAGTACATCTCTATTTGGTGTATATCATGTTAAATGATCAATTTGCCAAAAACTTTTACTTTGTCTGAATATACGATATTCACTCACCTATAATAATTATTCATACCGAATCCGAAAAGAGTTTGCATAATGATTGTCGCCCCAATTTCAACTTTAACACCATTGAGTGAATCCTAAGCAATCAAGAAGAGGTTTGTTTTTCAGCATTCAGCACAAATTTGCAATTCTTAGGAAACCTTTTTCTCCGGTTGCTGAGATCGTAAAACTTACAACGATTTGTAATCCACTTCCAACTTCATTAACGCTCAGAGCTTCTAATGTATATCCAAGTGTAGAGAAATACCTTAACCACCTTAAAATAGGTGGAATTTGAGATATATTGACGAAAAACCTGTGGAAATGTGGTCAGTATATATTTCAGTTTCGCTCTCCAGAATGTTCTATATTGTCGAAAGTATCAAGATAACGGAAACTTACCCAGCATAAGTCATTAGGAACAGATTACAAAGTGAACTCAGTAAAATGGCTACACCGCCATTTCTAAAAAGACATGCAAGTAGGAAATTCTGTTATACGAGGACATGGCATTAGCATGTGGCATACATTCGCTATTTGTCTTAAGCTGGGTGACTGGGAACAGAATATAGCTCCTAGCAACTCACAAATAATGTCATGCCCATGGCAAACTCCACGATGATCAAAAGGAATTTGAAGAATCTAGCAGCATCATGAGACAATCCGACCACTATATTCAAAATGAGAAGTCAGTATTCATCGATATCAAACATTGATAGGTTGATTACTTACTGAAATATACAATAATGCTATGATAACGAACCGTTGATCAGCATGAAGACCACCATAAGTCTATCGCAAACGCCAGACTCACCTGACTAGGATAGTGGGAATCAGTCTTAGGGGAATTATATCGAATATAACCCTTGTCAACAGCCATGCTTGAGGTCTGACCCCATTGGACTTGTAAGCTGATATTTTGTCACAGATTTCAAACGGTGAAACAACTTACGAATAAAAATCTCCTGCTCTTTCCCGTAAGAAAAGACCTCTAACTTCGACAAGATTATATAACGCACTATAATTGTCACGATAAACTAGTCTGATCAAACATCCAAAACAATCTCCAGAGACTTACCTCAGAGACGAAAAAGCAATTAAGGATCCTAAAAAGAACAAACTTCCAATCCTGTTTTGAAAACCTGCAATTGTAATTCCAACTTTGTAATACAAACCTCCAGCAAAAACACCAATTAAGCAAGAAATCAATGTATGAGCTATCAAAAGGGTTTTATCTCTAATTCATAAGATGATTCGCACGATAGTCAGTCAATATCATTCGAACGTCATATCGATTGGCTTAAATAGTAAAGATCCAGATATACGTACCGTTTCAAATTTTTCCATTCTCTACCACTCAAAATCTCCACTTGCGTCAAGAAAGTAGTAGCACAATGACTTGTTGGCCATTTCCACCATTTCTGTTGAGCTGTTGGGATATTTGAGGTACTTCCATTTGGCTGGGAAGACAAAAGTACACCAGTTTGAGGTGGACTAGGTGGGTAGGTTATCGATTTTTCATTCAAAGGCGATTCCCTACCTAGATGTGAATGATTTATCGCGATCTCATGATAATTTACTGCCGCTTCTTCCTCCACGTTAGTCGAAGAGGTCTCACCACTAGAGTCTCTATCGAAATTACCATTTGCAAATGATCCAGATTGTGGTGAATTGCCATTTTCATAACTCGCGATTTCTAATAAGTAATCTGCTATATTATAACCATTTGGACATTTTGAACAACCTTTCTTCTCTTCGAAATACTTTAATGGCTCACTACCACCTTTACCGAAATATAACTGTTTACCTTTACTTAGTAGAATAACTTGATTGAATGATTGATATAATGCTGAACTAGGTTGATGTATAGATGCTATTATAGTTGTATCATTTTCTTCGGATAAAGATTTCAGTAATTTGATTAACCTTGATGCTGAAACAGAATCTAAACCTGATGTAGGTTCATCTAAAACTAGGATATCAGGTGAAGAAACTAATTCAATTCCAATTGACACTCTTCTTGCTTCACCGCCAGATATCCCACGATGTTCGGTTGATCCAATTCTGGTATTTGCTATATGATCTAAATGCAATTGTGATAATACAGTATGCGCTCTTTCTATTTTCAGCGAAGAAGGTATAGATTCAGGTAGTCGGAGTTGTGCAGCAAATATAAGTGTTTCGAGTACAGTCGATGTAGGCGATAGAATATCGGCCTAGATGAATGTGTTGAGTTAGCGAGAGTGCGTCCCAGTGATAAGAAGCGGAATCCGTCTTTGCCTAAAAACCTGATTATTTGTCAAGGCTCACCTGATCCACATATCCAACTCTCACCCTTCCTTCCCTACCTTCGATTTGTGTAAATCCTACACTTCCCGTCACTATACCTTCTTTTCTTTTTCCAGCCAAGATATCTACCAAAGTTGATTTACCAGCACCACTTGGACCTAAAATACAAGCGAATCCACCGGATGGTATACTACCATTTGAGCCATTCAAAATGCTTTTAAAATCACCGTGTCTACTTGAAGAAGCATCTTCTACTGAATCCACTTTTGTTTGTCTTTGGCTATTACCAGAACCTTTCATGAAGTTATGTAAATTGTTTGACCAGTTTGTCGAAGATGTATTTTTAACCTGATACCCGACATTTTTCCATTCTATACCAATACCACCTGATTTCTTTATAGTATCAGTAGCATTCATTTCCCTTCTAGCTCTTTTTCTAGCTATTATCCCCCATATGACAACACCAATTATTGCTAATAGTATTGCACCTACAACCGCTAATCCAGCTATAACACCACCACTCAATCCATTACCTGAATCAGCCATTGAAGTTATTCCTAATGCTTGATCAATGACATATTGTTGAACACATTCGCCGTACGAACATGAAGATAATTCTAAACCATTTGTACCGAAAAGCGCCACCAAGAAAGATTGTTTGAAGTTACATGTATTCGAAGCGAAGCAATCTATTGTCAATGGGCCCGAAAGGGTATTGATAGCCCCTGTGAGATTCTGTGATGGTGACTAGGGTTATATGGGTGGTTAACTCAGTGGTACACTACGGAAAAATGGAAAACCATAGACCAGGTAACGTTGTGAACTTACAGAACCACCTCCACAGAAGAGTGTATTCGTTCTACAATCACATTGCATAGTTTGACAAGTCCACTTAGAGCTATTGCCTTGATCATTCTGACCTTGTAAAACATTTTGTTGACAATTTTCAGCATGACAATAAAACTGTTCTACCCCTTCATACCATAATTGCATTTCGACTTGACCATTTCCATTTTTCAGACCCGACTGATCAAGAGTTTCTATTCCACCTGGAGTTAAAGATGCGTTCAAAGATCGTGTTATAGTAGCTGTTGATTTACCTGGAAATAAGGCTTGTAAGGTAGTTTGTATAACTGAACATGATAATTGTGATGAACTATATACAACAGGCACATTCGAACATGTTAATGTAGAATTTAGCGAAGCTGAAGTTGAGGATGAAAGTGATGTTGAAGAATTCAGATATTTGTTTAAAGTGTTCGTACATGCTTGTGCAGATTGACAAACTGATCACCACAAAATAAAATCGAGTTAGTCTTTCTCTAGTGCTTGTACCTATATCTGGAATAGCGTGTAACGCTATAATCTCCAACTAACCTGTACATCCTGGTCCTGTCCAACCTTGATCACATCCACAATCACTAACATTTCCAAAACCACCTAAACCACCTGGAGCAGCATTCCCAGGTGAATACAAGTTACCTCCACATACAGGTAAATTACAATCTGATGAAGGTACGTTGAATCCAGGTGGACAAAGACATTTGGATTCTGATGAGGTACCGAAATTTGAACAAGTTTGTGCAGAAGTAGTTGAGAGGAACCCTATAAATAGTAAACTAATCAAGTTGATCATTGTGGTTTTTGGTAGATTGATCTTTGTCCCATTTGTAGAATATCTATATGCTGTGAAATGAATTGAAAGAATATTGAAAGTACGATTCTTTTCTTGGTCCTAATTGACTTCAGAGATCCCTGTTATGGTCTAAGGTATTCAATCTAGCATAGGCAGGTTGGTGTAGTTATGGTAAATAAGCTATTATTTCGTAATCTTGCGTAAGAATCTCTATCCTGATTTCTAGCCTTGCCTTGTTTTTGTTTCGCTTGTTTTAGTGCATTTCTACCTAAGATCTAAGTTTCTAATGTCTATAAGATCTATGATCTATGATATACCAGTCTTACAATCTACCGATCTATCGAGATTCCAAAGAATAGTCCGTAACTGAGAGATATGCCTACGAGGTCAAAGATAAAGGTGAAAAAAGTGGAACGACTGTTTTCACAAGAGGTTGAATTCGTACATCAACACTCTCCACGAGTATACATGATCGGCGTAGGGGGATAAACCTGTACTCGTACCTTGACGCGGATTAGGATTATCATTATCATTAGATCTACAATTACCCCGTATTACCCTAGATTACTAATCGACATTACCCTGCAACGTCAGTTTCTGTAGGTGTTTATTGCGTGAATGATAATAATGGTATGCCTGCATGTTTCTGAATTTGGTATGTACAATATGTCCGTATACTACTATACGAAAGACGTCATTAAGACTGACCCAAGCCCTCGTCATAAATATGCTACAATGTTAACCATCATCTTCTATCAAGAACTGGGCTGCTCTGCTATGCAATGCAATGAGAAAATCACCTCGGTCACTCTTTCCTGCCCCTTCTGCATCTCTGGTAATGCTATCTGTGTCGTTCGGACAGTTAACCCTATGGGCTTTAGTGAGCATGAAAGCATGTGGAGCAAGTGCCTTTACTTTTAAAAACATTTTGAGTGAAATCTTGACAACCACAAGTATTACATTGACCTGAATTAACGTTAGATCCAGCTTGTTGGGCCAGATGCATTGAAGATAGACCATGAGCTAATCCATTACTACTTGTGTTCGAAGCGTTGGTATAGATGTGATCATCATGATGATCATCTTCATCTTCTGAACCAGCAAAAGGTGAAGCAACGTTGAAACCACTCGTTTGAGTACCTGATCGATTCCTTCCAAATACAGGTAAAGGTGGAGTTAGATGATTTTGACTATTTAAGGAAGGTGAAGTTCCGAATGAAGCTGAAGTCAAAAGATTATTTGATGAAGCTGATCTTCTTGATGGTGGAGGTGGAGGAGCTTTTTTTCCTATTGTATTTGATCTTTCTCTATTTACTGCTACAGGTTTAGCTTCAGCAGCTAAAGATGCGGTTTGTTGTTGTTCTGTATCTGAAAATCCATGTGTATCGGATTCTAATTCTGATTCAAAATCAAAATCAGATTCGCCGTATCCGTGTACGGGTGAAGGGGATAGACTGATTTGATGAGCGGTAGGCCTTGATGATGAAGGTGGTGGTGGCATAGTTCTTTGTATAGGTGGTATGGATGCTGAAGTGTCGCTAGAAGCAGGAGGCATTCGTCTAGCTGGCATAGGAGGCGGCATGGCAGTTTGAGGTGAAGGTACGTATTCTTCCGTGTATGCTTTAGGGAATAATCCTGATTTTCCATCACATTCACCAATCCACCAATCATCCGAGACTTGTGTCTTGACTTCCACGACTTGTCCCACTCTTAAGCTCAATTCGTCACCTGCGTTACTGACATAATCATACAAAGCTTTGACGTATTGGGAATTTGCGTCTGCATATCTTGCAGTTGGATTAGGTGGAGATGTAAGAGCTCTTCGCATGGTAGGAGGCGGATCGTACGAATCTGGACGTAGCGAGTGGGAAGCAGATAGCTGAGAAGTAGACCTTGTTCTGCCATAAGTACTGTCGTCGTCATATCGATGTTCATGTTCGTATTCGTATTCGTCATCTTCTTCAGAGTTCAAAGCAGCCTTGGAGCTGTTAAACTTGTCTTTGCTGTAGGATGATTTCTTTTTATGCGATGATGAAGCAGCTGAAAGACCAGATTTCTTACCGAAAGATCCAAATGAGGGTAACATGGATCGTTTTTCTTTCGTTTTACCTGTTGAAGACGCGTTACTGTGTGATCTTGATCGATTCGCCTGAACGGCACCTTCGTCTTCAGAAGATACAGGTAAGCCATGTCTTGAGGAGTGTGATCGTGTGACAGCGGTTCGTGAGAGTGATTTGGAAGAAGTAGCAGTATTTGATCTTGCTCTTGTTTTGACTGCACGATTATCGCTGACAGCATCTTTGTCAGCTTATGAGAAAATCAGCCACCAAGATTAAGCTTACCTTCCTGCCCAAGAGCCGTGCAAGTCCCTGAGGATATCATGACATTTACTATGATATTCTAATTCAGCTTCTAAGAGATCTTTCAATTCGATGATCTGCCTTTCTTCAGTTTCCTGTATACCTATCATCCTTTGCTGCGTTTCCTCCTCTATCTCTTCGCTAAAGACAGCATGGCGAATTAGTTTCTGACAATGCTATTCAGTAGAAGTAGACTCACAATCTTGCCTTGGCGATGTTGACTTCCTCTTCAAGGACATACTGGTCCTTCTTACTACCTTGAGACTTCGTAATAGCTGCATCTAATGCTAGCCTGATGAACATGATATCGCCGTCAGCAACTTCATCGGTGTACCGCCTAAACCACTTACCTTCTCGAATCAAGCTTTTTTCTCAAGGCTTTATACTCGTTGACAGCGGCCAGCGCAGCCTCTAATTTGATATGGTATAACGTCAGTGTTCACGGACTGTGTACCTCGAGATACAGCGTACCCATTCCAGCGATATACCCATCACCTAATCTCGCACTGAATTCTTCTTGAGCCTGTATCATTGTTTGATCAATTTATGAACGCACACGAGAAAGTGATAACTTACAGCAGCAAGTCGACATCTAGCTCTACCGTATTTGGATAATCCATCACCTGTACATGAGAAAATGACTAATAAGCAATCTACCGCTTGCAGACAGGAGAAAGAGGATTACATACCGTATTCTTCACCAATCTCATCACCATAATCAATCATTACCAAGCCCAAAGCTTCAGTATAAGTTATTTTATCTTTTCCAGATCCAGGTGGTGGGTATGGGTCGGCGGTAGGCTTGACTTTGGTAAGTTGATCGAAAAATGGTAATGATGTCGCGTGCAGCCTAGAGAATGTCGATAGTTAGAGACATATGGGGGACGGCACATAGATACGGGTCGTTTGTTACAGCAGCAATATAACGGCACAACTAACCTTTCGATACCTAATCGTCTAACATCTATTTCCTTTTCAAATTCCGTAAATTCTGATGATAGACTAGTTTTCTCTCCTGAGAAAACCTATAATGATAAATTAATCGGCTCAGTCACACAGGCAGATTGCTTGTTTGTCCAGCTGATGCTTACTTTTTCATTTGTCCATTGAGTTACTTTACCCAACTTCACAAATCCAAGTTAGCCGATATTCTACACCTTTCTTCAAGAACGAAGACCTCGAAACACTTACCTGTTTGAGCGCTTTTCGCTGCATTATGGAGAAGACTTCTAGACTCGTTCTCCTATTTTAGGCTATACAGTTGGTGAAGATAGGGAGAATCGAGAAAGTTGAGTTGAATGAGTATAAACAATTGAGACACTAATGAACAAAACAGCTGTGCGGTATAAAAGGTATAAAAGTGGTGTCATAACAATCCCAAACTCATCAACTACATCATCAAAATGAGTTTTATACATGAGTTTAGTAGTATCAGTTACCAAAAACAATCCCTGAACTTGCCGTTACTTTGTTTATCCCGTGGCATTAGGATTAGGTCCACTTTTTGTAATGTGGTTCAGGCATCGCTCTGTTGAGATTAGGATTTAATCGTAATGCCGGTACCGGATCGGATCCTAGTTGAATTTTATGGGTCTCCGCAATTCTGAACCTGTCAATAACTTGGATTTGACAGCTTTGCTATTTTACTTTATTCTCTTCTAGACAAGGGCTTCCAAATTGCGAAGATCATCTTTTGACAGATATACCACAGAAGGCTGGTGTACTAATCGATTTAGCCGAGCTCGTCAGACTACTATCACCTCATCGAAGCTTCTTTAGATAGATACCGATAAGACGAAACGTCATCATACGCCCTCGGACTTCCTCTTCACAAAAGAGCTGAAAACGGCATTGTTCATCCTTTATGATATAGCGTCACAACCTACGGTACCACACAGAGGCACATCTAAGTGTTCACTGGGAGGAGAAGAGAAAGTCATCTGGGCTTGTGGGCGGTCTGTGTCGAAGGAGAAGAGTATAAATAGCAACACAAGAGGTATAATATCGATCTTCGCCCAAACCACAATCTAGTCTCAATTCAACTTTCCAGCCTCCACTTCGCATTTCGTCCCTAGAGCTCTAAGTGCAATCATCAAAATCATATCGCTTCGGTTCATAGCTGCTGATTTAGATCTCACAATGACCCATCAGCGTAAAGGGTCTTACGGATCGGTATTCGTCACATCACCCATTATCGATTCTTCAGAGCAAGTTCAATACAATCAAATACCTATATCTACTTCTAGCAGGAGTTGCGATGTAAAAGGTAAAACCCAAGCGAAGGATCTTAGCTATTTAATCATATCAGGTGGAACAGGTGCGAATTCAATAGCTAGTGCATTCGGTAATTCACCTTCATTCGTTTTACCCGTTTCCGACGATGGTGGATCAAGTTCAGAGATTTTGAGATGTTTTGGTGGTCCAAGTATTGGTGACATAAGTGAGTAATCATTGGAAACTACGGAATTTGACACCTTGTGTTTTGAAACACAATAACCTGATTTTATTTGCTCAACAGGATCCAGATTAATACGATTGATTCCTTTGGCCGCTAACCCAACTACGAAAGATGATACTGAAAGAATAGCGATATACAATTTATTTGCTTATAGATTTCCTGCAGAAGCAGCAGAAAAGGAAGTCAGGGAACTATGGCATGAAATAGTCGAAGGCAGAAGTGATCTATGGGATGGCATAGGTGAAGATAAAAAAGAATGTATACGTGGTGAGTATATAATCAATCTCAACTACAATAGCAATTTCAACATAAGTCAATAGCTAAATCATCGAATACATCTATTCAGCTTTCTTGGTGCATTTTCAGACTTTATGTTTGAAACGGGCACATAAACGGTTCTCATTTAGGAACTTTTCATTGGGAAATGGCTTTTTGACTGGTGCAAGGGATTTATTCGGTAGTTTGCCAAGTGCCATTTTCCTGTTTAAATCGATTGCAGGCGTGAATGTATGTTGAGAGGCTCACATGTAGCTAAATATAGTATGGTGCATAGTATTTAGCTGATTTTCTCAATTCTACAGCAAGGCGTACAAGTTATCCCGGTGATCAATACCAATCGTATGTACATCGGTGTTAATAATCCAGACAACTCGCTAACTGTGCTGATTTTTAGAAACGGTCACTATCGCTGCACAGCTGGTGAGGTAGTTGTCAATGTAAACCTTCTTGACACCATAGCTGATGTATATTTAATGCAATTTCAGGCAGATACGACGGTACTCGTGGGACAATGTAATATATCTCATCCCACTAGCCCCATAGACGCTTCCTCAACGTCGGCAACAAACAATATCGAATCGACGTCGGCCACAACTGTGAAGGCAAATTCTACCAAACTACGTAACCACTTCCGAAGGGATTCCCGTACATTTGATACTCCCGATACATCGTTGCCTGCTTCAAGGAGAACGAGTTTTGGTCAAATTACAGAAGGTCAAGAAGGATGGTCAAGCGCGAAAGGAAAAAGTAATGCGAATTCCAATGGTGGTAACTTAGGCTATAGAAAAGGAGAAGAAGAAACTCCGTTAGAATCCAAGATTGAAAGAGTATTTTATATCAACTTATATGGTCAAGTGAGTACGACCATCTGAAGTTTTTACCTTGAGCAAAACTTGTACATATTTGACGGATGCCAAAAATTGAATTGCTGACAATGACCATTAATTTCAATAGGAGATATATCCTGAACCAAATTCTGATTTCTTAGAATCAATAGATCAGAGGGACCTCCTGGTTTATTCTTGTGGATCTTTATGGACATCGATCATACCCTGCTTAGCATTAAAAGGTCTAGCTACATTTATAGCTAAATCTACAAGTCTAAAAGCCAAGATATTGCTTTGTGAGTCAGCACTAAATTTGTTACAGCGGCACCTTCCTTATATTCCCTCATGTCATGCCATCTGTCCACAAAGAATTTGCTATCCCAAATATGTACAAGGAATCGTTTACTAACTCTTGGATATTTAGTAAATTCTTCTAATGATAGAGAAACGCCTGATTATGCAGCATCAGAATACATCACTACCATTATAAACATGTTGAAACATTATGATAAACCAAAACGAAATAATAACAGTAACAACGAACAGATATCCAATGGTCAAATAGAATGGAAGCCTTCAGATCTAATATCTCATATAGTATTCCTGGAAGGGAGTAAAGTTGAGATTGATCATGACACTGTAATAGTGAGTAATTTGCGGTCCTATTTCTCCAGGGGCGATGTCAAATGCAAGAACAGATCAAAGTCAATCAGAATTTGCTGATACTGTATGATATATAACAGCAACTCGGCGTAAAACTCGTCAAAGTACCCGCAGAAATACATAATTCTGCCAAGAACACAATTCCATTATTTACTCCTGAATGCGTAGAATGGGCTATGGATCGAGTATTGGACGATGTGTAATATTGATTACGACATGCACTGCGGAATGCATGGCGCTGCCAAATTCGTAATTTGCTCGATAAGTTTGCAGTCACTTGTATACAGATTCAACATACTTTGAGAACTGGAAGAAGTAAGATGCATGATGCTGTTATAAAACTAGTAAAAGTCTAAAATAGAACCAAACAACCCCTCGTAACCATATTAACCGACTAATCAAAAGACGTCAGATCGCTTAAGCAGCGGTTGGTTTGGTTCCAGGTTCGAAAGTGTAGGTAAGACCACATTTACCACAAGATTGTCTGTCTTTGTGCCAAGC